>NC_134528.1:4278747-4878747 GCF_027942865.1 Odontesthes bonariensis | reverse complement strand
AAGTCAATAAAGATTTGTCGATAATATTGGGTAGGTTAGGAGGAAATGCAAGTGATAGGCTAGAGAAAATGGGAGATATCATTTATTCCTATGGTGTAGAGAGATTTGGGGTGCAAGATAGAAAAAGGGTTGAAAGAGTACATTTAGGTAAGTCTAGACAGCAAAAAGAGATGGAGAAATTGATTAAGGAAAGAAGAAATTTAAGAAAGCAGTGGAAAAGAGCTACAGAAGAAGAGGGAGAGGGAATTAATGTTTTGCAGGAAGAATTGAGAAGCAGGCTAGCAATACTCAGAAGGGCTGAATATCTTAGGAAAAAGAGAAAGAAGAAAGAATATGTAAGGACTGCGTTTTACAGGGACCCGTTCAAGTTTGTTAAAGGATTGTTTAACCAGGAAAAGGGAGGGCAGCTTAAGGCAACATAGTCACAGGTGGAAGAGTATCTCAGAAATACATATTCAGATCTTGAGCAGCGTAGAGTAGTAGGCCTTCCACCTGACATGCCACCATTAGGAGAGATGGCTCATAAGATGGATGTTAGACCACCTAGGTGGAAGGAGGTTGAGGAGGTAGTCAGGCGTGCAAAGGCTTCGTCGGCCCCAGGGCCAAATGAGGTCCCCTACCGGGTTTATAAAACCTGATATCCTAAAGTTTTTGTGGAGGCAATTAAGAATAGTTTGGGAGAAACAGGTTATTCCTAGATAATGGCGTAGGGCAGGGGGCGTTCTTATTCCAAAGGAGAAAGAGTCCTCGGACCTGAGTCAGTTCCGGATGATCTCTCTCCTAAATGTAGAGGGGAAGGTTTTCTTTAGTTTAGTTGCACAGAGATTAGCTAGTTATTTAGAAAATAATAGCTTAATAGATACTATTGTGCAGAAAGCAGGAATACCAGGTTTCACAGGGTGTTCAGAGCACACTAGCATGATTTGGCATCAGATTCAGACAGCCAAGATTGAGAAAAAAGACTTGCATGTTATATTTCTGGATCTAGCAAATGCATTTGGTTGAGTTCCACATAGCCTTATTTGGAAAGTGTTTGAGTATTTTAG
Organism: Odontesthes bonariensis; assembly: GCF_027942865.1. Lineage (NCBI taxonomy): Eukaryota > Metazoa > Chordata > Actinopteri > Atheriniformes > Atherinopsidae > Odontesthes > Odontesthes bonariensis. The sequence continues at coordinate 4,877,701 of NC_134528.1, read as the reverse complement.
AGTCCCCATAGCAGTTGTTAACTTATATTTTCAGGATATTAGACTGTGCCTAAGTACAGCAGGTTTCACAACAGGTTGGCAGAGGCTAGAAATAGGCATAATGGCAGGGTGTACGATTTCTCCATTAGCATTTACAATGGCGATGGAGATCATTATTAGAGCTTCCAAGTGGGTTGTAGGTGGAGAAAGACATCAGGATGGCATGCGCCTTACACCAATTAGGGCCTACATGGATGATATGACGTTGGTGACTACAACAGTGCCATGTATGAAGAGAATACTTGAGAGACTTCATAAAAATCTAATGTGGGCTGGTATGAAAATCAAACCTACTAAGTCTAGAAGTATCTCAATAAGTAGAGGGAAATTAAGTGATAGAAAGTTTGTAATAGATAAAGAAAACATTCCAATAATTAAGGATAAAGCAGTAAAGAGTTTAGGCAGGTGATACCAGGCAGACATGAATGATGGAGAGCAGACAGTGCAGTTTCGGAAAGATGTTGCTGAGGGACTGGATAGAATAGATAAATCATGGCTTCCAGGAAAGTTGAAGCTGTGGTGTCTGCAGTTTGGATTGTTTCCTAGGTTGATGTGGCCACTTTCTGTGTTTGAGATTCCATTATCTGTTGTAGAAAAAATGGAAAGATTAGTTAGTTTTTATATTAGGAAGTGGCTAGGTGTTCCTAGATGCTTAAGTACTGTGGCACTGTATGGGAAAGGCATACTCCAGCTCCCAGTATCTAGTCTAGTAGAGGAGTTTAAATCTACTAAATCCCTGTTAGCTGGGAGTAAAGATGTGGTAGTCAGTAAGGTGGTTCCAAACCCAACCAAGGGGAGGAAGTGGAAACCAAGAATGGCAGCTCAGGAGGCAGAAGCAACTCTTAGACGTGCAGAGATTGTGGGTAATGTGCAAATAGGCCGGGGAGGCCTGGGGCTTGGCCCAGGCAAACCAGTGTGGAGTAGAGCAGGTCCCAAGGAGAAGAGAAAGCTAGTTGTTGAGCAGGTTTGTAGACAGGCAAGGCAATTTTATTTATAGAGCACAATTAGTACACAAGGTAATTCAAAGTGCTTTACAGCTACATAAAATCACAAGAAGGCAATAAGATCATTAAAAATAAATTAAAAATAAAAACCCATTAAAAATAATCATTAATTAATTCATTTAAGAGTCCAGATAAAATACTTTCAGGTGTCATATGCACAGCTAAATAGAACTGTTTTCAGCCTGGATTTAAACATTGTCAGAGCTGAGGCCTGTCTCACGTCTTCTGGAAGACTGTTCCAGATGTTAGGAGCATAAAACTGAAACGCAGCCTCACCTTGTTTAGTCCTGACTCTGGGCCCCAGCAGGAGACCCCTGCCTGAGGTTCTCAGAGCCCGAGTTGGTTCATGTGGCTCTAACATGTCAGAGATGTACTTAGGCGCTTGACCATGAAGAGACTTGTACACAAGCAGAGCTGTTTTAAAGTCTATTCTCTGAGCGACAGGAAGCCAGCACAGAGACCTGAGCACTGGACTAATATGGTCGTATTTCCTGGTTCTAGTCAGGACACGAGCAGCAGTGTTCTGGATGTACTGCAGCTGTCTTACAGCCCGTTTAGAGCCCAGTGAGCAGGCCGTTACAGCAGTCTAACCTGCTGGAGACAAACGCATGGATTAGTTTTTCTAAGTCTGGTTTAGACACTATTTCTTTGATTCTGGCAATGTTTTTAGATGGTAAAAAGCTGCTGATGTTACTGATTTAATGTGGCTGTTAAAGTTCAGGTCTGAGTGCAATATTACCCCGAGATTTCTAACTTGATAGTTAGGTTTTAGAGAGAGAGTCTCAAGGTGACTTATAACACTTTCTCTTTTTTTCTGTGGGCCACAGACAATGATTTCAGTTTTGTCCGAGTTTAGCTGGAGGAAATTGTTTTGCATCCACACAAGGAGGAAATGTTAAGGGGTCCAAAGGCAGTGGCTCAGGCCAAGCAGGGACGGTGGTTGAATTGGGAAGGTGTAGAGAAGAAAAAGCTTAGTTGGAAAGAACTGTGGAGTATGGACAAAAGGAGTATTAGATTTTTGATAGGGGCAACATATGATGTATTGCCAACTTCCCAGAACCTAAAACTCTGGGTAAATGGAGACCCGTTATGTTCGTTATGTTCAGGTACTGCAACTCTAAGGCATGTTTTGTCAGGTTGTAAGGTTAGTCTGTCACAAGGCCGGTATACATGGCGACATGACCAAGTATTAAGAAGCTTAGCTGCAGGTATTGAAGATAAACGAAGGCAGGTAAACTTAGGAGGGTTTAAGGTGAAGAGAGTTGCAATTCAGTTTGTTCAAGAGGGGGAGAAAGTTAATAAGAAGATAAGGAGGCACGGCAGCTTGGAGGATGCTTGTGATTGGGAGATGCAGGTAGATTTAGGAAATAAGCTTGTTGTTCCCCAGGAGATAGCCTCTACAAATCTAAGGCCTGATATAGTCTTGTGGTCTAGGAGTAGAATGAGTCCATTTCATAGAGCTGACTGTTCCTTGGGAGGAATCAGTAGCAGAAGCATATGAAAGGAAAAAGCTTAGATATGTGGAGTTGGGGGCAGAAGCAGAGCAGCGAGGATGGAAGGTTAGAATCTGTCCAGTGGAAGTAGGATGTAGAGGATTTGTTGCCAAGTCTGTTGTCTCATTGTTGAGGGAGCTGGGTGTAAGTGGACAGTGTGAGGAAAATAGTGAAGGAAGTGTCAGATGAGGCAGTAAAGTCCAGTCAGTGGATTTGGATTAGAAGAAGCAATAGCAGGTGAGGGCCCAGCAGGGGCAGCACTTAGGGTAAACAGACTTTTGGATGAAGCAAAGAAGAAGTTCAAGATATTTAAGTGGAGGGTGTGGCCCATGTGAGCCTTTTGAAACCAGGCGGCCATTTTGGGTGAGTTGGCTTTGAGTAAGTTGTATGGCTTTGTTTTTGCTGGCATTTTTAGTGATTATAGGACTGTTTAGGTGAGTTTGGCTGCTGAATCTGCTAGTGTGTCTTGTCCTGCCTCCACCTCTGGCACCCTCTATATTTTCATTACCCCCTACCCGAACCAGGGTTTGCATCCCCACCCCGCTGTGACTGGTGTGCAGTTGGTGAGAGGCTGAGGTAGCTTGTGGCTGTAAAGAAAAAAAAAAAGAAAAAAAGATGGTTGTTGTGGTGTGAGGAGCAGTATTGGCTGGCATTAGGGGGGTGGCTCTGGGACGCCAGTGATCACTGTCTAGCCTCCTGGAGGTGTCCTGGGCCCAACTAGATGAAACACTGATGAAAGGAGGTTCCCACCTGATGACCCCAATGACATGTTGGTCATCACTGCTCACTGATCTATATTATAGGATTATAGGGAATTATTCACTGAGTCTGGTCCATTTTCTTTGTTTTCCTTTTGCACACGTTTCTTGTGTTTACCTTGAACCTGTGAAAAAGATGAGTAGTAAAGGCTGATGGCTGCTTGCAGTGTATCGGTGCCTGAGACTCACTGGACAGGTTAGAAGATGATGGCTGTTGTTGATCTGTTCTTGATTTATTGTGTTTGTCCAGGCGAGCCAACCCTCCCAGAACTTGAAGATGTCACTGAATGTATAACAGAGGTATGTGACTGTGTCATGTTGCCAAGTCACAGCCCCAGCAGAGTCTGCATCGATGCTTCCAGTGGAACAGACAGGTGAGGCATCACAGGGAAATAACTGCTGTGGTGTTTTTCTTTCTGAACTCATGTTCACTGTTGTGTCTCCATGTGTGTGATGTGCAGAACATGCTGTGGTTATTCTGTACAGAGATGAACACCTGAATGTCTCTGCCGAAGACAGAAATTCAGAGACTTGAACAAAGGTAACATTTCAGCTGTCAGAACTCCTTTACATGCTTATGTTTTTATTAATAATTTATGTATTCTTACTGTTTTAATTTGCAAAGTTCACATGACATGAACATTGTCGAACACCTGAGGACAAAAATGAACATTTTACACTTAAAACATCCACATTTACAGAACAGAAATAAACATTTTTACAAACAATGTTTTAAATAACAAGTGATTATTTATTATTAGTTGTTTTAATGAATAACTGAAACTGAATAGTTCACTTTTGTGTATTTACAGTTTCAGACAGCTGAAGATGTAGAAACGGAAATCTGAAAATACCTTCTGATACATCAGAGTTATAAACAAGGATGGTGAAGAGGAGAATCACAGGTGGAGCAGGGATGCCTCAAAGGAGGAGCCTCCAACCAGATGAATCCAGAGGACCCAGTTTGGTACCCCTCGTACCTGCAGCATCCACATCAGAACTGGAGCAGACACAAGACAGCAAAGATCTCAGTAAGTGACTCACATCTGTTGGTCTGTTTTATTTCAGCCATTTGGACCCGTTTATAATGTTTTGACCAACATTAAAACTACTTATGATCAGGGTAAATAAAATAAACTCACATTTGTCCTTAATGTATATTTCTGTTTGTGTGTTTCCTGCAGATGTTCAGCAGCTGTTTGTGATTAAAGAAGAGGTTCACTGGAGCTCCAGTGTGGACCAGCAGGACCCAGAACCCGTCCACATAAAGAAGGAGGAGGAGGAGCTCTGGAGCCGCCGGGAGGGAGAGCAGCTTCACGGACAGAAAGAGACTGATATCAGCAGGTTCTCAGTCACTGCTGTTACTGTGAAGAGTGAAGAAGAAGATGAAGAACAACCTCAGTCCTCACAGCTTCTTCAGATTAAAACTGAAGACAACAGAGAGACAGAACCTCCAACCAGCAGCTCAGCTGAACTGATGAAAACAGAAGCTGATTGGGGAAAGGAACCATACCCAAACAGTGGTTTACTACCAGATACTGATGAACAGGAGTTCTGTGAAACTGAAGTCAGTATTGGTGATGATGATAGTGATTGGCCAGATTCTGAATCTGAAGCCAGTGACACAGAACGGAAACAGACAATGGTACCTGAGTCGGATGTAAATCATGATGGAGGCTGTAACACTGCCAGAAAGTCCTTCAGCTGCTCTGAGTGTAGTAAACAGTTTCTCTCCAAACAGTCTCTGAAGTCACACATGAAAGTCCACACGAGAGAGCAACTGTTTGCCTGCGATGATTGTGGAAAAAGATTTAGTCGAAATGGACATCTAAAGACACACATGAGAGTTCACACGGGTGAGAAACCATTCAGCTGTGATTTCTGTGCTAAAAGATTCAACCATGTCTCAAATCTCAAGACACACATTCGTGTGCACACGATGGAGAAGCCTTATACCTGCGACGATTGTGGAAAGAAGTTCAAAATGAAGACTCATCTTAAGTCGCACATGAGTGTCCACACTGGTGAGAAACATTATGCTTGCAAAGAATGTGGAATAAGATTTAACCAAAGCACAAACCTTAAGTCACACATGAGTGTCCACACGAGAGAGCAACTGTTTGCCTGCGATGACTGTGGAAAAAGATTTAGTCGAAATGAAAATCTTAAGACACACATGAGAGTCCACACAGGAGAGAAGCCGTTTGGCTGTGATGTTTGCGGTAAAAGATTCAGCCTAAACGCTCTTCTTAAGACGCACATGAGAGTCCACACGGGTGAGAAACCATTCAGCTGTGATTTCTGTGCTAAAAGATTCAACCAAGTCTCAAATCTTAAGGTACACATTCGGGTGCACACGATGGAGAAGCCTTATTTCTGTGATGATTGTGGAAAGAAGTTCAAAACGAAGACGCACCTGAAGACGCACATGAAAGTCCACTTTGGAGAAGGACCAGAAACAGCCCGGAGCCCAGAACAAAATGGCAATTTACAACCAAATGCTGATTCAGACTCTTCTGACACTGAAGTCAGTGATGATGATGACGATGACCATTGGCAGGACCCTTTGTCAGATTCTGCACCTGAATATTAAGACACTGATCCTGATTGGAGGAAGACCAGAACAGCTGAATGCAGAGAACATGATGATGATTTGATTTATAATTCTTCCGAGAAGTCCTTCAGCTGCTCTGAGTGCGGGAAACAGTTTGTACACGAGCGGTCTCTTACATCACACATGAGAGTCCACAAGAAAGAGCGACAGTTTGCCCGTGATGTTTGTGGTAAAAGATTTAGTGAGAGAGGAACTCTTTTTTTCCGAATATTGTTGCAAAAGTTGTTGCAACCTGGAGCCCTTTGTAGAATAAAAACAATTTGAAGGTAGTTTTACGCAGAAGAAACAACCAGCTGAGTGTTGGACCTCAGTTAGTGTTCAGCTGCAGTGAGCTGTGTGAACTGCAGGAGGAGAGGACAGGGTTGTTACAATCGTTCTGCTGAAGGTTAATATATCATTAGATATGAAAGCTTAGTATCAGTTACAGTCTGACCAACATTTTTTTTATGGCTGCTGTTCCTCTTTGGTTGATCAAACAAATTCAGTGTCAGGTCTTAGAGAGCAAATCATCTTCTGTGCTCGCCCAACCAAAAACAGGAACTATAGAAAACCTAAAACCTAAAAACCTAAAACACCCTGATGATGCGGTCGGGGATCAAATCACTTGCATGTGGAAGAAGCATTAAAAATACATAAAATAATATAAAGACAAACGAATAAAATGATTAAAATGAATTAAAAACGAGCAACAGTTCAGATAAATTAAAAGATAACGTGCAGATTTCAACCATAGATACATGAAAAAATAAATGTTTTTAACCTGGATTTAAAAATGTCTGCATTTGGTGAAAGTTTAATCTCCACTGGCAGTTTGTTCCACTTGTTTGCAGCATAACAGCTAAATGCTGCTTCTCCATGTTTAGTCTGGACTCTGGACTGGACCAGCTGACCTGAGTCCTTGGATCTTAGAGCTCTGCTGGCTTTATGTTCTCTGAACAGATCACAGATGTAAACCATCAGCAGGCTTTTAAAATCTATTCTGTGACTGACTGGAAGCCAGTGTAAAGAAAACGTTTTTAAAAAGTCGGATGGTATTATGTCCAGAGTGCAAGTTGTTGATGTTCAGATGCCAAACTGTTTCCTCTAGGATTTTTAAATCGACAATATTAAATTGGGACATAACGTCAGAGTTATTTCTAGGTTTTAGACACAGATTAGTTTTCTTGTTTGTCTGTTTTGCGTGAATGTTTTGTCTAATTGCTTTAATTTTTTTGGGGGGCTAAAAAAGATGACAAATTTGTTGCATTTCTCTGTAGAAAGGAGGTTTAGGTTTAACTGTTTAGGAGGATTTGTGAGTTTTTCAACCATAGGAAACAGAGTTGGAGAATTGTTGACATTCTTATTAATCATTTCAGATAAATGCAGCTGTCTGGCCTTGCACAGCTCATTGTTATAACTACGCAGGCTTTCTTTGTACAGCTCATAGAGAATCTGAAGTTTTGTTTTCCTCCATTTACGTTCAGCTGTCCTGCATTCTCTTTTCAGGTTGTTGACTGTAGTGGTGTTTCTCCACGGTGTTTTCTGTTTGCTCAAAGTGCTCTTAATTCTTATTGATGCAACAGCTTCCATTACATTCCAAATGTTTAAGTTAAAATGATCCAGCAGTCCTTCAACCGACTCTGCGCTCATTGTTGGTAACATAGCTATGGCCTCCCTAAACTGAGCACTTGTTTTCTCATTAATGTACCTCTTCTTAACTGAGAAGCTGGTTGTTTGAACATGAAAACAAGTGCTCAGTTTAGGGAGGCCATTGAGTGATCAATAAATCAAATACAATACAAAAATGATCAGACAAGGCCAAATCAATAACCACAACAGAAGAAATATCAACACCTTTAGAAATGAGCAGGTCCAGAATGTGACCTCGCAGGCGGGTAGGTTCTGTTACATGTTGCCACAAACCAAACATGTCCAGCACAGAAGAAAATTCTTTGGCATTACCATCCGTCATATCCGTTTACAGATGTTGTTAAAAGAAGAGGGAATGCTACACAGTGGGAAACATGGACCTGTCTCAAACTTTTAAGGGACTTAAATCAAATTCAAGATGAGCCAGTATTTTTTCATTGTATAGTAAAATGTTTCCCTTTCAACGATCAACATGAATTTATGTTCTATTGTAAATAAAATCTTGGTTTGAGATTTGAAATTGATCACATTCTTTTTTTATTTACATTTTGCATTACTTACATTTAAAAATGTTGGACAAATGACGTCACGCTTTGACAAACTCAATGAAACGAGCTTTAGCTTCACAGTCTGCTTTGATAACGACTTCTTCTCAACTCTTCTACTTTCAGGAGTTTCTGTAGCATTTCCAGAACCTTGTGTCTGTCCTGGTGTTTCACTTCAGTGTGGTCTTACAATATATTGTGTAATTATGGCCACATCAGCACCAGACAAACAGGTTTACCTTTTCATTAGTGAACAGGTGTTCTGCTGACCACGTCATGTTTTCATTTGGCCATTTTCAGGCGCTATCTTAAATTCAACTTCAGGTTATTGCAAAAGGAAAAGAGGGACAGCACTCGCAGGCTTTGATTAACGTAGGAAAAACCACAAACTGCTCCAGTTTACTGTAGGATGTTCAGTATTTGTAGTGGTGCTTGTAAAATATACCAGCAGAGCAGCTCTTTTAGACAGAATCTTAATTAATGGATGCTTTGTGTGGGGCAGCTTTCATTTAAGTGTCCTCATATTACATAGACCTGTTTGAAAAATAAAGAATTTATAGCCACCTAATTGCTCTGTGGTGTGGGCACAGCACAGGAATGAATTATTATTCAGAGTTCAATATAACACCAGAAATTATAAGAAGGGAGGCATTTCACTTTCTTTATTTTCAAACTGCTCCTGTTGTTTATTCATGTGTCTCGGGAGAAGTCTTTTACTCACAAATGATTGAAATACGGAGGTGGGAACTCTTTATCTGCTGACCGCGTTCCAGGGGGGAACGAAATAAATGTAGGACTGATTAGCATTAAGCTAACTGTTGTGGTCTTGTTCCGAGTTTCCAGGAGAGTTTTCGCCATCTCTAGAGAACAGTTTCTGCTTCTGGTTAAACATTTAGTGTTGTGAGAAGTTATAAAGCCATACTGTGACAGATGGAGGATCATAGTAGCTGAAGAAGAAGCAAAGGGGCGAGAAGAAGCGGAACCAAAGCTGGAAAGAAAACGAGGAGAAACGCTGGTGTGGCCTTTCCCAGCTGGAAATCACTGATGAGGGACAGATGTTTTCAGAGAGACGCCGAAGTTGTCTGTTTTCTGCTGGACAGGTAATTTAACCCACCAATGGAAATGTAACTAGCTGTTTTGTAGCGTTAGTAAGAACATGGTTATGAGCAGAGTTACCGACACAGGAAACCTTTTTCTGACTGTTAGCAGGGTTGGTTAACACTGAAGACGCATAATGTTGCTGCTGTTTCGCACTTTTTGAAAGGTAAACATGCTTTCAGTATGAGGCCTCGTCTGCTTTAATGTCCGACCATGTCTGACATTTTTCATCTATTTCTTTTTTTGTTTGCTACGACTGTAAACTGTAAAACTAACCCGTCCCGTCCCGCCGCTGAGATTGAGTATGGTCACATGACCAGAGCTACACGGCTACGTTTGATTGGTGGAACACAGTCACGTGGTAGAGCATTTGGCGGAAGTCTATCTGTCAAATTTATTTTTTATTTTTTATTAAATCATACAACATACATGGCTTACGTCATCTTATATACATTATAAAGGAGCAGGTGCACATTAAGAATGCAGAACAGAAAACATGAAAATAAAATCTTCATAAAATAAAGACAAAATGATGTTTGTTAGGGCTTTTGTCAAAAATCGTATTTTTCGAACAAACTAAAAAGTTTCATAGCATTTTTACTTTTTATAATATTAACCTTCGTCTTGTGTTAGTTCCCTGTTACCATCTCTTATGTTAACGGGTCGCTTTTGACCCGTGTTTTAATTTAGTTGTAAAATACACTAAAAACAATCATCTATCATCCAATTTGTTTTCTCATCTCTTGGTTACCTTGTTAGGCTTCTTTATCCATAAAAATATTGCTTTTAATATTTTTGGTGTTACCCACTGGTAACCCAATAACGTTTAAAGGAGCAATGTTTGAATTTGTAATAAAAATCTAAAGCATTTCTGTGGCAATTATAAAGAGAAATGGAGAAATAGGACAGCCTTGTTTGACCCCACGTTTGATAGGAAATCTTGGTGATGTGCCGCCTGGTATTGAAACAGAGCTATTTGCATAAAGAGATTCTATAATGGCTCGAAATTTATTCCTGAAGCCTAAAATTTTCAAGCACTGAAAAATAAAGGGATGTTCAGTTGAGTCAAAGGCTTTATAAAAGTCTAGAAACAAAATAAAGCCATCATCTTCTATTAAATAATTGTAATCAAGGAGATCGATTACCAATCGAATGTTGTTGTGAATGGATCTATTTTTCATGAATCCAGATTGGGAGTCACTTATAATTTTGTCTAGGTTACTTTTTAATCTGTTGGCATAAACAAGGGTTACAATCTTATAATCAGTGTTTAATAACGTGATCGGTCTAAGATTATCCAAAATTTTGGAGTCTTTACCCGGTTTAGGGATTAAAGTAATTTTACCTTGTTTCATAGTGGGAGGAAATGATAGATTATCAGTCGCTTCCTTCAACATGAGAGCAAAAGGATTTTTTAATAGATCCCAGAAGTGATGGTAAAAATGAGATGTGAGCCGTCACAGCCAGGAGATTTATTTAAAGACAAGCTGTCTACAAGCTTTGTCCAATTCAAAAATGGAAATGTCAGCTTCGCACAGCTTTGCAAACTCCTCATCTATACAGGGGATAAGATCTTTGATATGGCTGAAAAAAAAACTGTCAGTTACAGAAAAGGTAGACGAGTATAATTTATTATAAAAGGAAGTTATTTCCTTAGTAATCCAGGTTGAATCTGTACATGGTTGGTTTTGAATCAATAAGGTTTTGATTGAGTTTCTCTCTTGCCTTCTTTTTTCTATTCTACAAAAATAAGCAGTGCTTCTCTCACCATCTTCTATCCATTTAGCTCTGGATCTTATGTAAGCCCCTTCTGCCTTTTTTAGATAAATCGCATCAAGTTTAGTTTGCAGAGTCAGTAGTTTCTGTTTATCACCATCAGTTGGTGGTGCTTTATTACAACAAGTTTTTATTTCTTTAATTAAACAAAGTTCTGTTAGTTTGTTACCTCTGTTAAATAATTTCCCAAAATGAATGGAATGTTCTCAAATTTAGAAACGTAGGAACTTATAGAGTCCTTCGCCAACACTTCAGCAATTAGAGATTTTATACCATCACAATATGCTTGACAGTTTAATAGAGCTGAATTAAATTTCCAGTAGCCCTTATTTCTGCAACTGCCACCAGGGGGTTTAAAACACAGTTTAATAACAGAGTGGTCTGATAAAGGGGCTGCTTACATACAGCAGTTTGAAACAGAGTGTATTATTGACGCAGAAATTAACCAGGAGTTGATTCTAGATTTTGACACATTATTTGGTTTGAACCAGGAGTATTGTTTAGTGTTAGGGTGATTTAAAGCGGCACTATGCAACATTCAGTAATACGGGGTTTGTTTAGCATGCAATACACACCCCAAAGCTGTAGGGGGATCTCCGTAGAAAATAAGGCGACAGTCTAGCCATATTATATATTACTACTCTAGAAGCTAACCACATTCAATTTAGCCGTCGACAGCTAATGGAGAGAGGTGTGTCTTATCAGGCTCCCTGGCTCGGCTCAGAGCCCTTTAGACCTGCCGTGAAGCAGTAGTTCTCGGCTCCAGTGTGTCGCGAGACTTCCAGAGCTAAACAAAGCACGCGGCGCCACAGGCAAAGTTGCAAGCGCTGTTTCGGGCTAGGGCCACCAGATGGAGATGGAAATGTCATCGTTTTCATCAGAACGGGTCAACCAAGCTATCTGATGATTGCCAAGCAATTTTATGACCATGAAAAAGTTGCATAGTGCCGCTTTAAAGCGCCATGGATCTACTAATCGATTCTGATTCCCTTATCGATTCCAATTTGAGGAAAAAAGGAGAACAAACATTTTGATAAGCATCAACTTTGTTTACTTAAATATCACACAACCTTAGAAACTCAACAAGGTCAAGATGTCCACAGCTATGTGCAACTGGCAATATGGAAATATAGCAAATACTGAAGAGTATGTAACATTTATCTTTGTTTTAATGAAAAACGAATATAAGAAGAAACTTAAATACACTAGATAAGTTGTTTACTGTACAAGAAAATGTAAGTCTATTGTGACAGTTACTTATTAATCTCTAATAACAAGTGTGTGTGTGTGTGTGTGTGTGTGTGTGTGTGTGTGTGTGTAGGAAAAATTAAGTTCTTTTGCAGAAAGATGAACATATCTGCTTTTCACCAAAAAGGGTCTTGTTTAAAACTTAAATACACTAGATAAGTTGTTTACTGTACAAGAAAATGTAACAAATAATAACAAATAATCTCTAATAACAAATGATGTCATAACTAATTAGAGTAAGCCATGGATCTCGCTTAAAGCGTGTGTGTGTGTGTGTGTGTGTGTGTGTGTGTGTGTGTGTGTGTGTGTGTGTGTGTGTGTGTACTCAAGTAGTAGTAGGGAAAATTAACAGTTCTTTTGCAGAAATATGAGCATATCTGCTTTTTCTGGAAGGATACGGGATCTTTCGGGACTTATGGTGTCTCCAGCCGTGGAGAACACCCTCTCAGATGGGGTGGAGGAAGCCTGCACACAGAGGTAGTTTTCAGCCAGTCCAGATAGCAAGGGCAGCTTCTTTCTCCTCCCCATCTTCGCAGCCTTCCCTCTGTGTCTCTCCTGCCCCTGCGAGCTCGAGAAGTGATGTAAACACATTAATAACTTTTAACACAGAGCCGTAGAAAGTCTCACTCACAATGGAATCAAAAGACAAACAGAATTTAAACAGAAATTCAAATATCTCATCTGTTGCTGCCACTGTATTTGCTGTTATTGCAGCTTCCCTGATCCTGTCCCAGACTTCATCACTTTTCACTTTGTATTTAAATCTGGGGTCCAAGATGGTGGCTTCCTCCACGAATTTCTGAATGTCAGTTCCCTTCAATTTCAAAAAGGAGGATAGGATGACATCAGACTAGTAGCCAAAAGAGAGCACAGCAGGAAATAGAACCAATACACCAGACCAGCTGTTGACAAAAATGGCCAGTAGATGGCGGTAACACACTGTAAATAACTCGAAGAAACCAGACCAAGAAACACAAGATGAATGAATGGTCATTTAAGGACCACTGCATTAGACCATCCTCAATAGTTTACTGCTGTTCTTTCATTTCACTCTTAAATGGATAATGCGCACCAGGAGATACATACATTTTAATAAGGAGCATTATAAAAAGTTTTTTTTCCCCCAAATACACTTATCATTTATCAAAAGTCTGATCTGTTGGTAGCATGTAGGTCACATTACTTTTTTGACATTATAAGCAGTTAAACGTGTCTATGCCATTTTGTTTGGGATTATACAAATTGGCCTAAAGCATCAAGGTAAGATTAAATGTAGTTGTAAATAAAAACAGAAAAAAGATGTATGTAGCACAAATAAACAAAACCAGTCAAAGTTTTTAAAAAAGTTTAAGTCATATTATCATTTAAAATATATATCACCTTTCCTTCTCCATGGGCCTTCTTATGCGTGGGTCTATGGCTGCAGCCTGGATAGCAGGGAACTGCTCGCAGAAATTCTCCATCATCAAATGGAGGGAATTCCATCTGGTCCTTACATCCAGGAGGAGCATGTGCTTTAGCTTGGCTGCTGTCAGTCCGAAGGGCATCAAAAACGCGACACTCGTTAAAAGAAATCCCATGTTGTGTGCGCAAATGTTTGTGCATATTTGATGTATTCCCTCCCGTCCGATGTTATCAACCTAGTGGGCGCCATAAAGACTTGTAAAAACTAAAGTTAAACTACCGTAACTGAAAACTAAACAACTTTGCTTCCGTCTTTTGGGGTTTGTTCTCCGGATACAATGTACACGACTGACTGTCACAAGTAACTGATTTCAACTGACATTTCCTTCCTGGCACGCGCATATTAATTCATATTAATAACATTCTGTACTTGGCGCATGCACGACACGAGCGTCACCTGCGTAACGTAGCAACTACGCCACGTCAAGTCGGGCTTACTGAATCATTCGTGTGTACCTTGCGTAAATAACGTTACATAAACCGTGCTGTCTGGAATCGATAAGAGAATCATTAAACGAGCTGCCAAACGGTTCCATGGAATTGAAACACACGGAACCGGTTCTCAACAGGAACCGGTTCTCGATTACCAAGCCTAGTTATGATTGCCACAGAAATGAGATAATCCAGGGTTATAAGAGCTGTGATGACTTTTGGAAGGGTATCTATCCAGATATTAATCATAAACCATGTTGAAATCGCCTCTCACAATTAAATTTGCTACATTAGGTAAGCTTAAAGGGATAGTTCGCCTCTTTTGACATGAAGCTGTATGACATCCCATATTAGCAATATCATTTATGAACATTGACTTACCCCCTGCTGCGTCCTGTGAGCCGAGTTCCAGGCGAGTTTTGGCGCAGACGAAGGTTGTCCGGCTAGTTGGCTGGGGCTAAACAAATGAAGCGTTTTACTTCTCAAAACAATATGCGTTCAAAAGAGTAATACATTTACATCACAAAGTCGTTGTGCATGAAAAAGTCAGACCTCACATCGCTTGGCACTATTTTTGCCTCCCTTGATATCAATGCGTCCAATGTAAACTGTGCAGACCGAGCAGTAAACACCATAACAGGTGCAGCTATTGCTAGGTGGCTGGACGCATTGATATCAAGGGAGGCAAAAATAACGGCAGGCAATGTGAGGTCTGACTTTTTCATGCACAACGATTTTGTGATGTGCAGTCAGGCGGAGGAGGAGGCTTAGCGATGCAGGTTCCCATTGAGGTGGAAGTACGGCTGGGCAGTGGAAGCAGTATAGAGGAAGCAGCTGTAGTGGTGGGGGTGGAGGGAGCATCAGCAGAGGAGGGAAAAGCCACACTATCAAACCTGTTGTAATATTGGTTGAAAGTATTGGCTCTGTCCACATCACCTTCCACAGACTGAGAGTTCTTCAGTCTGTATCCAGTGATGGTCCTCATGCCCCTCCACACCTCCTTGGTGTTATTGTTCTCCAGCTGTCTCTCCACCTTTTTCTTGTACTCCACCTTAGCTCGACGTAGTGTCTTTATAAGCTCCTGTTGTACACTCCTCCGCCTGTCTCTATCCCCATTCTGGAACGCCGTCTTTTTCTGGTTCAGGAAGTCTTTGATGTAACTGGTGATCCATGGTTTTACCCAAAGTGCATAAAAACATAACCAACCCCCCTGGCAGACCAGTCATCTCCGGCAATGAAAGTCTACTGGAGCCGATATCCAAGTATGTGGATTTTTTTATTAAGCCGCTGCTCCCCACACTGCCAGCATTTATACAAGACACAAATGAAGTGCTATGTAAAATCAAGGACATGACTGTCAATTTCAGATTGCATTCTAGCCACTATGGATGTTGAAGCTCTTTACACAAATATTGACCACCAAGAGGGTTTGACAGCTCTTAAGCACTTTCTGAATACTAGGCCATACCCACATAACCCACCTACTGAATTTCTAATGGATTTAACGGAGTGGACATTGAATAATAATATATTTTTATTCCAAGAGAAACTATTTAAACAGATCAAAGGCTGCGCTATGGGTGCTTGCTTTAGTCCGTCTTATGCCGTCTTGTTTATGGGAAAATGGGAAGAGGACTTTGTATTTGGACATAACAATATCTACAAAGACAAGGTAGCCTGGTGGTCAAGATATATTGATGACGTCATACTGATATGGGATGGCACCGAAGAGGAGCTGTTAGGCTTTCATAACTATCTCAACAACACTAACGCAAATATAAAACTATCATTGGAGTACAGCAAAACGAAAATCAACTTCCTAGATCTGGAAATCACCAAAGACACGAAAAGACATCTACATACTTCTATCTACAGAAAAGAGACACACAAAAACACACTATTACATGCAAAAAGTTTTCACCCTCCTTCCTTAATTAACAACATCCCCTATGGACAATTTCAAAGGCTGCGCAGAATTTGCG
The DNA here is from genome assembly GCF_027942865.1 of Odontesthes bonariensis. Lineage (NCBI taxonomy): Eukaryota > Metazoa > Chordata > Actinopteri > Atheriniformes > Atherinopsidae > Odontesthes > Odontesthes bonariensis. The sequence continues at coordinate 4,861,619 of NC_134528.1, read as the reverse complement.
ATAAGGAAGACGACTTTGAGACGAAAAGCAAAGAGATGCTGGATCGCTTTAGAGAACGGGGTTATCCATCTAATGTATTGAACACAGCCCTTGCTAAAGCCCAAGCACAGGAGCGAAGCGAAAAAGAAAACAGAAAGGCAACGACAACAACAGAATGTTTTTCGCAACGCGCTATAGCACAGAGGCCAAAGACATCCGCAAGATCATCAAAAAAAAAACTGGAGCCTTCTCCAATGTGATGAAGCATTAAGGGACACTTTTAAGGAACCCCCGATTTTCTCTTTTAAAAAAGCCCCAACAATAGGTGACAGAGTAGTGCGCAGTCACACATCCACCAGGGAACAACCAAAAACGTGGATCCCGCAAAAGCCCAATGGCACATATAAATGTGGGCATTGCAAGATTTGTGACATTGTGAGGAAATCTACTGTTTTTACGCACCCTAATACGCACAAGGTTTTTAATATAAGACATTTTATAAACTGCCAAACTACTCATGCCATTTATATGCTGAGATGCTCTCTTTGCGATGCCTTTTATGTCGGACGCACCAAAAGGCGCTTGAAGGACCGTGTGGCGGAACACAAATATGCAGCGAGAAGTGGCAATTGCAATTACGCCATTGTAAAGCACTTTACAGAAGCACATCCCAATGGACCTCCCACTTTCACTGCAATGGGCATTGGCCACATCCCCATAAAGACAAGAAGAGGGGATAGACAAAGACTTCTTAACCAAAAAGAGAGCAGATGGATTCATAATTTAAACGCCATGTCACACCCGGGTTTAAACGATAGCATTGATATGATTGCGTTTCTTTGATTAATATTATGTATGTATTTCTAGTAATTGTTTTAGGAATTTGTTGTGATGTATTTGTTTCTTGAATACTGTGGTATGGGCAGTAATGTGTCCACTATATTTGATTTGGGTACCTGCGCAAGCACGGACTGGAGAGGGCGCGCATGTTCACAGGCGCGCACGGTCTGGAGACCTGACGACGCGCACCTGAGCATGACATTTACATGATTATAGGGAAGTGGTTGGTGATTTTGAATTTGTTTGAAGCCCTGATGAAGGCCTTTGCAGGCCGAAACATGTTGGCAATTTTATCTGTTCTACTATGAACTAGCTCAGTTTATTAAAAGCTTTTTAACAAAGAAGAAGAGTGCCTTGGATATCTTCATACCTTTGTGACAAGTAAGTCTAACCAAAGAGCACCTTCGCACAACTAAATTGAACGCCGAAGCCCTCTGACCTAGCGTCTTTGACATATAATGTTCACTCATGTTCACTGTTGTGTCTCCATGTGTGTGATGTGCAGAACATGCTGTGGTTATTCTGTACAGAGATGAACACCTGAATGTCTCTGCTGAAGACAGAAATTCAGAGGCTTGAACAAAGGTAACATTTCATCTGTCAGAACCCCTTTACATGCTTATGTTTTTTATTAATAATTTATGAATTCTTCATGTTTTAATTTGCAAAGTTTACATCACCTGAACATTGTCGAACACCTGAGGACAAAAATGAACATTTTACAGTTAAAAAATCCACCTTCACAGAACAGAAACAAACATTTTTTACAAACAATGTTTTAAATAATAAGTGTTTATTTATTATTAGTTGTTTTAATGAATAACTGATACTGAATAGTTCACTTTTGTGTATTTACAGTTTCAGACAGCTGAAGATTCAGCGAAAATACCTTCTGATACATCAGAGTTATAAACAATAATGGTGAAGAGGAGAATTACAGGCGGAGCAGGGATGCCTGGAAGGAGGAGCCTCCAACCAGATGACCCCAGAGGACCCAGCTTGGTGCCCCCCATACCTGCAGCATCCACATCAGAACTGGAGCAGACACAAGACAGCAGAGATCTCAGTAAGTGACTCGCATATGTTTCTCTGTTTTTATTTTAGCCATTTGGACCCGTTTATAATGTTTTGACTAACATTAAAACTACTTATGATCAGGGTAAATAAAATAAACTCACATTTGTCCTTAATGTATATTTCTGTTTGCGTGTTCCTGCAGATGTTCAGCAGCTGTTTGTGATTAAAGAAGAGGTTCCCTGGAGCTCCAGTGTGGACCAGCAGGACCCAGAACCCGTCCACATAAAGGAGGAGGAGGAGGAGCTCTGGAGCCGCCGGGAGGGAGAGCAGCTTCACGGACAGGAAGAGACTGATATCAGCAGGTTCTCAGTCACTGCTGTTACTGTAAAGAGTGAAGAAGAAGATGAAGAACAACCTCAGTCCTCACAGCTTCTTCAGATTAAAACTGAAGACAACAGAGAGACAGAAACTGAGTCGGGACTAAATCATGACGGAGGCTGTAACACTGCCAGAAAGTCCTTCAGCTGCTCTGAGTGCGGGAAACAGTTTGTACACGAGCAGTCTCTTACATCACACATGAGGGTTCACACAGGAGAGAAGCCGTTTGCCTGCAATATTTGTGTAAAAAGATTTAGACGAAAGGAAAATCTTAAGACACACATGAGAGTCCACACAGGAGAGAAGCCGTTTGGCTGTGATGATTGCGGTAAAAGATTCAGCGTAAACGCTCTTCTTAAGAAGCACATGAGAGTCCACACGGGTGAGAAACCATTCAGCTGTGATTTCTGTGGTAAAAGATTCAACCAAGTCCCAAATCTTAAGACGCACATTCGGGTGCACACGATGGAGAAGCCTTATACCTGCGATGATTGTGGAAAAAAGTTCAAAACAAAGACGCATCTGACATCACACATGAGCGTTCACACAGGAGAGAAGCCGTTTGGCTGCGACGATTGTGGAAAGAAGTTCAAAACAAAGACGCATCTGACATCACACATGAGAGTTCACACAGGAGAGAAGCCGTTTGGCTGCGATGATTGTGGAAAGAAGTTCAAAACAAAGACTTATCTGAAGTCACACATGAGAGTTCACACAGGAGAGAAGCCGTTTGCCTGTGATGATTGCGGTAAAAGATTCAGCCAAAACACTCTTCTTAAGTCACACATGAGAGTGCACACTGGTGAGAAACCATATGCTTGCAAAGAGTGTGGAAAAATATTCAACCAAGTCTCAAGTCTTAAGACACACATTCGGGTGCACACAATGGAAAAGCCTTATACCTGCGATGATTGTGGAAAGAAGTTCAAAACAAAGACGCATCTGAAGTCACACATGAGAATTCACACAGGAGAGAAGCCGTTTGGCTGTGATGTTTGCGGTAAAAGATTCAGCCAAAACACTCTTCTTAAGACGCACATGAGAGTCCACACTGGTGAGAAACCATTCAGCTGTGATTTTTGTGCTAAAAGATTCACCCAAGTCTCAAGTCTTGTGGTACACATTCGGGTGCACACAAAGGAGAAGCCTTATTTCTGTGATTATTGTGGAAAGAAGTTCAAAACAACGACGCATCTGAAGTCACACATGAGCGTTCACACAGGAGAGAAGCCATTTGGCTGCGATGATTGTGGAAAGAAGTTCATAACAAAGATGCAACTGACATCACACATGAGAGTTCACACAGGAGAGAAGCCGTTTGGCTGTGATGTTTGCGGTAAAAGATTCAGCCAAAACACTCTTCTTAAGAAGCACATGAGAGTCCACACGGGTGAGAAACCATTCAGCTGTGATTTCTGTGCTAAAAGATTCAACCATGTCTCAAATCTTAAGGTACACATTCGGGTGCACACGATGGAGAAGCCTTACACCTGTGATGATTGTGGAAAAAAGTTCAAAACGAAGACGCATCTGAAGTCGCACATGAGAGTTCACACGGGAGAGAAACCTTATTCTTGCAAAGAGTGTGATAAAAGTTTCAACCAAGTTTCAAATCTTAAGAGACACATTCGGGTGCACACGATGGAAAAGCCTTATACCTGCAATGATTGTGGAAAGAAGTTCAAAACAAAGACGCATCTGACATCACACATGAATGTCCACTTTGGAGGAGGACCAGAAACAGCCCAGAACCCAGATCAAAATAGCAATTTACAACGAAATGGTGATTCAGACTCTTCTGACAATGAAGTCAGTGATGATGACGATGACCATTGGCAGGACCCTTTGTCAGATTCTGGACCTGAATAGGAAGACGGTGATCCTGATGGGAGGAAGACCAGAACAGCTGAATGCGGAGAAAATGATGATTATTTGATTTATAATTCTGCCGAGAAGTCCTTCAGCTGCTCTGTGTGCCTGTGTTGACTGTGGGAAAAGATTTGGTCTAAATGAACATCTTAAGACACACATGAGAGTCCACACAGGAGAGAAGCTGTTTGGCTGTGATGTTTGTGGTAAAAGAATTAGTGTCCGGAGAACTCTTTTACCTCATATGAGAGTCCACACTAGGGAGAACTGTTATGCCTGCGACAATTGTGGGGAAACAAATTCAACACAAAGATGCATCTTAAGACACACTAGAGAGTTCACAAGGAGAACAACCATTTGCCGGTGATGATTGTGAAAGATTATTTTGCAAAAAACACAGATCTTAAGAAACATTTGCAACCCCAAATAAGATGAGGTTGGGGAAAATTGGAAGGTTTTGAGTTGTAGTTGTTGAGTTAAGTTATTGTTTCTTCATTTTAGAGCAGCATAAGTTTTCTTTCAGAGTATACGGTCAATTATTCTATCGATTGGTTAATCTGAACTGTCCTTTTTGATTCATTTAAGAGCAACATTTGAAAAGTCTAGATATTAATTTAAAAGCACATTTCAACTAGCAGTCCTTCTGATTTAGCTGAATTTACTCATGTTACCTTGGTTTTTTTTCTAATCTGTTTACTTTCAATTTAGGGCTGGTTATGAAGTAATAAAAAAAAAAAGTTAATTAAACAGGCGATTATAGTCATGATTGGTACATGAAAGGGTTCAACTTTGAGAAGAAAAGATGAAACTCCAGTTTGTTCAACAAATGTGTGAGAAAATGATTGAGCTGTTTAAAACAATGGACATCAAGGAAAGATTGGAGGGGATTTGCATACTTCAGAAGAAATCTACGGGACTTCATCACTTCATTTGACTATCATCAAAAAATTCAGAGAATTTTGAGACATCTCTGCTTCAGGCATTAAAAGCGGACCTGATTCTGTCCTGGAAATCACTGCATGGGCTCAGCAACACTTCCAGGAATCACTGTTTATGAACACAGCTCACTGCAACATCCACAGATGCAGGTTAAAGCTCTGTAGTGTTTCTACACGTGAAAATGGATTAATATGCTGGATATTAATAATAATTATTATTGCATTTGATTTCGTTACAGTTCTGAAATGGAAAAACTGTTAAAAGTTATAAAGAAAATCTCCACTGAAGCTAAGTTCTGTCTGAAGGGATATGTCTGAAGGCACTTAAGAATTGATGTAACGCTCTGATCATTTACAAGAACATTTATTTAAACAGTACTTCAAGATTATATATGTCGAGGAATTTTCAATGCACGGTGGAAGAATTTAACAAAGTCATTGCGGCCTTCATAGGTTTATTAAACACACAAATACATGTTCCATACGGAACATGGAAAGATCTTCAACTCAAGTGGGCTCAGCGTCAGTCTTATATACTTATGAGACTAACTGATGACAGGGCATATTCCACATCTGCCATTCATGCACAACTGCTCCTTGTAACGACTTTTCTATAGCTGTTGGAAAGCAGGGCGTGTGTGTGAATGTGATAATAGGTGAGAGTAATAAAAGTAGTTACATATCATGCCTTTCCACGTCGGCTAAAGACAGTTCACACCAAAAAGACATATGTTCCACACTGATTATGATACATTTAAAAGGCTACACAAGGCTTAGTCACGTTGCATACACACGTTAAATTGACAATGCAGTAAACAGGATAGTAAAATTCCTTTACATTTCCCTCCTTTTGACCCTGTAGGATCAACCAAAAGATATAATTTTATAGTAAGACGCAGCCCAGGTGTGTATCAGAAAAATCACTCCACGAGGGTTTAAATCCCTCTTCGGACGGGACTAGTTTAATGGGGGGACCTGGGGTAAAGTAATAATAACCGGGACATCTAGTCCCGTCCGAACGCGCCATGTCAGTAAAGATAGCGGAGTATGTCGGTAAACTTTGCCGAGAATTCTACCTCCTGTGAAACGGTCCGGAGTATCTACCATAGGTAATACTAATCCCGTGCGAATGCGACCTTCGGTAATAAGTACGGAATATGTCGTCACATCCTTTTAAAGAGAGAAAAAATTAGGTGTGTCTGTTTGCAAACATGGAGGTTCTCTCGTCCAATTTCGGACTTTGGCTTGTTTCGACGGCGCCATGTCTGTTTACAGATGGGGTTTACGGAAGTGAAATGAAGACGTGCAGCATCCAGGATGTGACGGTTGTGCGTAACCAACAACTCCTCCCATGTTAGATGAATATTACAGGGATTTCTTGTCCCGTCCGAATTGGTCATTTCTTCTCCCTGGCGTCGTCTGGTTAACCAACATTACCATACGTCTCCCCCCCCCATTAAACTAGTCCCATCCGAATAGGGCTTAAGACAACTCGTCATTAGCGGGTCATCCACGGCTCTGGTGAGTTTTCCCATGGGGGCTGTGTAATTAGGAATGAAGGTGCAGCATTGTTCTCCGAAAATAGCACAGACGCTACCTTTCTCCGCAAGAAGCATATCTAGGGAAAGATGGTTTTGGAACGCCATAAGTGAGGGTTCGCTCTAGCAGAGGTAAAACATTTTGAGGACTGGGTGGTAGATGTACACCACGAGCTATTGATGGAGCCGACGGGAACGGAGCCAATAGTAGCATTAGTGAAACAAGTAAAATTTAGTTTTGCTACATTTGCATCAAACAAGGGAGGGGAGGTTGTTTGTTGGAAAAAGGAAAACTGAGTGTCCCAAAACGAGCAATTTCAAATTGATTTAAAATTTCAACGATTTCAAATTAGTCATCTTTGCTGAATTTAGTTGGGTTGCGTACACGAATGTGAGCACGAACAGTAGAAACAACGGAGTGACTTATAGAGAGCGCAGGGGTATCAGGTAATGAGGTAGACGTGTTAGCATTAAAGGACGTAAGATTACTGCAAAGGGAGATGTAAGATGCCGGGTCACCACCAGATCTCAACAAAGAGGGTGAAGTGATAACATGAATCATTAACAGTTGTTCTCTTCCCCGAGCAATCAGGGAGGAAGGAAGAAGTGGGAGGGGGATGTTTAGGTAAGGGATTTGCAGTTGTATTAAGAGTGAGTATTAGAGAAGATGGAGTGGTGGAGAGGGTAAGTATTCTTGACCAATTCCTTGCGGCCTCTGTGGTCATGTGATCAGACACTTTCCAGGCAGAGCCTGTATATGCGAAAACGGTGCCCCAATGAACATGTGTATGGGTGTGGGATAAATACCACTGATAGCCCTGCCAAGAGGAGCCAGAGTAACCTCCCATTGAGAAGGAATCTAGTGGAATGGATATGATTGCGTTAAAAACTGACATATTGTAACAGAAATGGAGGGTGCGGGTAGTCTGACTAGCATTGTACGCACATCTATCAGCTGTGCTGTGTGCAGACAGGGACCTCTTTGTTCGATTAAGAGGTACTAGACTGGAGTGACTGTGGGTGGAGTTAACACTTGAAATGTCCATGATTGATTTGGGGTGAGGAATAAAGAAGAGAATTGGAAGGACAACAATCAAAATAATACACAAGAGAGCACAGGTGGATCCCCGGAGGGACAGGTTGAGGAACCTGAATGGGTGCCACGGTCTGTTGCGTTCCATGGTCGGTGGTGATTTGGCACGTCACGTGTTGCAGTGTGCACACAATTTACACACTGATTTTTGTATAAGATTGATGCAGCAGTGTTAATGGTCTCAGAGTAGGAGTCTATGAAGAGTCAGCAGGGGCTAGAGCTGGGACTGGTCGGCAGTGTGAAACATGAATCCAGGTTGCTCGCTCAACAACTTTGACAGCTGTCTGTGTGGTTAGGAGAATCTGAAAAGCCTCGGTCCAGCGGTGCGAATTCCACTTCTTCCTTCGGAAGTTTCTGATGAGGACCCAGTCCCCTGGTTTCAGATCACGAAGGTTGGTGTCAGCAGGGCTGGGAAGGGCAGCTGCTACCAGTGAACGGATTCCTGCCACGGTTTTAGACAGATTAACACAATAGGTTAGCACGTCATTTTCACATAACGATGTGTCTGGAGGTGGTGTTCTGGATGGTCCCACGCCGCGCCGGGGTGGGCCTGCAAACAGAATTTCAAAAGGACTGAGGTTGGAGTTAGTACGTTTACGCATTTGCATATACGTATACATAAGCACTATAGGGAGTGCTCTTGGCCATGGAAGTCTTGTCTCCTCACAACATTTAGACAGCTTGTTCTTCAGTGTTCCATTCTCTCTCCACAGCTCCGCCACTGGCAGGGTGGGAAGCGCAGTGTTTTCTGGCGTCAATACCGAGGTATTTTGAAATTTGGTCAATTGCTTCGTTTGCAAACTGAGTGCCATTATCACTGGACTGGAGTTTGGGAATGCCCCATCTTGGTATTATCTCTGCCAGTAATGTTCTAGCTACTGCTGAGGCATCAGCTTGGAAAGTGGGGAATGCTTCAACCCATTTTGACCACATGTCAACCATTACCAGACAATACTTTCTTCCCATGAGAGGGTGTTAACTCAATAAAATCCATCATGACGTGTTCAAATGGTCCAGTGGGGATTGGTGTGCGCCGGATTTGAAATTTGGGAGTGATTTGAGCGTGTTGTGAGTTGCACACGTTAAACACGCTTCACAATGTTTTTGTGCTACTGGTGTGAAACCTTTTGTGAACCAGTTTTCAGCCATCATTCTCATCATACCCCCTTTTGACACATGGTCCAAACCATCAGTAGGAGAGCGTAACAATGTGTGTGCTCCAATGTCTTTATCAGCAGGCAACGTGAGTGGGTGTGTGTGTGAGTTCTTATCTGAGTCGTCATGATCGTCCGGTGCAGGCCAGGCGCTGTCAGCAGGGCACGCCTCCATTTCTCCCTCCCCTCCAGCTTCTGCTCAATCGGAAGTAGGGCCCGTGGTAAGGCTGGCCACGTCCCCGCTGGAACTGGGAGTAGTTTCCGCGACCGCCCTTGAAACCGCTTCTAAACATGCCTCTGCCTTTATTTTTCTTCTTTGGGCAGTCTCGGGACCAGTGTCCATGTTGGTGACAATAAAAACACTCATCATCTCCTTGATAAGGTGGGGGGGTGGCTGTATTTGACGCTTGTGTCTGCTGGGGTCCAGGTTGATGCAGCAGGGCCAGATTGACACGATGCTTTGCGTCAGTGCGGTGTTTCTTGTCCGCAGCGGCCTTTTCCATCTGCCAAGCGAGTAGTCGGATCATCTTCGCCCACACATGAGTCTCGGGTGGGGCCAGCCAGGTCTTTAAGCAGCCCTTGCAGGAAATATTGTTTGAGCATGCACTCATATGCAGCAGGTTGATTCCCAGGGTGTGGGTCAGACCATTGAATGGTTGTCAAAAGTCTGTTGGAGGCGGTAGAAGTACTCGGGCACGGGCTCATCAGGCTTCTGCACACACGCTCACATCGCACACCACAGGAAATTGTGCCCTTTCGGCAGCGAGGAGCTGTTGCACCCATGCTGTGTAATCAGCGTCTATTACGTTGTTAGACACTTGCCAGTCTGGGTTTCTGGGCTGGTGGGGCTCGGTCAGGTGATTTCTCAGTGGAGCCAGTTGTGATGGGGTGAGAATTTGAGCCAAAACTTGCGCCAGTTCGAGGGAGGTTGGTGTGAACTGGGTGATGAAAACGCTGAGTTCTTCAGCCAGTTTAATCCCACCTTTGTCCACGGAGGGGAGATGGCTCGCTGCTTTCATTATGTCGTCCAAAGTCTAAGGTCAATAGACGTACATGGGACCCTCTGGTCCAGCCGCTTGCACCATGAGAGCCTGGAAAATGTTCTCAGCAGCGGTCTGAGACCGTGTCTGTGACGCCACAGGGCTGCCAGAAGAGTTCTTTGTTAAAGGGAAAAAGACGGGTGACCAGGGTGTGGATGCAGGCGAAGCGGAGGGTGATGCTGCGAGGCTAGGAGGTTGCGATACTTCTTCTTGGTTCTCGTTAGGTGGTGGCGGTGGTGTTGTTTGAGCGGCCCGTGCTGGTTTGTATGGAGGGGGTGAGGAGTCCTGGAGGTCGTCCCGCGACGCACCCAGACCCTGCAGCGAAGGATACAGAGACATTTTCTGAGGCTTATCTTTCTTTTCTGAACTATCAACTTTCCTTGCTGTCATGGCACCTTGCATTTACTTTCTTTGTCTATTCTCACATTCTGTTTCCCACATTTTCAATCACTTTTCCATACATTCAGCTTTCTTCACATCCTCACTATTAACTTTCTTCTTTGCGAACAACTTATCTTTGTCTTCCTGTAATTTGTCTCGTAAAGACTTCAGTTGGGTGGGGCTAAAAGACCCTCCTGTGGGGAAACCTTTATCTTCCCAATATAACATTATATGCGTACGATTCCGAACCATATTTAGTTTTCATTAGCCACTTTCGGACAAAGCCGTTCTAAGAACGCAGTTATCAGAACTGTCCTACTTGAATTTCGTTATGTCTGTCCTTCCCCAGCGGAACTGTTTCAGTCTGCATTCGCACATGAGTCGGGACCAGGTCGGGACTGATGCGCAGCCGTCTGCGTCAGTGACGTGTAACGTTAGCCGTTTAGCACCACATTCAACAACAAAACAAAACAAAACAAAACCCGGTAAAAGTAAGGAGAGAAGAAAAACACCACAAAGAAGCTAATATGGAGAGCGGGGAGGCCACCGTGTTCATGGTCTGCATGATGGTGATATTAATCATGGACGATCACATCAGGCGTCTAACATGGAGGCTGGAAGAGCTCACAGAGTCAGGAGACGAAGGGTCGAGCGCAGGCGATACTTTTTCATTTCATGAAGGAAGAAAGGAGAGCAGAGCGCCGCAGACAAAGGAGAAACGTGTAAGTTTAACTTATTAAACACCCGCCGGTTTTGTCCGTGTTGTATGAGTAAACATTTCAGCCGTGACAGCATGACATGGGGCATAGCTACCGACCACCAAACACCTCTGTCAGATGTGTTCCTATAGAACTATGAAAAGACCCGACCTCGGAGAATGAGCTAAAATAGTTATAGGAACTGAGGGAGAAAGCCCCGAGTTCCTGTATGTCCGAATGCGGGAGAACACGGCCCCGCGGATTAAAAGGTTATTAGAACTGCCAAAGGTTCCTACAATCCAAAAGCGGCTAACGTTGTCACATGAGCCGAATCAGGGCGCTCGGATCGCTGCTCTTTTCCTCCTGTATTTCCCATATTTGCCGGTCTTGTCTCTTCAGACTCACAGTTGACGCCTAGTCTTGCAAAGGCAGTATTCACAGGATTGTTAGTGCCGGCACCTGGTCCTATGCTGTCTTACTCATAGGACTTTTATTTCTGTATTTTCTACCAGACGCTATCTATGTCTTGATATAAGGAGGTGAAAAAGCAGCGACACGCATTTACTATAAAGGCAGCTGACAAAAATGTAATTTCTATTTAATGATTGTCTATGGATTCTGCGAGCGTGGAAATTTGAATCTTCAGAGTTATTTTCCATACAATTTAACCGGATCATTTGGAACAAATACTTCTCACCGTGTGGAGATTGTTTCCTCCGCCAGGTTCGAGGATCCCTGCGCCGCCGCCAACCGATACCGCAGACTCTGGTCCTCGTCTCTCAGAATTCCTAAGCGGGGTTTGTGAGGATATTTAGGTGATCAGCCCACTTCAAGATTATATGTGACGAGGAATTTTCAATGCACGGTGGAAGAATTTAACAAAGTCGTTGCGGCCTTCATAGATTTATTAAACACACAAATACATGATCCATACGGAACATGGAAAGATCTTCAACTCAAGTGGGCTCAGCGTCAGTCTTATATACTTATGAGACTAACTGATGACAGGGCGTATTCCACATCTGCCAACTCACATAACTGCTGTAACGACGAAATGTAACGACTTTTCCATAGCTGTTGGAATGCAGGATGTGTGTGCATGTGATAACAGATGAGAGTAATAAAAGTCGTTACATCTCATGCCTTTCCAGGTCGGCTAAAGACAGTTCACACCATAAAGACATGTTCCACACTGATTATGATACATTTAAAAGGCAACACAATGCTTAGTCACGTTGCATACACACGTTAAATTGACACTGCAGTAAACAGGATAATAAAATCCCTTTACAAATGCAAACAGTTCATGAAAAGGACAGTAACTGGGATAATTTGCGGTCTTTACAATAAAATACAGGACCCGGAGCACATGATGTTAGCTCTTCTGGGTAACAGATCGTCCTGCGTTTCCTTGGCAACCAACCGTTTGAAGGGGGGAAGTTTGGAGTTTCGGCTCGAATCTCTTCAGATCCTCCGGTGGTATTCGGTCAGGAAATGGCCAACAGGTTTTTCTTTTCTCTGCGTGAAGGTGGTCTGAGACTGGGCACGATGCTGTCCAAAATTAACCAAACCAACCACGAGTGTCTGGACCAGACTTAATAACAAAAAAGGAAACTAGGCAAACAAAAATCAGAGTTGGTTTCAAGTTTTAACGAAGTCAAAATGCACGTGGACAAAAAATTCAGGAAAATAGTTACTTCAAGTTAAGATTGAATTAAGGAAAAAGAGAATCATGCTAAGAGAATCAAACCAAGAGAACGAATGGGAGTCGCGCCTTCCTTTTTAAGCATGAAGCTGGGGGGCACGACATTCCAGGTTAGACCAATCAACACTTAAGCCCTTTTTCCATCAACGACATGATTCGCTTTAGTTTGATGCGCATCAAGAAGTTAGTGCGATACGTGTGATGGAAAAACGATTAAATCGCTAGAACGCCTGTTTTGTCGCATTAAATCAATTCGCTCGAAATAGGTGGTTCAGGGCTAAGTTGTATCGCTACAGAAGTGATGGAAAAGGTTAATGCGATTCAGACTAGCCACGCATGCGCAGATAGTATTGGTAAAGCGCGAGGATTCGAATGTTGTTGTTGAGCCGCTCAGCCGCCCCATTTCACCTATCCTGTCGGTATCAAAACAGCAGCAACAACTAGTAACAACAATGTCCGATGATAAAAGAAACAACTGGTCGAGAGCAGAGACTCTGCTTTTTTTAAACACAATTCGGGAGGTCCTGAAGCAGCATAATTAATTCTCGCCTCGCTCTCATCCTCCTTCTTAAATTTCTGACGGCTATTATAAGCTGACATAGCAGCACTAGCAGCATGTTTAGTCCTATCCTACGGTCCATAACTCTAAATAAGTACCTAGCCTAATAAATAAAACGAAAGCCGGTGGTGAAAAGGTACGTAACCTTGAAAGTTATAGCAACTGTTATAACAGGAGGCTGACAATAACAGCGCGAGCAATTAAATTCCCGCTAGCGAGCATTCTAATTCGCTACAATTCGCCACTTTTGTAATGGAAAATCATCTGGTCGAGTCAGAATAATGCGCATCAGCACAATCCGGTGATGTCATTTTATTTCGCTAGAATCGTCCTGTTTGATGGAAAACCAACCGAACGCATCTTATATCGCAACAAAGTAATGCGATATAACTTTTAATTCGCTACAGAATCTGATGGAAAAAGGGCTTTAGTGATATGTGAGCTGCGTGGCCTGCAGGGCGTTGGAATGTTTGGTCTAACCAATATTCTATTAAGGTGGATTCTCTCTCTTAAGCACGTAATAACATCACATTCACTGATTAGATCATGTGATGTCCATAACACAGACAATAATGATAAAAATAAGAACATGCATGAACACAAACATGAGATCAAAACAGTTATTGGCACTGAATTACTCGATATCACATAAAGAGAAAAACACAACAGTGTGACCACAAACAAAGCTTTACCTGAGGTCATTTCTCATGGCCAAAGGCAGATATAACTTTGGTTATGACATGTACATTTTAATCCAATGGGATATCACTTGTAGGCATTAAAATGAGAGAAACACACATGTCATTAGTCTTTCTAATTACTGGAGCTTTTAATTACAGGGTATATATCGTTAGAGTGTCCGTTATCCATGTCCTCTAGGTGGCACTGTGGCTCCATGGAAGGATTTCTGAGATCATAATGTCCTTTGCCAACTTCCGTGGTGAGGCACGTACAAAGTTATGGAACGTCTTAAAATGATGAGTAGGGTGTCCCAGACTGAGTTTCCACACTGTTCAGCAGTTATAACAGTTTGTTGTTGTTTTATTAATCCATGTGAATTGGTTCCAAAGGGTGGAATTTGGGTCTGGAGTCTTTCATCCTTGTAGGTGTCAGGATAAATTTACACCTCATAGATAACACCAGGCTGGTTTTCCTGGGACAGATGCTCCCCCGCTTTGGTGAACAAAAGGGTGAGTCTTTGGGGCACACATCTGGCATTTTACGTCTAGAATGATCCTTATGAAAGCAAAGAAAGTTACTCCACAGGCTTTGTTTGAGTGATTGCTCTGATTCTTCACCTTCTGAACACGCTACAGCTCCATCATGCAGAGAAGAAGCCACATGTGAACATGGTCCAGAAACTCTGCCGTCTTCTCTGGACCAAAGCTCATTTAGAATGGACTGAGGCAAAGAGATGGAAACCATGGATGCTGCGTCCTCCAGACTGAAGAGAGGGACCATCCAGCTAGTTATCAGCTGTCAGTTCAAAACCTGCATAGAATCCTTTATCAGACAGGAATGGGATGGTCCAGCTGGTCTCTGTCACGCCATGGGACTCACATTTTTAGTTTCATGTTTTAGTTGCGTTTTTGTATTCAGTTTAGGTCCAGGTTTTGATTTTCAGTCCATGTTTAGTTTTTTTAGCCATGCCTCAGTTTCCCTGCTCTCTGTTTATTAGTTCACTCACTTCACCTGTGTTTTTTCCCTCAGCTGCACTCACTCTCCAATCACTCTCACTCCCTATTTAGTCTCCAGTCTCACCTCTGTTTTCTGCATCTTTGTTTGCTCTCCATGCCAAAAAAACCTGTTTGTTCCATGGTCCTCGGTCCTGCCCAAGATGAGTATTTATTTATTGCTATGCCAAAAGTTTTTGTTTGCTTTTTCCAACAGTCAAGTTTTTTTAATCCGGCTCTGCCGCGCCTTTTGTTTGTTCTTTGTTTTTGTTAAATAAACTAAGTTTTTCTTTTGAAAAAAGTCTGCATCCGTGTCCTCCATCCAACCCAACCTGACAGTCTCCTCAGTCCCAGATGTTTACAGATGTTGTTAAAAGAAGAGGGGATGCTACACAGTGGGAAACATGGACCATTTTTTATGTCTTTCTTTTGATTGGCAGTTTTCTCTAAATCATTTCTAATAAAAACATTTTATTACAGGCATCAAAACAGGCAAAAGATTTCCTCAATGCAAACCCAACCATAACTTCTAACATCCTACCTTGCAATTAAAAGGGATAGACGACTCCTGTGTGATGTTTTTGTTCTTTTGAGCATCTGAGCAGCTATCGTCAGTGATAAAATGTAGAAGCTGCATCACCCATTCAGTGATGCTTCATCCTCTGTGTGTCACTACTTTGGAGTTCAGTCATCTCTGTTTAAGCGTTCATGGGTGCTCTTTCGTGTCGACTTAAAAGGGATTACTGGGCAGCTCAAACTTCATTTTCTAGGCTCCGAGCTCAGCAAATTATCGTGTGAACTCGGCACTGGGATGTTCAGTTTCTCAGCAGCTGGAAACATGGCGGTAGTTTACTGTAGGATGTTCAGTATTTGTGGTGCTTGTAAAATAGAATTAAGAATTTATAGCCACCTAATTGCTCCGTGGTGTGGGATGAATTATTATGCAAACAGAGTTCAACACAACACCAGTAATTATAAGAAGGGAGGCATTTTACTTTCTTCATTTCCAAACTGCTCCTGTTGTTTATTCATGTGTCTCGGGAGAAGTCTTTTACTCAGAAATGATTGAAAAACTGAGGTGGGAACACTTTATCTGCTGACCGCGTTCCAGGGGGGAACGAAAAAAATGCAGGACTGATTAGCATTAAGCTAACTGTTGTGGTCTTGTTCCGAGCCTCCAGCAGAGTTTCCGCCGTCTCTAGAGAACAGTTTCTGCTTCTGGTTAAACATTTAGTGTTGTGAGAAGTTTTAAAGCCAAACTGTGACAGATGGAGGATCATAGTAGCTGAAGAAGAAGGGAAGGAGCGTGAAGAAGCGGAACCGAAGCTGGAAAGACGACAGAGACGCCGAAGTCTGTTTTCTGCTGGACAGGTAATTTAACCCAGCAGTGGAAATGTAACTAGCTGTTTGGTAGCGTTAGTTAGAACATGGTCATGAGCAGAGTTACCGACACAGGAAACATTTTTCTGATTGTTAGGAGGGTTTAAGTTAATATTTCTGCTTGTTTTTGGACTAAAAACACCGACGTTAGAGATCTATTGGTGAGACTGCTGAGTGTAGGTGGCCGCATAGATGCCTGATCAGAAAATCGCGAAAGTGCATAAACTGTCTGAAAACTGTTCCTACGGTAGCTATAATGATTTGTCACATACATAGTCCTTAATCTAATGTAAGATTGCTTACAAAATTGTTTGGTTTAGTCTAAAAACCCGTAAAACGGCACTGAGTCAGATTCCTGCTCTTATTTGAACCACGACGAACAGAAACCGCCCTGACTGCTTTGGTAAAGTGTTTCCTGCAGTTTAACAGGGGAATTTTCCTTATTTTACTCATTACATTTCAAGTTAAACAGTGAGCACTTACCTTTAAACAAAGTGTTTATAGACGGTGGTGATCTAGAGTCTTTGAGGGTTTAAACACACAATCAGTCTAACTGTGAGGTTTATTTGTACTGACACAATTTGAGAAATGTGATGACACATTAATGGTTGTGCTTAAAGGACTCAAACACATAAACATCCAAACATCCATTGCTGTATAATCTACTGTCGAGGACACAAAATATCCACGCCAAACTGTTTACATTTATTTCTAAGAAGCAGACTGAATCAGGTTCAAACCAAAACCTTTTCATACCCTCTGAGCTACACTTGTGTTCAGAAAACGCCTGGTGTTGTGTATCTATAATAAATCCTGATTACTGGTGGCAGATTAACTGGTGACAGTCACACCAGAGTTATGTGTGTAAATGATTGTGTGTTATTTCCTCATCAGTTGGTGTGAAAATATGACGCGAAATGCTTTGTACCCTATCGACTTTTATCACGTTCATCTTACTTCTTTAAGATAAACTCAGACAGCTTTTTCTTTTTCATGGTCTGGTTTGATGCATAAAAATTCATGGAATGAAAGAGAACATTTGTGCTTTTCTTCAGTTTCTACGCAACAATGCGGAAAAATAAAAGCGAATCGTTTCTTTTGTGACTTTTGAAACCATTTATATTAGGGCTGGGCAAGTTAACTTGTTATTATCGCGTTAACGCATTAACTATTTAACGCCGATAAGTATTTTATCGTGCATTAACTCAGGTTTTATTATTGTAAAAGTCTGTTGCTGTCTGCTGCGGAACCGGAAAAGAAAGTAATCGGCAGATCCACCAAACATGGAGAAGGGTACGGAACTTTTACTCGGCCATTTTCATTTTAAAGTTCTTCCAGACGGCGGAGTCAACAGAACCAAAGTCATCTGTAAACTCTGCCAAGTTGAATTGTCTTCTCAGCGTAGTAGTTCCAGTCTAAAATATCACTTAAAGGCAAAACACACAACTGATAGCAGCAAGTCATTCAAGGAAACAGACAGTGGAGCGAGGCTTCTACATAAAAACTAAAGAAAGATGCTGATGTTAAAAGTGTGTTTGCACAACAAATGTTATGGCACTTTCATTCATATGGCAGCACATTTAAAATAAAACCAAATGCTAAAAGCTATACACTACTTTTGGATTCATTTTTGGATTTTGCGTACAAATGCGATTAATCAGGGAAATCATGTGATTATTTAGATTAAAATTTTTAATCGTTGCCCAGCCCTGTTTTCTATCTATTGGACTGTGTTCAATAACATTACCTGTGGAAAAAGATGAGTAGTAAAGGCTGATGGCTGCTTGCAGTGTATCGGTGCCTGAGGCTCACCGGACAGGTTAGAAGATGATGGCTGTTGTTGATCTGTTCTTGATTTATTGTGTTTGTCCAGGCGAGCCAACCCTCCCAGAACTTGAAGATGTCACTGAATGTATAACAGAGGTATGTGACTGTGTCATGTTGCCAAGTCACAGCCCCAGCAGAGTCTGCATCGATGCTTCCAGTGGAACAGACAGGTGAGGCATCACAGGGAAATAACTGCTGTGGTGTTTTTCTTTCTGAACTAATGCTCACTGTTGTGTCTCCATGTGTGTGATGTGCAGAACATGCTGTGGTTATTCTGTACAGAGATGAACACCTGAATGTCTCTGCCGAAGACAGAAATTCTGGAACAAAGGTAACATTTCAGCTGTCAGAACTCCTTTACATGCTTATGTTTTTATTAATAATTTATGTATTCTTAATGTTTTAATTTGCAAAGTTTGTATGACCTGAACATTGTCGAACACCTGAGGACAAAAATGAACATTTTACAGTTAAAACATCCACATTTACAGAACAGAAACAAACATTTTCTACAAACAATGTTTTAAATAACAAGTGATTATTTATTATTAGTTGTTTTAAGGAATAACTGAAACTGAATAGTTCACTTTTGTGTATTTACAGTTTCAGACACCCTGAAATCTGAAAATACCTTCTGATACATCAGAGTTATAAACAAGGATGGTGAAGAGGAGAATCACAGGTGGAGCAGGGATGCCTGGAAGGTGGAGCCTCCAACCAGATGACCCCAGAGGACCCAGTTTGGTGCCCCCCATACCTGCAGCATCCACATCAGAACTGGAGCAGACACAAGACAGCAGAGATCTCAGTAAGTGACTCACATCTGTTTGTCTGTTTTGTTTTAGCCATTTGGACCCGTTTATAATATATATAATTTTTTTGTTTAATATTTTTATTGGGAGGTAAGGCACATTGGAATAGAAATCAATGTCACATTTACGTTGAGCATTGTATCACCACAGTGTCAGTTTGAACAAACATATTCAAAATAATGTGCATCTTGATGAGTTAAAAAAAAAAAAGAAGCATACAGTCTACCTCCTCTAGTGTTTTTTTTTTTTTCGTTTTTTTCCGCAACAATTCCAGAACAATACACAATTGTGGGGGGCTACTTAACTAACAGTTAAGGACATCTATATATAGCAATATAATAAGTATAATAAGTGTAACATGTACATGTGTGTGTAAGCTGCTCAGTATAAATAAAAAAGAGGACAAAAGATAGAAAAGGAAAAAGAGAGGAAAGAGAAGGAGAGAATGAGTGGGGGTCCATCAAACAGGGGGCAGAGATTGAAGAGAATGTAAAAAAGTTAAAAAAAAAGGATGCCACTTGTTGTAGAATTTGTCAGAGTTACCTTTCACTGAATATCTGATCTTCTCAAGCTTTAAAAAAGACATGGTATCGTGGAGCCACTGAGAGCTGGAGGGAGCTTTAGTTGACGTCCAGTGAAGAAGAAGATGGCGGCTATTAAAGAAGTGAAGGCTATAATATCTAGCTGCTTGGAAGTAAACCGGTTGTGATCTTCCGGGAGCCCACATATAGTGACATGGGAAGAAACCTTTATGATCTTCAAAAGTATTTTTGACATGGTATCAAAATAGTTCTGCCAGAAGCGAGAAAGTAATGAACAAGAGTAGAACATATATGTTAGACTGCAGGGGGAAGCTTGACATTTGTCACAGTTGTCGGTGATATTAGGATAAAATTGTGACCGTCGAGTTTTGGAAAGATGAACTCTGAATAGTACCTTGAATTGTATAAGTGTGAGAAGAGCGCAAGGTGAAGAGCAGTGTCCCACCAAACATCCTCCAAATTCAGGCCCCGTTCTTGTTCCTAAGCAGTTCACTTTAGTAGCTGATGAGCTATCAAAAGACAAGAGTTCGTTATAAACTTTAGAGATGATTGACTTTTCATGTGGGTTGTGGCTTAAAAGCTCTTCCCACAGTAGGCTCGGTGGAGAGGAGGGAAAGCCTGGAAATAAAACTTTAGCACAGTGTCTAATCTGAAAGTATCGTAAAAGATGAGAGGGTGAGAGATGAAATTCTCCTGAAAGATCTGTAAAACTGCGAAAAATATTATCTTTATAGAGGTCTTTAAAACATTTCAGGCCTTTATTGTGCCATGTACAAAAGGTTGAGTCTGTAAACGTCGGTCAAAATAAGTGATTCCTCAGTAAAGGAGCTAAAATAAACGCTGACGTAAACCTGAAATGCTTCCTAAATTGATACCAAATTTTAAGTGTAGAACAGACCACTTGGTTGCTTATAAAGCCGGAGAGGTTGGTTGGAATGGAGGAGGTAAGTAAAGCCATTAATGAAGATGTAACGCATGACTGCGCCTCTAAGGCCCAATCCCAATTCTATTTTCTACCCCTTCGCCTACGCCTCGCCCCTACCCCTCGCCCCTTCAAACGTAGGGGTAGGCGAAGGGCTAGGAATGTCACCCCTTCGAATTGGGACAGCACTTCACACTCACGAACGTAATAAGTCCTCGCTGTCAGTTGTTACGTAACCAAAAGCGACAGCTTTAGCCAGGAGTAAACAAACATGACCGGTGCTGTGGTGTTCGCGCTGTCCTGGGCTATTCGGATATTTTTAGAAATATCTGCGTCGAATCGACGGAGTGCCATCAGGCGAAGGCGTCTTCGACATCTGGGAGCATTGCTGGATCCTGTTACGGTATGTAGAATGAGAAATTAATGCAAATAACGCGTGTGAGTGAGCAGCTGGTAGCTTCCAGAGCCGGCGTGTGAATATGATAATGTGTGTGTGTGTTTGAAAGTGCTTCTAACTGTACATTTGTGATATCGTGTAATATAGAAACAATTTGCTTGTCTCGTTGGATTTGCTGATTTATTGATTGGAGTAGTATCCTAACCTGGCTAACCTAGCTGAAAGCATAAGCTAACGTTTAGCCTTTGTTACTCGCCTCGTTCCATTTGGGACAAACATGCAGCTCATGCGTTTTTGAAGCGGTTTTCTTTGTACCAGGTTCAGATTTGATGACTTAAATAAATGCACTGCCTTGTGTGTGCTATCAATGTGTTGGTTTGGGAGGATGAAAGCCTGATCTTTCCATGTTTTTCTTTCCAGCAGAGGGGTCATCCTACAAATTATTGGACCACAACATGTACCCCAATTTTTTGTTATCCCTTGTATAATAAATCTCTTCATACCAATATCCGTTCCAGTCGTTAATATGATGTTGATGTGATAATCATGCTCAAACCTTTGCAAACCTTTTGTCCTTAATTTCTTTTATTAGGCTCACATTACAGACTGGTAAGGCAGCTCATTTTCAGAAATAACAGCTTAAAGTGTGTGGTGAAAATATGGACAATAAACAGTATGAATATAAACAATATGAACATAAACGGGCAACAGTGCAATCATCGAGAACGAGATGACCGGAGGAGCAGGAACAGCGGAGGTGCATGGCGCATCGGAGGTGCTGCATGGGCTCAGTGATGTTCTGGGGGAACAAGACACGACATGACATTATAGCATGCACTTTCATCCATTGTAAAAAAATTAAAAAAGGTGTTTCAGAATGCGGTAGTGGTGGCTGTGTGTACAATAGGTGCATGGCGCATCAACTCACCGTAAAGTTTGTCTATCATGTGCTCAAACAGAGCTAAAAAGCGCTCCGTTTTCTGCTCGTGGCGCTTCTGCTCCTTCAGGCTCTCCTGTATCAGGTAATCCATTATGGGATTGGACTTCCTACTTCTTTTTGGGGATGGGGATGACTTTAGAAACAGATCTTCGTTTTCGGCGCTAAACCTGATCAGGCTCTTTGTTTGTGCTTGAGTCCCTGTGAATCAGTCACGTATATGAATACTTGTGATAATAGGTAGCGAAATGACGCTCAAAAGGAACTTCTCTATGGTTAACCAACTACATTGCTTGTAAATACTCGTGTTACGATATAAAATACGACAACTCTTTCGCAGCACCTTCATATGCATTGACCGATTACTCCATGTAAAATAGCAACTTTTCCCATGTGCGTTTATATCAGAAAACAACTACACATTGCCACCATGTTAAACTCACACAATACACCAGTTATCACAACCTAAAACGATTAAAAAGACTTGCGATCTCCCGGTAGTCGTGTTGTACTCTGGGAAATATATCATACCCCTTTAAACGGAGTCTGCCTGGCCGAAGCCCTCCATTTCAAGGGCTACAACGAAGGGGTAGGGTTAAGGGGTAGGGCTTTGGAAGAGTATTGGGACAACACTACCTCTTCACGTGAACGCGCAAAACGGAGGGGAAGGGGTAAGGGGTAGGGCCAAGGGGTGAATTGGGATTGGGCCTAAGTTGCACCATGGCTGTAGAAAAGGCTCCAAAGTTGATATGTTACGTTTATAGATATATTGTGTTGCTCAGTTCAGAGCGGAGCGGCCCCCTGCTGGTCATGTAGCGCAGTGTTTCCCAACCGGGGGTACGCGTACCCCTAGTGGTACGCGGAGGTACTGCAGGGGGTACGTGGCGCACGGGGAGTTTTTTTTTAGTTGTTTTTTTTTAATTTTTTATTAAGGCATCACACTTTTATGTAGGACTGTTTATGAAGGAGACTCCAGTTTTGTGATGAATGTTACATGAGTTACTGGTTTAAGTTAGATAACAAAGGAATATTATTTTGATTTAGTATTTATTATTTTGGTTAATTGTTTATATTTCAAGAAAATGTTTTTTATTCTTATGTTGAATTCAACTGAGGTTAAAAAAAAAAAGGGAGAAAGCCTGAGAATTTTATGTTCAAGTTTAGGATATTAAATAAAATGATTTTCATGTAATAACCACTGTGTTGCTCTACTTTTGGAGATTCATCGCACGCGTTGTATGTGTGAGGGGGTACTCGTGGTGTGACAAGAAGGCTCAGGGGGTACTCAGGCCAAAAAAGGTTGGGAAACACTGATGTAGCGTAACTGTTGGTGCTCGGTTAGAACAGGTGTGTGCTCTGACGAGTCGACAGAGGGAAGATCGAGCTGTTAATTAATGTCCCGGCAAGTGGTGTGTGCGTAAATGAAACGTGAGTATGGCTGTTTATATTGTTTATGTAATGTATTCAGGTTGCTGCAGCCGTAGCTTCTGTTGCTTTGATGTGTAACTCGCCATGTGTTCATCTTTACGCTAGTAGTAGCATTTAGCTCACCTGCCTCTGATCGAGTGTACGTCACGTCACGTGTTATGTCTGTTGTTACCGCTCCGACTCATTAGTGTGATGTTTACAGTCAGTGTTACGTAATGTTACCATGTGATGTTGTTTATGTATTACTACATCTCCATTTGCCTCTGTTTAGGACTGTGATAGTGGGAATTAGAGGCAAATGGAGATGTAGTAATTTCAGTACTCCTTGATTAGAGGGAAAGAGCTTATTCTTTATTCGTTTGGGTATTTGTTATTGTTCTTTTGATAGGAAACCACCCCTGACCACACATGACCTTACTGCCTGCAACAAAAGGGAAATAAACCATCTGAACCATCCCTAACCTGCCTCTTCATTTGGACCCTCTGGAAGTCTGATTGGCCTTAATTGGTGTTCTAGCCGGCACCCCAGTGTGAACTTTATGTTAACCCCTGAACTAACGCCTGATATAATTTAGCCCAGTGTCTTCACTACAATGGCCATCGGTTTAGACCAAAACAAAATTTTGTGGATATGTGCTGCCCAATAATACAATTGGAAATTAGGGAGAGACAGACCACCTTTGAACTCGCACCTCTGAAGGAGGATTTGCAGATCCTCGGTGCCTTTCCACACCATAGAAAGGCAGAAATAATTTGATCAATTGTTTTGAAAAAATGCTTAGTCAGGAAAAGTGGGAGACAATTGAACAAAAATAGAAATTTAGGTAAGATGTTCATCTTAATTGCGTTAATTCTGCCGATCAACGAGAGAGGCAAACTTCCCCATCTTTGGAGGTCAGATTTAATTTTTTATATTAAAGGGGAGAAATTGGCAGAGAAAAGGGAGTTTAGCGTTCTGGTTACATTGATGCCCAGATACTTAAAGCCAGACAGGCTCAATTTAAAAGGGATATCAGACTGTGTGAACTGTAATCGTGGATCATTGATAGGATAGCATTCACTTTTAGAAATATTCACTTTAAAGCCTGAGAATGACCCAAACATCTGGAAAGTGGATAAAATTGTCAGTATAGAATGGATTGGATCTGAGACATACAATAATAAATCGTCAGCATAGAGTGACAGCTTAAATTCTGCGCCCAATCGAGTAATCCCAGTAAAAATGGTGGAGGACCTCAGGAAGATTGACAGGGGCTCTATAGCTAATGCAAACAACAGGGGAGATAGGGGGCATCCCTGTCTAGTGCCACGGGTAAGAGTGAAAAAACTGGATTGGATGCCATTGGTGGAGATGTATAAAGGAGATGTATCCACGAAATAAATACATTTCCCAGCCCAAATTTCCTTAGTACCTTAAATAAGTAGTCCTATTCAACCCTGTCAATCGCTTTCTCGGTGTCAACCGAGATCACTGCTTCAGGTGTTGTTGTGGTAGTTTTGGAGTAGATAATATTTAAGAGTGTGCGGACATTATAGAACCATTTATAATGTTTTGACTAACATTAAAACTACTTATGATCAGGGTAAATAAAATAAACTCACATTTGTCCTTAATGTATATTTCTGTTTGTGTGTTCCTGCAGATGTTCAGCAGCTGTTTGTGATTAAAGAAGAGGTTCCCTGGAGCTCCAGTGTGGACCAGCAGGACCCAGAACCCGTCCACATAAAGAAGGAGGAGGAGGACGAGCTCTGGAGCCGCCGGGAGGGAGAGCAGCTTCACGGACAGGAAGAAACTGATATCAGCAGGTTCTCAGTCACTGCTGTTACTGTGAAGAGTGAAGAAGAAGATGAAGAGAAACCTCAGTCCTCACAGCTTCTTCAGATTAAAACTGAAGACAGCAGAGAGACAGAACCTCCAACCAGCAGCTCAGCTGAACTGATGAAAACAGAAGCTGATTGGGGAAAAGAACCATACCCAAACAGTGGTTTACTACCAGATACTGATGAACAGGAGTTCTGTGAAACTGAAGTCAGTATTGGTGATGATGATAGTGATTGGTCAGATTCTGAATCTGAAGCCAGTGACACAGAACGGAAACAGACAATGGTACCTGAGTCGGGTCGAAATCATGATGGAGGCTGTAACACTGCCAGAAAGTCCTTCAGCTGCTCTGAGTGCGGGAAACAGTTTGTACATGAGCAGTCTCTTACGTCACACATGAGAGTTCACACAGGAGAGCAACCGTTTGCCTGCGATGACTGTGGAAAAAGATTTAGTCAAAATGAAAATCTTAAGACACACATGAGAGTTCACACAGGAGAGAAGCCGTTTGGCTGTGATGATTGCGGTAAAAGATTTAGCCGAAAGGAACATCTTAATACACACATGAGAGTCCACACAGGAGAGAAGCCGTTTGGATGTGATGATTGCGGTAAAAGATTCAGCCGAAACATTCTTCTTAAGACGCACATGAGAGTCCACACGGGTGAGAAACCATTCAGCTGTGATTTCTGTGCTAAAAGATTCAACCAAGTCTCAAATCTTAAGGTACACATTCGGGTGCACACGATGGAGAAGCCTTATACCTGCGATGATTGTGGAAAGAAGTTCAAAACGAAAACGCATCTTACGTCACACATGAGTGTGCACACAGGAGAGAAGCCGTTTAGCTGCGATGTTTGTGGTAAAAGATTTAGTCGAAATGAACGTCTTAAGATGCACATGAGAGTTCACACAGGAGAGAAGCCTTACGACTGTGACGACTGTGGCCGGAAATTCAAAACGAAGACGCATCTGAAGACGCACATGAGGGTCCACTTTGGAGAAGGACCAGAAACAGCCCAGAACCCAGATCAAAATAGCAATTTAGAACCAAATACTGATTCAGACTCTTCTGACACTGAAGTCAGTGATAATGACCATTGGCAGGACCCTTTGTCAGATTCTGGACCTGAATATGAAGACGGTGATCCTGATGGGAGGAAGACCAGAACAGCTGAATGCGGAGCAAATGATGATGATTTGATTTCTAACTCTGCCGAGAAGTCCTTCAGCTGCTCTGAGTGCGGGAAACAGTTTGTACACGAGCAGTCTCTTACATCACACATGAGAGTCCATAAGAGAGAGCAACCGTTTGCCTGCGTTGACTGTGGAAAAAGATTTAGCAAAAAGGCATATCTTAGGTCCCACAAAAAAGTCCACACAGGGGAAAAACCTTTTGGCTGCGATGTTTGTGGTAAAAGATTTAGTCGAAATGAACATCTTAAGACACACATGAGAGTCCACACGGGTGAGAAGCCGTTTGGCTGTGATGATTGCGGTAAAAGATTCAGCCGAAACACTCTTCTTAAGACGCACATGAGAGTCCACACGGGTGAGAAACCATTCAGCTGTGATTTCTGTGCTAAAAGATTCAACCAAGTCTCAAATCTTAAGACGCACATTCGGGTGCACACGATGGAGAAGCCTTATACCTGCGATGATTGTGGAAAGAAGTTCAAAACGAAGACGCATCTTAAGTCGCACATGAGAGTTCACACGATGGAGAAGCCTTACGACTGTGACGACTGTGGACGGAAATTCAAAACAAAGACGCATCTGAAGACGCACATGAAAGTCCACGAGGAGAAAAAGAATCTGTCTGTGATGATTGTTAAAGATTATTTTGCCAAAACACCAATCTTAAAGTTGCACTTTGTTGAAAATGATGTTTAAACATCAGAAATGTTTACCTCTGAAGGCATTTGAAAAAGATTAGCTGAGATGTACAACTGGGAAAGTTTACAGGCAGACCATAACATTTTGTGCCACTCGATGTGACGCGCATCACTATGGTGTCTGCTCTGTTTGTTTTCTTCTTCTTCTGTTGCAAACTGCCAGCTAACGAAGCACAGTTAAAAGTAATCGTAAAGATACATTAACTATAACAATAAGAGAAGCATTACTCTGCCCCTCGTGGTGATACAAAATGACTAAATTCACCTTTAAGAGACGTTTACGATCCCAAATAAAAAGCTGGTTCAGGATGGAAAGTATAAAGTAAAAATAATTCAGTAATATTTACATTTATGAACTCAAGATATTTCGTGGGGGGGTTTACTTCATTGTTTGGCACCAGTAGTCGCTTATTTTGCTTTGTTTACATTGGTAATAACTGTTCAAAAGAAGAAAAAAATTAGGAAGATTTCTTAAAATGAGTTGTTCATATGAAAAACTTAAAGGCTGAACTCAGATGGCAGCTTAAGCCTCGTTTCCACTATGCAGTCCGGTACAGGTCGGGTCGCTTTGGGGTCAGCTTGCGTTCCCACTGTAAAAAGGGGACCCTCAGGGGTGGGCAGAGTGCGTGCCGAAGCGTAAATAGCAAATAACAGCAAATAACAAATAACATCCATAATGTGGAACCACCTCCCAGCTTCTTCAGCTTAATGCGACACCGGCTCGCGGTCCGGTTGAAACCTCTCTGACATTTCTGCTCAATCAGCTGGAAAACTTTTTCGTTTTGCACAGTGCCATCGAGCTCCCGCTGCACAGCCTCCTCACCAACACCGGAGAGCAGAGCCTGGAACCGGTCCTGTGTGCTCGCTACCCCAAGCAGAAGGGTTACAGACATGGTAACTGGTTCCATGGTAACGGGTTCCATGGGACCGGTACGCTTTGGTGGTAGTTGAATTCCAATTGCCTTGAATTGGACTTTATTATTTAAGTGCCTTGAGATGACATTTGTTGTATTTGGCGCTATATAAATAAAAATAAATTGAATTGAATTGAATTGAAACACTGAAATAAGCGAACCGTTCTGAACCGACCCGTGCCGGACTGCATAGTGGAAACGAGGCTTTAGAGCTACATATGCTGCCCTCTGGACCACATCTTTTCAATAAGATGATGTGAAACCACATTCTGCGCATTATATGGTCTTTTTTTTTCTTTCAAAGTTATTTCTGTGAACGTAAATGTTGTGTGGACGAGCTGTTAGAAGCTCAAATGGGAGAAGACATTTATTTTCAGCTCGTGCGCATTGTATTATGGGGCCGTGATCCCTGGCTGGAGGTCTTTTAAAAGGGAAAAGTTGATTTGCTGTCCAAGCTAACCAGCAATGAGATCAAGTAAGTTTATGATGGAGGAATAGTGGAAAATATATGAGAAAATCTAGATTCATGGACTTTCTATTTCTTATAAAATGTGTTCAAAGATGGCCTCATAATAATTTAGGGTCCAGTGCAAATAAATAAAGAAGTCATTTAATATAATGTATAATTAATCTGTGACCAGTTTAGTTAACTTACTAAACTGTATGGTAACTAAAACTGGTCTTTTTTTATATTCACAAGGATGCTTCAGTGACCAAAGACCCTGTTGTATCGTTACTAACCTGCATGTTTTTGTTTTGTACATGATTTTGTGTTATGAATAACCTTTTTTGCTTATCTCCCTTACAGATACTAGAATATATACTTTGGTTCATAAAAACTTGGTTTCTTCTTCATTTATTATCAGCTACTGGTTCCAAGTAAGAGACATTTATTGATCTTTTAAACATATGAATTAATATAGGATGGAATAAATTTACTGAACTTTAATTCAAAACAACCCACCTGTTGACATTTGCATCGATAAGTCTTAAAAATGACCATCGTGAAAGAAGGAGATGATTCGGGGTACAGAGATGAAGTGTATTTTAGTTTCTATAAATGCATTTTAGCACCTGGATTCTGGGCTATACTTCAGATGCTATCGAATAGCCAACAGAACAACCTGTAATTGTGCTTTCTTTGTTTCCCAGTGTTTATTTCAAGGTGTGTTTACTCTGTAGTGGTGAACAAATTAAGATGTAGCAG
Organism: Odontesthes bonariensis; assembly: GCF_027942865.1. Classification (NCBI taxonomy): domain Eukaryota; kingdom Metazoa; phylum Chordata; class Actinopteri; order Atheriniformes; family Atherinopsidae; genus Odontesthes; species Odontesthes bonariensis. Next base: position 4,832,674 of record NC_134528.1, on the reverse strand, counting down.
TTATGGAAATTTCTAGTGAAGTGAAGTGAAATTTATTTATATAGCACTTTTCAGCAACAAGGTGATCCAAAGTGCTTTACAACACAAAAACAACAATCAGGAAAAATCAAACACAGAAATACAGATACAGAACATCAATCAGGTAATTTTAGCTAACAGTAGGACTGGTATAACTATAACAGAGCTAAAGTAAATTTAGCTAATAGTAGGATTGGTATAACTATAACAGGTCATTTGAGTAAACTAACAAAAGCTAACAAACATGGATAAACGTTCCTCTAAGAGGAAGCATTTAAAAAATATAGCTAATAACAGAACGGTTGATATAATGAATGATAACAAATCTTTAAAAGACTTTCATCTGAGAGGAAATATTAAGGTTGATACAGTGGTAATAGGTCTTAATAGACCATTTGAATATGACTAAGTTTCCCTCCTAGTGAAGCATTAATAAGATAAATCTATTTGATAAGGGTAGAATAACAGATGAAATACCACATTAGGGTATTCTAGAATAAGAAACTTTTCCATCTCTTTAAGCAAGCAATGGAAGCACTCAGCCAAGCTTGAAGAGGCCAATATAACAACAGAGATCTGCCTATGGTGCAGTAGAACTATCATTACTGGTGATGGCAGAAATAAAGGACCAAATTAAAGGATATTAAAATTAGAAAGGCAAAAGGGTTCGATATTAGGTCCACAGCTAAGTGAGCTGAGGAAGGAGAGAGAAATGATTTATACTTCTGTAGTTAAGGAAAACTTTGCCAGGAAAAGAAATATATTAAAAAACATAAATCACAAGGAAGAAAATGCAAAATTAACCTTTTTTCATAACAACTTGTACTCATCTAACTTCTCACTGAAGAAGCAGAGCACTTATTTAACCAGATCAAAAACTTTATTTATCAAATTAAAGCGAATTTTAGAAATAAGTATGAGGTCCCGTCATTGTCTGGCTGCTCTCCTGGCCACACAACTAAATGTGAATGTATTACCTATCCATGACTGCCACCTTGTGGCAGCATATGGTAACTTCTATCCATCCATCCATTTTCTATACCCGCTTAAATCCAACTCAGGGAAGCGGGGGTCTGGAGCCTGTCTCAGCTGTCATTGAGCGAGAGGCGGGGCACACCATGGACAGGCCGCCCCTCCATCACAGGGCCACACAGAGACAAACAACCACACACGCTCACACTCACTCCGAGGGACAATTTAGAGTCGCCACTAAATCCAACCTGCATGTTTTTGGACGGTTGCAGGAAGCAGGAAGTTCGATTAAACTGTATTTGGACAAATCGCCGAAAAAAATGTTTTAGGTCTTCGTGCTTTCCTTCCAATAACCCCGCAGCACGAACACATAATGTCGGGAAAGAGTTTTCAGTGAGTGCGCGCTCCTTTTGTCATTCATAGACATCATATAGAACACTATATTCTATATGATGTCTATGTTGTCATTTGTATGGAGCGGAAGTGAACGGGGAACAAAAATAGGGTCGGACCAGCTATACAGCAGCCAGCTGCGGAAGATTTGTGTCGAGCTTTCAGCAGTTTTCCCCGTCTCAACGGAACAGTTTCTGCTTCTGGTTAAACATTTAGTGTTGTGAGAAGTTTTAAAGCCAAACTGTGACAGATGGAGGATCATAGTAGCTGAAAAAGAAGCGGAACCAAAGCCGGAAAAGACGAAGAAAACAGACACATTGGTGTAGCCTTTCCCAGCTGGAAATCACTGATGAGGGACAGATGCTATCAGAGAGACGCGGAAGTTGTCTGTTTTCTGCTGGACAGGTAATTTAACCCACCAATGCAAATGTAACTAGCTGTTTGATTGCGTTAGTTAACTTCAGAGAGGCGCGGTCGCGCTATCTACGCTTGATAATCGAGTGCCCGTCCACATCGCGTCATTCGGTAAAAGCGTGTGAGCCCAATGCACACTGCGGTCAAGTGAGCAGACGTTCGTGTTTTCCTGATTTAAAGTGCACCCGTATTACAGAATTTATGGCAAATGCAGGAAGTCCATGATACGTAGCATGCAAATATTTTACTCAACTGTAAAATCCCTTTGATCCATAATTTCTGACAAAGGCGTGTACACTTGAGCTCAGGAACAACCTGACAGTTCACTCACTCAGTATCAAACATATTCACTGTATCATTTTGGAGAAATTCAACCTCAAAGTTCATTATTTTGATGTGAAAGGGTATTATGCGCATTACATCAGCCAGGTTTGCAAGAACTGATTCCATATCAAACACTGTCACTGCAGTTTAATTATTTTGATACTTCTAAAATAATTTTGTTCTATTTCTGAAGAATGCGAAATTCAAAGTCATGACAGAAACTTTGACTGATTGACTCGCTTAGTACATTTTTTTTATTGTAAATGTAAATCTTTACATTTAGTAGTATACCCAATATTTATGTATTCATTTAATATTTATGTATTTATTTATATATATATATATATTTTTAATTATAATACAGTGAATATTACATTACATTACATTACGGTCATTTTGCAGACGCTTTTATCCAAAGCGACTTACAACAGATAGATAGATAGATACTTTATTAATCCCGAGGGAAATTTAAGGATCCAGTAGCTTATACAGACAGACACAGAATACAAAATACACTGATTACAAATCAGAATACAAAACAGAATACAAAATACAACACTAGTGCAACACAACACACAACCACACACAACACAGCATACTAACATCACAGATCACAGTTCACATACACAAAACAAGGAATGAACAAAAACTGTACAAGAAGAGGAGTGGGATGCTTGTGCTGAATGTGCAGATAGTGCAAAAACAAAGTGTGTGTGTGTGATAAAGTGTGAGCAGTGCAAATGAGAGAGTGCATTAAGATAGTCTGTGCAAATGGCTAATATAGCAAGTAGAGGAGGGTGTGTTGGATGGTTCACACAGTGAAGTCCATCTCTCATCTCCTGTCCTTGCGTGTGGCGTTGAACAGCTGAATGGCCCTGGGGACAAAGGACTTCCTCAGCCTGTCTGATGAGCATGCCAGTGACCGGAGTCTGTCACTGAAAATACTCCTCTGACTGTCCAAAGTTCTGTGCAGTGGGTGGTGAACATTGTCCAGGATGGTCAGCAGCCTGCTCAGTGTCCTTCTCTCCGCCACTGTGATGAGGCTGTCCAGCTCAGTGCCTTCGACAGCTCCTGCCTTTCTCACCAGCCTGTCCAGTCGCCCCGCGTCCATTATTGATTTGAAGGACCTCAACCTCCTCCGGAAGTAGAGCCGGCTCTGACCCTTCTTATAGTTTGTTTTCCATGTGAACTCCTAAGTATTTGTAGGTGTTGACCACCTCCACACTGACCCCCTCAATGAGGACTGGTGACAGAGGAGGCCGGGACCTCCTGAAATCCACCACCATCTCTTTGGTTTTAGTGGTGTTCAGTTGGAGGTGGTTGTGTCTGCACCACTTCACAAAGTCATCCACCAGGCTCCTGTACTCAATAAGTGTGTTCCACATCGGTAGGCAAAAGAACTTCAGATCAGACATGTTTGATACTGAGTGAGTGAACAGTCGAAATGTTCCTGAGTTCAAGTGTACACGCCTTTGTCAGAAATTATGGATCAAAGGGATTTTACAGTAGCATAAATATCGTGCATAATGCCTTTTTCACTTCAAAATAATGAACTTTGAGGCTGAATTTCTCCAAAATGATACAGTGAATATGTTTGATACTGAGTGAGTGAACAGTCAGGATGGTCCTGATTTAAAGTGTATCAACCTTTGTCAGAAATTATGGATCAAAAGGATTTGACAGTTGAGTAAAATATTTGCACGCTCCGTATCATGGACGTCCTGCATTTGCCATAATTTCTGTAATACGGGCGCACTTTAAATCACGAAAAGACGAACGTCTGCTCCCCAGCTACCTCTGTGGTGATTTTAAAGTTATTTTACTGCATCATTTTCTAATAATCTGATGCTGAAATCATCTGTGACACCCCCCCCCCCTCCCCCCACACACACACACATCTCTATATATCACTTTTCTTCTTCCCTTTTGCATAATGTGGTTTCATTTCACCATTTTTGCCTTTTACTTGCTTGATGTCCTTGTGTGTGTGTGTGTGTGTGTGTGTGTGTGTGTGAGACCATATTCCTTATTGGACATCCAGCCCTCCCTCCACCAGCCCAAATCAACCGGTCATCTCTACCTTGTCTGCACCTCTCATCAGTGCACTACGGCCAAACAGGGAAGATGCAGAACCAAACTGAAATTATCACCAGAACACCACCTTTTTTTTTTTTGGTCATATAATCCGCTTTACACCAGCTCCAGTTAGAAAACCACATTACTTAGCCTGGTTCACAACAGTCTAGGTCACTTCTGTAGACTGCAGTGTGTCGTATGTAATTTACTCTGGTTTAGTGACATCCACAGAGTTACAGTTCCAGGTTGGTATAAATGCATTCAAGTTAAAAAACATGAAAAAAAAAAAAGTTTGTATAAAGTGAGGTGGTTATTAGTTCAGTTTTTATTATCCAGCATGGTTCTAGTTCAGTTATAGACTGTTTGAATGTGTTTAGACTTTAAAACATGAGTTTCAGTTCAAACTAAAACTACGTATGGATTGTTTTGTTCATGTAGGCTTTTATTAAAGGGATAGTTCGCCCCTTTTGACATGAAGCTGTATGACATCCCATATCAGCAACATCATTTATGAACATTTTCTTACCCCCTGCTGCGTCCTGTGAGCAGAGTTCCAGCCTCGTTTTGGTGTTGATGAAGGTAGTCCGGCTAGTTTGCTAGGGTCCCGAAAATAAAGCGTTTTGCTTCTCAAAACAAAATGCGTTCAACAGAGTAATACATTTGCATCACAAAATCATTCTCCAGAAAAAGTCAGACCTCGCAATCGCTTGGCCCTATTTTCTCTCCCTTCGTATCATTGCCTGCTGTGTAGACCGAGCAGACCGAGCAGCAAACACCGTAACAGGCGCGGCTATCGCTAGGTGGCTGAACGCATTGATATGAAGGGAGAGAAAATAGGGCCAAGAGATTGTGAGGTCTGACTTTTTCCTGGAGAACGGTTTTGTGATGCAAATGTATTACTCTTTTGAGCGCATATTGTCCTGAGAAGCAAAACGCTTTATTTTTTAAACCCCAGCCAGCTAGCCGGACTACTAGACCAGGAGCCCAGAGGGGTCAGCCTAGCTGGGAAGGTTACCAATTTTTATGGGTACTATGATGTCTGGCATGGTCCCCAGATAGAGGAACGGCACGTCTGCCGGGTTCCCTCTGGTGGGTGTGGCAAGGGGGGGTGTAAAACTGGCACCCAAAAAATGGGCTAGGTTAGCTGGTGAGGTTACCACTTGAAACTTGTTGTAAATTGCTCATCATAGTCCCCTGATAGAGAAATGACCACTGCCAGACATTTTTAGTGGTGGGTAACCCCCGGCAGACGTCCCTGTATGATGACACCCCCAAAAATGGGCTAGATGAACTGGTGGGGTTACTGATTGAAACCTGTTAACAATTGTTTGTCCCCTGATCCCCTGATTGAGGAATGGCCACTTCCATACATTTTTGTTGGTGGACGGGGGTCACCAGACATCAATTACAATGGGTTGAAAATGGGAAAGATCAACTGGTGGGGTTACCAGTTGAATCCTGTTGTCAATTATGGTTCTCTGACATTTCCAGTAGTGGAGTACCCCTGCCCTCGTGACCACTAGGGAGTTTGTAGTTACATCACTCAAAGTACGTCTTGACAAATGAACACACCAATGAAATGTTATTTTGCTGTTAAATTCTCCATCCATCTCAGTACATATCAGCGCACTGAAGCAAGATAGATTATGATCAAGTCACCACCAGAATTCATTGTGGAAGGCCTATAAGCTTAAATAATTCTTAGGTCTATCAATTAAATATTCAGAATTCTCAACTGAATGAGTTTCTAAGATCCTAAGCCTATATCTGGAAGAATGGGTTTGCAGGCAGTGATTTTGCAACCTTCAGATATACAGATATATGTACACACATACAGTACGTACGTACGTACATACATGCATATGCAAATAGTGAACTCAACAAGGAGGAGCAAATACTGATAGGGCTACATTTATAAAGAAATTGGAAAATTCATGAATAATAATATTACATGATAATAGAAAATGTTTGAACCAACCTTCTGTGTAGTCTTCTGCTTGATCCAAATAACAGTCCGTTCCCATTGATTGAATGAACACAGAAATTTGAGATTTTAAAAAATGTGAAAAATCTGGAAAATGAGGACGGTGATCTGAAGCCTTCAGATGATGGGATATTACTGTACATGTGGCAAGGATCAGCTCCTTTATCCCTTACGTTGTGTTAGAAAAAAAAAAAAAGTAACACTCAAGGTGTTAGTTGTCGAAAATACTATTAGTAATTGACTCGGTAGACAAAGTGACATGGACTTATGTTGATTGAAATTTCAGGACATTATTCAGCGCGCAATTAAGATTTTATGTTTTTTGCTGGCAACTACCACAGATATTTCGAGTAAATGCTATAACTTTTGAAAGAGTGGACGGATCTTCACCAAATTTTGTGTGGTAATGCTCTATGATTGGTACATGAAAAGATTTGATTTCGCATGGCAAGGCTTTTAAGACGACCGACTTTTAACACGAGCGACTTTATGTTTGGCCCATTACTTTTGAACAAGTGCTTGGATTTGCTCCAGTCCTTGTATGTTGCCAACACTCCATATTAAGTGCAGGTTACATCTTGAGACCTACTCTGAATCTCAAAAGGTGCACTTATGCACTGAAGTGTTCATGTTTTAGTGCGTATGGCATATTAATTACGCACTAAAACATAGTGCCCGAAGTGCACAAGTGCACCATCTGAGATTCAGTTAATGATGTCTGGCAAGCCCCGCCCACCAACAAAAATGTCTGGCAGTGGCCATTCCTCAATCAGGGGCCCATGACAAACAATTTGCAACAGGTTTCAAGTGGTAACCTCACCAGCTAACCTAGCCCATTTTTTGGGTGCCAGTTTTATACCCCCCCTTGCCACACCCACCAGAGGGAACCCGGCAGACGTGCCGTTCCTCTATCTGTGGACCATACCAGACATCATAGTACCCATAAAAATTGGTAACCTTCCCAGCTAGGCTGACCCCTCTGGGCTCCTGGTCTATACCTTCATCAACACCAAAACGAGGCTGGAACTCTGCTCACAGGACGCAGCAGGGGGTAAGAAGATATTCATAAATGATGTTGCTGATATGGGATGTCATACAGCTTCATGTCAAAAGAGGCGAACTATCCCTTTAATGATTTAATCTTCGTGCATCGATAAGTATCAGTTACATTATCATACTGAAGACTTAATTCACTACAATCAACAGCCATTCAGAGGGATTTCTCTCACTGATCGAGCCAGCAGTGATTTAACATGACGAATCGTCTGAAAAAAGCCACGGCGTGGTCCGACTGAGCCAGAGGTGTGTTATACACGAAAAAGGTAGATGGTCACAGGTGTTGCTGGTGACACAACATCTGCTTGGTGCGTAAGAGCCCTTAAACAGACATGGTGTAAGTATAGGGCAGACTACAGGTACCTTTAAAACACGCCTAATACAGCATGAGTACCAATAAAACCGGCTGCAGATTGTTGGGAAAACAAAGTCTTGATCTGAGCCTGAATTTGACTCAGGACTTAACCTCCAAACCTTTGAGAAAAACACCTTCAAAAAGATGCTAAAGTTTCAGGAAAAAGGAATAAACCTGAGTCCTCCACAGGGAAAAATACTAATTTTACAGTTGCCTTGTGTAGGCTTTTATTCTCTCAATTTCAGCTCATATCAGCTTAGTATAGTACATTAATTTGTACTATACTGATTTGTAACATTTTCATCATACCTGTGAGTTATTTCAATGTAATATTAAAAAAAAAAAAAAAAAAGAGAATGTAGTAACTTTCTTCAGAGTGAGATATTTAGATCTACTGATAAATAAAGAACGCAGTGAAGGAGCTTTTTGACTGGAAAACAAATGACATTAACTTAGTGAACATTATTTAGTATTACAGTGGTCTATGTATAACTATATATTTGAATACTCATTTTGAATTCCTATTCAATGTAGACACAGTTAACATCTTATTATATTCTTGCAGGAGGAACTATAAGAAGCTGTAAACACATGTTGCACAATTGATGTTGAAACTAGATTTATTTCACCGTTAGTATTTGTTTACCCTTCGTTTCTTATATATATATATGTGGATAAAGCTAATTATTATCTTCGTCTCCTGTCCTCATTTTTGTAAACAGAGCAGTTTAGCTCATTTCAAGGTTTATTGGAGCTTATTCACCATTTACAGTACATGAACTGACAGGTTTTGCAGCCCTTGTTTTGTGTGTTGGGGATTATTATTATTATTATATATATACATATATATATATTATTATAGTTATTTTTTTTCTACACTTATATGAAAGTGGTTATTTAAATGTTCATAAAAGGTTGTCATTGGTTTTAATGAATAACCGACTTGATATTTGACATTTCTGTATTTGCATTTTCAGACAGATGTGCTAGAAAAACAGCAGAAGATACAGCATATACACCCTGAAATCTGAACAAATCTACAGATACATCTGAGTTCCAAACAAGATGCCTCGAAGAAGGAGCCTCCAACCAGATGACCCCAGAGGACTCGGCTTGGTGCCCCCCATACCTGCACCATCCACATCAGAACTGGAGCAGACACAAGACAGCAAAGATCTCAGTAAGGGACTCACATCTGTTTGTCTGTTTTGTTGTATATTAATTTACACTGTAGCATAGATTGAATTATTTTGATTAACATGTATGTATGCGTACTAACAGAGTTCCTTATAATACTTGTTTACGAGTCCCCCAGTCAGTTGCTGTGAAAGCACCCGTAGATTAATTGTAGCTTACTCTACCTGTTGCTTCATCCTATCTTTACTGGGGACAACACTGACATAAGCTTTCATAGTTGCTTCTTACTTTTAGTTGGATAGAAGCTGGCTATTGGCCAACTCTGCTTATTTTTAGCAGAATGGGTATTGGTTGCTAACTTAACTCTGGCTCATCTTAGCATGCTGCATCAGCATCTTTATTAGGGCTGAGCGATTTTATAGATACTGCAATATATATCGATATTTTGTGTCCCGATAAAGTATTGATTTTTCAGCCACGGCTACTGAATTTAAATTTAATTTAATCTTTTAAGCAAACTTTATTGAAAAGTCAGACGTTACAATTAGTGAAAACACAGAACATTAACATAATACAATGCAATGCCGGGGGGGGGGGGGGGGGGGGGTCACATTATACAAAACAGTGATGAATTAGATCAATAAAAATGTTATATAAAGTGCATAGCTCAGTGGTTTTGATGGCTTTTCTGTTTATAGAGTGTTTGATTGTTCTAATGTATTGTTTGAGCTCCTTTTCAAAAATGAAAAAAGATGGTTTGTGATTAGAGAATTTGGATTTGTGTAAATGGTATTTAGCAAGTAAAACAAGCAGGTCCATGTGGTGTTATCCTTCTGGTTCACAGGATGGACCACCAGTCCAATCAGCGACGATTCATGTCAAATCACACTGTCCCTTTAAAATCTTGCAGAAGATGATGTAAGTGTATTGAATCATATCGAATCGTATTGAATCGCTGGCTTAATATTGTGTATCTTATCGTGAGATTAGTGTATCGCTACAGCCCAAATCTTTGTATGATGAGCTGCTCTAAAACCAGAGTAGAATCAATGAATACTATAGAGACAGAACTGATTAAGGTGACCAATGACTTACTGCTTGGTAAAGACAGAGGAAACTGCTCGGTTTTAGTTTAAGTGTTGCCTTTAATACCGTGGATCTCAGCTTCATTTAAGGACTCAGCTCTTAGTTTCTTATGCTCATATCACTGCACTGGCTCCTTGTTATATTTGGTATTAATTTTAAAGTCTTCCTGCTCACCTTCAAAGCGTTGAAGCTTTCCCACTAAATACGTCTTAATACTTATTGACCTGGTATGTTCCCTCGCTATCATTTACATCTGTGGATACTGCCCTGCTTACTATTTCCAGATCATAACTCGTGACTAAATATGGAACTCTTTGCCCACAGATATCAGGCACACCAAGTCTGTTATTACCTTCAAATCCCTCCTTAAAATACTCCTCTTTGAGAGAGCCTTTGGGCAATGTCTGTTATACATATCACATTTTATTTTATGATTTTTATTGTTATGTATTTATGAACGTCCATCTGGCCCAACTCACCTTTGCTTTTCTTGTAAAGCACTTTATTACTGTATAAAGCATAAAGTGCTTTACAATGAATACTTTCTTTTTCTCATTGTTATTATTATTATTATTATTATTATTATTATTATTATTATTATTATTATAACAAACAATGGACCTTTCAATATGTTTAATAATTCATATATTTCCCCTATCAGTCAAAGGAAAATATTCATATACATAGATGATCTACTTGAAACCATTTCATTCAGTTCTGGTGGAGCTAGTGCCTTGGATCATATGTAGGGTTCAGTGTCTTATCAAAGGAAAGGAAGTTGGGGATCAAACGAGCGAACCTCAGATTAAAGGAAAACAGCTCAACCTGGTGAGCTACAGTTCCTGTGTGTGTTTCTGTAGAAGTGGGCCACCAGCTTGTAATATTTTAAATAAAATGACTATTTGTCTTTAATGTGTAAGTGTATGTCATTCATATCTGCAGATGTGCCAAAGCTGTTGGTGATTAAAGAAGAGCTACCCGCTCTGGACCAGCAGAACCCACTGTCCCCTCTCATAAAAGAGGAAGAGGAAGAACTCTGGACCAGTCAGGAGGAGGAGCATTTTAATGGGAAAGAGACTAATATCAACAAGTTCTCATTGACTGCTGTCACTGTGAAGAATGAAGATGAACAGAAACCTCGGTCCTCACAGCTTCATCAAGTCAAAACTGAAGACAACAGAGAGACAGAACCTCCAACCAGCAGCTCAGCTGAACAGATGAAAACAGAAACTGATGGAGAGGACTGTGGAGGACCAGAACCAGCCAGAAACCCAGATCCACATGGTCATTTACACCAAAATGCTGACGATATGGATTCTGTCTCTACTGATACTGAAGTCAGTGATGATGATTATTGGCAGAAATCTTCAGGTTCTAGACCTGAAAGTGAAGACGGTGACAATGGTTGGTTGGAACCTAAACCTAAACCAAGTGTAAATGATAATGCAGGTTGTAATATTGCCAAAAAAACTTTCAGCTGCTCTGACTGTGGTAAGCAGTTTGTCATCAAGCACTCTCTGAAGAGGCACATGAAAGTCCACACAGGAGAGAAACCGTTTCACTGTGATCTTTGTGATAAAAGATTTAGTCAGCGGGAAAATCTTTTCAGCCACATGAGAGTCCACACTGGAAAGAAGCCTTTTGCATGCGATGCGTGTGGAAAAAGATTTAACCGAAACACAAATTTAAAGACACACATGAGACTCCACACAGGAGAAAAACCATTTGGCTGTGATGATTGTGGTAAAAGATTTAACCGGAACACAAATTTAAAAACACACATGAGACTCCACACAGGGGAGAAACCATTTGGCTGTGATATTTGTGGTAAAAGATTTAGTGTGCAAAGGACTTATACAAGTCACATGCGAGTCCACACTGGTGAAAAACCTTTTGTCTGCAGTGATTGTGGGAAAGGTTTTAAGGAAAATGCATGTCTTAGGGTACATATGAGAATCCACATGAGAGGAAAAGATGAACACATGAGAGTCCACACAAGTGAGATCAAATTTGGCTGTGATGTTTGTGGAAAAACATTTAAACTAAATGGAAATCTTAAGATACACATGAGAATCCACACAGGAGAAAAACCATTTCACTGTGATGTTTGTGGTAAAAGGTTTAGCGTGCGTGGAGCTCTTTCAAGCCACATGAGAGTTCACACTGGTGAGAAACCTTTTGCCTGTGATGACTGTGGAAAAAGATTTAACCGAAAATCAAATCTCAAGATGCATGTTGTAGTCCACACTAAAGAAAAACCATTTGGCTGTGATGATTGTGGTAAACAATTTAACCAAATTTCAAATCTTAAGACGCATAAGAGAATCCACATGGGTAAAAAACCATTTATCTGTGATTTGTGCGGTAAAAGATTTAACCAAATGTCCAATCTTAAGACACACAAGAGAATCCACTCAATGAAGAAACAGTTTGTTCATAAGCAATCTCTTACATCACACATGAGGGTTCACTCAGGAGACAAACCATTTGGCTGTGATGATTGTGGTAAAAGATTTAACCAAATTTCACATCTTAAGGTACACCAGAGAATCCACACAGGTGAGAAACCATTTGGCTGTGATGATTGTGGTAAAAGATTTAACCAAATTTCACATCTTAAGGTACACCAGAGAATCCACACAGGTGAGAAACCATTTAGCTGTGATGATTGTGGTAAAAGATTTAACCAAATCTCCATTCTTCAGCGACACAAGCGAGTCCACACAGGTGAGAAACCAAATGTCTGCAATGATTGAGGTCATGTATTTAAAGCAAAGAAGCATCTCAAGACAACAAATGGAACAATTTACCTGTGGTGATGGTTGGTGATAATTTTGCCAACACACCAATCTTAAAAGTGCTTAACATTAAAAATTCAACAACAGTTATCAGTTGGGTTCTGAGGCATCTGATATGGACCATCACACAGTGGAAATGTGTGTTTTGTAGTCAGTGCATTCAGCTGTGCGTGCTGGACCAAAGACCAAAAGGGGAATCCAGACTGTTCAGTAACAAGTCAAAGCCTCAGGCTCTGATGATATGGGAATGTATCGGTGCCTTTTGGCAAGCATGCTCAGTGGGGGGAAAAAAAAAAACTGACATTTGGACATTCTTTCATTTACTCTCAGGTTGGAGAGTATTTCCGTCAATGTCCTGTTAACTGACCTACATATTTTTGTTTTGTAAATTTGTGTTAAGAATTACTTTTACTTGTCTTCCTTACAGAGATATTGATATTTACATTTATAAGTCTTAAAACGACCCTTGTGAAAGGAGGATGGTCCAGGGAATAGAGAAACTATAAGTAAGACAGTTGTGGATTTTTAGTATCTGTATATCAAGTAGCATACCTAGGGGAATTAAGTTACTGACTAAAGTTTTGTAGTATTGTAAAGACTACTAATAAAATATTCTGTTGTCTTTAGTTACTTTAATGGGGATTTTGACGGATGAGGCTGTGGTTATATAATCAGGGTTTTATTAGAGCAGAGCGACAGTCTGGAAATGCTTTAAGTGAGTCTTTATGGGCTGATTTTTCAGTCATAGTTTCTGACGCTTTTAGCCGTTTGACAAATGTAACAGAAAAATATGTGAATGAGAGCAGTTTTATTGAGAATTCAGTTGTATTAATGTACATTTACCCTTAACTGCTTTTAAAAAAAGATGGAACTTTGGAGCAGGTTTGGAACGCTTAGGCCAGTTTTTAGTCGAGTGTATACATACAGAGTGATTCATTATCTGGGTGTGTAGGTCTGGCTTTAAATAGCTAAATTTTCAGTTGGATTTTCATTTCTTAACAGGAATTTTAAAAGTCCAGTTTTGGTCTGAAGGACAATATTTTTTAGTTTTTTATGGTGTAAGGATGTTTCACCTTGCATCTGAAACGTCTCTTATAAGCTAAAACTGCCCACCAACTAGTTAGAAGACGCCATTTGGATATGAGGTGAAACATCTTCAAAAACCAATAAAAATAAGTTCTGTTGCCCTTACTTAAACTCTAAATCACTTAGAAAATACCCAAATAAAACAAGTTTGTGTAGAATAATCCAATACAATCCAACTTTATTTACAAAGCATTTGAAAAACAACCAATGTGAAATAAAGTGCTGTACAGAAGAAATTAATTAAAAGGCATCAAGTAAAATACATAAAACATAAGTAAAATGATAGAATAGCTTAATATACTGTTTTTGCAAACAGCGGAAATTAGCATAAATAATGATTATTAGACTTATGATGAAACTGTCTCTGAATACATAAAATGAACTGATAAATATGTTTGGATGATCTGGCGTCACATCAGAAAGAGGTTTAATGAAATTCTGGTTGGCATGTGATTGCATTATTTTTATTAGCTGGACTGAAGAGAGAAGAGGGGACCATGAGGACAGAGATGAGAGAAAAGAGCTGCAGAGGTGAAGAAGAGGAAGGTGTCAGATAACACGCAGATCTATGACTGTCACAGTGGAGTTGTAGCAGCAACCCTGATTATCCAGCTTCCTCAGTCCAAAACCACTCATTTTAAGTTGTTTTGTGATTCTAAATTAAAGTAAGGAGGACTGTAGCAGTACAGCATGTTTTTTGTATGTCTGCATACACATGTATATACTGTACACAACTGAATACATATTGTTATGGTTAGTTTACAGACAAACAGAGAGGAGAAAGTGAGTGAATAAAGTGGTTTATTACACAATGTTGACTTCAAAAGGGATATTTTTGGCACATATACATAGAAAAACACATAGATACATGCATGTTTACATGTATACACACACACACACACACACATATATATATGTATGTGAAAAATAATAAAATATGATCATAGTTATATATGAATAAATATATATTTTTTAAATCTATTTTTCAGCTTTGATTGATCATATCTTCTCATTTATGATTTCATTTGACAGATTTCTTTTTGTTGAACATATATGTATATATATTTATTTTTTTATATATATACATACATATGTGTGTATATGTATATATTGATTTTAACCTCATGTTGGGCCTGGTGTTTCTTTTGGATATTCCTCCCAACCTCTATCTGTGGTTGTTCCTGTCTGCAATATCCTTCTATATCTGCTTTTAACTAGTTAATTTCCTTTGTTGATCCCTTCTCCCACACACTCTCATTCAGACTCAGATGATGGCTGTTCTGTGTAAATAAAGTTATATTCACTCCTCTGGCTTGCTCCGAGCCTCAGGGATGCATGTGTCTCATTAAAACAGCCATTTGCTTTCTCTTGACATGCTTGTGCTGACACATTCTGAATCTTAATTAACGTGTCTGACATATTTTGTTGGTCAGTAAATGACCAAAAAAGGGGAAAGTGTGAAACTGTTGGTGATCATTTCAGCTCAACAGAGAACGCTGTAAGTAAAACATCTCATGCTAACACTCAAGTCTCTGGTTTGTAAGACTTACCTTGCTCAGCATATAAATGAAGTTACATTTCCTTTGGTTCTCATTCTGCAGACTGACATTTGTGTAGGAAATAAATACATAAGAGAATATTTAATTGTCTTTATTCAGACTTGCTTAAGCAAATTTCAACAATCGGCACATTACAAAGAAAATGATAATGAAACTGACTCTTTAAACGTAGTAACAGTATTTTGTATAATGGACTACATACATATATACATACATACAAACACACACATGGTGGTGCTGGATCTCCTCTCTGTAGTGAGTCTCATCGTTGTCCGATATGAGACCCACTACGGTGGTGTCACCTGCAAACTTCAAAACCATGTTTGTTGAGTGAATAGCAGAACAGTCGTGTGTGAAAAGGGCCGGGCTGAGCACACATCCCTGCGGTGTGCCTGTGCTCAGGATCAGTGTGGACGATGTGCTGTCCCCAATTCTCACCACTTGAGGCCTGTTGGTGAGAAAGTCCAGGGGTACACACACACATACATGCACATACATACATGTGGTGATATGGGATGGGAGCCATGCGAAGTGCGGATTAAGGGTGACATGGTGCGACTGTGGAATAGACTCATCAACATGTCTGACAACAGACTTGTCAAGCAAATTTTTTTGTGGAACTTTAAAAAAAATAGTCGTTGGACAAAGGAACTTTCCAGAATATTTCATGAAGTAGGTCTCCAATACATATATAGAAATAAATGATCCTGTATTGTTAAACAAATTAAGATAACATTATTTGAAAATTATGAACAAAATTGGGCAGAAGAAATTCTGTACGAACCTAAACTGAGAATGTATTGTTTGATAAAGTCTGTCTACCAACCAGAGCATTATGTCACCCTGAACCGTACCAGAGCGCAGAGGTCTGTTTGTGCCCAATTGAGAAGTGAAGTGGCATCTTGCCTCTGGGGGTTGAAACTGGACGTTTTCATGCAATCCCAGAGGAGAACAGAAAGTGTCACCTGTGTGACTTAAATGAGGTGGAAAATGAGATGCATTTTGTGTTTTACTGTCCTTTTTACCATGTATTTAGATTTAAGCTCTTCCTTAAATTGACCTTGGAATGTCATGATTTGTTTTCTATGTCCGATGAGTGCAGACTAACATATTTGTTTAGCGAAAAAGTGTTTTATTTAGCCCAATATGTGTTGGAAGCTTAGCAGCAGCGCAGGGGCGCGCTTTATGTTTGAGTTGGGTTGTTGTCTACTGAGGACCGCATATGTTGGATTAGCAATTATGGAGATGTTCTTTTGGCTATTGCTTTTTATTACTTATGGTGTGTCTTGTAAGCCCATGCGGGCTGGGCACCTTTTTGGTTTATGACACCGTTTAACAAAATAAACAAACAAACAAACAAACATACCATACCAGCATTTGGCTGGAAAAAATAGCCAGTTTACCAATTCAGGTAAATATTTAGCTAAATTAATTTTATGATTTAATACAATAAATTATAAACATGAGACATAAATGCAATTTCATCTTGAATAAGTTGGCATTAAACTTAGCAGCCATTACATTTGATGTGTCAAAACTGAACTTTGATTAATAGAAAACAGTTTTTAAAGGAAATTGGTGCCCATCACTTCCTCAACCCTAAACCTCAGTTTAATTTGTGGTCTTTTGCTGCCATCTAGTGAGTGCTCGGTGGTTCTACAAATTCTAAACACAGTACCATTGTGCTCCAACATGAAATTATATGAAAATGTATAAGTGATTTTAACTGACAGGTATGTTTGTGTAGTACTAACAGCTACTGACAGGTGTCACACAGCTTTTAACCAAAAGGTGAAACCTCAAAATGTGTCAAACACGGCACAGAAGAATCAGGGGAAATAACAGAACAGAGATGCATCTCTGACTTGACTAACCTGTGTACTGGGATGAAAAAGAGTGATTAAATTGGTATGAGTCTATGTAGTTTTTTAGGGAATTTGCGGGGTGGCATACCTTCAAGACCTTTTATTCAGATGTTTACACATATTCATATATACACACCTACCTATATCGATATAAAATATAATTAAATAGGGAGACTCAAGATGTACAGGAAGTTGGCCAAATGATTCTTAGATAACCCTGCAGGAGACTGAAGTGACTTTTCCTCGATATTCAGCTGACTGCTTGTCAGGAGGGACCTGCTATTCCCCACAATCTGTTAAGTTTCTGCAGGCATGGGTGCCTTTGCTGTATAAAAGAGGCCAAATTTGGCCATAGCTCTGTAAATCTATACATTTGTAAAATAGGTGAGAAAGAGATATTTTTTATTACATATATCCCAATAAGTCTATCTACCCTTCTATGATAGATGAGACAGGCAAAAGGAAGTGTTAAGGAATGAAGAATTTACTCTTCGGTTCCTTAACTGTAAGGTCTGTGCAACAAATATTTCATCCTCAGTCTGCGAAGGTCCACCAGACCGACTGCCCAAAGAGTTGGGAGAACACACCTGACTAAAATGGAAGAAAAACAACATGAATGCCTTCTTTATGCAAGACTTTACAGTAGAATTGGCATCATCCACACCACTACAATAAGGTCTGATTGCATGTCCATGAACAGGAAGCAGCACAGATAAGCCAAAGGGTGGCATGCATCGGACCAGGTCATTAGTCTTTATTTGTCTGCACATGTGAACACAGAAGCCATGAACTCCCATTAATCCTTCAACACTAAAGTCCATAGCGATGCAAAAAATTGAATTTCTAGCTTTGTGTAGAATATTTATATACGTATTTCTCGTCTCATCAGTGGAAAACCTAAAGAGATATGCCAGCTGTACACTTCAGTTTTTTAAATATTCAGTTTATTGCTCGATTTTGGCGCTGCTACATTCCATTTTATAATGGTACCAACAAAGAACTGTAAGAAGATATTCACAGTGAGGAGGATTTCCTTATAGCTGTAGGAAATAATAAATAACTAAATATATTGAGACCAAAGAATCATTATTTTTGTAACCTCAAAGCACAGGAAAAATGTAACTGATAGTTTTTGTTTAATTTTGTAACTAGCTTCGACTTCACTGAGTAGTTTCTAAGCTGTGGTTGGAAAAGGTCTTTAATGTCGGTGCCACAGCTGCCTGTGCTGCTTTCATCAGTCTCCACGTATTCACCATGACATCTAACCAGGCGAGTGTTCAGCTGTGCCGTGCTTCACCAGAACTTCATCAATGCTCAACAGACTGTTGTCCGGTGTTCTCTCCTTTTTTTTTTACGAAAACCAATGAACTTCCAGACCTTAAATTTGATGTTGCATTTTAAACCAAATCAGAGTTAGCTGTCACACATTTTGTATTTAACACATAAGCGATGACAGATGGGTATACGCCGCTTTCACCTCTACAACTGAGCAGGGTCTGAGGCAGGGGGGCTAGCTAACATGCTACTTAAAATGGAATTAGGGCTCTACCCACTTGATTTACTCTGACATTGAAGCTCAAGTCTTGCTTTGCTGGTCAGCATCTGGAACAAAACCTTATACCAGATATTAATGGTAGAATCGAGCCATTGAATGGTTTATTACATATTTTATCAAGGGGTCAGCTTGTGGATATAATGAAATCTTTAATGTTAAATGTGGATTCCAGTTTGTATCCATTAATCCTTACAATTCTAGGTTTAATATATTCATAAATACTAAGATTATTCTGTAGGAGGATTCTGTTTCGCAGAGCTACACCTCACAGCCCCCCAGGGCTTGTGTTTTACTTAAATCTGTTCCGCAATCATCACAGCCAAATGATTTCTCTCCTGTGTGGACTCTTAGGTGGTTCTTAAAGTGTGACTTATAATTAAATCTTTTTCCGCAAATATCACAGGCAAAAGGTTTCTCACCGGTATGGACTCTCATGTGACATGAAAGAGTTGCTCGCTCACTGTATCTTTTACCACAAACATCACAGCCAAATGGTTTGTCACCCGTGTGGCCTCTCATGTGTGTGGTAAGATGTGCTTTTCTGTTAAATCTTTTACCACAAACATCGCAGCCAAATGGTTTCTCTCCAGTGTGAACTCTCATGTGCGTTGTAAGATGTGCTTTTCGGTTAAAACTCGTACCACAAACATCACAGCTGAATGGTTTCTCACCCGTGTGGCCTCTCATGTGTGTCTTAAGATTTGCGTTTTGGTTAAATCTTTTACCACAATGATCACAGACAAAAGGCTTCTCTCCTGTGTGGACTCTCAAGTGACTTGAAAGACTTCCTCGCTCGCTAAATGTTTTACCACAAACATCACACGCAAAAGGTTTCTCACCAGTGTGGACTCTCATGTGACTTGAAAGACTTCCTCGCTCACTAAATCTTTTACCACAAACATCGCAGCCAAACGGCTTCTCTCCTGTGTGGACTCTCATGTGTGTCTTAAGATGTGAATTATGATTAAATCTTTTTCCACAATAGATGCAGGCAAACGGTTGCTCTCCAATGTGGACCCTCATGTGCGTCTTCAGAGACTGTTTGGAGAGAAACTGTTTACTACACTCAGAGCAGCTGAAGGACTTTCTGGCAGTGTTACAGCCTCCATCATGATTTAGACCCGACTCAGGTACCATTGTCTGTTTCCGTTCTGTGTCACTGGCTTCAGTTTCAGGTCCAGAATCTGACCAATCACTATCATCATCACCAATACTGACTTCAGTCTCACAAAACTCTTGTTCATCAGTATCTGGTTGTAAATTACGGTTTGTATCTGGGTTGCTGGCTGATTGAGCTCCTTCACTGTTACCTCCATCAGCTGCTGTTTGCATCTTTTTAGCTGCGCTGCTGATTGGAGGCTCCGTCTCTCTGTTGTCTTCAGTTCTGATTTGATGAATATGTGAGGACCGAGGTTTCTCTTCATCATCTTCGTTCTTCACGGTAACAACAGTGAACGGGAGCTGCTCCCCTTTCTGACCGGTCCAGAGCTCCTCCTCTTCCTCCTTTATGTGGAGGAGTTCTGGGTCCTGCTGGTCCAGACTGGAGCTCCAGGGAACCTCTTCTTTAATCACCAACACCTGCTTAACATCTGCAGGTAACACTGAAACATAGATATAAATATAAGGGCAAAATGTTACAAAGTTGGAAGCTCATTTTCACAAATCAGGAAATGAGAATGTTTATAAGAACAGGACAAACTAGGACAAAGGCTAGAGTCCCTGGAAACCGTGGTGGAGAGGAGGACACTGAAGAAGCTGTTATCTATGATGGACAACAAACAGCACCCTCTCCACCACACAGTGGACAGACAGCGGAGCACCTTCTCACATAGTCTGCTTCAGCTCCGCTGTCGAAGGGACAGATACAGGAAATCTTTCCTGCCACATGCCATCACTCTGCATAATAACAGTTAATCATTGTTCTGCACCAATTATGGTCATTATGGTCATTTCAATTTCGCACAACTGCATTTGTTGCACATTTTGCTGTATATATTTTACATATACATATATACATATTTATATACATTCCGAACTGAATCTCTGCTAGTACTGCTTTTAAGTTGCATTTATATTTTATGGCATTTTTACATTTTATAGCATTTTTATATACTATTTCATTTTATTTATAACCTATCTGTATGCTGCAACTGCAAAGTAATTACCGAGCTGGGATGAATAAAGTACTTCTATTCTAATCAATTCAATTCAGTTTATTTATTTAGCGCCAAATTACAACAAAATGTAATCAATACGGACTTATTTTACAAGCTCAATCACGTCTTATTGAAGTTGCAGCACAACTTCAAACATTTAAACTAGCAAAGATTAAGGATGCCGTTGCACCATATCAGCGAGGCTTGCAACATACAGAACCACTGAGGTGGGTCACTGAGGCAGTGATGATACTGAAAAAACACAGAGGACAGTTCTCAGGTATTTGAAAGCACCAAATGAAAAGGGAACTCAGAAGTGTCCATCTGTGGTTAGGCTATATAATAATTTGAGGATGCAGGACACTGAGATTCAACTTCAGATGCATTAAAATCGTTAACAGGTAAGCAGAGCGACTGTATGACTGTGGCAAGTTTAGTTCAACAGGATATAAGAACGTCTTTAGACAATATATAAAACCAACTCAGCAGTTTTTAAACACTTTGTATTTCACTGCAAAAGACTCATTCTCAATGTTCATTAAAATGATTTAGATTTTGACTTTTTTTCCTAAAATTAAAAGAGCCTCAAAATACAAGTTACAGTGCGAGTTAATATTCTTCAATAAAAAAACTAAATGTGAGTCACTTACTGAGATCTTTGCTGTCTTGTGTCTGCTCCAGTTCTGATGTGGATGCTGCAGGTACAGGGGGCACCAAACTGGGTCCTCTGGGGTCATCTGGTTGGAGGCTCCTCCTTCGAGGCATCCCTGCTCCACCTGTGATTCTCCTCTTCAAAATCCTTGTTTGTAACTCTGAAATGTCAACCATTACGTCAGTTATTCATTAAAAAACAAAATGAGAACCAGAGGAAATGAGGAGCAGTGGAGTTCTGACAGCTGAAATGTTACCTTTGTTCAAGCCTCTGAATTTCTGTCTTCTGCAGAGACATTCAGGTGTTCATCTCCGTACAGAATAACCACAGCATGTTCTGCACATCACACACATGGAGACACAACAGTGAACATGAGTTCAGAAAGAAAAACACCACAGCAGTTATTTCCCTGTGATGCCTCATCTGTCTGTTCCACTGGAAGCATCGATGCAGACTCTGCTGGGGCTGTGACTCGGAAAGGTTTTCTCTTCATGGGAGTCGATGTTATGAGACACAGCTGGAGAAACAAACAGAGACATCAAGAAAATAAGTGCTACATGTGTGCTGCAGGTTTCTGTCCCACTGTGTTGAGTTTCAAACAATGAAACAGCAGTTTCTAGGCAAGGCAAGGCAAGTTTATCTGTACAGCACAATTCAACAACAAGGTGATTCAAAGTGCTTTACAGAGACATTAAAACAGTAGAAATAAAAAAGCATGATTTAAATTTTAAACAAAAAAGAAAGAAATAAGAACAATAGATCAAATCAGATAAAATCAGTAGTTAAAATGTGATTAAGATCACAGATGTGATTAAAATCCAGAGCTGGATCTCCGGTGAACTCCATGAACCATCAAATCATGCTTTGTGCTAACAGCCCCGGAGCTTTTGGAGCTAAAAAAAAAAACTACTAACAGAAATTCTAGTTTTAGAGCTGAAGTATTAACTTAAAACCCTGCCAACAGTCAGAAAAATGTTTTATGTTCTTACGTTTCATGTTCTAACTAACGCTACCAAACAGCTAGTTACATTTCCATTGGTGGGTTAAATTACCTGTCCAGCTGAAAAATGACAACTTCAGCGTCTCTCTGAAAACATCTGTCCCTCATCAGTGATTTCCAGCTGGGAAAGGCCACACCAACGTTTCTCCTTGTTTTCTTTCCAGCTTTTCCAGCTTTGGTTCCGCTTCTTCTTCAGCTACTATGATCCTCCATCTGTCACAGTTTGCCTTTAAAACTTCTCACAACACTAAATGTTTAACCAGAAGCAGAAACTGTTCCGTAGAGACGGCGAAATCTCTGCATAAGTGTCGGAAAGGGACCACAACAGTTAGCTTGATGCTAGTCAGTCCCACCTTTATTTTGTTCCCCTTTCAACAGAGCGGAGCGACGAAAAGGTTCCTCAACTGCTTAAAAACGTGGAGTGAAAATGTGAACACACCCCTCCCTCTCATTATAGTCCCCCCTCAATTGTATAATCATTTTAATGAGCTGAATTATAATAATAATTGTAATCTAAATGTAATTTAAAAACCAACTGTTTCTATTACCAGTAAATCACCTGCTTTATTTATCAGTTTCAGAAGGGATTTAAGACCAGACTGTCATTTTTACAAGTTAAAAAGCAACAACTTGGCCCTCAAAAGTCACATTCATAACACCTTTCTTATCACAGTATTTCTGCTTTAGCAGGTCAGTTTCAGAGATAATAAAACGTGTAAAAACACTGACTTTTAATTTGCATTACAGGGAAAGAGCCTCCTGATCAAGTAGACTCATTTCTCTAAGTTTGACACTTTAAATCTATAACTTGTCTGCAGAGTCTGATCCTTTGTGCGTACAGCTGCATGCACAGTCCTGTACACCATGCTATGGTGTGGTGGGTGGAGGAAGCAGACGCATGTGCAGGAAGTTCTTCAAGGCAGAAAGATGAGGAACAAACTTTTAATGACTTACTGAAAGGAAGATGAAGTCCAACAGAACATATTCATAAATAACTGAACAGGACTAGAACAAACAGGTGGTGTGACAACCATCTGGCTAAGCACAAACTAACTCAGGCAGAGTATATACTGAGGCAGGAGATGAAGAATCATAAAGAGCAGGTGACTGGCAAACCAGAAAACAATGCCCAATATTTATAATATGTATAATATTCTAATTTATAACCACTTGGGAAAAGACAACCCCTCTGCAGTGAGAATCTGACAACACTTACTCAGCTGGGATGTGATGTGGGTTTGCAACAGAAAGAGCTTTAGATTTGTCATCTAATGGAATCTTATCACAATGTTACTCAGAAGCTGTAACATATACGACACAATAGTGCTTTATCTTTAAGGTTGATCATTAAAAAAAGGGAAGAAAAAGGCACAAAAGTGAAAAATAAAAACTGTCCTCGTATTTATCCACACTACATCCGCACATCCTTGATCTGTTAGTTCTGGCTGGAAGCACTTGTGGGATGGAATCATCTCCTTTCTTTTGATAAAGGCTGATCTTGTGTAATGCTGAGGGAGATAACAGAGGAAGTACTGAGGTTGGTATCAACTCTTATCATGGATGCTGCTTAAATAATTACAAATTATTTCATGCACACAAAGAAATGATAAATGATCAGAGGGATAAATTGTCTGATGCAATTTAAAGAAGTTTTTACATGCTTATATATTTTGTACACTTGGTTATTGCATGTAGAATATCACAATGTGCTCTTAATATCAGGAACTAGTTCTATTAGTTTAACTAGTTCAAGATCACAGTTCACCATTTTAAATTGTAAATCAAGTTCACAATCCAAAAAAAATGAATTAGTTAAGGTTCAATTCTCAGTTTTCATGACTTACTCTGAATTATCCTCTTTATATGGAGCACAGTGCTATGAAGTATACTGGAATATGGCGCCACAGCCACCTGAGCTAAACAAAAGCACAGCATGTGGAAAATAAAGTCCGGAACAAACTGTGAATGGTGGAATATCTTTCATTTCCATAGAGACAAGAGGCCGAAAGTATTCATGTGAAACATCTTCTTACAAGTTGCCTTCTGTCGATGCTTCTGCAATTACGTTATTAATGACCTAAGAGTTATTCTCATAAAACATAAAAGATACAAATGTAGTGGTAATATGTCTTCAAATGCAGATCAAAATTAAAAAGGTTTTATTTTCCTTCTTTCAGGTGTTTTCTGGTGCTGATCGAAGCCCCCCAAGAAGGCTTCTGTCACATAATCCTTTATGTTTATCAAGGTTCCTGAATGAAATGAAATAACATGTAAAAAAAACTAGTTGAATTTGGTTAAATGCTCTTCAGATATATTCATTGTGAAATGTTAGATTTCATTTGAATAAAGTTGACTTCAGAGGGATCAAGTCTTTTCAGGTTATTTTTTTAGTTAGTTGGGTTGGTTAAGTCACATAGTGGCTCCTCTTTTGTGCTTATCTGATGTTCAGAGGAAGAATCCATGCACAGGGTCCAGCTTATTCAGCTTCCTCAGAGAGCTCCGGACCACAGTGGTGGTGACAACTTCGTTCCAAGCTGTAATTTTGGTCTCAAATCACTGATAAGAGAAAAACCATCTTTATTTGCACAATGTTAACTGTATTTAATATCCATATCACACATTTGGCAGGGAAATAAATAAAACTGCCACCATGTTGCATTGACATGTTCAGCATCGAAGAGACAGACGCTGGCTTTTTGTAAGTCCCAGCTGCGATAAAAAGCAGCACAACACCGGTGTTCTGTTTGAGGCGGTATGACAGACAGTCCCAGAACAAATCAGTAAATAAGAGAAATAAATCCTAAATGACTGACTGCTTCACAGTCGTTACGCTTTACAACATTAAACACATCCACATGACCTTTTCGGAGGTTTACCAACTGGGAAATATTGTGTGAAAACAATATTGCTTTGTTTTTGGAGTCATCGCAGCCATTGGCTGGTGTCTAAACACTCTGTACGAAGCTTGGAGTCCAAAAACGTCCCAAACACATCAAAATAAGAAGGATGGGGATATTTACACAAAGAGCTGTGTAGAGCTCTGCAGAGTGAAAAGACAAGACTAAGAGGGGTTTGTTTGATGTTTAAGTCCACATAATGTTTCAGTAATATTCTGCACAGCATGTATATAACACCCACCTAAACTACAGGCTCAAAGGCTCATTGGGATGATGATGTGGAAGATCCTACGATGAGGAAATATATTTAGATTCTGGCAGCATTCCTCAAACGCTTCTCAGTAGTTGTATTAAGTGATCATGTGATGCATTGTGTTTTGGCAAAACAATTCTTCACAATCAAAGGTTTTTTCCACTTGTGTGGACTCTCTTGTGCGTGTCAAGATTTGACTTTTTGTTGAAGGTTTTTCCGCAGGTATCACACACAAAAGGTTTTTCTCCCGTGTGGATTCTCTTGTGTTTCTTAAGAGTTGAATTCTGGTTGAATCTTTTACCACAAACATCGCAGCCAAACGGCTTTTCCCCCGTATGGACCCTCATGTGTGCCTTAAGATTGGTGTTTGTGTTAAATCTTTTTCCACAATCATTACAGGCAAAAGGCTTCTCACCAGTGTGGACTCTGGTGTGACTTGAAAGACTTCCTCGCTCGCTGAATCTTTTTCCGCAAACATCGCAGCCAAACGGTTTTTCACCTGTGTGCACTCTCCTGTGTGTCTTGAGATTCGCTTTTTGTTTGAATCTTTTACCACAAACATCGCAGCCGAACGGCTTCTCTCCCGTGTGGACTCTTACGTGTGCCTTAAGATTTGTGTTTGTGTTAAATCTTTTTCCGCAGTCATCGCAGACAAAAGGTTTCTCACCCGTGTGGACTCTGGTGTGACTCAAAAGGGTTCCTCGCTCGCTGAATTTTTTGCCGCAGAAATCGCAGCAGAACGGCTTCTCCCCTGTGTGGACTCTTGTGTGTCTCTTAAGATGTGTGTTTCGATTGAATCTTTTGCCACAAACATCGCAGCCAAACGGCTTCACTCTTGTGTGAACTCTCATGTGTGACTTAAGATACTGTTTGTTAAGAAAACGGTTACCACACTCGGAGCAGACGAAGGACTTTTTGGCAGCGTTGCAACCTCCATCCTGACTTATTTTTGATTCAACTACTGTCGTCTGTTTCCAGTCTTTGTCACTGTCCTCACTTTCAGGTCCAGATTTCTGCCAATCATCATCATCATCATCATCACTGATTTCAGTCTCTGAAGTCTCTGAAGCCTCACCATAAGCATCTGGTTGTAAACAACCATTTGGATCTGGGTTCCTGGCTGGTTCTGGTCCTCCACAGTCCCCTCCATCAGTCTCCGTTTTCATCTTTTTAGCTGAGCTGCTGGTTGGAGGTTCTGTCTCTTCGATATCTTCCGTTTTGATTTGATGCAGCAGTGAGGACCGAGGTTTCTCTTCATCAGGTTCACTTTTCACGGTAACAACAGTGAACGGGAGCTGCTCCCCTTTCTGAGCGGTCCAGAGTTCCTCCTCCTCCTCCTCCTCCTCCTCCTCCTCCTCCTTTATGTGGAGGAGTTCTGGGTCCTGCTGGTCCAGACTGGAGCTCCAGGGAACCTCTTCTTTAATCACCACCACCCGCAGGACGTCTGCAGGTAACACTGAAACACACATGGACACATTGAGGACTGTTAAAATATTAAAGCAAAGTTGGTGCCTTATTTCCACAAAACAAACAAAAGAGGAAAAAAATTAAATCATATAAGAAGTTAAATGATTAATAATTTGGCTCTACGACGTCCTAATAATAATTTCAGCAGGTTATGGCAACCTGTTATTACATACCTGCTCGGACAAGTATAACGTTTTGATATGTCATGTATATATTGTCATTCATCATTACTGAAAACCACATGAATGTTCTCTCACACACCTTTTTTTGTCTTCATTTCTTTAATTAATGTTTTATTCTATTTTTTTTTTTTTTTTTTGCTTGTCCCCTTGGGGTGGTCTTATATTTCTGTATGTCTTATGTATCATTTTAAATTGTGAAAACCAATAAATAAAGTGGAAAAAAAAAAAAAGATTAATAATTTACAATGGCATGTGATATTGTAAATTATGAGTGGATTATTACGGGAGTGCTCCGGTGCAACAACTTCATATTTGACTCCAGTTCTATGTCAGACCCAAAATACCAAATCTTTGACAAGGTTGAGGGCAACTTGACGGTGTTCTAATCTTGTCTGGGTTCTTCTTTGTTTTCATAGGTTTTCTTTAAGCCAACACATGAAATACAGGCAGATTTAGTTCACTGGTGTTTCTGAACTGACCACAGGTTGGAGAGTGAGCATGCATGAAATTTTAAATCATGTAAAAACAACACATGACATGTTACACTGAGTCATTATTTATTGAACAAAAACTGAGACAAAACCCAGAAGCAGTGTGTGAGAAACTAAGTGAACCCCTGATCCAGCAGCTGGTAGCAGCAGTGAGTGAGAAACTAAGTGAACCCCTGATCCAGCAGCCGGTAGCAGCAGTGTGTGAGAAACTAAGTGAACCCCTGATCCAGCAGCTGGTAGCAGCAGTGAGTGAGAAACTAAGTGAACCCCTGATCCAGCAGCTGGTAGCAGCAGTGAGTGAGAAACTAAGTGAACCCCTGATCCAGCAGCCGGTAGCAGCAGTGAGTGAGAAACTAAGTGAACCCCTGATCCAGCAGCTGGTAGCAGCAGTGAGTGAGAAACTAAGTGAACCCCTGATCCAGCAGCTGGTAGCAGCAGTGAGTGAGAAACTAAGTGAACCCCTGATCCAGCAGCTGGTAGCAGCAGTGAGTGAGAAACTAAGTGAACCCCTGATCCAGCAGCTGGTTTCCTATGGGACGTTCTCAGTCTCTCTCATGCTTGAGGAGGAATCTTGTTCCCACTCTTCTCTCCAGCGCTGCTTTGGTTTCTGCACAGCTCTCTGAAGGACCCACCACAGCATCTCAGTCGGGCTGAGGTCTGACTCTGGCTGGACCGTTGCAACACCTCGATTCTTCTCTTCTTCACACATTCTGCTGCTGTGTTTGGGATCTTTGTCCTGTTGATGAGCCAGTTTCAGCTGTCGGACAGACGGCCTCACATCTGACTCTAGAACACTTTGGTATCCAGGAGTTCATGGTGGACTCAAAGGTGCCCAGGTCCTGTGGCTGCAGAACCAGCCCAGATCATCAGCCCTCCACCACCGTGCTTGACAGCTGGTGTGAGGTGTTTGTGCTGATATGCTGTGTTTGGTTTCCTCCAAACGTGCTGCTGTGCATTATGAGCAAACATCTCCACTTTGGTCTGCTCTGTCCAAAGGACATTGTTCCAGAAGTCTTGTGGTTTGTTCAGATGCAGCTTTGCAAACCTAAGCTGTGCTGCCATGTTCTTTTAGAGAGAAGAGGCTTTCTCCTGCAGCCCTTCCAAACAAGCCATACCTGTTCAGTCTGTTTCTAACTGTGCTGGCATGAACTTTAACATTTAACATGCTGACTGAGGCCTGCAGAGTCTGAGATGTAGCTCTTGGGTTTCTGACCTTGGGGTGACCTTGCTGGGACGTCCACTCCTGCGAAGATTGACAGCTGTCCTGAATGTTTTCCACTTGTGAATAATCTCTCTCTCTGTAGAACGATGGACTCCAGATAGTTTGGAAACGGTCTTATAACCCTTTCCAGGTTGATGGGCAGCAACAGCTGCTTCTCTAAGATCATTGCTGATGTCTTTCCTCCTTGGCATTGTGTTAACACACACCTAAATGCTGCATAACTTCTGCTTTTATAGAGGTGCTCACACTGACTGATGATCAGTTAATCAGAGCATTAATCAGCAGCAGCTGGCATCTAATTACTCTCTTAATTCATGTGGAAGCAGTGAGGGTTCGCTTAGCTCTTTACGCACTGCTTTTGTCTTTTGACTCAGTTTTTGTAATATGTCATGTGTTGTTCTTCTGAAACTGAAAAAAAACTGGCTGCCTTAATTTGAAGGTTTGGTAAGGTTGAGGCACTAATTTCAAACTGCTCATGTTCAGGAGCAGAAGATATGAGATGAAGTGCAAATACCACAGATCCATTTTTAGATAAAATGTTTTTAAAAATTAAATAAAATCTAAAAATGGCAGAGTAAGATTACAAGTGATCCTAAGAGCTTAAATAGGCGCACCTGAACTTCTTCTTGGATTGTTGATGATGAAGAAGTTGTCCTTATCAAAGCTCTTACGACTGCCTTTAAACGGTAAGCCTTTCATACAGTGACGGACATTTCTAACTCTACAATTGCATTTAATTTAAATTTCTACACCTTTTCTGACAGCATATTGAGGCTGGGTTTTCTCATGTTCCTCACAGTACACTAAAGCAGGGACATTTTAAGGTACATGACTTTAAATTATTTCACATTATAGCAACTGAGTGCAGGTTCATTTTCAATGTGAGTCACTTACTGAGATCTTTGCCGTCTTGTGTCTGCTCCAGTTCTGATGTGGATGCTGCAGGTTTGGGGGGCACCAAACTGAGTCCTCTGGGGTCATCTGGTTGGAGATTCCACCTTTGAGGCATCCCTGCTGCACCTGCGATTCTCCTCTTCAAAATCCTTATTTGTAACTCTCTGATGTATCTGCTGTCTGAAACTGTTAAGCACACAAATGTCAACCATTACGTCAGTTATTCATGAAAACAAATGAGAACCAGAGGAAATGAGGAGCAGTGGAGTTCTGACAGCTGAAATGTTACCTTTGTTCAAGACTCTGAATTTCTGTCTTCAGCAGAGACATTCAGGTCTTCTCTTCATGGGAGTCGATGCTGTGAGGCGTCTCTCACAGCTGGAGAAACAATCAGAGACATCAAGACAATAAGTGCTACATGACACAGTCACATACCTCTGTTATACATTATGTTACACCTTTAAGTTCTGGGAGGGTTGGCTCGCCCGGACAAACACAATAAATCAAGAACAGCTCAACAACAAGCATCATATTGAATATGGACGCATACCAGCCTGGAAGATCTGCTGGATGACGAGTGTCTGTAACTGTGGATTTAAATCACCTACAAAGAACATCTACAACTTCTCTACAAGCTATTAGGTGAAGCTATACAAAACAAACTATCTCGACTGATTGTAATTTTTACAAACTGTCAGCAGAGATAAAAATCAGCGCACAACACTGCATTAATATGAAGCATATTCACCTCCAACCTGCAGAGTTTCATTTTAAAATCAGCACAAATAAACATTTTCCAGCAGGACTTTAAACAGTGAATTGTTGTCCGATTTGAACACGTTTTTTTATTTTAACATTAAACTTCTCTGTCAGTAACTTCCAGCAGCTGTGGGATGATCTCAGTAACATCAGCTGCTCTTTTAGGTTAAAAAACTGACAGAAAGTCTAGTTTTGGAGCAGAAATATTAACTTCCAACCCTGCTAACAGTCAGAAAAAATGTTTCCTGTGTCAGTAACTCTGCTCATAACCATGTTCTAACTAACGCTACCAAACAGCTAGTTACATTTCCATTGGTGGGTTAAATTACCTGTCCAGCAGAAAACAGACAACTTCGGCGTCTCTCTGGAAATCATGTGTCCTTCACAATTGATTTCCAGCTGGGAAAGGCCTCACCAACGTTTCTCCTTGTTTTCTTTCCGTCGTCTTTTCCAGCTTTGGTTCCGCTTCTTCTTCAGCTACTATGATCCTCCATCTGTCACAGTTTGGCTTTAAAACGTCTCACAACATTAAATGTTTTAACCAGAAGCAGAAACTGTTCTGTAGAGACGGCGAAAACTCTGCACGAGGGTCGGAACAAGACCGCAACAGTTAGCTTAATGCTAGCTTAATGCTAGTCAGTCCCACCTTTATTTTGTTCCCCCTTCAACACAGCGCAGCTAAACATCCATTACCTCCATTAGGAAAAAGATCCCAAACAACCGACACTGGTTTTTCTTGTGCCCCCCATTAACTAAACATTACGTTAGGGTTAGGTTCTACGTTAAGAAGCTGAATTTAAAATACACCATAGTTCCTCTATTTCACATCGGTGGTGTTGGAACCATAGACGTATTATACGTAGACGCCTCATGGCGTGCTGGAACGTAACAGCGTCGCCGCCATATTGGGTGGGTCTCCTCACTCTGGGCACCAGAGTCCACGGATAGTGAGCAACTATGCCCGTATTTAGTGCAGTTTACGGTTGCAATAACCGGCGCAGTATTGATACCAGATCGCGTGGGATTATCTTTCACAAGTAAGACTGAACAATAACTTTGGTTATTTTACCATATATAATATTATGTCATCGTAATTAACGTTACTTACGTGTAACGCTATTAGAGAGATAGATAGATAGATAGATAGATAGACAGACAGACAGACAGACAGATAGATAGATAGATAGATAGATAGATAGATAGATACTTTATTGATCAGGAAGGAAATTAAAGCATCCAGTAGCAGACATAATAAAGCAATAAAAATGTTTATACAATAATAAACACTTTAAAAACAATCTAAGAATTTAAAAAACTGTTTAAAAATATAAAAATCTATATTTTTATATATATATATTTTACAGCAGGGTCTGGTACTCTCTCTCATTGTCTCTTACTGTTTGTTGTTTCTTCTTCATATTTTGAAGGTTTCCCAGTGATGCAGGCTTGAGGAGGCAATGGGCAGTTGCTATAAGACGGGAGGGTTTTGTTGCGACTGAGTCGTCAAAGCTCTGTAGTGAGCACTTCAAGCCTGGTGATTTTGACAGAACGGTTGAGATTGTCAGGCTTAGAGATGATGCTTGTGGCATTTGTGGTGTCTGTATTTCACAAAGTAAGGCTGCACCACATCGCAAAATTAACTACCCTGGAGTTACAGAGTGCCAGCGTAGAAGCAAGAAGCTGTGCAAAACAGTTATTTTTCAAGGGTTTCAGCTCCCCAGCCCCAGTTCCAAGTCTAACAGGGTAGTGTTACGCTGGAATGACCTGGAATTATAACATTTATCTTTCAAGGCCTTTAAAAAAAAATGTACTGAACTAGTACAGTATATATGTGCAATATTATTCGCATTTCATACCACAGGCAACTCAATGTGCTTAAATGTAGATGAATAATGAATAAAGTATTTTTCTTTGAGTTTGTATATGGCGTGCTCTTATCCCAATTGTTTGTAGGCTTCTTGGGTTTGGGTGCTCTTTAGTCCAAGGTATTGTACATCCAAGTTAAAAATTTTTTTTAAAATTCTCTGACTAAGGCACTCCCAATTAAAATGTCTTTATTAATTGACAAGTCCTATTTGGACATCTTAAAAACAAAGCCCACGCGTAGCGGCATGAGTGCCTTCTTCAGGGCAGTGACACAAAAGAACAGAGTAGTGCATTTGTTTAAAAATTTTTTTTCTATTCTATTCTATTTTATTCAATGTTTACTTTCACCATATTTAAAATATATCTTTTTCTAATATATTTATAACTGTTTTTATTACCCGACACTTTTTTTAAATTCACGGCACTTTATTTTCTTCATTGTTGTTGTTTTGTCTGTTGCTCTTGAGTGGCAACAAAATTTTGCTGTTGGAATACAAATAAAAAAATCCTTGAATCCTATATGGGAGCTTGTATGTATATGTCTTACAGAAGGGCCGTGTGTGTGAGAGAAATAAATTCAAATGAACAATCAAACTTGTTTCTTTATTAAAATATCAAATTTATATTTAAATTAATTTATACTTTTATCAATATGCCATAGCCTACCATATATCTTTGTTAAAGAGCATAATACAAAGTCTTTCAGCATGAAAGCACGTATTTTTAATGTGTGACAGCATCCTGTATCATAACTAAATCTCTGTCATTTGTAACAAAGCAATATGTATCAGGATATGTATCCGGTCTAACAAAGAAACAAAAAACAAACAATTATTAACCTACAAATAAACTCTGTAAATAACCCCCAGAAATATAAAGTAAACTAAGAATGAATTTGAACAAAATTCAAAGTAATGAAGATAAGGAATAAATAGCTTCAACACCAATCTTGTCAGTCTTAGCTGAATGTGTGTCTCTAACCAACAAAGCCTTGTTTGTCATATCATCAGAATAAGACAAATTAATTCATTGTTGTACCTGTTTATTAATATAACAAAGTCTATCCTTGACAGTAACAGTTACATTCTACAGCTAGCATCTAATCCTGGAAAAAAAGCTAACATTAGCATTGATTTTCAACCCTGTTACTGTAATTAAAGTATTTCTACAGAATGATTGATCTGACTGAAAGATATGGCAGGTTGATACGCGACATAAGATTAAACAATATACCTGTGGTCCTGAGTATTTATTTATCACATTTATATTACGATCTACAATCAAAATTATTCAACGTGAATGTGTGTCATTTATTCATGGAAAGGATTCATTAAACAGTCTTTTTTTATATACTTTTTTTCAGGTTCCTGAGTCATTATAACACGGTCACATTAAGCATAGCGCACAACAAATAAAACATCTAATAAAAAGTGTACCTTTGATAGTTTATTATACAGTTTTCCTAAATACATGACAGAAAACGATGAAATAAAGGGTAGATTTTTCAAATGTTTTGATGCCTGAATCGTCCTCCATTTCTGGACTGACCTGTGGACTTCTCCAGCTGCCAGTTAGGAAGCCATGGCAACATATTATGAGAAAGGCCGACTGATGGAAGATGGAAATGCCAGCATGTGTTCGTATGTAGTGAGTGATGGGATCGTAGTTGAATTGTAATTTATATCTTTATAAAACAGTAATATTAATCACCACCTCCATGTTAATATGCAGTGATTCCAATGTGCTGTGCATTCTTGCATCCGCTAAAGTTTTTATCGTTATACTTTGTAAGACTGTTTATGTACCTTTGTGAAGGCAATCAGCTGTGCCAACATGACTTAGTCTAATATTACTCATGTTACTCTACTAGTTTGCATCTCTCTTAATATTAGCTTCTTGTTACATGCTAATGCATGAGTTACTGCGTTAGCTTCTTTTGTTCATGCCTTGTTCATCATTCGTTGGTTCTTGTGTGTTTGAATGTTAACTGCTGAATTATCAGAAACTAACTGTAGTGTCAGATTAAGGCCAGCAGGTGTCACTCTTGGTATTTAGTTGACTTCACCTTTTTCATTGTTAAAAATTGGATGAAATTCTTCCCTAAATTAAATTAAATTTACTCATTTTGTGCAACTGATTATTAACTTTGGGGATACTAACGTAAGCTTGAGAATACCAAGTCCTCCAGTCGGTTCATTGACTTTGTTGCTCTTCAGTTATTGTTGCGGTAAAATACGAAAATAGGAAACATTGTTTGCTGCGCTGTTGTAGCAGGGGGAACAAAATAAAGGTGGGACTAACTAGCATCAAGCTAACTTATGTGGGGGTGTTTTCGACCCTCCAGCAGAGTTTCCGCCGTCTCTACGGAACAGTTTCTGCTTCTGGTTAAACATTTAGTGTTATGAGAAGTTTTAAAGCCAAACTGTGACAGATGGAGGATCATAGTAGCTGAAGAAGAAGCGGAACCAAAGCTGGAAAAGACGACAGAAAGAAAACAAGGAGAAACGTTGGTGTGGCCTTTCCCAGCTGGAAATCACTGATGAGGGACAGATGTTTTCAGAGAGACGCCGAAGTTGTCTGTTTTCTGCTGGACAGGTAATTTAACCCACCAGTGGAAATGTAACTAGCTGTTTGGTAGCGTTAGTTAGAACATGGTTATGAGCAGAGTTACCGACACAGGAAACCTTTTTCTGACTGTTAGCAGGGTTGGAAGTTAATATTTCTGCTCCAAAAGACGAATTTTCGTTTGTTTTTGCTTACAATAGACTCGGGGCTGTTTGCACAAAGCATGGTTGATGGTTCATGGAGTTTACATGAGACGGACTGGATCAGATGAAAGTGGATCACTTTTTATTTGGGAGGATGAGATGATGATGATGATGAGATTCAACTTTATTGTCAAAGAGCAAGGACAGGTACAAGCCAATAAAATGCAGTTAGCATCCAACCAGAAGTGCAAAGGTGTGCTTTTATATACAGAATAAATAATATGTACAAAATATTCACAGAATATATACAGACTGAATGTATACACTATATATACTATGTAAATAAATAACTGAATATTAATAAATTAAATAATTAAATATGAATAGTGCATAGACAGGGCAAAACAGACGTGCAAATGGCAGTGGAGTGCAAGATGGTGCTATTGGGTGGGAGGAGAAGAGTGGGTAGGTGGGTGGAGTAGGGTGGAGGGATGGGGTAGAGTTCAGCAGGATCACCGCCTCGTGGAAGAAACTCTTCCTGAGCCTGCTGGTGCGGGAGCGAAGGCTTCTGTAGCGCCTGCCGGATGGGAGGAGGCTTTTATAATATTACCATCACCATGAAATTTACTTTGCTCCAGAGCTAGTTAGACTTACAGAGAAGAGATCAACAACACTTCCAGACAGAATTGAAAAGTTATTAGTATGTGTTCAGCATAAGTTGTGGTGGTGAAACAACCTGGCATGAAGTGATTAGTTTGGAGCTGAACCTGAAGCTGATATGTGAGGCCCCTGAACCGAGCATGCCGGTGAGAATAGGACCATAAAAAACACCCAAAGTTAGCTTACATACTCCCAACTGGTCATCTACATATTGCAGCTTGCATACACGTAATGGTAATTTCTGAGGATGTGTACAACTGGTGCACCAAACGAAAGCAGGATACACCAGGCAGCTATGATACACATGTGCACACGTAGTTAACAGCAACTGTGTTTTAGGCTGTTAACTGTTCTTCACTTTCCTTGCGGAAAACAGTTGACAGTTAACAGTTTTAGGAACAAGAACCGGCATGACACTGGCTTTGTAGGGAGACTGAAGCTAAAAGTCAAGGCTGTTCGATCATTAAAAGGGAACCAGTCTGAACCGCAAGAGGTGAGAGAAACTGTTTAAAATGTCTGTGTTCTGTTGGTGTTAGACATATGATACTGAGTGGAAAAGCAGCTAAAGTGGCTAACGGTACTTTGTGTTAATACATTTATACACCAGACAACTGAAAGTATCCATTTGTTGTTTCTGCAACAGCTCAGAAACACAGTTACTTACTGCAGCAGGTACTGAGACTGCTATTTGGACTTATTAAGTGTGTAAAGCTAAGCCAGAGGTGGGCAATAGTAAGTATCAAATGCCCAGAAATGATCGTGCCATTTCCACTCTGAATGTTCACTCAAGGTTGTGTAATTACAGTTTCAGGCTGCGGCTCTATAAGCGCAGCAGAAGATGCAGCGTATACACCCTGAAATCTGAACAAGCATCAGAGTAACAAACAAGGATGGTGAGGAGGAGAATCCCAGGTGGAGCAGGGATGCCTGGAAGGTGGAGCCTCCAACCAGATGACCCGACAGGACCCAGTCTGGTGCCCCCCGTACCTGCAGCATCCACATCAGAACTGGAGCAGACACAAGACAGCAGAGATCTCAGTAAGTGGCTCACATTGAGGAAATGACCCAGCTCTGCACTCAGTGGTGAACTCTGCAGTGTGAAATAATTTAAAGAAATGCACCTTTAAAACTGTGAAGAACATGAGAAATCCCACAACTTCCTCCTGCTCCTGTACGTTTTTCATTGACAGATTAAGTGCACCAAATTACAGAAAAACATAACTATGAAAGTTTTGTGTTGATAACACATTTATCAGCTATTTAGAATACACCTTGAAAGGAAAATCAGATCCTTTCTTAATTGATTATGAGTCTGTTGCTTATTCGTGTTGTTGTTAACCTGACAGATCATCATGTAAATCCTTTATTCATTTTGAACAGTATTAAAGGGATAGTTCGCCTCTTCTGACATGAAGCTGTGTGACATCCCATATTAGCAACATCATTTATGAACACCTTCTTACCCCCTGCTGCGTCCTGTGAGCAGAGTTCCAGCCTCGTTTTGGTGTTGATGAAGGTAGTCCTGCTAGTTGGCTGGGGTTTAAAAAATAAAGCGTTTTGCTTCTCAAAACAATATGCGTTCAAAAGAGTAATACATTTGCATCACAAAATGGTTCTCCAGGAAAAAGTCAGACCTCACAATCGCTTGGCCCTATTTTCTCTCCCTTCGTATCACTGCCTGCAGCCGCCAGCCGCCAGCCGCGCCTGTTACTGTGTTTGCTGCTCGGTCTGCACAGCAGGCAGTGATACGAAGGGAGAGAAAATAGCGCCAAGCGACTGTGAGGTCTGACTTTTTCCAGGAGAACGATTTTGTGATGCAAATGTATTACTCTTTTGAACGCATATTGTTTTGAGAAGCAAAACGCTTTATTTTTTAAGCCCCAGCCAACTAGCAGGACTACCTTCATCAACACCAAAACGAGGCTGGAACTCTGCTCACAGGACGCAGCAGGGGGTAAGAAGATGTTCATAAATGATGTTGCTGATATGGGATGTCATACAGCTTCATGTCAAAAGAGGCGAACTGTCCCTTTAAGGCTCTACGGCCTTAAACACAGCAGTTATTCTTCATGTAATTGGGTTTATTGTTGCTTGCAGATGTCGATCAGCTGTCGGTTATTAAAGACGAGGTTCCCTGGAGCTCCAGCCTGGATCAGCAGGACCTAAAAGCTCTCCACATAAAAGAGGAAGAAGAGGAACTTAATGGACAAGAGGCAGCTGACATCAGCAGGTTTTCATTCACTTCTGTTACTGTAAAGCGTGAAGATGATGAAGACCCTCAGTCTTCACAGCTTCATCAAATCAAAACGGAAGATTACAGAGAGACGGAGCTTTCGACAAGCAGCTCGACCATTCGGATAAAAGCAGAAACTGATGTAGAGGACGGTGGAGGACCAGAACCAAACAGGAACCCAGATCTAAATAATAGTTTACAGTCAAATAACGATGAAAAGATCTCAGACTCTTCTGAAACTGAAGTCAGTGATGAGGATTATTGGCAGAAATCTTCAGATTCTGGACCTGAAACTGAGAAAAACTTGAAACGGACGATAGTAACTGAGTCGGCTGTGAATCATGATGTAGTCCATGACAAAGCTAAAACATCCCTCAGCTGCTCTGCCTGTGGGAAAATGTTTCTTTACAAACTGCATCTTACCAGACACATGAGAGAACACAGATTAAAAAAAACATTTGCCTGCAATGATTGTGGAAAGAGATTTAATTACATGTCACGTTATAAAAACCACATGAAAGTCCACACAGGGGAGAAGCCGTTCGGCTGTGATGTTTGTGGTAAAAGGTACGGTGATCGAGGAAGCCTTTCATCTCACACCAGAGTCCACACGGGTGAGAAACCTTTTGCCTGTGTTGACTGCGGCAAAAGATTTAAACAAAATTCAACTCTGAAGAAACACATGAAAGTCCACACGGGTGAGAAACCTTTTGGCTGTCATGTTTGTGGTAAAAGATTCAAAGAAAAGGCTAATCTTAAGGGACACATGACGGCCCATACGGGGGAGAAGCCATTTGCCTGTCAACTTTGTGATAAAAGATTTAGCCAGCAAGGAGCTCTTTCAGGTCACAAGAAAGTCCATACTGGTGAGAAGCCTTTTGCCTGTGATGAGTGTGGCAAAAGATTTCACACAAACTCAAACCTTAAAACACACATCAGAGTCCACACTGGAGAAAAACCATTTGGCTGTGATGTTTGTAGTAAAAGATTTAATCGCAATGAACGCCTTAAGACACACTTGAGAGTCCACACGGGAGAAAAACCATTTGGCTGTGATGTTTGTGGCAAAAGGTTTAGCGAGCGAGGCACTCTTTCAAGTCACACCAGACTCCATACAGGTGAGAAACCTTTTGCCTGTGGTGAATGCGGAAGAACATTTAATACAAATTCACATCTTAAAAGACACATGAAGGTCCACACGAAAGAGAAATTATTTGACTTTGGTGGTCGCAGGAAAAGGATTCGCTGCACGGACCCAACAAAGTCCAAAAAAAGAAAAAATGTAACTATAAATGAGTAATAAGTCATGTATTTTTCTATTCTATTCTATTTTATTCAATGTTTACTTCCACCAAATTTATAATTCCACCATTTTTAGAACCGTGTATATCTTTTTCTAATATAATTATAACTGTTTTTATTACCCAACACTTTTTTTTTTAATTCACGGCACTTTATTTTCTTCATTGTTGTTGTTTTGTCTGTTGTTCTTGAGTGCCAACAAAATTTTGCTGTTGGAATACAAATAAAAAAATCCTTGAAACCTATATGGGAGCTTGTATCTATATGTCTTAAAGAAGGGTTGTGTGTGTGAGAGAGAGAAATAAATTAAAATGAACAATCAAACTTGTATCTTTATTAAAATATAAAATTTACATTTAAATTAATTTATACATTTATCAATATGCCATAGCCTACCATATATCTTTGTTAAAGATCATAATAAGTATTTCAGCATGAAAGCACATATTTTTAATGTGTGACAGCATCCTGTATCATAACTAAATTTCCGCCGTTTGTAACAAAGCCAACCATGTGAAAATCCGGTAAATATTCAGGGAGTTATGATCATTGTAGTTGTTGGATAAACACCTTCCTCAGTCGAAATAAATGCAATGTGGGGGCATTGGAGATCCAGCCAAGATGGCGGCCGCGCTGATACGTCAGTCTATGAGGCGTCTACGTATACTATGTCTATGGTTGGAACAACAACGCTGAAGTTGGCTTCCGATTTGCGAATTAAAGGGATGGGCATAAAGGGCCATTTTACTGCTTTTGTATTCTGATCACTCTAAACTAGGTCCTGTATGGAAACTACAATAGTTATACTGCTCAAATCTGGATGGAATTATTCTAAAGAGGCTGTAGATTCATTAATACTTTGTTTGGGATTTGTGAAACCTTTTTCTGATTTTTGAAAATGCAGAACATGGCCATTTTACTTTTGGTTTTTTTTGTATTTAGATGCAGATGTGTTTAGTGAAGCTTTAGAACTCCTTTGTCATCGTATTGGTTAGAAATGCTGACAGTTTTTGGCAGGTAAGATCCATCTTGTGAATAAATGCATCAATGGTGAAACGGACTGGTCGTTTTCTTTCGTTAACACACTGGTTTTGAGCCATCCATCCATTTTCTACAGATTTTTGGTTTCTTTTCTTTTTTTGCTTCTGATCCAGTCTCCAAATATGAAGGCGACCAATTCAATTCAATTCAATTCATTTTTATTTATATAGCGCCAAATACAACAAATGTCATCTCAAGGCACTTAGATAGTAAGTCCAATTCAAGCCAATTGGAATTCAATTAATTAATAATAATCATAATTCATAAAATAATCCAATTCGTTCATATAGAGCCAATTCAAAAACAATTTCCTAGCTAAGAAAACCAACAGATTGCACTGAAAACTTTTTGTTTTTCGGTCCAATCTCCCGGCCTGAGCGGCGTGCCTGAGGCGACTGTGGAGAGAAACGACTCCCTTTTAACAGGAAGAAACCTCTGGCAGAACCAGACTCAGGAAGGGTGGCCATCCGCCTCGACCAGCTGGGGTTTGAGAAGACAGAAAAAGGGGGGGGGGGAAGGGGGCAGGGGGCCACCGCGACGGCGGCACTGTAACACCATTCAAAGGATATCTGTTGGAACAGGGAAACACGAGTTAATGACCACAATAATATCACATATACATAAAGAGAGTAAAGTGAGGAAAGGTGTGTCAGATGAGGCCCCCCAGCAGTCTAGGCCTATAGCAGCTTAACTATGGGATGTTTCAGGATCACCTGAGCCATCCCTAACTATAAGCTTTATCAAAAAGGAAAGTTTTAAGCCTGGTCTTAAAAGTGGAAAGGGTGTCTGCTTCCCGGACATTTACTGGCAGCTTATTCCACAATTGAGGGGCCTGATAACTGAAGGCTCTGCCTCCCATTCTACTTTTAGAAACTCTGGGAACCTCAAGTAAACCTGCAGTTTGGGAACGAAGTGCTCTGTTAGGAAAATATCTTACAATGAGATCTTTAAGATATGATGGAGCTCGGTCATTAAGAGCTTTATATGTGAGGAGAAGAATCTTAAATTCTATTCTGAATTTAACAGGGAGCCAATGAAGAGAAGCTAAAACTGGAGAAATATGATCTCTCCTGTTAGTTCTCGTCAAAACTCTGGCTGCAGCATTTTGGATCAACTGAAGGCTTTTCAGAGAATATGTAGGACAGCCCAATAATAAAGAATTACAGTAGTCCAATCTTGAAGTAACAAATGCATGAATTAGTTTTTCTGCATCACTCTGAGACAAGATGTTCCTGATTTTAACAATATTACGAAGGTGAAAGAAGGCAGTCCTAGAAACCTGTTTTATATGCGAGTCAAATGATAAGTTCTGGTCAAAAATAACTCCAAGGTTCCTCACTGTAGAACTAGAAGCCAAGGAAATACCATCTAGAGTAACTATATAGCTAGACAATTTCTCCCTGAAACGCTCAGGTCCAAAGATAACGACTTCAGTTTTGTCTGAATTTAGCAGCAGACAGTTCTGAGTCATCCAGGTCTTTATGTCTTTAAGACATGCTTGTAGTCTGACCAACCTATTGGTTTCATCTGGTTTTATAGATAAGTACAGCTGAGTATCATCAGCATAGCAATGGAAATTTATGCCATGCTGTCTAATAATGTTACCTAATGGAAGCATGTATAAAGTAAAAAGAATCGGTCCAAGCACAGAACCCTGGGGAACTCCATGACTTACTCTGGTGTGTGAGGAAGATTCTTCATTTACAAGAACAAACTGAAATCTATCAGATAAATATGATTTAAACCAGCCTAATGCAGTTCCTTTAATCCCAATAACATGTTCAAGTCTGTGTAATAAGATACTGTGATCGACCGTATCAAATGCAGCACTGAGATCCAACAGGACAAGCACAGACACAAGTCCGCTATCAGAGGCTAAGAGGAGATCATTGGTAACTTTCAGCAGTGCTGTTTCTGTGCTATGATGCACTCTGAATCCTGACTGAAACTCTTCAAACAAATTATTTCTGTGTAAATGATCACAAAGCTGAGCTGCAACTATTTTTTCAAGAACTTTAGACATAAAAGGGAGATTGGATATAGGTCTATAATGAGCCAACACTTCTGAATCAAGAGTAGGTTTTTTAAGTAAAGGTTTAATTACAGCAACCTTAAAAGTCTGAGGTACATATCCTGTCAACAAAGACAGATTGATCAAATCCAATATGGAAGTGTCAATTAATGGGAAAACCTCCTTGAACAGTCTGGTTGGGATTGGGTCTAAAACACAAGTTGATGGTTTAGAAGAGACTATTGCTGTTGTTAGTTCAGAGAGATCAACTGGGCAGAAGCCGTCTAAATACAAATCAGGTTCTAAAGATACTTCTAAAGCTGCTGTACTTGATGATACATCACTGATAATAGTGGGAAGGACTCCATCAATCTTCTCTCTGATAGAAACAATTTTATTAATAAAGAAGCTCATGAAATCATCACTGCTGAGAGTTAAAGGAATAACTGGCTCAGCAGAGCTCGGACTCTTAGTCAGACTGGCTACAGTGCTGAAAAGAAACCTGGGATTATTATTATTCTCTTCTATCAATGATGAATAATAAGCAGTTCTAGCTTTACGAAGGGCTTTCTT
This sequence comes from Odontesthes bonariensis, assembly GCF_027942865.1. Taxonomy (NCBI): domain Eukaryota; kingdom Metazoa; phylum Chordata; class Actinopteri; order Atheriniformes; family Atherinopsidae; genus Odontesthes; species Odontesthes bonariensis. The sequence goes on along the minus strand of NC_134528.1, from coordinate 4,789,629 downwards.
ATACATTGTTAAACTATCTTTCCAGACTAACTGAGACTCTTCTAAATTAGAGGAACGCCACTGTCTCTCCAGCTTTCTTGCAGTCTGCTTTAAAGCACGCAGCTGTGAATTATACCAAGGAGCCAACCTCTTCTGACTGATTACCTTCCTTTTCAGAGGGGCAACATTGTCCAGTGCTGTACGCATTGAAACTATAGTGCTGTCAACAAGAGAGTCAAATGCTGCTGGAGTAAAGTTTATGTAGTCGTCCTCTGTCATATCTGCACATGGCAGTGAAGAAAAGGATGATGGAATTAATTCTTTAAATCTGGTTACAGCATCCTCTGATAGACACCTTCTATATGTAAATTTCTTCTCAGAAACTGTATAGTCAAGTAATGTAAACTCAAAGGTTATCAGAAAATGGTCAGATAAGACAGGGTTATGAGGGAACACTGTTAACTGTTCACTCTCAATGCCATAAGTCAGAACAAGATCAAGGGTGTGATTAAGGCAGTGAGTCAGTCCGTGAACACTCTGAGAAAATCCAATAGAGTCTAATATAGAATTAAAGTTCATATTCAGGCAGTCATTTTCAACATCTACATGAATATTAAAGTCACCCACTACAATGACTTTATCTGTACTCAGCACTAACTGGGATAAAAACTCTGAAAATTCAGACAGAAACTCAGAATAAGGGCCAGGTGGACGATACACAACAACAAACACAAGAGGTTTCTGGGATTTCCACTTTGCGTGGGAAAAACTGAGAATCAGATATTCAAAAGAGCTCAAACTAATCTTGGGTCTGGGACTGATGAGTAACCCTGATCTGAAAATAGCTGCCACTCCTCCTCCTCTGCCTGTGGTTCGAGGAATGTGAACATTTAAACAGTCAGAGGGAGTTGCTTCATTAATGCTAACATGATCCTCCTGCTGCAGCCAGGTTTCTGTAAGACTAAATATATCAATATGATGATCACAAATCAACTCATTCACTAACAGAGACTTCGAAAGGAGAGATCTGATATTCAGCAAACCACATTTAATAGTTTGATGTTTTTGTTCAGTTAAAGTTTTTGTTTTAATAATTTCTTTTTGCACAAGAGGATTTGCTCCTTTTGTGTTAATTGATTGGGTGGGTAGCAGTAGGTGGGAAGCTGCAGAGAAGTGTGTAAGACTACAACTCTGCATCCTGGTCTGAGCCCTGGGTTGTCATGTTTTAGGGTGGCAAATAAATTCATCCATATTTCTAGAAATGAGAGCTGCTCCTTCCAAAGTGGGATGGATGCCGTCTCTCCTCATCAGACCAGGTTTTCTCCAGAAAGATTGCCAATTATCTATGTAGCCCACGTTGTTTGCTGGACACCATCTAGACAACCAGCGATTGTAAGACGACATGCGGCTAAACATGTCATCACTGGTCAGATTTGGCAGGGGTCCAGAGAAAACTACGGAGTCCGACATTGTTTTGGCAAAATCACACACCGATGCAACATTAATTTTAGTGACCTCCGATTGGCGTAACCGGGTGTCATTAACGCCGACGTGAATAACTATTTTACCATATTTACGTTTATCCTTAGCCAGCAGTTTTAAATAGGATTCTATGTCGCCCGCTCTGGCCCCTGGAATGCATTTGACTATGGCCGCTGGTGCCTCTAATGCCACGTTTCTGACTATAGAGACCAATCAGTCCCAGCTCCAGATGCTGCAGATGTCAGAGTCAGTCCCAGCTCCAGATGCTGCAGATGTCACTCAGTCCCAGCTCCAGATGCTGCAGATGTCAGAGTCAGTCCCAGCTCCAGATGCTGCAGATGTCAGAGTCAGTCCCAGCTCCAGATGCTGCAGATGTCAGAGTCAGTCCCAGCTCCAGATGCTGCAGATGTCAGAGTTAGTCCCAGCTCCAGATGCTGCAGATGTCAGAGTCAGTCCCAGCTCCAGATGCTGCAGATGTCACTCAGTCCCAGCTCCAGATGCTGCAGATGTCAGAGTCAGTCCCAGCTCCAGATGCTGCAGATGTCACTCAGTCCCAGCTCCAGATGCTGCAGATGTCACTCAGTCCCAGCTCCAGATGCTGCAGATGTCACGGAGCCTGAAAGTGTCTTAATTTTTTATGGAAACAAAAAGTAACCATTTAATGTCCTCAGTTCGTAAGAAGTGTCGAGTTATTGTGTTCTTACTCTGATTGTCCATGTTTCAGATCTTTGCTGAAGACAACAAAACAATCCATCCTTTGATTGGACAGTTTAATTTGTGATCGAGTTGTCGCCATCAAGTTCTCATTTATTTCTTCGTATCTGTGAACAAACTTCTGTTTTCTTACTGCCTTTGTAGACCTTAAAGAGATAGTTCGCCTCTTTTGACATGAAGCTGTATAACATCCCATATTAGCAATATTAATGAAAAAATTTGTCTTACCCCCTGCTGCGTCCTGTGAGCCGAGCTGTGCAGACCGAGCAGTCCCCTGCTTCCGAGCAGCAAACACTGTAACAGGCGCGGCTGTCGACTATCCCTTTAACAGATTTACTTAAAAATATAATTAACAAAAACAGCCTTGATTTCCAGGAGAATTTTATTTTAGATATTGACAAAGCTTGATTTATAAATTCAACCTCATTGTAAACTTTAATTTGCAAGCTCAAAAAGTATGACTCTAAACTCTAAGTTCATAACTTTGTCTCTTTTCTATCTCTACATCTTGTTTTTTTTTGTCTAGATAAAACGTGTACGAGGTAAAAAATGAACAGCCAGCATATGTACAGTATTAACTGAAGTAAATATCTATATAACAATTTATGAAAGGCAAATATACAGTGTGTGTATATATATATATATATATATATCCATCCCTTTAAGAGCACAGTTTTCCACCTTCCAGCAGGATAATGCACCATGTCACAAAGCTCATATCATCTCAAACTGGTCTCTTGAACATCACAATGAGTTCCCTGCACTCCAACGGCCTCCACAGTCACCAGATCTCAGTCCAACAGCACCTTTGGGATGTGGTGGAATGGGAGATTCTCATCATAGATGTGCAGCCGACAGATCTGCAGCAGCTGCCTGATGCTGGCATGTCAATATGGAGCAAAATCTCTGAGGAAAGTCTCCAACACCTTGTTGAAAGTATGCCACGAAGAATTAAGGCAGCTTTGAAGGCGAAAGGGGGTCCGACCTTTTACTGGAAAGGTGTAGCTGATAAAGTGGCCAGTGAGTGTAATGGCGCGTTTCCACCAGCTCGCTTCGGCACGGCTCGGCGTGCTATTTGTGTGTTTCCACTAGCACGCAGTACCTGCAACCGGGTAGACTTTTGGTATCCCCTCAGCCCTGGTTCCAAGCGAGCCGAAGCGTTACTAAAACGTGACGTCAGCTGACTGCCTTCCACTGATTGGTCGATGAATGTCGTCACTGGAAGCGTCATAACCGCGCGACGACCGACTAGAATGTAAATAAATACAAGACTCAAGACAGGACTCCACATTTTACTGCTTCATTTTGTACTGCTACGAGATGGCTTCGCAGAGGAAATCCACTCCTTGGTCGGTCGAGGAGGTCCAGACGTTCCTGACTCTGGTTGCCGGAGAACGGATTCAGAGGGAACTCGATGGCACCACACGGAATGAAAAGGTTTTCCAAGAACTCGCCCAACAGATGGCCACGCACGGCCACCACCGTACTCTCCAGCAGTGCCGGGAAAAACTTAAGAAAATGAAAAGTGACTACCGGGCCACTAAAGATCACAACGGTCGAAGTGGTGCAAATCGCCTGGAGGTGGTTCGAGTAAATTCATACAAGTCCCTGCCAGGGAAATGTATATACTTTGGACTGTGTGTGTATATGCACTTTGCACTTTTGCTGTGTGGTTTGCTGTGTATTTGATATTTTTTTAACTTTCTATTTTCATATTTTACTTTTGCTTCAATAACTTAATAAACTATTTGTGTGATTGTAACATGACTTTTTCTTTGTCAGCACACATACAGAAAATGGGGTTAAAAAAAAAGCATTATTTAATTAGCATCTAGACTTAGGAATGCATATATAGATAGATAGATAGATAGATAGATTTGCTGGTGGCATTCTGAACTCTTATGAATGTTTTCATAGCACACACTTTTATTTGGTTGTAGATAACCTGCAGGGCAAGTTGGGATGGTAGGGAAATTGATTCTAATAGTGTTTGCACATTCAACCTATTGTACTCTCTGATTACCATCCTTAAAGGTATGCATGCAGCCCCCAACCTTCACCTACACACCTTGATAATGGATTATAAAGGTAATAATTGATAATTATCAATAATTATCAAGGATTATCATCCTTAAAGGTGTGTAGGGGAAGGTTGGGGGCTGCATACTTCACTTGTTACCATTCTTTATGGACAAAAAAAAAATGTTTGCAAGATGGAACTGCAATCAAAAGAAATGTTTCTATGACCTTGTGAAACTTGCAATAAAGTATTAAAAAAAAAGGATGGTAATCAGAGAGTACAATAGGTTGAATGTGCAAACAATACTGGAATCAATTTCCCTACCACCCCAAATTGCCCTGCATCAACAATAAGCATGTGTGAATTCAGAATGCCACCTAGCAAAGAGAGATCCTTGATATAGTGTACAGGATGTGATAGTTGTAGTGAACTTCTAATTACATTTAATGAATATAATAAATAAAAGTGGAGACATATTTGCAAAACTGAAAAGGTTTATTGTTGTTCAAAACACACAGATCTGTAGTGCACAACAATACACGTGTCAGAAAATCAATGTTCAGGCTCACCTCTCACCTTGTCACAATTAAAGTATTTCAGATTACCCACACGACAAAAACACATAGAAGTACATCACCATTAATCCAGCATCTTCAGTAAACTCTTGGTTTTAACCAGTGTTTGGTTTATAGATTGATCATTTATAAGCGTCCACAAAATCTAAGTGTTCTTCGGATAGTTCCTCAAACAAAATAAGAACTTAAGATAACAAATAGTCAAATCTTACTCAAGTCCTTGCAGTTCAAACTGTGTGTATTATAGATAATGTATCTGTGTATGTTTGGGATGATGTTGGAGCCTCGTGCAACATGTATTAAGCAAAATCTTTAAATTATACAAGTTTTAATGTGAGTTTACACATGTTAATCATGGCTGCCTCACATATCCTGCGTTTATTTGGAGAGTCGTGCACATCCTCAAAAATAAAGCTTCAATATGTAGGTAACCGGCAGGGTCAGTGTCAGGCCAAATTCGACCGCAGTTGGAGTCCTAGCGTCAGTCTGCAATTACCTGTGTCTTTGCACATTGTAAAGAAACAGATGCTTGTGAAAATAGCTCTTGAGATATCAGTACCATTTTGTTAACATCTGTACAGAGAAAAATGTCGGAGAAACGAAGCAGGGATAGTGCCAATGGTGCGTTTTTTCCATCCTTAGTCATCGTGTGTGCCCCCTAGTGGAATCCTCCAGTAACAGGCGGGCAAATATGTGAACAATTACGTCCATGACGGAGCATGTTACTGATGTGAATGTGTGATTTAAAAAAAGCAGGTATAGTCCAGTATATCCTTCACAATCATCATAGTTACGTTTTTTTCTTTTTTTGGACTCTCTCGGGTGCCGTGCAGCGAATCCTTTTGCTAAATCTTTTCCTGCGACCATCAAAGTCAAATGATTTCTCTTCTGTGTGGACCTTCATGTGTCTTTTAAGACATGGATTTGTATTAAATGTTCTTCCGCATTCACCACAGGCAGAAGGTTTCTCTCCCGTGTGGAGTCTGGTGTGACTTGAAAGAGTGCCTCGCTCGCTAAACCTTTTGCCACAAACATCACAGCCAAATGGTTTTTCTCCCGTGTGGACTCTGATGTGTTTTTTAAGGTTTGAGTTTGTGGGAAATCTTTTGCCACACTCATCACAGGCAAAAGGCTTCTCACCAGTGTGGACTTTCTTGTGACCTGAAAGAGCTCCTCGCTGGCTAAATCTTTTATCACAAAGTTGACAGGCAAATGGCTTCTCCCCCGTATGGGCCGTCATGTGCCCCTTAAGATTATCATTTTGTTTGAATCTTTTACCACAAACATGACAGCCAAAAGGTTTCTCACCCGTGTGGACCTTCATGTGTCTTTTAAGATGTGAATTTGTATTAAATGTTCTTCCGCATTCACCACAGGCAAAAGGTTTCTCACCTGTGTGGACTCTGGTGTGACTTGAAAGAGTGCCTCGCTCGCTAAACCTTTTGCCACAAACATCGCAGCCGAATGGTTTTTCTCCTGTGTGGACTCTCAAGTGTACCTTAAGGTTTTCATTGTGATTAAATCTTTTACTACAAATATGACAGCCAAAAGGTTTCTCACCCGTGTGGACTTCCATGTGTTTCTTCAGAGTTGAATGTCGTTTAAATCTTTTGCCGCAGTCAACACAGGCAAAAGGTTTCTCATCCGTGTGGACTCTCGAGTGAGATGAAAGGCCTACTCGCTCTCTGAACCTTTTACCACAAACATCACAGCCGAACGGCTTCTCCCCTGTGTGGACTTTCATGTGCTTTTTATAAGGTGACATACAATTAAATCTCTTTCCACAATCATTGCAGGCAAATGTTTTTTTTAATCTGTGTTCTCTCATGTGTCTGGTAAGATGCAGTTTGTAAAGAAACATTTTCCCACAGGCAGAGCAGCTGAGGGATGTTTTAGCTTTGTCATGGACTACATCATGATTCACAGCCGACTCAGTTACTATCGTCCGTTTTAAGTTTTTCTCAGTTTCAGGTCCAGAATCTGAAGATTTCTGCCAATAATCCTCATCACTGACTTCAGTTTCAGAAGAGTCTGAGATCTTTTCATCGTTATTTGACTGTAAACTATTATTTAGATCTGGGTTCCTGTTTGGTTCTGGTCCTCCCCCGTCCTCTGCATCAGTTTCTGCTTTTATCCGAATGGTCGAGCTGCTTGTCGAAAGCTCCGTCTCTCTGTAATCTTCCGTTTTGATTTGATGAAGCTGTGAAGACTGAGGGTCTTCATCATCTTCACGCTTTACAGTAACAGAAGTGAATGAAAACCTGCTGATGTCAGCTGCCTCTTGTCCATTAAGTTCCTCTTCTTCCTCTTTTATGTGGAGAGCTTTTAGGTCCTGCTGATCCAGGCTGGAGCTCCAGGGAACCTCGTCTTTAATAACCGACAGCTGATCGACATCTGCAAGCAACAATAAACCCAATTACATGAAGAACAACTGTGAGATTATTTCTACATATTAGTCCTGTATGTTATGGTTAGGTTAAGTTTGTATAAATTTCCACTGGGGCCCTTCTGTGTAGGTTTTCTTTTGAACCACACTCCAAAGGCATGCATATTAATTGGTTATTCTAAATTGATTACCCGTACATGTGAAGAAAATACAGCCATCTTAAAAAAAAAAAAGAAAAATACTGCAAAGCAGGATTAATGGCTTGACGAGTCAACTTCAGGTTTCGCTCTGTATTTTTATCTTGAAGCTGGTTCACTTCTTACCAGGTTGCATCACAACTTCTGCTGAAAAGTTAACCTGCTCTGGAGCAGGCGAGATTACCACATAAACCAGTAAATTATCTTAAAAACAACAAACAAACATCACCGTGTGGACAAAGACTCTCAGACCGACTATTCAGTTCGACTTACCAAGAAGATTCTTCTGAAATATGTCATAGGAGAAATATGACCCAAAACTGGGACCAGTTACTGTGAAACTTCTTACTTTTATAGATTGTTGTGTAACGTGATTTCATTTCACTGAATTATAAACTCTTCACTTGCTGTTGTACATTCATGTTCATATGCATGTCGGTCTTTAAATCCTTTTGAACTAGGATAATCAAAATCACTGGATAATTAAAACCCTATTGATCATTAAAAAAAAAAAAAAAAACATTTCTACACTAATTCCACTGACTGCTTTCAATCTCTTTTCTGTTTGTTCTTTATTCGGTACAAAGAGCAACTTTAACATCCAGGCAAATCCAGCTTTGCGGGTGAGGCGGCTGTTATAAATGTCCTGAAGGGAGGGGAGAGAGGCACCAATGACCTTCTCGGCTGCTCTCACGTTGCGCTGCAGGATCACGGTCCCGTCACACAGTCATGCAGCTGGACAGGACCTCTGTAAAAGATGCACATGATGGGGGCCGGGACTCCTGCTCTTCTTAGTTTCCAGAGGAAGTACAGGCACTGTTGGGATTTCCTGGCCAGTGATGCAATGTTGCAGCTCCGTGATACCCAGGAACTTGGTGCTGCTCACCCTCTCCACAGCAGCACCGTCGATGGTCAGAGGAGCATGCTGGGTGTGCGCTCCCCTGAAGGTCAAAACCATTTCCTTCGTCTCCATGCACAACACGGCCAGGCGCTCCCGCCCCCCCCTTGCTGCTGATGAGACCTACCGCAGTCGTGTCATCCGCTAACTTAATGATTGGAGCTGTGTGTCGGCAGGGTGAAGAGGAGGGAGCTCAGCACACATCTTTCTTGGCTGATAAGTCTGTAGTCATGCTACTTTATGCTGAAAACAAAGCTAATATTGACCTCTCAGCAGTGAAAACCTTTCGCATCCCCTGTGATCTCTGGCGCTCCCCTTTAACCAGGCCGGCACCCCAAGTTCAGAACCAATGCTCCTGCACATATGAGCAGGAGCATTGGTATTGGAAACACTGAGGTCATCAGTGTTTCCATGTTAAAGGGATAGTTCGCCTCTTTTGACATGAAGCTGTATGACATCCCATATTAGCAACATCATTTCTGAACATCTTCTTACCCCCTGCTGCGTCCTGTGAGCAGAGTTCCAGCCTCGTTTTGGTGTTGATGAAGGTAGTCCGGCTAGTTGGCTGGGGTTTAAAAAAAAACAGCGTTTTGCTTCTCAAAACAATATGCGTTCGGGGCAGTCGGTGGCGTAGTGGATTAAGCAGGCGCCCCATGTACAGAGGCTATAGTCCTCGCAGCAGCTGGCCCCAGTTCGAGTCCCGCACTGGACGGCCCTGTGCTGCATGTGCATGTCTTCCCCCTCTCTCTGCCCCCTGCTTCCTGTCTCTCTCCAACTCTCCTGTCCATTAAAGGCAGCAAACACCGTAACAGGCGCGGCTGTCGCCAGGCGGCAGCAGGCAGTGATACGAAGGGAGAGAAAATAGGGCCAAGAGATTGTGAGGTCTGACTTTTTCCTGGAGAACCATTTTGTGATGCAAATGTATTACTCTGTTGAACGCATATTGTTTTGAGAAGCAAAACGCTTTATTTTTTAAACCCCAGCCAACTAGCCGGACTACCTTCATCAACACCAAAACGAGGCTGGAACTCTGCTCACAGGACGCAGCAGGGGGTAAGAAGATGATCATAAATGATGTTGCTGATATGGGATGTCATACAGCTTCATGTCAAAAGAGGTGAACTGTCCCTTTAATACTGTTCAAAATGAATAAAGGATTTACATGATGATCTGTCAAGTTAACAACAACACGAATAAGCAACAGACTCATAATCAATTAATTAAGAAAGGATTTGATTTTCCTTTCAAGGTGTATTCTAAATTGCTGATAAATGTGTTATCAACACAAAACTTTCATAGTTATGTTTTTCTGTAATTTGGTGCACTTAATCTGTCAATGAAAAATGTACAGGAGCAGGAGGAAGTTGTGGGATTTCTCATGTTCTTCACAGTTTTAAGGTGCATTTCTTTAAATTATTTCACACTGCAGAGTTCACCACTGAGTGCAGAGCTGGGTCATTTCCTCAATGTGAGCCACTTACTGAGATCTCTGCTGTCTTGTGTCTTCTCCAGTTCTGATGGGGATGCTGCAGGTACGGGGGGCACCAGACTGGGTCCTGTCGGGTCATCTGGTTGGAGGCTCCTCCTTCCAGGCATCCCTGCTCCACCTGGGATTCTCCTCCTCACCATCCTTGTTTGTTACTCTGATGCTTGTTCAGATTTCAGGGTGTATACGCTGCATCTTCTGCTGCGCTTATAGAGCCGCAGCCTGAAACTGTAATTACACAAAAGTCAACCAGTCAGTTATTCATGAAAACTAACAACCTTGAGTGAACATTTAGAGTGGAAATGGCACGATCTATCTACTATTGCCCACCTCTGGCTTAGCTTTTCACACTTAATAAGTCCAAATAGCAGTCTCAGTGCCTGCTGCAGTAAGTAACTGTGTTTCTGAGCTGTTGCAGAAACAACAAATGGATACTTTCAGTTGTCTGGTGTATAAATGTATTAACACAAAGTACCGTTAGCCACTTTAGCTGCTTTTCCACTCAGTATCATACGTCTAACACCAACAGAACACAGACATTTTAAACAGTTTCTCTCACCTCTTGCGGTTCAGATTGGTTCCCTTTTAATGATCGAACAGCCTTGACTTTTAGCTTCAGTCTCCCTACAAAGCCAGTGTCATGCCGGTTCTTGTTCCTAAAACTGTTAAGTGTCAACTGTTTTCCGCAAGGAAAGTGAAGAACAGTTAACAGCCTAAAACACAGTTGCTGTTAACTACGTGTGCACATGTGTATCATAGCTGCCTGGTGTATCCTGCTTTCGTTTGGTGCACCAGTTGTACACATCCTCAGAAATTACCATTACGTGTACGCAAGCTGCAATATGTAGATGACCAGTTGGGAGTATGTAAGCTAACTTTGGGTGTTTTTTATGGTCCTATTCTCACCGGCATGCTCGGTTCAGGGGCCTCACATATCAGCTTCAGGTTCAGCTCCAAACTAATCACTTCATGCCAGGTTGTTTCACCACCACAACTTATACTGGACACATACTAATAACTTTTCAATTCTGTCTGGAAGTGTTGTTGATCTCTTCTCTGTAAGTCTAACTAGCTCTGGAGCAAAGTAAATTTCATGGTGATGGTAACATTATAAAAGCCTCCTCCCATCCGGCAGGCGCTACAGAATCAAATCAAATTTATTTATAGCACATTTCATGTACAAACAATTCAAAGTGCTTTAAATGAAATAAAAGCATTGCAGCAGGGAGTGGAAGAAGCATTAAAAATACATAAAAGAATATAAAGAGAAACAAATAAAATAATTTAAAAAATTTTTTTACAGAAGCCTTCGCTCCCGCACCAGCAGGCTCAGGAAGAGTTTCTTCCACGAGGCGGTGATCCTGCTGAACTCTACCCCATCCCTCCACCCTACTCCACCCACCTACCCACTCTTCTCCTCCCACCCAATAGCACCATCTTGCACTCCACTGCCATTTGCACAACTTCTGGTTTGCACTGTTCTCTTTCATTTCACTCTGTTTTGCACTGTCTATTAGGGCTGTGCAATATATCGAATTTCGATCGCGATAACGATATTGGTGTCAAACGATCTCAAAATTAATAATATCGAATATAAACGATATTATTTAAAAATATAATAAATAAATAAAAAATAAATAAATAAATAAAAAATACCGCTGAAGAGAGATTAGCAACAACAATACTGGAAATGGAAGATATAGGGCAGGCTCAGTTAATTGAGAAAAAAGGGAGAAAAAGTTTGGTGTGTGTTTCAAAATGTGAGCTTATACACCCTTTTCTGTATGGATATGTCTAGGTGTTTTAGTAGGGGTCGTTTGGAAAAGAATAAAATATAGTCATAATTATGACTCATAATACAAAATATACAGTGTTAACAAAAAGGTACTACTGAAGCCTATAATAATTATACTGTATGTGCTTAGCACTCAACAAGGTGTAGCTCGAGTAGAGGTAGACCTAGGCCAGCAGAGGGCAGCCCATGGGATATTTTTTGCCGCTGGCAAAAAAAAAACATATATATATCGTTTAAAATATCGTGATATCAATATTGACTGAAAATATCGTGATATTGATTTTTCCCATTATCGAACAGCCCTACTGTCTATGCACTATTTATATTTAATTATTTAATTTATTAATCTTCAGTTATTTATTTACATAGTATATATAGTGTATACATTCAGTCTATATATTCTTTGTATATTATGTACATATTATTTATTCTGTATATATAAAAGCACACCTTTGCACTTCTGGTTGGATGCTAACTGCATTTCATTGGCTTGTACCTGTACTTGCTCTTTGACAATAAAGTTGAATCTCATCATCATCATCTCATCCTCCCAAATAAAAAGTGATCCAGCTTTCATCTGATCCAGTCCGTCTCATGTAAACTCCATGAACCATCAACCATGCTTTGTGCAAACAGCCCCGAGTCTATTGTAAGCAAAAACAAACGAAAATTCGTCCTTTGGAGCAGAAATATTAACTTCCAACCCTGCTAACAGTCAGAAAAAGGTTTCCTGTGTCGGTAACTCTGCTCATAACCATGTTCTAACTAACGCTACCAAACAGCTAGTTACATTTCCACTGGTGGGTTAAATTACCTGTCGAGCAGAAAACAGACAACTTCGGCGTCTCTCTGAAAACATCTGTCCCTCATCAGTGATTTCCAGCTGGGAAAGGCCACACCAACGTTTCTCCTTGTTTTCTTTCTGTCGTCTTTTCCAGCTTTGGTTCCGCTTCTTCTTCTACTATGATCCTCCATCTGTCACAGTTTGGCTTTAAAACTTCTCATAACACTAAATGTTTAACCAGAAGCAGAAACTGTTCCGTAGAGACGGCGGAAACTCTGCTGGAGGGTCGAAAAACCCCCCACATCAGTTAGCTTGATGCTAGTCAGTCCCACCTTTATTTTGTTCCCCCTGCTACACAGCGCAGCAAACAATGTTTCCTATTTCCGTATTTTACCGCAACAATAACTGAAGAGCAACAAAGTCAATGAACCGACTGGAGGACTTGGTATTCTCAAGCTTACGTTAGTATCCCCAAAGTTAATAATCAGTTGCACAAAATGAGTAAATTTAATTTAATTTAGGGAAGAATTTCATCCAATTTTTAACAATGAAAAAGGTGAAGTCAACTAAATACCAAGAGTGACACCTGCTGGCCTTAATCTGACACTACAGTTAGTTTCTGATAATTCATTACAATTCAACTACGATCCCATCACTCACTACATACGAACACATGCTGGCATTTCCATCTCCATCAGTTGGCCTTTCTCATAATATGTTGCCATGGCTTCCTAACTGGCAGCTGGAGAAGTCCACGGGTCAGTCCAGAAATGGAGGACGATTCAGGCATCAAAACATTTGAAAAATCTACCCTTTATTTCATCGTTTTCTGTCATGTATTTAGGAAAACTGTATAATAAACTATCAAAGGTACACTTTTTATTAGATGTTTTATTTGTTGTGCGCTATGCTTAATGTGACCGTGTTATAATGACTCAGGAACCTGAAAAAAAGTATATAAAAAAAGACTGTTTAATGAATCCTTTCCATGAATAAATGACACACATTCACGTTGAATAATTTTTTTTTGTAGATCGTAATATAAATGAGATAAATAAATACTCAGGACCACAGGTATATTGTTTAATCTTATGTTGCGTATCAACCTGCCATATCTTTCAGTCAGATCAATCATTCTGTAGAAATACTTTAATTACAGTAACAGGGTTGAAAATGAATGCTAATGTTAGCTTTTTTTTCCAGGATTAGATGCTAGCTGTAGAATGTAACTGTTACTGTCAAGGACATACTTAGTTATATTAATAAATAGGTAAAAAAAATGTATGAATTTGTCTTATTCTGATGACATGACAAACAAGGCTTTGTTGGTTAGAGACACACATTCAGCTAAGACTGACAAGATTGGCGTTGAAGCTATTTATTCCTTATCTTCATTACTTTGCCTGCGTATGAAACCCAACCCCAGTTCAGTAGTGGCTTGTTTAAACTTTTAGGATGTTTGGTTTGTCAAACAATCGCCACTACAATTGGAAAAGTATGAAATATAGAAGAAAGTACTTACCTTTGGTCTCCCCATGGTGTTGGCATATGACTTGATGACATCATTTGATGACACCACTTCCTCTGCCATGCTGAACAGGTTTCTGAAACAGGGTTACATGCATGTTGACTTACACAACTTCAGTGCATCATTACTGCTATTTAAAATATGTAAATGATTGAACTAATTGTTTTAACAATTACTAAAGACACATCAACACAATCATACTAAAAAAAGTGTAAGTGGTGTAAAACTTATTTTTCCTTCAACTATATTTACATTTTGTCTCAGGAGAAATATAACACAACAAGTGCATGTGTTAGTGTTTTGTGCATGAATTATTTGAAATTTTATGGGTAAGACAGAAAATGTTCTCAAGTCATCATCATTGACTTCTCCGCCCCTTCACCTCTGATCCTTTAGGGCCGCTGTCCTTCAGGTTTTAAATGTTTCCCTGCTTCAACACACTCCATTCGGATAAAATGGATCTCTTCAAAAGAGTGTTAAATTCTGTACAAACCAGATAATGAGGCATCGATTTTAATCAGGTGTTTACTATGGAACCGACACTACTATGGAACAGACATTACTATGGAACAGACATTACTATGGAACAGACATTACTATGGAACAGACATTCCTATGGAACAGACATTACTATGGAACAGACATTACTATGGAACAGACATTACTATGGAACAGACATTCCTATGGAACCGACATTACTATGGAACAGACATTCCTATGGAACCGACATTACTATGGAACAGACATTACTATGGAACAGACATTACTATGGAACAGACATTATTATGGAACAGACATTACTATGGAACAGACATTATTATGGAACAGACATTACCATGGAACAGACATTACCATGGAACAGACATTACTATGAAACAGACATTACTATGGAACAGACATTACTATGGAACAGACATTATTATGGAACCGACATTACCATGGAACCGACATTACTATGGAACAGACATTACTATGGAACAGACATTACTATGGAACAGACATTACTATGGAACCGACATTACTATGGAACCGACATTACTATGGAACAGACATTACTATGGAACAGACATTACTATGGAACAGACATTATTATGGAACAGACATTACTATGGAACAGACATTACTATGGAACAGACATTCCTATGGAACCGACATTACTATGGAACAGACATTCCTATGGAACCGACATTACTATGGAACAGACATTACTATGGAACAGACATTACTATGGAACAGACATTATTATGGAACAGACATTACTATGGAACAGACATTATTATGGAACAGACATTACTATGGAACAGACATTACTATGAAACAGACATTACTATGGAACAGACATTACTATGGAACCGACATTACCATGGAACAGACATTACCATGGAACAGACATTACTATGAAACAGACATTACTATGGAACAGACATTACTCTGGAACAGACATTACTATGGAACAGACATTACTATGAAACAGACATTACTATGGAACAGACATTACTCTGGAACAGACATTACTATGGAACAGACATTCCTATGGAACAGACAATACTATGGAACAGACATTACTATGGAACAGACAATACTATGGAACAGACATTACTATGGAACAGACATTACTATGGAACCGACATTACTATGGAACCGACATTACTATGGAACAGACATTACTATGGAAAAGACATTACTATGGAACAGACATTACTATGAAACAGACATTACTATGGAACCGACATTACCATGGAACAGACATTACTATGAAACAGACATTACTATGGAACAGACATTACTATGGAACAGACATTACTATGGAACAGACATTACTATGAAACAGACATTACCATGGAACAGACATTACTATGAAACAGACATTACTATGGAACAGACATTACTATGGAACAGACATTACTATGGAACAGACATAACTATGAAACAGACATAACTATGGAACAGACATTACTATGAAACAGACATAACTATGGAACAGACATTACTATGGAACAGACATTACTATGGAACAGACATTACTATGGAACAGACATTACTATGGAACAGACATAACTATGAAACAGACATAACTATGGAACAGACATTACTATGGAAAAGACATTACTATGGAACAGACATTACTATGGAACAGACATTACTATGAAACAGACATTACTATGAAACAGACATAACTATGGAACAGACATTACTATGGAACAGACATTACTATGGAACAGACATTACTATGGAACAGACATTACTATGGAACAGACATAACTATGAAACAGACATAACTATGGAACAGACATTACTATGGAAAAGACATTACTATGGAACAGACATTACTATGAAACAGACATTACTATGGAACCGACATTACTATGGAACAGACATTACCATGGAACAGACATTACTATGGAACAGACATTACTATGGAACAGACATTACTATGAAACAGACATTACTATGAAACAGACATAACTATGGAACAGACATTACTATGGAACAGACATTACTATGAAACAGACATAACTATGGAACAGACATTACTATGGAAAAGACATTACTATGGAACAGACATTACTATGAAACAGACATTACTATGGAACCGACATTACCATGGAACAGACATTACTATGAAACAGACATTACTATGGAACAGACATTACTATGGAACAGACATTACTATGGAACAGACATAACTATGAAACAGACATTACTATGGAACAGACATTACTATGGAACAGACATAACTATGAAACAGACATTACTATGGAACAGACAATACTATGGAACAGACAATACTAAGGAACAGACATTACTATGGAACAGACATTACTATGGAACAGACATTACTATGGAACAGACAATACTAAGGAACAGACATTACTATGGAACAGACATTACTATGGAACAGACATTACTATGGAACAGACATTACTATGGAACAGACAATACTAAGGAACAGACATAACTATGAAACAGACATAACTATGGAACAGACATTACTATGGAACAGACAATACTAAGGAACAGACATTACTATGGAACAGACATAACTATGGAACCGATATTACTATGGAACAGACATAACTATGGAACCGACATTACTATGGAACAGACAATACTATGAAACAGACATTACTATGAAACAGACATTACTATGGAACAGACATTACTATGGAACAGACAATACTATGGAACAGACATTACTATGGAACAGACATTACTATGGAACAGACATAACTATGAAACAGACATTACTATGGAACAGACATTACTATGAAACAGACATTATTATGGAACAGACATTACTATGGAACAGACATAACCATGGAACAGACAATACTAAGGAACAGACATTACTATGGAACCCAACATTACTATGGAAAAGACATTACTATGAAACAGACATTACTATGGAACAGACATTACTATGGAACAGACATTACTATGGAACAGACATAACTATGAAACAGACATAACCATGGAACAGACATAACTATGAAACAGACATTACTATGAAACAGACATAACTATGGAACAGACATTACTATGGAAAAGACATTACTATGAAACAGACATTACTATGGAACAGACATTACTATGGAACCGACATTACCATGGAACAGACATTACCATGGAACAAACATTACTATGAAACAGACATTACTATGGAACAGACATAACCATGGAACAGACATTACTATGGAACCGACACGACTATGAAACAGACACTACTATGGAACAGACATTACTCTGGAACAGACATTACTATGGAACAGACATTACTATGGAACAGACATTACTATGGAACAGACATTACTATGAAACAGACATAACTATGGAACAGACATTACTATGGAACAGACATTACTATGAAACAGACATTACTATGGAACAGACATTACTATGGAACCGACATTACCATGGAACAGACATTACCATGGAACAAACATTACTATGAAACAGACATTACTATGGAACAGACATAACCATGGAACAGACATTACTATGGAACCGACACGACTATGAAACAGACATTACTATGGAACAGACATTACTCTGGAACAGACATTACTATGGAACAGACATTACTATGAAACAGACATTACTATGGAACAGACATTACTATGGAACAGACATTACTATGGAACAGACATTACTATGGAACAGACATAACCATGGAACAGACAATACTAAGGAACAGACATTACTATGGAACCCAACATTACTATGGAACAGACATTACTATGGAACAGACATTACTATGGAACAGACATTACTATGGAACAGACATTACTATGGAACAGACATTACTATGAAACAGACATTACTATGAAACAGACACTACCATGGAACAGACATTACTCTGAAACAGACATTACTATGGAACAGACACTACCATGGAACAGACATTACTATGAAACAGACATTACTATGGAACAGACATTACTATGGAACAGACACTACCATGGAACAGACATTACTATGAAACCGACACTACTATGGAACAGACATTACTATGGAACCGACACTACTATGGAACAGACATTACTATGGAACAGACATTACTATGGAACAGACATTCCTATGGAACAGACATTACTATGGAACAGACATTACTATGGAACAGACATTACTATGGAACAGACATAACCATGGAACAGACATTACTATGGAACAGACATTACTATGGAACCGACATTACTATGGAACCGACATTACTATGGAACAGACATTACTATGGAACAGACATTACTATGGAACAGACATTATTATGGAACAGACATTACTATGGAACAGACATTACTATGGAACAGACATTCCTATGGAACCGACATTACTATGGAACAGACATTCCTATGGAACCGACATTACTATGGAACAGACATTACTATGGAACAGACATTACTATGGAACAGACATTACTATGGAACAGACATTATTATGGAACAGACATTACTATGGAACAGACATTACTATGAAACAGACATTACTATGGAACAGACATTACTATGGAACCGACATTACCATGGAACAGACATTACCATGGAACAGACATTACTATGAAACAGACATTACTATGGAACAGACATTACTCTGGAACAGACATTACTATGGAACAGACATTACTATGAAACAGACATTACTATGGAACAGACATTACTCTGGAACAGACATTACTATGGAACAGACATTACTATGGAACAGACAATACTATGGAACAGACATTACTATGGAACAGACAATACTATGGAACAGACATTACTATGGAACAGACATTACTATGGAACCGACATTACTATGGAACCGACATTACTATGGAACAGACATTACTATGGAAAAGACATTACTATGGAACAGACATTACTATGAAACAGACATTACTATGGAACCGACATTACCATGGAACAGACATTACTATGAAACAGACATTACTATGGAACAGACATTACTATGGAACAGACATTACTATGAAACAGACATAACTATGGAACAGACATTACTATGGAACAGACATTACTATGGAACAGACATTACTATGGAACAGACATTACTATGGAACAGACATAACTATGAAACAGACATAACTATGGAACAGACATTACTATGGAAAAGACATTACTATGGAACAGACATTACTATGAAACAGACATTACTATGGAACCGACATTACTATGGAACAGACATTACCATGGAACAGACATTACTATGGAACAGACATTACTATGGAACAGACATTACTATGAAACAGACATTACTATGAAACAGACATAACTATGGAACAGACATTACTATGGAACAGACATTACTATGAAACAGACATAACTATGGAACAGACATTACTATGGAAAAGACATTACTATGGAACAGACATTACTATGAAACAGACATTACTATGGAACCGACATTACCATGGAACAGACATTACTATGAAACAGACATTACTATGGAACAGACATTACTATGGAACAGACATTACTATGGAACAGACATAACTATGAAACAGACATTACTATGGAACAGACATTACTATGGAACAGACATAACTATGAAACAGACATTACTATGGAACAGACAATACTATGGAACAGACAATACTAAGGAACAGACATTACTATGGAACAGACATTACTATGGAACAGACATTACTATGGAACAGACAATACTAAGGAACAGACATTACTATGGAACAGACATTACTATGGAACAGACATTACTATGGAACAGACAATACTATGAAACAGACATTACTATGGAACAGACATTACTATGGAACAGACATTACTATGGAACAGACATTACTATGGAACAGACATTACTATGGAACAGACAATACTAAGGAACAGACATAACTATGAAACAGACATAACTATGGAACAGACATTACTATGGAACAGACAATACTAAGGAACAGACATTACTATGGAACAGACATAACTATGGAACCGATATTACTATGGAACAGACATAACTATGGAACCGACATTACTATGGAACAGACAATACTATGGAACAGACAATACTATGAAACAGACATTACTATGAAACAGACATTACTATGGAACAGACATTACTATGGAACAGACAATACTATGGAACAGACATTACTATGGAACAGACATTACTATGGAACAGACATAACTATGAAACAGACATTACTATGGAACAGACATTACTATGAAACAGACATTACTATGGAACAGACATTACTATGGAACAGACATAACCATGGAACAGACAATACTAAGGAACAGACATTACTATGGAACCCAACATTACTATGGAAAAGACATTACTATGAAACAGACATTACTATGGAACAGACATTACTATGAAACAGACATTACTATGAAACAGACATTACTATGGAACAGACATTACTATGGAACAGACATTACTATGGAACAGACATAACTATGAAACAGACATAACCATGGAACAGACATAACTATGAAACAGACATTACTATGAAACAGACATAACTATGGAACAGACATTACTATGGAACAGACATAACTATGAAACAGACATTACTATGGAACAGACAATACTATGGAACAGACAATACTAAGGAACAGACATTACTATGGAACAGACATTACTATGGAACAGACATTACTATGGAACAGACAATACTAAGGAACAGACATTACTATGGAACAGACATTACTATGGAACAGACATTACTATGGAACAGACAATACTATGAAACAGACATTACTATGGAACAGACATTACTATGGAACAGACATTACTATGGAACAGACATTACTATGGAACAGACAATACTAAGGAACAGACATAACTATGAAACAGACATAACTATGGAACAGACATTACTATGGAACAGACAATACTAAGGAACAGACATTACTATGGAACAGACATAACTATGGAACCGATATTACTATGGAACAGACATAACTATGGAACCGACATTACTATGGAACAGACAATACTATGGAACAGACAATACTATGAAACAGACATTACTATGAAACAGACATTACTATGGAACAGACATTACTATGGAACAGACAATACTATGGAACAGACATTACTATGGAACAGACATTACTATGGAACAGACATAACTATGAAACAGACATTACTATGGAACAGACATTACTATGAAACAGACATTACTATGGAACAGACATTACTATGGAACAGACATAACCATGGAACAGACAATACTAAGGAACAGACATTACTATGGAACCCAACATTACTATGGAAAAGACATTACTATGGAACAGACATTACTATGGAACAGACATTACTATGGAACAGACATAACCATGGAACAGACATTACTATGGAACCGACACGACTATGAAACAGACACTACTATGGAACAGACATTACTCTGGAACAGACATTACTATGGAACAGACATTACTATGGAACAGACATTACTATGGAACAGACATTACTATGAAACAGACATAACTATGGAACAGACATTACTATGGAACAGACATTACTATGAAACAGACATTACTATGGAACAGACATTACTATGGAACAGACATTACTATGGAACAGACATTACTATGAAACAGACATTACTATGGAACAGACATTACTATGGAACAGACATTACTATGGAACAGACATTACTATGAAACAGACATTACTATGGAACAGACATTACTATGGAACAGACATTACTATGAAACAGACATTACTATGGAACAGACATTACTATGGAACAGACATTACTATGGAACAGACATTACTATGGAACAGACATTACTATGGAACAGACATTACTATGAAACAGACATTACTATGGAACAGACATTACTATGGAACAGACATTACTATGAAACAGACATTACTATGGAACAGACATTACTATGGAACCCAACATTACTATGGAAAAGACATTACTATGAAACAGACATTACTATGGAACAGACATTACTATGGAACAGACATTACTATGGAACAGACATAACTATGAAACAGACATAACCATGGAACAGACATAACTATGAAACAGACATTACTATGAAACAGACATAACTATGGAACAGACATTACTATGGAAAAGACATTACTATGAAACAGACATTACTATGGAACAGACATTACTATGGAACCGACATTACCATGGAACAGACATTACCATGGAACAAACATTACTATGAAACAGACATTACTATGGAACAGACATAACCATGGAACAGACATTACTATGGAACCGACACGACTATGAAACAGACACTACTATGGAACAGACATTACTCTGGAACAGACATTACTATGGAACAGACATTACTATGGAACAGACATTACTATGGAACAGACATTACTATGAAACAGACATAACTATGGAACAGACATTACTATGGAACAGACATTACTATGAAACAGACATTACTATGGAACAGACATTACTATGGAACCGACATTACCATGGAACAGACATTACCATGGAACAAACATTACTATGAAACAGACATTACTATGGAACAGACATAACCATGGAACAGACATTACTATGGAACCGACACGACTATGAAACAGACATTACTATGGAACAGACATTACTCTGGAACAGACATTACTATGGAACAGACATTACTATGAAACAGACATTACTATGGAACAGACATTACTATGGAACAGACATTACTATGGAACAGACATTACTATGGAACAGACATTACTATGGAACAGACATTACTATGGAACAGACATTACTATGGAACAGACATTACTATGGAACAGACATTACTATGGAACAGACATTACTCTGGAACAGACATTACTATGGAACAGACATTACTATGAAACAGACATTACTATGGAACAGACATTACTATGGAACAGACATTACTATGGAACAGACATTACCATGGAACAGACAATACTAAGGAACAGACATTACTATGGAACCCAACATTACTATGGAACAGACATTACTATGGAACAGACATTACTATGGAACAGACATTACTATGAAACAGACATTACTATTAAACAGACACTACCATGGAACAGACATTACTCTGAAACAGACATTACTATGGAACAGACACTACCATGGAACAGACATTACTATGAAACAGACATTACTATGGAACAGACATTACTATGGAACAGACACTACCATGGAACAGACATTACTATGAAACCGACACTACTATGGAACAGACATTACTATGGAACCGACACTACTATGGAACAGACATTACTATGGAACAGACATTACTATGGAACATACATTCCTATGGAACAGACATTACTATGGAACAGACATTACTATGGAACAGACATTACTATGGAACAGACATAACCATGGAACAGACATAACCATGGAACAGACATTACTATGGAACCGACATTACTATGGAACCGACATTACTATGGAACAGACATTACTATGGAACAGACATTATTATGGAACAGACATTACTATGGAACAGACATTACTATGGAACAGACATTCCTATGGAACCGACATTACTATGGAACAGACATTCCTATGGAACCGACATTACTATGGAACAGACATTACTATGGAACAGACATTACTATGGAACAGACATTACTATGGAACAGACATTATTATGGAACAGACATTACTATGGAACAGACATTACTATGGAACAGACATTACTATGAAACAGACATTACTATGGAACAGACATTACTATGGAACCGACATTACCATGGAACAGACATTACCATGGAACAGACATTACTATGAAACAGACATTACTATGGAACAGACATTACTCTGGAACAGACATTACTATGGAACAGACATTACTATGAAACAGACATTACTATGGAACAGACATTACTCTGGAACAGACATTACTATGGAACAGACATTACTATGGAACAGACAATACTATGGAACAGACATTACTATGGAACAGACAATACTATGGAACAGACATTACTATGGAACAGACATTACTATGGAACCGACATTACTATGGAACCGACATTACTATGGAACAGACATTACTATGGAAAAGACATTACTATGGAACAGACATTACTATGAAACAGACATTACTATGGAACCGACATTACCATGGAACAGACATTACTATGAAACAGACATTACTATGGAACAGACATTACTATGGAACAGACATTACTATGAAACAGACATAACTATGGAACAGACATTACTATGGAACAGACATTACTATGGAACAGACATTACTATGGAACAGACATTACTATGGAACAGACATAACTATGAAACAGACATAACTATGGAACAGACATTACTATGGAAAAGACATTACTATGGAACAGACATTACTATGAAACAGACATTACTATGGAACCGACATTACTATGGAACAGACATTACCATGGAACAGACATTACTATGGAACAGACATTACTATGGAACAGACATTACTATGAAACAGACATTACTATGAAACAGACATAACTATGGAACAGACATTACTATGGAACAGACATTACTATGAAACAGACATAACTATGGAACAGACATTACTATGGAAAAGACATTACTATGGAACAGACATTACTATGAAACAGACATTACTATGGAACCGACATTACCATGGAACAGACATTACTATGAAACAGACATTACTATGGAACAGACATTACTATGGAACAGACATTACTATGGAACAGACATAACTATGAAACAGACATTACTATGGAACAGACATTACTATGGAACAGACATAACTATGAAACAGACATTACTATGGAACAGACAATACTATGGAACAGACAATACTAAGGAACAGACATTACTATGGAACAGACATTACTATGGAACAGACATTACTATGGAACAGACAATACTAAGGAACAGACATTACTATGGAACAGACATTACTATGGAACAGACATTACTATGGAACAGACAATACTATGAAACAGACATTACTATGGAACAGACATTACTATGGAACAGACATTACTATGGAACAGACATTACTATGGAACAGACAATACTAAGGAACAGACATAACTATGAAACAGACATAACTATGGAACAGACATTACTATGGAACAGACAATACTAAGGAACAGACATTACTATGGAACAGACATAACTATGGAACCGATATTACTATGGAACAGACATAACTATGGAACCGACATTACTATGGAACAGACAATACTATGGAACAGACAATACTATGAAACAGACATTACTATGAAACAGACATTACTATGGAACAGACATTACTATGGAACAGACAATACTATGGAACAGACATTACTATGGAACAGACATTACTATGGAACAGACATAACTATGAAACAGACATTACTATGGAACAGACATTACTATGAAACAGACATTACTATGGAACAGACATTACTATGGAACAGACATAACCATGGAACAGACAATACTAAGGAACAGACATTACTATGGAACCCAACATTACTATGGAAAAGACATTACTATGAAACAGACATTACTATGGAACAGACATTACTATGGAACAGACATTACTATGAAACAGACATTACTATGGAACAGACATTACTATGGAACAGACATTACTATGGAACAGACATTACTATGGAACAGACATAACTATGAAACAGACATAACCATGGAACAGACATAACTATGAAACAGACATTACTATGAAACAGACATAACTATGGAACAGACATTACTATGGAAAAGACATTACTATGAAACAGACATTACTATGGAACAGACATTACTATGGAACCGACATTACCATGGAACAGACATTACCATGGAACAAACATTACTATGAAACAGACATTACTATGGAACAGACATAACCATGGAACAGACATTACTATGGAACCGACACGACTATGAAACAGACACTACTATGGAACAGACATTACTCTGGAACAGACATTACTATGGAACAGACATTACTATGGAACAGACATTACTATGGAACAGACATTACTATGGAACAGACATTACTATGAAACAGACATAACTATGGAACAGACATTACTATGGAACAGACATTACTATGAAACAGACATTACTATGGAACAGACATTACTATGGAACCGACATTACCATGGAACAGACATTACCATGGAACAAACATTACTATGAAACAGACATTACTATGGAACAGACATAACCATGGAACAGACATTACTATGGAACCGACACGACTATGAAACAGACATTACTATGGAACAGACATTACTCTGGAACAGACATTACTATGGAACAGACATTACTATGAAACAGACATTACTATGGAACAGACATTACTATGGAACAGACATTACTATGGAACAGACATTACTATGGAACAGACATAACCATGGAACAGACAATACTAAGGAACAGACATTACTATGGAACCCAACATTACTATGGAACAGACATTACTATGGAACAGACATTACTATGGAACAGACATTACTATGGAACAGACATTACTATGAAACAGACATTACTATGAAACAGACACTACCATGGAACAGACATTACTATGAAACAGACATTACTATGGAACAGACACTACCATGGAACAGACATTACTATGAAACAGACATTACTATGGAACAGACATTACTATGGAACAGACACTACCATGGAACAGACATTACTATGAAACCGACACTACTATGGAACAGACATTACTATGGAACAGACACTACCATGGAACAGACATTACTATGAAACAGACATTACTATGGAACAGACATTACTATGAAACAGACATTACTATGAAACAGACATTACTATGGAACAGACATTACTATGAAACAGACACTACTATGAAACAGACACTACTATGAAACCCAACATTACTATGAAACCCAACATTACTATGGAATCGACACGACTATGGAACAGACATTACTATGGAACAGAGATTAGCTGCATTCGCACTGTAGGAACCTTCTGCAGTTCCTAGAACCTTTTCAGGAACGGGGCCGTTTTTTCCCGCATTCGCACATACAGGAACTCGGGACCATCGCCCTCAGCTCCTGTCACCATTTTATCTCCTCCTCCTCAGCTGGGTCTTTTCTGGGTTCTATAAGAACACATCTGACGGAGGGGTTTGGTGGATGGTAGCTCTGCCCCTTGTCATGTTGTCACGGCTGAAATGTTTACTCATATGACACGGACACAACCGGCGCGTGTTTAATAAGTTAAATTCACACGTGGTCTCCTTTGTCTGCGGCGCTCTGCTCTCCTTCCTTCATGAAACCAAGAAGTATGGCCTGCGCTCCATCCTTCGTCTCCTGACTCTCTCTGTGAGCTCTTCCAGCCTCCATGTTAGACGCCCGATGTGATCGTCCATGATTAATATCACCATCATGCAGACCATGAACACGGTGGCCTCCCCGCTCTCCATATTAGCTTCTTTTTGGTGTTTTTTCTTCTCTCTTTACTTTTCGCGGGTTTTGTTTTGTTTTGTTGTTGAATGTGGCGCTAAAGTAACACGTCACTGTCGCAAACGGTTGCGCCGCATCAGTCCCCATCAAGGTCCGACTCATGTGTGAATGCAAACTAAAACAGTTCCTTTGGGGAAGGACAGTTATCAGAACAAAATTCGAGGAGGACCGTTCTTAAAACTGTTCTGTACGAATGCGGCTATTACCGTGGAACCCGACACCACTATGTAACCGATACTACTATGGAACCCGACATCTGGAAGATGACACACACTTCTACTAAATGAAAAGAAAAGACTGTGAGGGGTTAATTTAGGATGAGTTTATATTGTGTTTATTAAAGAATACAACAAAGTCTTTTAGATGACTTTACAAGTTAAAAGGATGAAGGGGATACAGCAAAGAAAAATAACGGGAAGGACTGTTTTTGATCTATTTACCAAGATTTAAATGTCTCTAACTGTCGGAGTTACTGTAAATGGTTGTTGGACTGTGGATGAACCTCACCTCTCCCAATGGCAACTGGGATAGGTTCCAGCCCAACCTGAACTGGATTAAGCAGGTCTAGAAAAGTCATGGATGATTGTAAATGTCTCTTCACAGCCAAATGGTTTCTCCTGTGTGGACACGTTTCTTAATATTTGGGTGAAACTTTTTCCTCACTCATCAAGAGCAAAACTTTTCTCTCCAGTGTGGACATTCATATGTCCTGAAAGGTTTCCTCTTCCACTAAATCTTTTACCACAGCCACAAACAAATGGCTTCTCTCCTGTGTGGATTCTCATGTGGCTTAAAAGAGTTCCTTGCCTAATAAAGGTTTTATCACAAACTGTGCAACAAAACGCTCCTGTGTGGACTCTTTTCTTATTAACAAACTTTTTACCACTGTCAGAGGAGCTGAAGGATATTTTGGCAGCGTCAGAAACGACATCATGTTTTACACTTGACTCATGTACCATCATCTGTCCCGAATGTTTGTAACTGTCCTCTGTCCTCGGGCTGAGGTTTCTCTTCTGTGTGGACTCTTATATGAATCTTCAGATGTTCATTTCGACTAAATTTTTTTCCACAAACATGACAACCAAATGGTTTTTCTCCAGTGTGGACTCTCATGTGACATGAAAGAGCTCCTTGTGCACAAAATTTTTTCCCACAAACATCACAGCCAAATGGTTTTTCCCCAGTGTGAACCCTTTTGTGTTTCTGGAGATGTGTTTTTTGTTTAAATGTTTTACTACACACCTCACAGACAAATGGCTTCTCTCCTGTGTGGACTCTGATGTGTTTTGAAAGAGTTCCCCGGTCACGAAATCTTTTACCACAAACATCACAACAAAATGGCTTCTCTCCTGTGTGGACTTTTACGTGTTTCTTAAGATTTACGTTTGTTTTAAATTTCTTTTCACAATCATTGCAGGCAAAAGGTGTCTCTTCTGTGTGGACGCTCATGTGTCTTGAAAGAGTTGTTTGCGTACTGAATATTTTATCACAAACAGTGCAACAAAACTCTCCTGCGTGGTATTTCATGTGTCTCTTAAGCTCGGCATTTTCTATAAATCTTTTCCCACAAACATCACAGCTAAATGGTTTCTCTCCTGTGTGGATTTTAATATGTCTTAAAAGATTTCCTTGCGTGGTAAATATTTTGTCACAAACAGTGCAACAAAACAGTCCTGTGTGGAATTTCATGTGTCTTGAAAAAATACCTCGCTCACGAAACCTTTTACCACAAACATCACAGCCAAATGGTTTTTCCCCAGTGTGGACCCTCATGTGTGTCTGAAGATGTGCTTTTTGTGTAAATGTTTTACTACACACTTCACAAGCAAAAGGTTTCTCTCCTGTGTGGACTCTCATGTGTTTAGAAAAAAATCCTCGCTCACGAAATCTTTTCCCACAAACATCACAACAAAAAGGCTTTTTTTCTGTGTGGATTTTCATGTGTTTTAAAAGAGTTCCTTGCCTATTAAAGGTTTTATCACAAACGGTGCAACAAAACGCTCCTGTGTGCACTCTTGTGCGTGTCTTATTAACAAACTTTTTACCACTGTCAGAGGAGCTGAAGGATATTTTGGCAGCGCCAGAAACGACATCATGTTTTACACTTGACTCAAGTACCATCATCTGTCCCGAATGTTTGTAACTGTCCTCTGTTTTAGGTCCAGATTTCTGCCAATAATCATCATCACTGACTTCAGTCTCAGAAGAGTCTGACGTCTTGTCATCAATATTTGGTTGTAAATGACCGTGTGGATCTGGTTTTCTGGCTGGTTCTGGTCCTTCATATTCCTCTTCATCAGTTTCTGTTTTCATCTGTTCAGCTGAGCTGGTTGGAGTCTCGATTTTATGAAACTGTGAGGGCTGAGGTTTCTCTTCATCTTCACTCTTTACAGTAACATCAGTGAGCCAGAGCCTGCTGATATCAGTCTCTTCCTGCCCATGAAGCTGCTCTTCCTCCTGATAGATCCAGGGGTCCTCCTCTTCCTCCTTAATTTGGACGAGTTCTGGGTCCTGCTGGTCCACACTGGAGCTCCAGGGAGCCTCTTCTTTAATCACCAACAGCTGCTTAACATCTGCAGGAAACACAAATATACATTATATTACAACACACAACTTAGTTTAAATGCATTTATCCTGCTCTTCAACAGCTTGAGTATTATTCAAGATGTTGCTGGTCCTTTTCAACAAAACAACTGAGACAACATGAGTGATTTATTTATTTTATTCCACAAGCTGCACCAGAAGCGAGTGAAATTGTGTGAAGTGCTGCAGAGGAATGATATGACGGCTGCTAAAAATCAAACTTATGAAAAGACGGTTCTGATGGTCATGTTGAAGGGAACAAGACGGTGTAACTGTTTGAATCTTAGACAGGGATTCTCTTTGTGGAGTCTAAATGTTCTCCCTGTGCTTGTATGGCTTTTCTTTCCTCTCACACTCCACTAATGTGCATATTAAGTTAATTAGTGATTGTATATGACCACGTGTATGTGTGTGAGCACCTGTATGTTGTGGAACAGCTGTTGTTCAACTTGGAGACTGGAAGGATTGAGAAAATGTGCTGTATGTAAAGAGTGCATGATTAAAGTTGTGAAAAATAAAGTGCAGCCTCTTCGAATTCTAAGGTTTAACATGTGATGAAAAGAAAAGGGGAACAAACAGCATTGCTGTCGGCTGAGGTGGTTCATCTGGTTAGGATGCCTCCTGGTCACCTCCTTTTGGAGGTTCTTAAAGTGTTAGTTCGCCATTTTGCACATTAAGCCCTGTTTGGGGGTATTCTGGGATGCGTTAGAGATGTTCTGATCACAATTTGGACATTTGGTGCTGAACGGAGCATTTAGGTATCCACTGCTGCAGCCCCCCCACCTTTGCATTGAGTCAATGACCACTCAAGCAAACAGTCATAAAACGGCATTAAACTTTCGTTTTCAGAGACATGAAACTCACCGTGTGGTCTGTGATACGTTGGCTCGAAAATCACAGCGAAATACGCTTCCAGAGAAGTTATATTACCATTATTGTCCGTCTTCATTGATTTGTATTGGTTTGACTAGTATTACTCCGCGCGCTGTATGTCGCTGGATGTCTTGCTGCTGCTATTCAACGGTGTCCGGAAAAATAGGTCCACCAAATGCTAAAACAACTGTTAGAAGGCACATTTCGCTGCGATTTTCGGGTCAATTTATCGCTGTCCACCACTGACCACACGGTGAGTTCCATGTCTTTTCAAACGAAAGTTTAATGCCGTTTTATGATTGTTTGCTTGAGTGGTCATTGACTCAATGCAAAGGTGGGGGGGCTGCAGCAGTGGATACCTAAATGCTCCGTTCAGCACCAAATGTCCAAATTGTGATCAGAACATCTATAATTCACCCCAGACTACCTAAAAACAGGGCTTAATGTGCAAAATGGCGAACTAACCCTTTAAAGAGATGTTTCGGAGTAGATTCACCCTAGGGTCATTTGAACCGTGACATCCAGCCAAGTAACCCACCCGAAGTTTTTCCGATCTTGGCTGAACATCAGCTGAGTTACTGAGTTATCCCGAATAGCTTAGTACAAGCGCTAATGGACCCTGGCAGTATCTCCAAAATTACCACACTAAAATCACATGCTATGACACCAAACTTCTACAGTAGTACAAATATGGTCTGTACTCACAAAACCATGCATTTGGAAGTTTGTACATAGTCCAGAAGTTTATTATTATCAACACAAGCCTAATAGCTTCTCTGCTGCTAAAGCTGCATCGACGTCACTTCCTTGATCTGGGAGCTTCAATGTAAGATGAGGGTTGATCTACTACTGTAGACAACAAAGCAAGGCTGCTCAATTTCTCCATTGATAAAATAAATTCACAACTCTACAACATAAAAATTCATGTAGAATATAGCATATACTTTGTTGTCTACAGTAGTAGATCAACCCTCATCTTACATTGAAGCTCCCAGATCAAGAAGTGACGTCGACGCAGCTTTAGCAGCAGAGAAGCTATTAGGCTTGTGTTGATAATAATAAACTCCTGGACTATTTTCAAACTTCCAAATGCATGGTTTTGTGAGTACAGACCATATTTGTACTACTGTAGAAGTTTGGTGTCATAGCATGTGATTTTAATGTGGTAATTTTGGAGATACTGCCAGGTTCCATTAGCGCTTGTACTAAGCTATTCGGGATAACTCAGTAACTCGGCTGATGTTCGGCCAAGATCAGAAAAACTTCGGGTGGGCTACTTGGCTGGATGTCACGGTTCAAATGACCCTAGGGTGAATCTACTCCGAACCATCCCTTTAAGGCACGTCCAACTGGTAGGAGGCCCCGGGCAGAACCAGAACTGGAAGGGTTATACATTTCATCTGGCCTGGTGACACCTCAGGATCCCCCAGGAGGAGCTGGAGAGTGTCGCTACGCAGAGGAATATCTGAGTTTCCCTCCTGGACCTGTTGCCTTCTGTGTCAAATGTGTTTGTCTATTGAAGTATCACTAATAATGTAGCACAAGTGTTGTTTTTGTAAGCAAATTTAATACTGACGACCTCTCTGCAGTGAAAACCTTGCACATGCACTGTGGTGTTTAGTTGTAGGTTCATTTCCCCACTTACTGAGATCTTTGCGGTCTTGTGTCTGCTCCAGTTCTGATGTGGATGCTGCAGGTATGGGGGGCACCAAACTGAGTCCTCTGGGGTTATCTGGTTGGAGGATCCTCCTACGAGGCATCCCTGCTGCATCTGAGATTCTCCTCTTCACAATCCTAGCTTATAACTGATGTTTTTTCAGATTTTAGGATGTACACGTTAGATCTTCTGCGGTTTCTAGCACAGCTATCTGAAAAGGTAAATACACAAAAGTCCACCATTCAGCCAATTATTCATTAAAACAACAATCTAAATTAATTTATGTGTCTTCTGCAGTGATATTCAGATGTTAATCTCTGTAAAGAATAACCACAGTTATACATATGATACATCACATACGAAGACACAACAGTGAACATCAACTCTGAAAGAAAAATACATCAATCAGCAACTTTATGTTTGTTAAACACTATCTGTCTTGATGAGTCTGGAAAATTTACAGGTGACAATGTTGGATTCTTCAGGCTCAAATGGTCGAAGAGTAGTTCAGAGAACTTGAGGCATCATTTTCACACAGATTGTCCCCCAAAGAGTCCAGACTGTAACCCTATTGAGAGCCTTTGGGATCTGCTGGAGGAGACTTCATCATTAGTAGTTCAAGGTAAACACAAGAAACTTGTGCTAAAGGAAAAAAATAAAAAATGGACCAGACTCAGTGAATAATTCCCTATAATATAGATCAGTGAGCAGTGCTGACCAACATGTCATTGGGGTCATCAGGTGGGAACCTCCTTTCATCAGTGTTTCATCTATTTGGGCCCAGGACACCTCCAGGAGGCTAGACAATGACCACTGGCGTCCCAGAGTCACCCCCCCTAATGCCAGCCATCACTGCTCCTCACACCACAACAACCATCTTTTTTTTTTTTCAGTCACAAGCTACCTCAGCCTCTCACCAACTGCACACCAGTCACAGCGGGGTGGGGATGCAAACCCTGGTTCGGGTAGGGGGTAATGAAAATATAGAGGGTGCCAGAGGTGGAGGCAGGACAAGACACACTAGCAGATTCAGCCGACAAACTCACCTAAACAGTCCTATAATCACTAAAAATGCCAACAAAAACAAAGCCATACAACTCACTCAAAGCCAACTCACCCAAAATGGCCGCCTGGTTTCAAAAGGCTCACATGGGCCAAACCATCCACTTAAATATCTTGAACTTCTTCTTTGCTTTTTCCAAAAGTCTGTTTTCCCTAAGTGCTCCCCCTGCTGGGCCCCCAGCTGCTATTGCTTCTTCTAATCCAAATCCACTGACTGGACTTTACTGCCTCATCTGACACTTCCTTCACTATTTTCCTCACACTCTGTCCACTTACACCCAGCTCCCTCAACAATGAGACAACAGACTTGGCAACAAATCCTCTACATCCTACTTCCACTGGACAGATTCTAACTTTCCATCCCAGGGCTCCAGACTAACTTTTTACACTGGTTGCACTGGTGCGCCCAGCACAAAAGTTAGGTGCACCCAAATTTAAAACGCATTGCATTTAACACCGCAGTTTTACAGTTTCACTTTATTCATTTATTTTAAAATCGGTTAACTAGCAATATTAACTAGCAATCTGGTCAAAATAAAGTTCTTTATTTGAAGCACAATTCTACAAACTTACTGAACTTAACTTACTGAGAAAGTGTTGGTGCTTAAAGTGCTTCACTGGCCTGAAATTTAAACTTAAAACATCTCAAGATAAATTAAATAAAAAGTAAATCTAAATTAAAATTGATTGGATTGAAGTGTTTTAAGGGCTTCAAACTGAACATCTCAATGTCTTATGGACTATCCTCCATTGCAGTCACATGCCCCTCGGATGGCCAACTCCTGTAGTTGGGTTAAATATATATAAATATATATATCAGTATATTCACCGGTCTTCCTCTCCTCAAGATACGGCCGTACACACTGACGCATTCCTGAACGATCAGGAATGCCATGTATTCACTGTTCGCAATTAGCACAGATGTCTTTTTTTTTCAATGTATCTGTGATGACTCCTATAAATTTTGCGCACGCGACATCATTGCTGTACGTCGGGTTTATGTTCAAGCCAATTTTCTTCTGAAGAATTATTTCGGACTTGAACATAGTGAAGGGAACTTTTGCAATATGGTCGGCAATGTTAAACTTGATTATCATCTCTGTTTGCTGCTGCCTGCCGCTGAAAGGCAGCGGGGAGAGGGGACACTGAGCAGGTAATGTGTTTCATAGATGCGTTGTGCTTTTTCAGCGTTTCAATTCGAAATCTATTAGAACCAGTCACAAATGCAGTATTGCCACACTTTACAGTAAATGCAGTGCATTAATCGGCTTTTATCGGCTTTACTGTATTTTAGCCAGGTAAACTGGTCAAGCCACTCTCTTAGAAGTATATACACCATACCCCGATCGTATGTGGCTCATTATCTGATGCTAGCTCTGGATGCTAGCTCATTATCTGATGCTAGCTCTGGATGCTAGCTCATTATCTGATGCTAGCTCTGGACCTGTGCCTGACATAACGTGGGAGGTTGATGGCTCCGTGTCAGAGCATTGGTTGTGATTATTTTCGGACGTATCAGGCCTTAACTTAACCACAAAGTTGTCAATCGTTCTTTTCATCTTATCACCTGCGGCTACATCCACTGTTTATCTGACGAGCCGAGGTTCATCACCTCTCTGTCTGACTAGCAAGCACGTGTTCAAACGTACACACGTACACGGGCCAATCAGAGGGGGGTCCCTGTGCAACCTGAGATTTTTTTAGGCGCACCATTGAGAAAATAGGTTGCATGTGCGACCAAATTGGTCGCACTCTGGAGCCCTGCATCCTCGCTGCTCTGCTTCTGCCCCCAACTCCACATACCTAAGCTTTTTCCTTTCATATGCTTCTGCTACTAATTCCTCCCAAGAAACAGTCAGCTCTATGAAATAGACTCTCATTCTACTCCTAGACCACAAGACTATATAAGGCCTTAGATTTGTAGAGGCTATCTCCTGGGGAACAACAAGCTTATTTCCTAAATCTAGCTGCATCACCCAATCACAAGCATCCTCCTAACTGCCGTGCCTCCTTATCGTCTTTTTAACTTTCTCCCCCTCTTGAACAAACTGAATTGCAACTCTCTTCACCTTAGACCCTCCTAAGTTTACCTGCCTTCGTTTATCTTCAATACCTGCAGCTAAGCTTCTTAATACTTGGTCATCTCGCCATGTATACCGGCCTTGTGACAGACTAACCTTACAACCTGACAAAATATGCCTTAGAGTTGCAGAAGAAGATATTGGTGGAAAACTTATGAAACTGTGAAAAGTGCTTATCCACACTGGGATTGTGTGGATAAGCACTTTATAAGCTTATCCACACAATGCCACTGCCAATGCTGTAGTCAAAGCCAAAGAAGGTTCAACAAAATGAGTTTTTCCATTTTATTTTTTGTGTAATATTTTTCTCACTGTGATGACTCACCTGTTTGTTCCACAAGAAGCATCAGTGCAGGAGCTGTTTTTTGTGTTCATGGGAGTCGATGCTGTGGGACGTCTGTCACAGCTGGAGAAATAAACAGAAACAAAGAAAATAAGCGCTACATGACACAGTGACATACCTCTGTTATACATTCTGTATATTCATGCGAAATTTCATCATTCTGTGTAATAAATGTGAACAAAACATTACAGGAACACATTTCTTCATACAGGTTATGTTTGTGGGTAAGACATCGATACATGTAAAAAAAGTCCAAGACTTTAAGATCGCATTACTGGTTAGAACTGGACTGAATAACAGGGACAGATGAAGCTTCTCTGCTTGTCAGATGTTACATTACATACACGTTTAAGAAGATAAAGGTGAATCATTTCCGTATATGGCGACACGAGGATTATTACCAGAGGTGGGTAGTAACGAGTTACAATTACTTGAGTATGTTTTTAAAAAAAATTATACTTCTAGGAGCAGTTTTAAATCTCTATACTTTTTACTTTTTACTTGAGTAGATGTGTGCAGCAGAAACTGTCCTCTTACTCCGCTACATTAGGCTACAATGAGCTGGTTACTTTTCTTCTTACCTCTTTGGTATTCTACGCCTCATTATTTTTATCCCCCCGCGTATGCCTCATTTTAATGTTTTATTCTGACAGAGAGAGAGACTTCCGCCAAAGGCTCTACCACCTGACTGTGTTCCACCAATCAGACGCAGCCGTGCAGTCTGCTCACGTGACCATCCTCAATCTCAGCGGCGGGACGGGTTAGCTTTACAGTTTACAGTCGTCAACGACTTCAAATACCTGGGCTCATGGGTCAACTCAACTGAGCAAGATCTAAAAGTGAGGAAGGCACTTGCATGGAGGGCCCTGAACGGTATGGCCAGTGTGTGGAACTCCAATCTCCCCTGTCAAATCAAACTCAGCTTCTTCTACGCGACAGTAGAGTCCATTCTCCTTTATGGCTGTGAATACTGGACCCTGAAGCCAACCCTAGAGAAGTCCCTTGATGGGTGCTACACCAGGATGCTGCGTGCAGTGCTTAACATCAGTAAGAGTGCACATGTAACCAACGAAATCCTGTATGAGGGAATACCAAGGGTGAGCGATAAGATTGCTGTAAGGAGAATGGGACTTGCAGGACATTGCCAAAGGCACCCAGAACTGCCAGCCAGCAAACTGGTGCTGTGGGAACCATCACGTGGGTGCCGGTTAAGAGGACGTCCCACACTAACATATGTGGACATACTCAAGAAGGACGCAGGGGTCCAGAGTACCAGCGAACTGAAAAGATGTATGGAGAATCGGGAACACTGGAAGCAACGATGGAAGGCTCGTCTGAGGACGACCTAGAGAGAGTCGTAGCAAACAAACACAGAAACAGATGAAAAATGTCAGAACCAACGGTGGGAAATGAAGACGCAGACGAGGCCTCATACTGAAAGCATGTTTACCTTACAAAGAGTGAGAAACAGCAGCTACATTATGTGTCTTCTGTGTCAACCAAAACAAACGCACATTTCAGCAGAAACTCAACATCTAACTTGAGGAAACATGTAGCGCTAAGTTTCCTAAACTCGTTTTTCCCCCCATGGATAGGTGAATGTTTGTTTTTTAGGTTACATATGGGTTACATATGTTTTAAACATTTCCTAAGTCTCTTTTATTTTTTATTGGAGTTCTTGAATTTACCTGGATTAATTTAATTTAAGCTATTTTGTAATTAATTAATTCATTCTAATTTATTTCATCAATTGGATGAACTCTAATTGGCCTAAAGATGATTATTTAGTATTTTTGTCTGTCTGATTGAATGCTTGTGTTAACAAATAAATCAGACGTTACTCAACATTTCATAGTCAGTTTATTTTTAGAGCACATCTAAAACAACCTTAGTCAACCTAAGTGCTGTACAGAAGCAAAAGCATGATAAAATAATCATAAACACTACAACAACAAATACAACACAAGAGATACTAATTATTCAATATAAAACAAATTAAGATTAAAAGTGAAAATAAAAGTGAGTAAGAGTAAGTACATTTACTAAGTACTTGAGTAGTTTTTTTCCACCGAGCACTTTTTTTTACTCTTACTCAAGTAATTATTTGGATGACTACTTTTTACTTTTACTTGAGTACATTTTTGGCTACTCTACCCACCTCTGGTTATTACTAGGTTATGTATCAGAAGATCTTTTTCTTTTTACCAACAACGCCACCCTGGGTTAGGGCCAAAGGACCCGTACTAAAAGTCGATTATCAGCTCTTACAAAAGGACACTCATAGAGGGCAGGAGACAAAGTTCGATGATCACATACAAAATGTTATTGTTTAAAAAAAGCACGAGGTTTGGCACAAAAAAAAAAAAAAAGATAAGGGAGCCCAACTGAAAAAGGGGGTACAGGATGAGGCTTACCGGCTGGAGGAGGGGTAGACAAGGAAAAGTGTATCCAAACAGGAAGATGAGCATCCCACTCACACAGGAAAAACGTGACATGCACACAAAGGAAATCTTGAACGGGGATCTCACACACACGCAGAAGTAATAGGAAACGGGGTCAGCAGCAGAAAGCGAGTCGACCAGAGACGGCCGACAGGACCCCGAATCAAGCCCCCAAA
The DNA here is from genome assembly GCF_027942865.1 of Odontesthes bonariensis. Taxonomy (NCBI): domain Eukaryota; kingdom Metazoa; phylum Chordata; class Actinopteri; order Atheriniformes; family Atherinopsidae; genus Odontesthes; species Odontesthes bonariensis. Next base: position 4,750,691 of record NC_134528.1, on the reverse strand, counting down.
GCAGCAACAGACCGGTGTTATACCGAGAAAAGCATCCTCATTCGCGGGGTAAATCAGGGGTGGATTATTACATTTATCCAATAAAGTTACAGTGAGAATATTGAGCTGATAATGGTTTTTCATTCGTTCATTTTTCCCTCATTTTTTCATGTGGAATAATAATACATGTACACTTATGATAATCTGACAATTACACATTTTTAAAGACAATTTTGAACTTATAGAAATTCACATCTGTTAATTCAATCAGGTAAACAAATGATAATGTAGTTATATAATTGCATTCTCTCTTTAAAGCAGGGGACCATCAGGGTATGCATTTTTCGGCAGTATGCGGAAGTATGCATTTCCGAAAAATGCATGGGGAATGGGGATGCACTTTTCGGCATAACACCGGCAGCGAAGCAGCGGTAACAAAGCAGCCGTGGCTAAATAGCCGTGAACTCCGGTTCCCAGTCCGGTTAATGTGCGTCCTGTCCAAAGAGGGAGAAGGGTGAAGAGAGTCGGCGTAGCGGGGAAGACAGCCACCACACACCATGCAACCAGCAGACTGCTGGAGGGGGAGGAGCGGAAAGGGGCTTAGCACCTGGCTACAAACAATTAGCAACGAAGGCTCACCATGACTCACCTGTGCTCTGGTCGGCGGTGGTAGACGGTCGATATATCGCCGGGACCAAGACGAAAGGGCCGGATCTACAAATGAGTTATGTTTGAGTTAGATTAAACGCTGACGAATGAACACAAACAGCAAGCTGTACTCCGAGGTGAGATGCGGGCACAACGAGCCGGAAGCGAGAGCTCAGCCGGAGGGACGCGGCCTACTTTTTCCTCTCTGCCTGAATGATGATTAGCTAATAAGCCAGAGAGAGCAAGGTGACACAGAAGCGGAGGCTGATATGGCAGTGATGCCTTGTACCATTACACGTGTACGTCATGGATGTATTATAAGTGGATACGGCGCCGCCGCTCAGCCGGTGTCGGTACCAGATCAGCTTGGGGTCCGTCGTCTGCTGATTACGTCACACAATACAGCTGTACGCTTAAATGGGAGTACATTGTGATTGGCTGTACGTCAGACAGTTATGATTGGCTCGGACAAACTACAGAGAAAGAAAGAAAGAAAGAAAGAAAGAAAGAAAGAAAGAAAGAAAGTGTATATATAGTACTTATAGTAAACAAATATAGTATATGTTCTTGTATTTATTTATGTTTAATTAGTCATTTATTAGTATTATTAGTTAGTAGTAGTATTTTTACTAGAATTGGTATTATTGTTGTTGTTAATAGAATAGAAATAGAATAGAAAAATACTTTATCTTTCCCCCAATGGGGGAAATTCAAATTCGTCAAGTAGCTCAACATTTTTTAAATATTTACAATGATTGAATTAACAACAATAAAACAACAATAATAATAATACTACTAACTAAATAATAAATGACTAAATGGCAAAATAAATACAAGAACATATACTATATTTTTTTACTATACTCTATTTTTTACTATAAGTACTAATATATATATATATATATATATACACACACACAGTCTTTCTTTCTTTCTTTCAACGTAGTTTGTCCTGAGAAGAACTCAGCAGTCACTGTTATAAAGCCTTATGGCTGTGGGAACAAATGACCTCCTGAAGCTCTCAGTCCTGCAGCCTCTCACTGCAGCTGCTCCTCTGTCCTGTCAGGATGCTGTGGAGAGGATGTTTATTGTTCTCCATCACAGAATCTAACTTCCTCCTCATCCGTTTCTCCACCACAGCACCGAGAGGGTCCAGCCTTCTGCCTACAACAGAACTTGCCTTTTTCACCAGTTTGTCCAGGCGCCCTAAGTTTCTGTCTGCAGTCCCCAGCAAACAGCAGCATAGAACAGTGCACTCTCAATGATAGTGTGATAAAACATGCACATCATATCACTGCAGACATTGTAGTGATATGAGTGACTGAGCCGTCTCAGGAAGAAGAGACGGCTCTGGCCCCTCCTGTACACTGCTTCTATGTTGGCAGACCACTCCAGTTTATTATCCAGCACCACCCCCAGGTATTTGCAGGTCTGAACAGTCTATCTCCCCTCCATCAAAGCAGACTGACTGGTATGGGGTTTTAGATCTCCTGAAGTCCACCGCCAGCTCTTTGGTTTTGGTGGTGTTCAGGAGCAAACAGTTCTTTTTGGTCCAGTCAGTAAAGGCCTCCACAAGGTCCCTGTACTCCTTGCACACATGCCACAACAGCTGTATCATCAGAATACTTCTGAATGTGGCAGGACTCTGAGTTGTACCTGAAGTCTGATGTGTACAGGGTGAAAAGAAAAGGAGCCAAAACAGTACCCTGCGGAGCCCCATTACTGCATTCCAGTGTTCCAGAAACACATTTCCACATCCTGACATACTGTGGTCTGGCAAACAAATAGTCTATAATCCACAATGTCAGGGAGGGGGCCACACCCATACCTAGAAGCTTGTCTTTCAGTATGGGAGGCCGTATGGTGTTTGAGGCACTGGAGAAGTCAAAGAATATGACTCTCACATATGAACCAGGCACATCCAGATAAGCATATGCCCGATGCAACATGTACAGAATCGTGTCTTCCACTCCTATGTGTTTCTGGTAGGCAAACTGGAGGGGGTCAAGATCCTCAGCAACCTGCAATCTCATGTTACGAACAAGGAGTCTCTCCAAGATCTTCATGATATGAGATGTCAAAGCCACCGGTCTGTAGTCATTCAGCTCCACCGGTTGCCCTAATTTGGGCACCGGTATGAGACCAGAAGTTTTCCACAGCACCGGGACTTTTTCCATCTGAATGCTCATATTGAAGAGCCTCTGAAGAGGGACTGCTAGTTGACCAGCACAGTCCCTCAGAAGCCTTGGACAGACTCCATTTGGGCCTGAAGCCCTCCCTGGCTTAAGTCTCCTGAGCTCAGCTCCAACCTCCTCTATAGTTACACAGAGGTTGTAGCGGAGGAATGGAGGGATAATATACAATCATTGTAAATATTTATAATTATTTTTTTGAGCTACTTGACTAATTTGAATTTCCCCCATTGGGGGATGAGTAAAGTATGTTTCTATTCTATTTTATATATATATGTCGTGTATGTATATACACACATATCCAACAGAAGAATTTTTTTTTTATGTACAGGAGTCCACACACATATAGTGAAAGAGGTCATTGCTGCTCAGCACACAAACAATTTACAAAAATGAAAATGAAGCTTCTCTTCAGAGTGAACCAAGGCCAAAATGATGAAACAAAACAAACTAGATTTTAAAGGTTTGGGGCTGGTGGTGGTCAAGGTATGGTACACACTATTTTGTAGGAAATATTTAATTTCTTCATAAACGCTCTCCATAGCTGCTGCCGATCACCGAAAGACCTCCAAAAAACTCTCCGACGTAACTGTCCAATGTACAGCCAATCACAATGTACTCCCATTCAAGTGGACAGCCATATTGTGTGACGTAATCAGCAGACGACGGAACCAATGTTCCCTGTAATTTTTCATGTGTCTGGGCATACACACAGGCTCCCTGAGCCCACTGAGGACCACTGTGAGCAACATCACGCTGTGGCCACACACCAGCATCACACCTGTTTAAAACCTTGGATCATAGAAAGTTACATGGCTTATTAAAAGAATCAAATCCCAGCAGCAATTTTCATTTGTTTACTTTTAATATAAGTGATTTGGCCCACTTTAAATGAAAAAGACAAAAAATCTTGTTGTTCATGAGATGTGTAGTATGTTATATGTTATATGTGAGAGTCATGCTTTGGCCATGGGATGGGTCATGCTTGCAGCCTGCATGTTTTGCAGAGTAGACCTCTCTCACTCGAAAAAGAAAAAACCTCACCCAGTTTCACCGCTTGTTCTTCAACTTTATGTGCCTCTGTCACCGGACGACTGCAGCCCAGCAGACGTACTGTGTCAGTGTCTGGAGGAAGTAAACACCTGGATGAGAGAGAATTTTCTACAATTAAATGAAGACAAAACTGAGCTCATTCTGTTTGGTAGCAAAGAGAAGAGGGTCAGCGTTGGTAAATATCTTGAGACTCGGGCCCTTACAATCACTGACCGAGTTGGAAACCTGGGAGTGTTGATAGACTCAGATCTGACTTTCAGCAGCCACATCAAAGCTGTCACCAAGGCAGCTTTTTACCACCTCAGAAACATCAACAGAATTAAAGGTTTCCTCTCCCAAACAGACCAGGAGAAACTCATCCATGCATTCATCTCCAGTAGACTCCATCACTGTAACGCTCTTTTAACTGGACTTCCCAAAAAGAGCATTAAACATCTGCAGCTCATCCAGAACGCTGCTGCTGGAGTTTTAACCCGGACTAAGAGATCTGAACACATCACAGCAGCTTTAACATCTTTACTCTGGCTTCCAGTCAGTCACAGAATAGATTTTAAAAGCCTGCTGATGGTTTACATCTGTGATCTGTTCAGAGAACATAAAGCCAGCAGAGCTCTTAGATCCAAGGACTCAGGTCAGCTGGTCCAGTCCAGAGTCCAGACTAAACATGGAGAAGCAGCATTTAGCTGTTATGCTGCAAACAAGTGGAACAAACTGCCAGTGGAGATTAAACTTTCACCAAATGGAGACATTTTTAAATCCAGGTTAAAGCTGCAGAAGCTGCATTCAGCTTCTATGCTCCACATGTCTGGAACAAACTCCCAGAAAGCCTCAGATCAGCTGAAACACTCAGTGTGTTTAAGTCCAGGTTGAAGACACACCTATTTTCAGCTGCGTTTGAATAAAGCTCAAAACTTAATCACATTTTAACTACTGATTTTATATTGTTCTTATTTCTTTAAAATTTAAATCACGCTTTTTATTTCTCTGATTTTATCTATTGTTCTTATTTCTTTCTTTTTTGTTTAAAATTTAAATCATGCTTTTTATTTCTACTGTTTTAATGTCTCTGTAAAGCACTTTGAATCACCTCGTAGTTGAATTGTGCTGTACAAATAAACTTGCCTTGCTCTCATGTGTCTATGCATGAAATATCTTTTAATTTATCTAGACTGTTGCTTTTTTTCAAATTAATTTAAATGATTTTATTTGTTTCTCTTTATATTCTTTTATGTATTTTTAATGCTTCTTCCAGTCCCTGCTGCAATGCTTTTATTTTATGTAAAGCACTTTGAATTGTTTGTACATGAAATGTGCTACAAATAAATTTGATTTGATTTGATTTGATACATACTCAGACAGCCATTCCATCCTAAAAGAACCGCATTTGTTTTTTACTTAGGCTTGGTGAGTGGATGTGTTGCTGACGCTGCCCGTTCGTTTCGCCATGATAAGGGGTTGCGTCTCTTAACTCCTAACTCCGCCACACTGTTGTTAGCTAGCTAACCTGCACGGCGCATATGGGCAGGGCACATGAAAGCACTATCAATGCTCTGATTGGCTGCATAGCGTAAGTAAACAGTATCGTATCATTAGCTGAACACCTGTCACTCACTGCGTTACATTGAAAAATGGTACAGAAAAACACATTATTGGTCTAATTAATTAGATTAGATTAGGTCTAGTATTAGATATAAATTAATACGTTTATAGTGAATTTTATTTTAGGCGCTGCATAGATTTTCTTGTGCGCTGAAAATGTGCGAGCAGCTTAGAGGGAACATTGGACGGAACCCGAGCAGATCTGGTACTTGCACCGGCACGCCGATTTTTCCCAGTGGCTACTCGTGGTATTGCAACAAAAAAAATCACGTCCCCCAAAAAGCATTTTTCCCATAGACCGCAATAGTAAAAGAGATGCCTGTAAAACTGTTCACAGGACGCCTCCAGCTGTAACCGCTGATATTTACTAATCTTTGTATTATATATTTTTAAGTCATGGACTTTTTATCCGTCCCAGAAAAGTCTATTTTCCCAGCGTGACGTCACAGCTGTGTACGTGCACAGTGATGTGTATGTACGTGCACGTCCTCATCGCCCCGGGGCATGATGGGAGGTCCCAAAGCATCAGGGGGGTTGTCTCTACTGCGCATGCTCTATGGGCCGCATAATGCGAAAGTAAACCCGGGAGTCAGAAACTATTTCGGCGTATACGCCAAGCGAGCAACTCCATTGAAATAAACGGCGGCCATTTTGCGGTCCGGTATCCAGATAATTATACATCCATGGTGTACGTATATCGGGCCAGTGTTGGTCAAGTTTCTTGGAAATAGTAATTAGTTACTGATTACTTCTCCAAGAAAGTAATCCAGTTACTTTACTTATTTTCAAAAGTAATTAGTTACTTTAATAATTACTTTAAAGGGGCCGTCGGCAACTTTTTTTTAGTCATATTAGCTTGAACTGTCATGGGATTCTGGAAGTAGAATATTAAATAGGCTGTTTAGGAAAAATCCCAAATTCTGTAGCTCCCTCTGAAGCTGTAATCGTGCTTGCAAAAATCGAGCGCTCCCGGCTGTTTTTAACCAATCACGTTAGGGTGGAGGAATCGCTACCTGTCAATCACAGCTTGTGCACACGCTGCTATCGATCTGCGTGTAGTTGGAGGGATATATTTGTCGTCTGATGCCTGTGCTACTGTCTCAAAACTCTATTCACATCAGGTAAAAAAAGAGATGGAAATCAATGCAAACTGCGAGTTACATTACAAAGCTAATTAGCTAGATAGCTAGGCTATTTCTGGCTGTAAACATACTGCACTTGGGATACATTGCAAACTTACTTTTCACACCACAACATACAACTGTACAATAGATATATCATTGAACTGTGTCGACAGTATAGCATTATGTAAATATATGTTTATTATTTATCTATTATCTGAGCAGAACAGTCACCAACCATGTCTTCCATGCTGAGCGTGAGTCTGCCCCCAGCTTGTGTGTCCGCACACTGGTGTGAACTCACGTGCACAACCTCGTCCACAGAGGGGGAGGGGTTTGGGGGGCGGTTTGGAGCTTGGTAGAGGTTGGGGGAGGGACCTGAAAGTTGTATCAGTTCGAATTTTCCGACTTTAGACTCGGAATTTTGAAAACCTGCCGATGGCAGCTTTAATTACTTACTTTTCAAAAACATGATGCACGACCTAAGTACGCTATAAAACAATAGATCTTTCAGCCTAATTCTATTCTTTCTGCATATTCCATCATATAGAACTGAATCAACTGAAAAAGTCTTTCTTTCAAAACACCTGTCGCTTTTAGGTCTATTTTCACCTGTTTCGCAGGAGAGGGGCCTTCAGCGGTTTGACCGGTGGAAATGGATGTGGTAGCCGCAGCGGTCGTGTCAGTTGAGGGATCCGGGGGTTTCTCAATGACTTTCACATTCCTGCAGCAGTATTGTTAATTGAATACAGAGTATTTAGAGGATTTGACCATTTCTTTTATTAGACACTAGTTTCACTCAGCTAGAAACTGTCACAAGCAAAAAGGACTATTTGACAGGACCCTTAATTTGCTGTGTTTTAGGAAGTAAGACTCAGACTGCAACCAGTCATAGAACAAATTAGCAATTTAATTTAAGAAATGTGTAAATTATTGATCATTACATAGGGTACACTTAAAGATAAACAAGTCGTCACCCCCACACAATCCTATGGAAGGTTTCTCAATTCATGGAGTTTATGTGAAAATACGCAACAGTGATTTGAAATTATTGCCATGTTTTAGTAGTCCTCATAGACATTAAGCTGGTGACTACACAACATCTGACAAACCAACAGAGAGCTGTGCATCTGAAGGAAAATAGTGACTCTTCTGAAACTTCTGAGTGAAAAGTCAAGACTGTGAGGGGCTTACTCTGTAAGACTTTAAATACTCTACTGTCTTTGCAACATACCTGATCAACAAATTCAAAGAGTTATTGGGCTAATGTATTGAACACAACTGCAAGAAGCCATGGTGAGGATGCATGTGTAGACACTGATAGCAGCACTCAGGCACATTTCTGTTGCTATGTGCTGACAGTGATCATGTGACCATAAAATATTTATTTACTGACTTAATTTAAATGTTTCTTCAGGTTGGTAAAATATTCTTTAACAGACATCCCAGTCAAATGATTTCTTTACTTTCAGAATTCTGTGTCTATTAAGATTTGTGTTTCTGTCACATGCTTCTTATTGTGGACTCCACTGTCTTAAAATATTTTCTCGCACATAAAATCTTTTACCTCACACACGACAACTAAATAGAATAGAATAGGAAAGAAAAATACTTTATTTATCCCCCAATGGGGGAAATTCAAATTCGTCAAGTAGCTCAACATTTTTTTTTTAATATTTACAATGATTGAATTAACAACAATAATAATACTACTACTAACTAAATAATAATAAATGACTAAATGGCAAAATAAACAAATAAATAAAAATCAATTTGAGAAGAACTCAGCAGTCACTGTTATAAAGCCTTATGACTGTGGGAACAAAGGACCCTCTGAACCTCTGTCCTGCAGCGCAAAGAGATGGTTTCTCACCTGTGTGGACTCTCATATGCATCTTCAGGTGTTCATTTCGGCTAAATTTTTTTCCACAAACATCACAGCTAAATGGTTTTTCCCGAGTGTGGACCCTCATGTGTTTCTGAAGATGCGCTTTTTGTGTAAATGTTTTACTACACACCTCACAACCAAATGGTTTTTCCCCAGTGTGGACCCTCATGTGTTGCTGAAAAATAGCTTTTTGATTAAATGTTTTACTGCACACCTCACAGCTAAATGGCTTCTCTCCTGTGTGGACTCTCATGTGACTTGAAAGAGTTCCTTTGTGACCAAATTTTTTCCCACAAACATCACAGCTAAATGGCTTCTCTCCTGTGTGGACTCTCATATGACTTGAAAGAGTTCCTTTGTTACCAAATCTTCTACCACAAACATCACAAAAAAATGGCTTCTCTCCTGTGTGGACTCTTATGTGTTTCTTAAGATTCAAGTTTCTTTTAAATTTTTTCCCACAATCAATGCAGCCAAAAGGTGTCTCTCCTGTGTGGACTCTAATGTGACTTGAAAGAGTTCCTCTGTCACGATATATTTTCCCACAAACATCACAACAAACTGCCTTCTCACCTGTGTGAACAGTCATATGCTTTGAAAAACTTCCTCGCTCACGAAATCTTTTCCCACAAACATCACAGATAAATGGCTTATCTCCTGTGTGAATTGTCATGTGTTTTGAAAGACTTCCTCGCACACTAAATTTTTTACCACAAACATCACAGCTAAATGGCTTCTCTCCAGTGTGGACTCTCATGTGACTTGAAAGAGTTCCTCCGTCACGAAATTTTTTACCACAAACATCACAGCTAAATGGCTTCTCTCCGGTGTGGACTCTCATGTGTTTTGAAAGAGTTGCTTTCTGGCTAAATCTTTTCCCACAAACATCACAGCTAAATGGCTTCTCTCCTGTGTGAACAGTCATGTGTTTTGAAAGACTTCCTCGCTCACCAAATCTTTTCCTACACACTTCACAGCTAAATGGCTTCTCTCCAGTGTGGACTCTCATGTGTTTTGAAAGAGTTGCTTTCTGGCTAAATCTTTTCCCACAAACATCACAGCTAAATTGTTTCTCTCCTGTGTGGATGTTAATGTGTCTTAAAAGATTTCCATGCCTACTAAAGGTTTCATCACAAACAGTGCAACAAAACGCTCCTGTGTGCACTCTTGTGCGTGTCTTATTAACAAACTTTTTACCACTGTCAGAGGAGCTGAAGGATATTTTGGCAGCGTCAGAAACGACATCATGTTTTACACTTGACTTAAGTACCATCATCTGTCCCGAATCTTTGTAACTGTCCTCTGTTTCAGGTCCAGATTTCTGCCAATAATCATCATCACTGACTTCAGTCTCAGAAGAGTCTGACGTCTTGTCATCAATATTTGGTTGTAAATGACCGTGTGGATCTGGGTTTCTGGCTGGTTCTGGTCCTTCATATTCCTCTTCATCAGTTTCTGTTTTCATCTGTTCAGCTGAGCTGGTTGGAGTCTTTATTTTATGAAACTGTGAGGGCTGAGGTTTCTCTTCATCTTCACTCTTTACAGTAACATCAGTGAGTGAGAGCCTGGTGATATCAATCTCTTCCTGCCCATGAAGTTGCTCTTCCTCCTGATTGATCCAGGGGTCCTCCTCTTCCTCCTTAATTTGGACGAGTTCTGGGTCCTGCTGGTCCACACTGGAGCTCCAGGGAGCCTCTTCTTTAATCACCAACAGCTGCTTAACATCTGCAGGACACACAAATATACATTATATTACAACACACAACTTAGTTTAAATGCATTTATCCTGCTCCTCAACAGCTTGAGTATTATTCAAGATGTTGCTGGTCCGTTTCAACAAAACAAGCAAAAAATGAGAAATTGAATATACAAAATTTATACAACTGAGACAACATGAGTGATTTATTTATTTTATTCCACAAGGTGCACCAGAAGCGAGTGAAATTGTGTGAAGTGCTGCAGAGGAATGATATGACGGCTGCTAAATACCAAACTTATGAAAAGATGGTTTCTGATGGTCATGTTGAAGGTAACAAGACGGTGTAACTGCTTGAATCTTACACAGGGATTCTCTTTGGGGAGTCTAAATGTTCTCCATGTACATGTATGGCTTTTCTTTCCTCTCATACTCCAATAATGTGCATATTAAGTTAATTAGTGATTGTATATGGCAAGCCAACAGACACACTGAAGCCGGTGTGTTAAGACATGCTACTAAGGAGTGCAGACGAAGGGAGGGAACACGTCTAACATGGCAAAGCACCTCGCTGACAGACATCCCCTGCTTTACAAAGAATTCAAAGACTGACAGGTTAGCGAACCTGACTGAAATCGCCATTGGTCCCTACACGAACAGTTTTCGGAACAAAAACCTGCAGCCACACGGCCCTTTCATGGATTAGTTTGACACCCCTGCCATAGAGCCTTTATCATTCTCAACTGGTTAGCTTGTGAAAGGGCATGTTGTTCACGCTAGTAATGTTGACTTGAGCATAACTTGCAAACGCTATTTAATATTCTATCACTTCTGGTAATGTCATGGCATAAATGCCGTTTTGTTAATAATTATTTCTAGATGGACATTTCAAATTAGTGACTGCAGAAGTTCAGAGGTTGAGAGAGAGTGTATTTGGGATTTTATTGTTCATGAGGATAGCCATAATTTTATTTTTTTAAAAGTATCTTCAGTAGCTATTTCCATCCATCCATCCATTGTCTTCTCCGGAGATCGGGTGGCGGGGGCAGCAGCTTAAGCAGAGAAACCCAGACGTCCCTGTCTGGGGGGACCCCCGAGGCGTTCCCAGGCCAGACATAGTCTCTTCAACGTGTCCTGGGTCTTCCTCGGGGTCTCCTCCCAGTGGGACAGGGTCGGAACACCTCACCAGGGAGGTGTCCAGGAGGCATCCTAACCAGATGCCCGAGTCACCTCATCTGACTCCTCTCGGTATGGAGGAGCAGCGGTTCTACTCTGGGGGCGCACATACTCAATGCACGTCCATCACAACCATCACGCACAGTGCCACCCTGTATGTCTGTTCCCAACGATGCGGTTACTCAGAATGTATGAATCGTGCGTTGAACCAGGGCACCTCGCCACAATGTTGGTTAATTTCATTTACGCATTCATTGATCGAATGAAAATGTTTCCTGTTAATATGCAAATTCATCATGTGATGGCGCTTTTATAGCAATGTGTGCGCAGTCGATAGCTCTGATCACATTAGGAAAACCGGCTCTCGCTTCAAATTGAGCTTTAATGTTGGCCTGTTCAACTTCACTGTATGGGAATTTGATATACCTGGCTGAGGTGCGAGTAATTCTGTCCCACACGGCTGGCATGGCTCGGCTCAGGGTAGACTGGCACAGTCCCAATCGGTTTGCCAGCTCCCTCTGTAAAGCCCCAGTTGCTCGGAACTCCAGTGTGCACATCACCTGTGAGCACAGGCAGCGCATGGCTCCTCGCTGTGTTGCGCTCCAATGCCGGCCGCAGCTCTGCGCACAGTTCTAGGAAAACCACACTGCACCTCCTGAATCCGAAATTCGATTATCCAATCCTCCTCTCCAGTAGCTCCGAATAGATCTTACCAGGGAGGCTGAGGAGTGTGATCCCCCTATAGTTGGAACACACCCTCCGGTCCCCTTTTTAAAGAGGGGGAACACCACCATGAGCTAAAAGTCGAGAGGCACTGCCCCCGATGTCCATGCGATGCTGCAGAGGTGTGTCAACAAAGACAGCCCTACAGCATCCAGAGCCTTGAGGAAATGGGAGGCCCCACGTCCGAGCTCCCCAACTCTGCTTCCTCATTGGAAGGCGTGTCGGTAGGATTGAGGAGGCCCTTTAAGTATTCAACCCCACGACTCACGATGTCTCTAGATGAGGTCAGCAGAGCCCCGCCCTCACCATACACGGTGTTGACAGTGCACCCGCCCCCTGAGCTGCCGGATGGTAGGCATTGTACGGTTTTGGTGGACGCTCCGAACCGTACGGTTTGCTTCTCACGGGGCGGGGCGTGTGCAAACCGTACGGGGTCCACAGTTAAAATTATTTTATTTTTTTTTGTGTCCAGACGTTCGACGTTCGCATTGTAGCCCGTATGTTAGCACGTGGTTTCAATTCGCGCCAAAGAAGCGAAAGCGAAGAGGTGTGGCGGCGTGCACAAACATGGCAAGTGGAAGTAGTGAAGGCGGGCCGCCTAGGCCGGACATAGAGGATGCACCAGCGTTGTTTAAGTCAGGTGTGTGGAATCATTTCGGATTCCCCATCACTTACGATGATGCTGGCAACAAAAGCGTGGATTGAACGATTACGACATGCAAGCATTGCAAAAACCGTCTTGCATACGCTAGTGGAAACACTTCAAATATGTCCGGCCATTTGCGCAGACATCACCCAAGTGCGTCAGTGGAGGGGAGGAGAGGAGAGCCTGCCAAAAAGCCCTTTACACTCAGCGCTGCATTTAAACAGCCTCTGGCTGAGGACACCGCAAAAGCAAAATCAATTTCCAAAGCCATTGGTTTATTCATTGCGAAGGACATGCAGCCCTATAGCGTGGTGGAGGCTGAAGGCTTTAGAAACATGTTGAAGGTGCTGGAGTCACGGTATGTCACTTTTTTCCCATTTCTATTGTGGTTGTCCTGTAGATGCCAACAGATGGCAGCAAACATTCCTGATACTTTTTTTGAGTAATAAATGTAAAACATGTTGAAATCATCCATTGTCTTCCCTCTTTCTCTCTCAAAATACTAGCTTTCTGGTAGTAAAATCTTTTCAGCGATTATTACAGTGTTCCACTGGTGTAATGGTGTGTATTATGGGGCTAAGAGTTAAAAAAAGTCGATCATCGAGCTGCGGCCTAGGGTGTCCTGGTGCAAAGTGCACATATGGACACCCTTATGCCTGAGAATGGTGTTCGTTATGGACAGTCCGTGACGAGGACAGAAGTCCAACAACAAAACACCACTCTGCTCCTGGAGGAACACTCCCCAGTGCCTCCTCCTGGGTACTCTGAACTGCTGTTTGGTACAAAAGCACACACAACAGTCAGGACTAGTCCCCCCCACCCTAAGGCGGAGGGAGGCTACCCGGCGGCCAACAGGTGCTCGCTACCGGGCCCCACCCCTTGGCCTGACTCCAGGGGGAGGCCCCAATAACTCGCGTCCGGGCAAAGGAACGCATTTTCCAACAATTTTTTTTAATCATAGGGGGTTTTATGAGCTGTTCTTTGTCTGGTCCCTCATCTAGGTTCTGTCCCAGACTCATTGGGGCACGCAAACCCCCCACCACGGAAAGGTGACAGCTCATATTTATTTTGGCAATTATATTTTTTAATCATTTATTTTAAGTGTAAAAGGTTGAAATACTTCACTGCAGTTCTCTGACGTACGTTTGTCCACCATAGTGTAATGGCTTATACCATCTAGTGGCATTTTTGTTTTGTTTAAAATTAAATAGTATTTTAAATGTGTAAGTCAGTCATTAATGTGTTCACTGTTCAAACATTGATATTGGACAGAAACGTAGCTTGTTGCAAAAGCCAATATGCTAACAGAAGAGATGTGCTCATACTTGAGTAATTTGCTCAAAAAGCAGGAAAGGAGCAAGCTGCTGAAAATTAAACCATAGTGAGACCAAGATGGACCATTATTCATCTCTTTTCCAGATTCTTTTTTAGATTTTTGCCGTGGTATCGGTTCAGTATCGAGGTATTTATGGCAGGTATCGTATTGAAGTCAAAATTTTGGTATTGGAACAACACTAGTCCTGTGCGCTCCTGTGGGCCCCACCCGGAACAACACTACTCTGCAGTGAAAACCTTGCACATGCACTGTGGTGTTTAGTTGCAGGTTCATTTCCCCACTTACTGAGATCTTTGCTGTCTTGTGTCTGCTCCAGTTCTGATGTGGATGCTGCAGGTACGGGGGGCACCAAACTGAGTCCTCTGGGGTCCTCTGGTTGGAGGCTCCTCCTTCGAGGCATCCCTGCTGCATCTGAGATTCTCCTCTTCACAATCCTTGATTATAACTGATGTTTTTTCAGATTTTAGGATGTACACGTTGGATCTTCTGCAGTTTCTAGCACAGCTGTCTGAAACTGTAAATACACAAAAGTCCACCAGTCAGCCAATTCTCCATTAAAACAACTATCTAAATTAATTTATGTGTCTTCTACTCTGAGCCCCTCCCGGATAACCGAGCTTCTCACCCTATCTCTAAGGGAGAGCCCAGACACCCTGCGGAGGAAACTCATTTAGGCCGCTTGTATTCGCGATCTCATTCTTTCGGTCACTACCCACAGCTCGTGACCATAGGTGAGGGTAGAAAAGTAGAGTGACCGGTGAATCGAACCTAATCTAAATTCATTTCTGTGTCTTCTGCAGTGATATTCAGATGTTAATCTCTGTAAAGAATAACCACAGTTATACAAATGATACATCACACACATGGAGACACAACAGTGAACATCAACTCTGAAAGAAAAATACATCAATCAGCAACTTTTTGTTTGTTAAACACTATCTGAACATAAACTAAACCTAGTTTTTCTATCAATGGATTTTTCAAAAATATCTTTTCCTTCTTGATGAGTCTGGAAAATTTACAGGTGACAATGTCGGATTCATCAGGCTCAGGAACACATTTCTTCATACAGCTTATGTTTGTGGGTAAGACATAAATACATGTAAAATAAAAATAAAAAAAAAATGAAAAAAATAACCACTCTGCTCATACTACACATTGGGCCTCATGCAATAACATTTTCGTATTTTTATTCTAAATTTTTCTTACTTTTCTCGTACGAACACGCTGATTCAACAAACGCTCTTAACTTCGGAAAAAGTGTGTAAACGACCCGCGTAAATGATGAATGCCACCCGTGCGTATTTAAGTGCACGTGCACGAGGATAGTAGATTTGCATACTCCACGCCCAAAATTATACCATATTAGGAGCTGTGCTTCTTCACTCTTGTGCCAGGAAGTGTTGAGTCATGAGAATGGCATCAAGGCGCAAAAAGAACAACTTTACGGGCTCTGAGACTGAAGTTCTGCTAGCAGTGTCAGCAGTGGAATTATGGGACCTACTAAAGCGAAGAAATGGGAAGCAATTACGTCACCAAAAGAGAAAAGAAATGGTTTGATATGAAAATAAACGCTGTATCCAGACACACCCACCTGGCCTTCAGCTCAGTGCGCTCCACAACAGCACGAGTAATGCGTATATGTGTCTCGTGCTCCGATTTTAGCCCCTTTCACACTGACGAATAACCCGCGTTTAATCCGCGAATTTAGCGTGTCCGCTGTTGCGTTCACACTGCCGACCCGGGCTGCCGTTTCAACTCGTCTCGCCTTTCGATCCGCGTCGGACCCTAGTCTTTTTGCCGAGCCGAGTTTGGTCTGAACGCAATCGACGCGGGTCGGACGTGGGCGTGGCGTGACGTGAGGAGTTTAAAAGACAGAATGGACAGCTGATTCAGAACAACAGCGACAGGTGAGGACAAGTTTTATTCTGTTTTAGCCTACATCAAGTTCGAGACATTTTTTAATATGGCCAACTGGGGAGACAAGGAGGTCCGCGAGCTCCTCAGCCTCCGAGCAGAGGACGTTATTTACCGCCACATTTCGGGGACTATAGTGCTCTTGTATTCTCCGCATATGTTCTTCGGCAGCATCCCACGTTGTAACCATCCACACCCCGTAAAATAACATCTCCATGAACTGCATATACAATTGCAAAAACGAGTCCTCAAGGTGTATTTAACCCTACCTCCGACGCATGGCTTGTGCCTACGTCATTGTACACGCCCAGCATTTTATGTGTTTCGTGTGACGCTCTGCCACTAGGCCACGCCCCCTGAACTCGGCTTCAGGCGACACGGGTCACCTAACACGCCAAGCGTTCACATTGCTCGACGCGGGTCGAAGGTGCAATTTGGACCCGCTAAGGTAGCGGGTCGCAGTGTGAAAGGGGCTTAAGATTGGCAGTCCAGCCAAGGCATGAAAGTCCCTCTTAATTTGTACTTGTTGGACAGCGGTGTATGGGAATTTGATGTACCATGGGGTAGTGCTGGGCAGTATGACCAAAAATACATATCACGGTATATCACGGTATTTTTTTTTCATGCATAATTAGGTGTTCACAGCATTTTCTACAGATTGAGAACAGAATTACTGCAGTAGATTAATTTAGGATGGTCTATTTTACCGTCATAGAATAACGCCCCACAAAATGATGCTGTTTACAAAGAAGTGCTACTCATGATTCTAATGAAGTGAGGAATCAGAATGCAAACACAATTGCAGTCAAAATACAGAACTTTTACTGTGCAAATTTCAAACATCTGTTATGAAAATCAATACAAAAAAGTAATGCAACTTGTAATAATTATATTTTTGCACCAATGAGGTCGTAGGCAGTCCCTCTAGCAAACACGTCTTGAAGTGACATTTGGCTCGACTTTTCTTTTGCGTTACCTGCTGATGTGGCGGGTGCTGACCTTAACTTCATGCATTCTTGATAATCTAAGTCGACATGCTTAAGGCTAAGGTGATGAAGCAAATTGCTCGTGTTGCCACCTCCAGCGACAACTGTAGCCCGACAACACTTGCATAAAATGGTTGTTTGGTCGACGTCGGATTTTTTGAAACCAAAAAACTTCCAAACTACAGACACTGCTCCTTTTTTTGGCACAAGTTCTTTTGTGTCAGCATGTTCTACTAGTTCTGCAGCTTCGATTTCGGAACTTTCCATGTATATCCTATCCACCTTCACCTTCGCGTAACGCAAGTGCTTATTACCACCTGGCACCCATAGACAGTAAACATGCGTGTTTAGAAGCGCAACACTGAAAAGGGTCCCGTCTCAAACAATGTTGCGCGACGCAGCGTTCCCCCCGTTGTGTAATCAAATACACCGGTATGGCGGTATATTAAAAATTCATATCATAACGAAATTATGAACCGGTATTCGGTGTGAACCGGTATACCGCCCAGCACTACCATGGGGGATAAACTGATGAGAGTTTTGATGACCAAGAGGAGCGCAGAACTCACAGAGGACTGTGACACCTGGACACCCCTGGGCCAGGTTCCAGTGGCCAAAAATTGAGTTTTGCGTGTGTGCCACAACTTTAAAAAGCCAGCATCAATGGAGCCCCGATTCGACGAGTCACCATGGAAACGGGGAAGAGGAGGGGCTATGTTTTTCACCAACCTCGAATTGGAAATCTTAATGCGCTCATACGGCGAGTTTCAACACGTTTTTAGAAATAAGTGCAACAAGTTTAAATGTAGTCCTTTACAATCACAATAATATTACAGGGAAAACTGCTTGAATGGTAGCCCATTCATTTATTTCATTAAGTTGCAATCCCGCGGGGGAGAAGCGCACTTGGCAACAGCTTAAGATGAAATATAAAAACATTGTTCAAACAGGTGAGACCTCGGCATGGAGGTACCTCATTTTGATCATGTTTTACACTGTAAAGTAAATATTAAGTGGCTATTTGACTGTGCAGTTGTTTTATCCCAACATAATGCTGTTTTCTCACACATAAATGTCTTCTCATCTATATCATGTTCTGTTAAATAATTAAGCCTATTTACATTAACACAAACAGAAAGAAGGCAGATGCCCGTAAATCGGGTGGTGCCCAGCACCGCCACCTCTAACGGAAGGGCAGTGGCTGAGGGAGTCCACCCCCAAGACACAAGTGCCATTATAAAATATAATAGGCCTATATATATATATATATATATATATATATCTTTTTTAAAGCCTATTCATAACAAAATTCAAAATTCTGATAGTGCCGCTTAAAAAGATAAATGTCTGTAAATGCAAAAACATCTATGCGCGGTCTGATAACCATCTCCTGATTAATATTTAATTCTCTGCGCAATAATGCTGCACCTTCATCCACGGGATTGTTGTCAAAAGGACATGTCATTTTTGTGAAAAAAGTCGCCTCCTACTGTGCCTAAAGGACTTCTAGAAGTAGAAGAACTCGTTCTGCTGACTGAATGAATGAGGAAATCATATGGCGTGTGTGGCTGAAAGAGGGCGGAGACAGAAAGAAACTCGAGGTTTCTTGAGGAAAACCTGGTCCCGACCAGGTTAGGTTCAGTGAGTCTGTTACTACGGTAACTGACCGAGAGGTTGAGTTACCTCCCTTTTTGAAACGGAAAACTCAGAGTTTCCCTCATTTCAGAGTTTTCACTAAGACTGCTTCGTGAAACGGACCTCAGAAATGGGGGAATCGTGGAATTGGGTTTGATCGGCGTGTTTCTCTCTGGAGTTGTGGCTCTAGCAAGCTGCATATTTGCAGCAGCACGGTCCTTGGCAATCTAAATCGCGATGTCAGCCATTCGTCTGTCTCCGCAGGAAATACCAAGAGCCTGACACGCTAAGGCATCCAAAAGTAGCAAGTCAGCCGCTGGTTACACTTCCCATTGACCTTGTTATATACAGAGTCAGATTAACCTTCGATTACTGCAGTGTTTCTCAATTCCGGTCCTCGGGTACCACTGCCCTGCATGTTTTCGATGTTTCCCTCCTCCAGCACACCTGATTCAAATGATCAACTCAGTGCAGTGGCCTGATCAGGAGCCATTCCTTTGAATCAGGTGTGCTGGAGGAGGGAAACATCGAAAACATGCAGGGCAGTGGTACCCGAGGACCGGAATTGAGAAACACTGAATTAGTGCATAATTTAAGTCAAACAGAATAATTTCAGCATAATTATGGGGTATAATGTATATTAATGTTTGCTTCAAAGTAATTAAATATACAATTTATTAGTCAAGCAAACTTGATTCTAATAACAGCGGACTATTTTACGAAACTCCTACGACAGCTCTGGATCACTTGTAAATTCTGTTGGTACCTGAAAGAAAACGTAAAACACGAAAAGATTGGTGAACGCGCCAATTCTCTTAAATCACTCGTACGGACGATTTAAGAACAAATCTGTGCGTACGAACGGTTGTTGCATGAGGCCCAATGTATGTCCCTAAATGGTCCAAGACTTTAAGATAGCATCACTGGTTAGAACTGGACTGAATAACAGGGACAGATGAAGCTTCTCTGCTTGTCAGATGTTACATTACATACACGTTTAAAAACAACACACACACGTTTTTTATCACATCCCAAGAACATAACGTGGACAGTGGTTGGCCTGTTCATATCACTAGTAACTGTTCAATTACATTCGGTAAGTCCAACTTCTGTACGGGGATGGCACAGCCCAAGAAGATAAAGGTGAATCATTTCTGTATGTGGCGACACGAGGGTTATTACTAGGTTATGTATCAGAAGATCTTTTTCTTTTTACCAACAACGCCACCCTGGGTTAGGGCCAAAGGACCCGTACTAAAAGTCGATTATCAGCTCTTACAAAAGGACACTCAGGGAGGGCAGGAGACAAAGTTCAATGATCACATACAAAATGTTATTGTTTAAAATAAGCACGAGGTTTGGCACAAAAAAAAAAAAAAAAAGATAAGGGAGCCCAACTGAAAAAGGGGGTACAGGATGAGGCTTACCGGCTGGAGGAGGGGTAGACAAGGAAAAGTGTATCCAAACAGGAAGATGAGCACCCCACTCACACAGGAAAAACGTGACATGCACACAAAGAAAATCTTGAACGGGGATCTCACACACACGCAGAAGTAATAGGAAACAGGGTCAGCAGCAGAAAGCGAGTCGACCAGAGACGGCCGACAGGACCCCGAATCAAGCCCCCAAAGCAGCAACAGACCGGTGTTATACCGAGAAAAGCATCCTCATTCGCGGGGTAATTCAGGTGTGGATTATTCCATTTATCCAATAAAGTTACTGTGAGAATATTGAGCTGACAATGGTTTTTCATTCATTCATCTTTTTTTCATTTGGATTAATAATACATGTACACTTATGATAATCCGACAATTGAAAATTTTATAGCATCTTTCACCTATTATTATATTATTGTGCAAATATTGCAAAGTAAGGGTCGTGACTAACACTTTTATAGTAAGACGGCTGGAGACATTTTCTATGAATATCAATCTTTACTCAGTAAAGCCCAGATGAAATCATCTAAAATTGAACCTAAAACTAGGAAATTTGATTATTTTAATTTTAAAGACAATTTTGAACTTATTGAAATTTGCATCTGTTAATTCAATCAGGTAAACAAATGATAATGTAGTTATATCATTCCATTCTTTCTTTAAAGCAGGGGACAATCAGGGGATGCATTTTTCGGCATAACACCGGCAGCGAAGCAGCAGTAACAAAGCAGCCGTGGCTAAATAGCCGTGATCACTCTGGGCTCTCCTTACTTAGCTTTAGTGTCCATGAACTCCGGTTCCAAGTCCGGTTAATGTGCGTCCTGTCCAAAGAGGGAGAAGGGTGAAGAGAGTCGGCGTAGCGGGGAAGACAGCCACCACACACCATGCAACCAGCAGACTGCTGGAGGGGGAGGAGCGGAAAGGGGCTTAGCACCTGGCTACAAACAATTAGCAACGAAGGCTCACCATGACTCACCTGTGCTCTGGTCGGCGGTGGTAGACGGTCGATATATCACCGGGACCAAGACGAAAGCGCCGGATCTACAAATGAGTTATGTTTGAGTTAGATTAAACGCTGACGAATGAGCACAAACAGCAAGCTGTACTCCGAGGTGAGAGGCGAGCACAACGAGCCGGAAGCGGAAGCGCCGAAGAGGCAGGAAGCGAGAGATCAGGGGGAGGGACGCGGCCTACTTTTTCCTCTCTGCCTGAATGATGATGAGCTAACACCGAAGCGGAGGCTGATATGGCCATAGACACAATATACGTAGACCCCTCAGAGTTTGTGTTCGAAACCGCCTACTTCTCCTACTACCAAGAGAGTCTGGCTGCAGACCTGCGCTGTGAGGACCGGAAGTTGTTTCGAAGCCTTTCAAAATAAAAGCGAGTGTACCGGAAGCACGTATTTTTAAACGTTTTTAAACGGCCACTTATAGGTTTATTCTACAGATAATCAATGGAGACTAGATGTACAGCTGTTATGATCCCCTTAAAACATTATTGGCCTACTCACTACTACTACCCACCCCACCCTCTACACCTATCAAACTACCCAAGATGCAACATAACGTGACGTCACCGATTGTCATTTCCTGTCAAAACGGCAGTTTCAAGCTAGCTACAACGAGGGTAGGTTCACTTCCGGTTTTCAAAACAAAAGCACCAATTGTATGGTAATGGCTTTCCCTATAATAAAAGGCAACAAGCAGTGGCGGCTCCTCCATAGGGGCGATTTGTGCGACGCACTACCAAACACAAGTTTTTTTTTTTTTTTTTTAATCTAGTTGCTAAGGTGGGACTGATCTGCTGTAGGCAAACTGGTTGTATATGTCATTGTCCAATCAGATTAAGGTCGCGCCTGGTGTTGCTACGCCCATTTTGTGCGATTTCTGTCAGGGTCGAATTTGCACCAGGAAGCTCCCATTGACATGAATGGGACCTCGGTTTTTTTCAAAAATCCTGCTCCCAATGCATTTTCTATGAGAGTTTATGTGCTCGCACAAACGACGCACAACGTGCTTTCGTCATATGTCTGTTGCGCGGGACCATGAACATTCTACTTGTTGTTGTAACATTGTGGTTTTCAATAAAGAAAAAAAAAACATTCTATGAAGAAGATGGCGAGTATCGAGTGCAACAATACGGTAGTATTTCTGACAGAAGTACCATTTAGTCGTCGTACTAATGCGGAGAAGGAAGTTTGGAAGAATTTTGCAGGATTTTCGGGCTCGCCTTGCGAGGCAAAGATGAAACCCAGGGCTCCACCAACCCTGCTATTTTTCCAGGTAGTATTTCATGTAGCTAAATAACTTACCCTTTTGTGCTCAATCATTGACTTGTAATGATTTAAATCTTTTATATAATGTTGACAATGATGGCAGAATGTATAATGACACATTCATTGTTAATGGTGCAGTATTATATTTAAAAAAGAGAGAAATCTCACATAAGTAAGCTGCACTTAACCATGTTTGACAACTGGTTATACTTTTATCCAAAACTTCAATAAACACTTGACTTGGATTTATATGTTGTCATTTTAATTACATTCTTTAGAATGAAAATTGAATGAATCTTATCATTAAGAGCTTATGTGTTTACTTATTTCATAGAATCCTGGAACAATATGAGGAAAATAAATAAATAATGGTTAAGGTGTAATATTAACTGATTGGCAAATTATGCAAAAAAATAACAAAAAATTATTTAAAATTATTACAATAAATTATGCTACCTAGACAAATATACCTCAGTCCTATGGACTTTTATGGTACTTATGGACATAACGGGGGAAATTGCAGTCACTTTGGTTATTTGGAAGACCAAATAACCCCTCGACTCTGCGTTGTGTTTATTTAAGGAAGACAAGGAGTTTCTGGACGATTGGACATTTTATTTCATGTGTGGGAGCATAACAGGTTTGCATCAGTGCAATCGGTTCAGCTTCGCACAGCACACTTTGATGCAGCTTTCACAGACTGGAAATTGCACTACCTAAAAAAAATGTCAGGAGCCGCCACTGGCAACAAGTATTTTATTTTGTGAAAATAACCAGAAGTGCGTTGCTCACTGCGGCTAGCTTTAGTAGCGCCGAATTCGTGGGGACAAAATTGTAAATAGCCGGTATTTTGTCAGGTTTTCAACACGTTGGGGATCTAAACGACTACTTTCTCGCCTGAAAATGTTTCAAATGTTGCTAAAGTTTACAGAGTTTAGAGCTTAAGAGAAATCAGCTTTTCGGCCGGCTGATTTCAAGCCTGATGATTTTGACAGGACGGGTGAGATTGTCAGGCTTAGATATGGTGCGACCCCATCTGTCTTCAACTTCCCATCTCATCTCCAAAGAGTAGGTGTATTTTTAGAATTAGTCATGTATGGTGTATTACAGTACACTGTGGGATACTAACACCTTTTCTAGTGTTTTTAATTAAGTTGTTTTTAAGTATGTTTCTTATATTTTAGCCTGTAGTGACAAGGTTTACAAAAACTTCAAGGAAAGCTGAAGAGAGCCTTTTAGTGGACCTTTCTCAGCATTTCCCTGAAAGTGAACCTCAGCTCAATGATGTGAGTATTTGTAGGCTATTTATATGTCCCATACAGCTGTGAGCATCATGGCTGTGGTCACATAAAAATCTTTCCCTTGCTTTCTGCAACTCTTTTCAGACATACTCTCATATACACTTTTTATATGTTATAAATAAATAAATACACAGGTGAACACATACACACCCTCTTTCACAGACACTCTCTCTCTCTCTCTCTCTCTCTCTCTCTCTCTCTCTCTTTGGCTAGAGTGGAGAGTCTAGAGCGGGAGAAGCAAAATGCAAAGGCCCAAGAACGGTGAGCAAAGAAAACCGTAAAGAGTCTTCTGGAAGATCTGAAGAAAAAGAACCTTATAAATGAGGAGTTGAAAGAAAAGCTTGACTTCCACTTAGGTAAAAGAAATTGATAATACGACCTTGAATTGTATGCTGTTTACACTCTTTGTCAGACTTTATAGAGGTATTATTTCAAGGAAACTTACTAACCAGTTTGGATTAACTGAGTTTCAGATCTTCAGATAGACCTCTTTTCAAAGCGGGGCCATGAATACACGAAGGACCAGAGAGAGTTTGCCCTCACACTGCACCTCCATGGTCCGAAAGCATACAGTTACCTGAGGGATTCTCTGCATCTTCCCCTGCCACATCCACATACATTGCAACGGTGTAGTATACGTTTTTTTTATTACACTTTTTAAACATACTGGTTAAAACACTTAAAACACTTCAGCTCTACGTGATATACAACAAACAGGGAACTGATGTAGAAGTTTTGAGCGTGTATGTGCTATTTGAACAATTTTTTGAAAGTCTTGGAATAAAGAACAATCTTAGAAAAAAATGAAAAAGTGCCCAAAATAGGGATCCAAGGGTTATAGCACTTACATATTTTTATTTGTGTTGGATGCAATCGGTGGATGCCAAGCCTGGGCTCAATACAATGATGTTGGACATGTTGCAGAGAAGATGTGAAGAAGACCCCGCTAAATATGGCTCTGTGGCCCTCATGTTGGATGCCATGGCCATCAAAAAACATGTACAGTACAATCCCTGTACCCAGAAAATGTCTGGATATGTGGATATGGGGAATGGCATAGATGACACTGATTTAGCCACAGAGGTGCTTGTTTTTATGGTGGTAGGCATACAGGGTCATTGGAAAGCTCCAATTGCCTACTACCTCACAAAGTCTCTGTCACCAGACACACAGAAGGTCCTAAGCTCAACAATGTTCAAACAAAAGATGGACTGCACGCGGCCAAGAAGATCACAAACAAGCATGTCCACTTTGATGGCCAGAAGATGATGGTGTCCCTGGCTGCACAAACACTGAGTTACTCTGTAGAGGTAGCACTGCGCACACTGAGGAACCTTGGTTATTCACAGTTTAAAAACTGTGAAGCAACAGCAGAATTCATTGAGGTAATAACATGCAAACATTGTGATATATAACACTGCATATTCTGCATGAAATGTATTACTCTTTTGAACGCATATTTTTTTGAGAAGCAAGACGCTTTATTTTTCAAGCCCCAGCCAACTAGCCGGACTAGCTTCGTGGACGCCAAAACTCAGCTGGAACTCCGCTCACAGGACGCAGCAGGGGGTAAGAAGATGTTCATAAATGATATTGCTAATATGGGATGTCATACAGCTTCATGTCAAAAGAGGCGAACTATCCCTTCAAGCTACAAAACAACATTTTGTAGTTATGAAAGTAAATGCAGTATTGGGCACATCTTGTGTTTTGTGAATAACTGTTTTATCGTCAATTTAACATTGAAGATGTAACAATTTCGCCAGAGAATGGGAGAGGCTGTCCGGCTTCCCGTGTTGTCTCTGAATAGCCGCGGCTGCTACTGACATATACTCTCAAGAAGCACCCAGTAGATTTGTAGTGTGCCTAAATCATTTACCAATCAGGGACTTTATTGGAGCAAAACATGTATTGATGCATGTATAAATATTTGTAGAAAAGTCAGTTAACGTCTTTCAATAACTACAATTACTAGGTGCTCGCGAGGTGTCTTGCTTTGCCATGATCATATTGATGAAACATTTTCTTTTGAAGGTATCTGTTAGTCATCGGCTTTGTCATAAAAAACGGACACATTGTTGATGATGATTCCTGACCTGCTCCAAGTTCAGTGTTATGTCTGCACATACCGCTTCAGTCAGGATCACTTGGAGCTTTTGTTCAATTCTGTCAGGGCATCAGGTAGAATTTTTCCATTTAGAATTTACTTTTTAGTCCGTGGGCCAGACCGGATACTGGTACCATCTGGATGGGTAAATTCTAGTAGAGATTTTTTTAATTAGTTTATTATACATCCTCATCCCTAGTTTACAGTATGTTTTGATGTGATAGACCTCTCAGACTGGTCACCTATTGGTGGCTATCACCTCATGAAGTAACCCACCCCCTAAAGTAAATGGCACATCAGACACCAGTGTGTATCTTTTTATAGCCTACCTGTGGAGGAAAATGGTTATATAGTTTCCTTACTTACCCTCAGAAGATATAACTTTTATGACTCTGACTGTCCTCATCTAAGTATTTTTATTTTTATTTTTTATTATTATTTTTTTTAGGAGGCTGGAATAACAACCCCAATGCTGGGCAGTTCTAGGGCATTTTCCGCCGTCTGATGGTCCGTTGTGGTGTCTCACCAAGTGGGTCAGGCAATGTGTCAGCACAAGATGACACCGTGTCCCTGTCAGCTGCAGACATGCACTCTGCTTTAATGGTAGAGGAAGAGCTCCTGTCACCATTTGCAAACATTTCTGCAGTCATATGTGACCACAGTTACCTGCCCACCCGCTTTGGTGGTCTTGTCGACAATGCCCTGGTCTACATTTCAGGGTTTGTTGTGAGAAAAATTCTTAAAAAACTGTCCTGTGAGGTGTGCTGTGCAAGCCTTGTCACAGCTGCTGTACCCCCATCCTTTGACCAGAGCTACCACCTGCTTGAACTTAGAAACAATGGTGGGCTGATGATCCCCTCAGAGGGAACAGTGAAAGTGGTCAGAGCAGCAGAGCGTGTGATTCGCCAAAACTCAAAAGAACAAGGTGTCAGTGTGTCCTTCGTCAACCATTTCGTTCGGGCGGAGATTGGTTCAGAGGATGTGTTCTTACATGGGGAGCACATTGCAGAAACCCAATTTGGAATTGAGAATCATCATTTCATGCTTGTGTCATTTGTTGTGTCTGTATTTCATAAAGTAAGACTGCACCACATTGCAAAACTAAAGACCATGGAGTTACAGAGTGCCAGCACTCGCAAGAAGCTGTGCAAAACAGTTATTTTTCAAGAGTCTTAGCTCCCTAGCCTAAGCCTAAGTAAGATGCTGGATTGACCGTTTATTACTTTTCTAAGCCTTTGAAAAAAAATGTAGTGCTGGTACAGTTTATATGGGAGCTTGTATGTATAGTATATGTGTTACAGAAGGGTTGTGTGTGTGTGTGTTTCTTTATCAAAATATGAAATTAATTCATTTTTTTGTTAAAGTATTTTTTGGGGCTTTTTATGCCTTTAATGTTAGGACAGTTTGAGAGAGACAGGAAGCAGCGGGCAGAGAGAGGGGAAAGACACGCAGCACAGGGCCGCTCGGTGCGGGAGTCAAACCGGGGCCAGCTGCAGCGAGGACTGTAGCCTCTGTACATGGGGCGGCTGCTTAACCCACTACGCCACCGACCGCCCCATTCATTTATTCATTTATCAATATGCCACAGCCTACCATAGATCTTTGTTAAAGAGCATAATACAAAGTCTTTCAGCATGAAAGCACGTATTTTTAATATATGACTGTGTCCTGTATCATAACTAAATCTCTGCCGTTTGTAACAAACCAAACCGTTTGAAAATCCGGTAAAAATTCGGGCAGTTATGATTAATTTAGTTGGGGATATACACCTTCCTCAGTCGAAATAAATGCAATGGGCGGGCATTGGAAACCCATCCAAGATGGCAGCTGCGCTGATACGTCAGCTCCAATAGGCAGCGTCAGTCAATGAGGCGTCTACATATATTATGTCTATGGATATGGCAGTGATGCCTTTTTTTTTTAAAACAAACTTTATTAAAGCTCTTCAATAGTATACAAAACAAGTCAGGGAAGTATTCTTGACAGTGTTACAAAACAAAATTTACAAAACTGAACGTGACGTGAAAAAGAAAGGAAAAAAAGTACAATAAGAAAAAACGTGGCGTGGGCTGAGCAACATATTTAAAACAGCAAGGTTTTAGCAATGCTTTGATAGATCACAGTTGTTTTCTTGCTTGGATTAGAGACATATTTAAGTGATTTAAAATATTGAACAAAGTAGTTTAGAAAGACAGTAAACACCGGAACAGTATCTTTCCATTTACATGTATGAATAAAATATTTACTCAAAATTATCACAAGATTAATGACATCAGAGACATCAGAGTCCAGGTTGTCCATGAAATAAAGAATGTCCTTAGATTTGAAAAAAGGTATATTAGAAATTTTAAGTGAGACCCAACTATGAATATCAGACCAGAAAACATTAACATGACGACAGCTGTAAAAAAGATGATCTGTAGTTTCTATTTCAGAGGAGCAGAAGGCACATGGATCAGAATCGAACTTAAATCTTCTATGTAGAAAATCTCAAACAGGGTATACATCAGATATAATTTTGAAATGGGTTTGTTTTACCTTAGGAGGAATTGGATATTTTATATAAAGAGAAAATTACTTATTTTTAAAGGCATTATCTAGGTCTTGTCTTTTATTGTTGACATTAAAATTACAAAATATTTTTTGTTTAAATGCTAGGGAGACCAATCTATTACTACATCTTTTATCTTGAAGCGATACATTATCAATTGTCAGCGAGATCAAGCTAGTGTTGATTGAAGAATATTGCATGGTACTTTGGATAAGTTTAAGTAATGGTATGGGAATTGCTTTACAAACCTTGTTATAACCATTACGTGAAATCTCTATCTTATATTTCTTTATGAAGTCATCGTATGATAACAGCATTCCATCTGTATATAACAAATCATGAATAAAACATATGCCGTTATCATACCAATCAGATTCAAACAGAGACTTCCTGTTGATAGTTACAACCTTATTGTTCCATAATAAGGAATTGTGAGGGGAGAAGTTGTGAGTAAAAAGCAACTTCCCAAAATCTAATGCTTGCTTGTAAAAACTTGACAACTTTAAAGGTATCTTGGAAACTTCAAAGTCACAATTAAACAAAAACTGTAGCCCTCCAACCTTATTAAAATTTTTATTGGGAATATGAAACCACATCGATTGAGGCTGGGTAATACATTCTTTCAACCATTTGATTCTGAAAGCTGCAACAATAGATTCAAAATCTAAAGCATTCAAACCTCCATTTTTATAATCTTTAACTAATTGTGATTTGCGTATATAATGAGTTTTATTTTTCCAAGTGAAATTAAAAATTATAGTATTATCTAGTATTATGTCCAGAGTGCAAGTGGTTGATTTCAGATGCCGAACTGTTTCCTGTAGGATTTTTTAAATCGACAATATTAAATTGTGACATAATGTCAGAGTTATTTCTAGGTTTGAGACACAGATTAGTTTTCTTGTTTGTCTGTGTTGCGTGAATGTTTTGTCTAATCTATAGCAGGGACCCTGAACACATCATGGCATGGTATCTTTGTTTTGAACTGTGCTATCTTTGTTCTGAAAACTGGATGTTGTGCTGCTCCTTGAACACCCTGCAAATCCCCTTGTGTCCTGCTCTGCCAGGACAGATGATGTAAGAGGAGGAGGAGGAGATGCCCTGCGTTTCTCAGTTGATGGTGGTCGCTGGAGTCCTGGCTGGGATAGAGACATCCTTTGGAGACCTTGGGTAAATCCTAAGACTCTTGTATTTTTTATTGAAGTACTTGAATTTACCTAGATTATTTTAATTTAAGATATTTTGTAATTAATTAATTCATTTTAATTTTTTTGAATCAATTGGATGAACTCTAATTTGCCTAAAAATGATTATTTTGTATTTTTGTCTGTCTGATTGAATGCTTGTGTTAACAAATAAATCAGACGTTACTCAACAGTTACTCAGTACTTGAGTAGTTTTTTCACCAAGCACTATTTTACTCTTACTCAAGTAATTATTTGGATGACTACTTTTTACTTTTACTTGAGTCATATTATTCTGAAGTTACAGTACTTTTACTTGAGTATAATTTTTGGCTACTCTACCCACCTCTGGTTATTACTAGATTATGTATCAGAAGATCTTTTTCTTTTTTACCAACAACGCCACCCTGGGTTAGGACCCAAGGACCCGTCCTTAAAGTCGATTATACCCTCTTCCAAAAGGACACTCAGGAAGGGCAGGAGAGGAAGTTTAATAATCAAATACAAAATGTTATTGTTAAAATAAGCACGAGATTTGGCACAAAAAATAAATAAAAAGATAAGGGAGCCCAACTGAAAAAGGGGGTACAGGATGAGGCTTACTGGCTGGAGGAGGGGTAGACAAGGAAAAGTGTATCCAAACAGAAAGATGAGCACCCCACTCACACAGGAAAAACGTGATATGCACACAAAGAAAATCTTTAACAGGGATCTCACACACGCAGAAGTAATAGGAAACGGGGTCAGCAGCAGAAAGCGAGTCGACCAGAGACGGCCGACAGGACCCCGAATCAAGCCCCCAAAGCAGCAACAGACCAGTGTTATACCGAGAAAAGCATCCTTAATGCTTTGTCTCCTGTGTGGACTCTCATTTGCATCTTCAGGGGTTCATTTCGGCTACATTTTCTTTCCAAAAACATCACAGCCAAATGGTTTTTCCCCAGTGTGGACCCTCATGTGTTTCTGAAGATGCGCTTTTTGTTTAAATGTTTTACTACACACATCACAGCCAAATGGTTTTTCCCCAGTGTGGACTCTCATGTGACTTGAAAGACTTCCTCGCTCGCTAAATGTTTTACCACAAACATCACAGCCAAACGGCTTCTCTCCAGTGTGGTGGTCTCTTATGTGTTTCTTAAGATTTGAGTTTCTTTTAAATTTTTTTCCACAATCAATGCAGCCAAAAGGTGTCTCTCCTGTGTGGACTCTCATGTGACTTGAAAGAGTTCCTCTGTCACGAAATATTTTACCACAAACATCACAGCTAAATGGCTTCTCTCCTGTGTGGACTCTCATGTGACTTGAAAGAGTTCCTTTGTGACCAAATTTTTTCCCACAAACATCACAGCTAAATGGCTTCTCTCCTGTGTGGTGGACTCTTATGTGTTTCTTAAGATTTGAGTTTCTTTTAAATTTTTTTCCACAATCAATGCAGCCAAAAGGTGTCTCTCCTGTGTGGACTCTCATGTGACTTGAAAGAGTTCCTCTGTCACGAAATATTTTACCACAAACATCACAGCTAAATGGCTTCTCTCCAGTGTGGACTCTCATGTGTTTTGAAAGAGTTACTTTCTGACTAAATCTTTTACCACAAACATCACAGATAAATGGCTTCTCTCCTGTGTGAATTGTCATGTGTTTTAAAAGAGTTCCTCGCTCACGAAATTTTTTACCGCAAACATCACAGCTAAATGGCTTTTCTCCAGTGTGGACTCTCATGTGACTTGAAAGAGTTCCTTTGTTTCCAAATTTTTTCCCACAAACATCACAGCTAAATGGCTTTTCTCCAGTGTGGACTCTCATGTGTTTTGAAAGAGTTCCTCGCTCACGAAATCTTTTCCCACAAACATCACAGCTAAATGGCTTCTCTCCTGTGTGAACAGTCATGTGTTTTGAAAGAGTTCCTCGCTCATGAAATCTTTTCCCACAAACATCACAGCCAAATGGCTTCTCTCCTGTATGAACAATCATGTGTTTTGAAAGAGTTTCTCGCAGACTAAATCTTTTCCCACAAACATCACAGCTAAATGGCTTCTCTCCTGAGTGAACATTCATGTGTTTTAAAAGAGTTCCTCGCAACCGAAATCCTTGCCCACAAACATCACAGCTAAATGGCTTCTCTCCTGTGTGAACGTTAATGTGTCTTAAAAGATTTCCTTGCCTACTAAAGGTTTCATCACAAACAGTGCAACAAAACTCTCCTGTGTGCACTCTTGTCTTATTAACAAACTTTTTACCACTGTCAGAGGAGCTGAAGGATATTTTGGCAGCGTCAGAAACAACATCATGTTTTACACTTGACTCAAGTACCATCATCTGTCCCGAATGTTTGTAACTGTCCTCTGTTTCAGGTCCAGATTTCTGCCAATAATCATCATCACTGACTTCAGTCTCAGAAGAGTCTGACGTCTTGTCATCAATATTTGGTTGTAAATGACCGTGTGGATCTGGGTTTCTGGCTGGTTCTGGTCCTTCATATTCCTCTTCATCAGTTTCTGTTTTCATCTGTTCAGCTGAGCTGGTTGGAGTCTTTATTTTATGAAACTGTGAGGGCTGAGGTTTCTCTTCATCTTCACTCTTTACAGTAACATCAGTGAGCGAGAGCCTGGTGATATCAGTCTCTTCCTGCCCATGAAGCTGCTCTTCCTCCTGATTGATCCAGAGGTCCTCCTCTTCCTCCTTAATTTGGACGAGTTCTGGGTCCTGCTGGTCCACACTGGAGCTCCAGGGAGCCTCTTCTTTAATCACCAACAGCTGCTTAACATCTGCAGGAAACACAAATATACATTATATTACAACACACAACTTAGTTTAAATGCATTTATCCTGCTCTTCAACAGCTTGAGTATTATTCAAAATGTTGCTGGTCCGTTTCAACAAAACAAGCAAAAAATGAGAAATTAAATATACAAAATTTATACAACTGAGACAACATGAGTGATTTATTTATTTTATTCCACAAGGTGCACCAGAAGCGAGAGAAATTGTGTGAAGTGCTGCAGAGGAATGATATGACGGCTGCTAAATACCAAACTTATGAAAAGACGGTTTCTGATGGTCATGTTGAAGGGAACAAGACGGTGTAACTGCTTGAATCTTACACAGGGATTCTCTCCCACTAGTCAAAAAGACCAGATAGGACTCCTTCTTCAGCTTGACGGCTTCCCTCACCACTGGTGTCCACCAGCGGGTTCTGGGATTGCCGCCACGACAGGCACCGACCACCTTAGGAACATGGCCCATTCGGACTCAATGACCCCCACCTCCCCCGGGACATGGTTGAAGCTCTGCCGGAGGTGGGAGTTGAAGCTCCTTCTGACAGGGGATTCCGCCAGACGTTCCCAGCAGACCCTCAAAATACATTTTCTGGTCCCTCATCTAGGATCTGTCCCAGACTCATTGGGGCACGCAAACCCCCACCACGGCAAGGTGACAGCTCATATTTATTTTGGCAATTATATTTTTTAATTATTTATTTTGAGTGTAAAAGGTTGAAATACTTCACTGCAATTCTGACGTACATTTGTCCACCATAGTGTAATGGCTTATACCATGTAGTGGCATGTTTTGTTTTGTTTAAAATAAAATCGTATTTTAAATGTGTAATTCAGTCATTAATGTGTTCCCTGTTGGACAGAAAAGTAGCTTGTTAAGCAAAAGCCAATATGCTAACAGAAGAGATGTGCTCATACTTACTCTGTAGTAATTTGCTCAAACAGCAGGAAAGGAGCAAGCTGCTGAAAATTAAACCATAGTGAGACCAAGATGGACCATTATTCATCTCTTTTCCAGATTTTTTTTTTTTGATTTTTGCCGTGGTATCGGTTCAGTATCGAGGTATTTATGGCAGGTATCGTATCGAAGTCAAAATTTTGGTATGGGAACAACACTAGTCTGCAGTGAAAACCTTGCACATGCACTGTGGTGTTTAGTTGCAGGTTCATTTCTCCACTTACTGAGATCTTTGCTGTCTTGTGTCTGCTCCAGTTCTGATGTGGATGCTGCAGGTACGGGGGGCACCAAACTGAGTCCTCTGGGGTCCTCTGGTTGGAGGCTCCTCCTTCGAGGCATCCCTGCTGCACCTGAGATTCTCCTCTTCACAATCCTCGATGTTTTTTCAGATTTTAGGATGTACACGTTGGATCTTCTGCGGTTTCTAGCACAGCTGTCTGAAACGGTAAATACACAAAAGTCCACCAGTCAGCCAATTCTCCATTAAAACAACTATCTAAATTAATTTATGTGTCTTCTACTCCGAGCCCCTCCCGGATGACCGAGCTTCTCACCCTATCTCTAAGGGAGAGCCCAGACACCCTGCGGAGGAAACTCATTTCGGCCGCTTGTATTCGCGATCTCATTCTTTCGGTCACTACCAACAGCTCGTGACCATAGGTGAGGGTAGAAAAGTAGAGTGACCGGTGAATCGAACCTAATCTAAATTCATTTCTGTGTCTTCTGCAGTGATATTCAGATGTTAATCTCTGTAAAGAATAACCACAGTTATACAAATGATACATCACACACATGGAGACACAACAGTGAACATCAACTCTGAAAGAAAAATACATCAATCAGCAACTTTTTGTTTGTTAAACACTATCTGAACATAAACTAAACCTAGTTTTTCTATCAATGGATTTTTCAAAAATCTCTTTTCCTTTTTGATGAGTCTGGAAAATTTACAGGTGACAATGTCGGATTCTTCAGATTCAGGAACACATTTCTTCATACAGGTTATGTTTGTGGGTAAGACATCGATACATGTAAAATAAAAAAAATAAATGAAAAAAATAACCACTCTGCTCATACTACACACTGGGCCCCATGCAATAACATTTTCGTGGGACCTGCTAAAGCGAAGAAATGGGAAGCAATTACGTCACCGAAATAGAAAAGAAATGGTTTGATATGAAAATAAACGCTGTATCCAGACACACCCACCTGGCCTTCAGCTCAGTGCGCTCCACGACAGCACGAGTGATGCGTACGCATTGCTCCAATTATGATTGGCAGTCCAGCCACGGGATGAAAGTCCCTCTTAATTTGTACTTGTTGGACAGCGGTGTATGGGAATCTGATGTACCATGGGTGATAAACTGATGAGAGCTTTGATGACCAAGGGGAGCGCACAACTCACAGAGGACTGGGACACCCCCGATCTGTCTCCCATCCAGTGGTTGCGCTAAACTTTTTCACTGTCCGTCATTTTGACGGACAGGGTCGTAAAAATTCCGTCATTGTCCATTATTATCCGTCATTTTATTTTAAATGGTAATATACAGGCTTTTAAATGGTAGGCTAATATACAGGCTATATCCTAATGCTTATATTTAATAACTCGTGTTTTATTGACTTATTTTCATTTAAAAAATAATTCACAGAACAAGTGTGTATTATATAATATTTTTTTTATTTATGCATTTCTTCAGAGATTGACGTTCGGTCACTTGTGAACTCGTTTTTTTCAGCTGCGACGCTGGAGACTGGAATGACCAGCACCACTTCAGCTAAAGCTCTGAAGTCGGGAAACATGTCTCCCAATGAAACGATAAGAAGCCGGCAAGAGCCTCTGAACGTGGGATTTCCCGACCCTACCAGTACTCTCTTCATCGGGAGAAAATCCTGCAGCATGCGGTCTTTCTGTACGAGAGGTGCAGCTGCATCCCGCGGTGTCCCGTAGTGGTCACAGACGCGTTTATGATTCATCATCTTTCAAAGTTACAGACGGGCGGCTATCAGAACACCCAAGCGCAGCTGGCTAATCGGCCCACTGAACACCAAAGCTGTATTGAAAGCTGTATTGAAAGCTGTATTGAAAGATTGAAAGTTGAAAGATTGAAAGTTGGTGACGGCAATGAAACTTATGTAGAGTAAGAAAAATGTCATAACTTGCCTATGATTTAAATTGTGTGTTTTGTTGTTATTTTTTTTATTATTGGTAATGGTAATGGTCAAATCCGTCAAAATGAGGGACGGCCTTCAAATTTTTCCGTCATAGCTGAAAAAAATCCGTCAATGACGGACAATTGTCGGTTAACGCGACCTCTGCTCCCATCTCCCTCTGAAAGGTTCCAGTGGCCATCAATCCATGTCAGCCATTCGTCTGTCTTCGCAGGAAATCTGCGTACGAACGGTTGTTGCATGAGGCCCAATGTATGTCCCTGAATGGTCCAAGACTTTAAGATAGCATTACTGGTTAGAACTGGACTGAATAACAGGAACAGATGAAGCTTCTCTGCTTGTCAGATAGGTCCGTTACATTACATACACGTTTGAAAACAACACACACACACAAGTTGTTTATCACATCCCAAGAACATAACGCGGACAGTGGTTGGCCTGTTCATGTCACTAGTAACTGCTCAATTACATTCGGTAAATCCAACTACAGTTAAAAGTTGTTAACTCCTGCTCTCGGTGAAGGAGGACGCATTTTCTCTCTGCTCCCAACCCTCCCCTTTCTGCCCTGCTTCAGCGTGTCTGAGTATTGTCTTTTGGAGCCTCTCTTTACATATCGGACAAATTCAAGAATGATGGATCTGGTCAGATGGTCTCTCAACGCAATTGAAGGCAATTGGGGGAAGGAGAACCCTCATGCCCTGACGGGACATTCTTCGCTGGATACTCAATGGACTCCTGGGGGAAGTGGCGAATTTTGTGTCGAGCGATGTTCTCAGTCGAGTACGTAGAAGATGTCTATACATTTGGATTTATGATACTTTT
Organism: Odontesthes bonariensis; assembly: GCF_027942865.1. NCBI lineage: Eukaryota > Metazoa > Chordata > Actinopteri > Atheriniformes > Atherinopsidae > Odontesthes > Odontesthes bonariensis. The sequence continues at coordinate 4,714,516 of NC_134528.1, read as the reverse complement.
TCCTGCTGTTTGGAATTGGAGGATAGCTGGTATTTCAAGAAATTAAGAGAACGTGGACAGTGTTCGAGGGGGTGGCAAGAGCAATCAACACTCAGACTGAGATGCTACGTGAGCAGAATCAGAAGCTGGATGCGATCCTTACACAGGTTCGCAGGCTGGCTGAGGTTCCTGCACTCAGAAGAGAAATGGATTACCCAGGGAGAAGGTTGATTGATTACTTGGACCGGGCGCAATGGTCCTGGATTTGGCTACATTCCACTATTCGGCTGATTGGGATTCGCCATGAGACGCACCCAGCAAAGACTTAAAGCAGGCGGAAAAACAAGAGTCTGCCTGACCCAGTGTTTCCCACACATAGACTAATTTGTGGCGGTGCGCCACAGATTCAACACCGGCCGCCACATATTGCGTTTCGTTATTATTTTATTTTTTTAACGCCATTTAAAAAATATGCATCGTATTCGTTAAGCTGCATTTCTTTTCCCTTCTCTCCCTCCGTCTCTCTGTCAGTCACGCGTCTCTCTCACATAGCCTACACACACACACACGGCTGGCGAAATTCACGAAAGGTTGGTATCACGTGCAACTTTATAAAATCACACATTAAAAAGTCCTATAAAAATATTTTATATTTTGAATACAATGTTGTCCCGTCTCGACCCGACCCATAGCAAACAAGCGATTACGCCTTGTTTATAAAGTTAACTAGTCGCAAGTTTGAGGTAAAGAAAAAAAAAAAAAAGATGTAGTTGGGTTGTCAAGGTCTAAACACTAGCAGCTGTGAATCAAATAAAGTAGGTTTTTAAACTCTTACACTGAATGTTTGCTGCTTCAATCCAGATGAGTTTTGAAAAATATTTTCCGCGATTGAAAAAGAGACGTGCGTGTTGATGATGAGAACCAGCCTGAACCGGAGGTATCAGTCTGAAACAGCTTAACAGTCCGACCAGTGTAATTAGCTATGTTATTCATTTGTTTACAATGAAGATGTGAATATCAATACAAATAAAGTTCTGTGTGACCAATTATTAATGAAGCCCACCACCACACAGCCCACCACTAGGGCTGCCACGATTAGTCGACGTTGTCGACAAAAATCGATGATAGAAATAGTCGACAATGAATTCCATTGTCGACTATTGTCGCCAGACGTGTTTTTCCAACAGAGTGAGGCATCTCACTTAATTACAATCTCTGCCGAGAGTCGCACATGCACTCTCACATGCGTCTCTGACGGTAACGTACACAGAAATGGCGGCGTCCAACACATTAGCTACGCATGCCAAAACATCTAAAGTTTGGGAGCATTTTAGCCTGGATATGGTGAATAAAAAGATAACTTGCAAGGTTTGCAAAGCAGACCCTCTGTGATGCACGAACATTTAAAGAGAAAGCACGTTGGGCAGTTAAACGAAACGGAGTCTGTCTGACTCGCCAACATTCAAGTAACATTCAAGCCAATACGTTTTGTTTTTGATGTACATTTTATACGCGTTTTTTCGCTTTAAAAGAGAGCTTTAACGTTATGCCTGACTGTGCCCGACACACGTATTTTACATTAAATGCATGCAGTCCGAAGAAGAGAGCCACCATGGACCGTTGACTGTTGAGAATTGTAAAGTTCTTTTGCAACAGACTGTGCAGTTGACCACTGAATGTACTTCACAAAATGCACTTAATATTTGTTTTATTTACTGTTTTACTGCTGCTAATGTGCCTGTCCTTGGTTTACAGGAAAAAATGTTTACTTGATTGTAATTAATTATTTATTTTTTATAAAACACATTTGCCTGTCCTTAAAAAAATGGACAGAGGTTTATTTATTTATGGATTTATGTCTATACTGACCGAGTACTGTGCCTAATTGGTTTTAGATGGGCCATTTTTATTTACTTTTTGTATGAATCAGCAGCAAAGTTGAATAAAAGATGCATTTTTCATTGAAGTACCCATCTTTCTTTTGTTTATTATCATTTACCACATAATGAAAGCAACTTCATGCTAAATTTAAGAAAAAATTAATAATTATCCGATTAGTCGACTAATCGTTTCAATAGTCAGTGACTAGTCGACTATTAAAATAGTCATTATTTGCAGCCCTACCCACCACCACACATTGCCTTCAGATCTGTGGGAAACACTGCTGACCTGAACAAAATTTTGTTATTTCAATCTGGCGCCCTATGCTGGCCTTGGCAGCCAGCTGCAAAATGTTTTCTCCAAGTTGTTGAGAATGTAAACAGATGCTCTGCCCCATGTGCTCCCTCCCCTTCCTGAGACTCCTGTGGAATCTGTTTAGACTGGCTGACAAACTTCCAACACCAAGGACAAAATGCCTGATACAGTTTGCACAGACTTATTGCACACACCCACACACACATGCTCATTGATAACACACGCAATTCCTACACCTCCTCACCGGTCCCAATGCTTGATGTTATGTGTATGTTTTTGCAATCTAAAACTGTATCCTGTAAAGTGTGAAATATGATTTTTTTTCTCCTCCTCTCACCTAACGTGGTACCTTTTTCTGGCAGCGCTCTTCAATGAGCTGCATGGCCATGGTAACCTGTCTCCCCCTTTTTGTTTTTTTGTTGTCTGTCCAGATGGGTGTACTGGAACCATATTTCGCTATGCTATATGTGTAATGAAAATAAATTATGATTGATTGATTGAACTTCTGTACGGAGATGGCGCAGCCCAAGAAAATAAAGGTGAATCATTTCCATATGTGGGGACATGAGGGTTATTACTAAGTTATGTATCAGAAGATCTTTTTCTTTTTACCAACAACGCCACCCTGGGTTAGGGCCAAAGGACCCGTACTAAAAGTCGATTATCAGCTCTTACAAAGGGACACTCAGGGAGGGCAGGAGACAAAGTTCAATGATCACATACAAAATGTTATTGTTTAAAATAAGCACGAGGTTTGGCACAAAAAATAAAAAGATAAGGGAGCCCAACTGAAAAAGGGGGTACAGGATGAGGCTTACCGGCTGGAGGAGGGGTAGACAAGGAAAAGTGTATCCAAACAGGAAGATGAGCACCCCACTCACGCAGGAAAAACGTGACATGCACACAAATAAAATCTTGAACGGGGATCTCACACACACGCAGAAGTAATAGGAAACAGGGTCAGCAGCAGAAAGCGAGTCGACCAGAGACGGCCGACAGGACCCCGAATCAAGCCCCCAAAGCAGCAACAGACCGGTGTTATACCGAGAAAAGCATCCTCATTCGCGGGGTAATTCAGGTGTGGATTATTCCATTTATCCAATAAAGTTACTGTGAGAATATTGAGCTGACAATGGTTTTTCATTCATTCATCTTTTTTTCATTTGGATTAATAATACATGTACACTTATGATAATCTGACAATTGCACATTTTATATCTCTTTCACCTATTATTATATTATTGTGCAAATATTGCAAAGTAAGGGCCGTGACTAACACTTTTATAGTAAGACAGCTGGAGACATTTTCTATGAATATCAATCTTTACTCAGTAAAGCCCAGATGAAATAATCTAAAAATGAACCTAAAACTAGGAAATTTGATTATTTTAATTTTAAAGACAATTTTGGAATTTATTGAAATTCGCATCTGTTAATTCAATCAGGCAAACAAATGATAATGTAGTTATATAATTGCATTCTCTCTTTAAAGCAGGGGACCATCAGGGGATGCATTTTTCGGCATAACACCGGCAGCGAAGCAGCGGTAACAAATCAGCAGACCGGTGTTATGCCGAGAAATACATCCCCTGACACGGGAACGCTTAGAGCATCGCTCTAACTCCTGCATATCGATGAGAAAACGGATATAAATATAACCGGAGAGACAACTTTTAAACACATTCATAATGTAATCGTGTTGTTTAACTATGAATGCCCTATAAAGGTGGAGTTTTATGGAAGATTAATTTTAGAAAACACGACTTTGACACCTTTATCTAAACACGTTGGAGGCGAACGCTTTACAGTCACACTGTCTGATGAAAAATGTTCTCTGTTTCGTGGTTTGCAGTTACGGGTGACATTCCTCATTTTTTCTACCAACACAATAACAAAGCCTTGTGTTTAAGCCTTGTGTAACACCCAAACTTTTGAACTAGAAATAAAACGCTGGAATGATTGCAAATAGAAAATGTGTCTGAGTGAGAAAATAACCGGGGACTCTATAACACAGCATGTCAGAATGGCAAAGACGGAAAATATAACTTTTCTCGCCATAACACCGGTGTTGTGCTTATTCTGGCAGGTGGAAAACCAGCCCTGCCGTGATATGCACCCCCTCTTGGTTTTTTTTCTGTTAATCCCAACATCAAATGCTTTTCACAGTACACAGATAAGACTAGTGTGTTTAACCAGCGTCAGTTTAGTGCATGTGACAGCTTTACAGTAAGAGTTAAGCAGGGGGTACATGCTGTATCACAGGAAAGGGAACACAAGGCCTGCCATGAAATGCTCCCCATCTGCACAATTTTATTTCTTTGACCTCAGCATTAGGTACTTTTAACTGCATGAATTTGGTGCCAATATATGTATGAGTTTGATAGGTCTGATAACAGATATGTTAGTGGTGGATTGGTTTATTGTATTTTATCTTATAAAGCAGCAAGAAAAATATTTAATTTCTTAAAAACAAGTGTAGCTATTGAATATGAGAATATGTCCTTTAATGGTGAGAAACACACAGATGCTATGACTCGTCTATCAGGCATAGATCAAATTACATTTTCATATAGTGATTTTCAGGTTATTGTTTTGACCTATACAGTCTACAGGTTAACACAAATAAAAGCACTTACTTTTGAACCTTGCAACAAAAGCTGGAATCATATTTAGTCTTGTGAAACCCCAAGTCAAATATATTCACCTTGTTTTGAAAAAATCAAGTCCATTCATTTTGTACTTATGGCTGGGGTATATATTTTCACAGAACAGAAAAGTGATTTTGTGTTGAGAAGAACATCGGTACACTCTTTAGACTTTTAAAGACTGAAAGCAACCGATGTTCTTCTCTTCCATCTCCTTCATAAATAGTTAAATCGTAGAATAGTATGTTCCCCAGCGTTTGTTTAGGCGAAATGCTTCACTTTCTGAACCAACGAGTGGAGCGCGCTCGCTCCCGCGAGGGGGTGCATCTGACGGCAGGGGTGCCGAATTCGGCACAACACCGGCAGCGGTAACAAAGCAGCCGTGGCTGAATAGCCGTGATCACTCTGGGCTCTCCTTACTTAGCTTTAGTGTCCATGAACTCCGGTTCCCGGTCCGGTTAATGTGCGTCCTGTCCAAAGAGGGAGAAGGGTGAAGAGAGTCGGCGTAGCGGGGAAGACAGCCACCACACACCATGCAACCAGCAGACTGCTGGAGGGGGAGGAGCGGAGGCAGGAAGCGAGAGATCAGGGGAGGGACGCGGCCTACTTTTTCCTCTCTGCCTGAATGATGATTGTCTAATAAGCCAGAGAGAGCGAGGTGACACAGAAGCGGAGTATCTCTCTGTCTCTTTTTTTTATGGCGGTTGGCAGGGATACTTCTATGATATACTGTACTTATTGTCTGTTTCTTTTAAATGCTTTATGCTTGCCTTTAATATCTTTTAATTGCCTCCCAAAACAAATTCAAGAATATAAAAGATATGATGGGAGATAATCGAGTCTTAGAATATTTAACAGAGTGGCGTAGTACACCAAACTACGCTGTCTGTCATGACAATTTATTAACATTACTAAAATATTCGGGTATGATAGGAGATAATGGCTAGACTATTTAACAGAAAGTGACCAGTCAAGCACGCGAAACAACACTGTCATGACGATAAATTAACATTACTAAACTGACTGCTTTACACACTAAAGATACGCGATAGCCGATAGCCTAGCACATAGGCGAGCTACGTCTTTTCGCATTTGTGATCAGAATGACATATGCGCTCATGACAATAAATAAACATTACTAAATGACTGCTTTTACACAGTAAAGTTACGATGGCGGGCGAGCGATGATAGCGTATGGGTAGCTGCTGCTTCGCGTCGGCATCTGCGGCTTCCGTACTGCGGAAGTGGGCGTGGTTTTGTCTAAACTCGGTTGGAAAAGGGATACACGCGGGCTGGACTGGGACCAAAAAATGACCCGGGCAATTTTGGCCATGGTGGCCCACCATGAATATTTATACGATCACACAAGTAATCTCATCACTTTCTGTGAAAAATGCAATTAAATCTACACACTCTAAACACTGTCTATGTGCCATGCCTCTCTCATGCTCTTCTATTCTTTGGTGCACATGCCTGCAGTCTGCCATGCCTATATTAAAGGCACTATGATCATTGGGCTTGCTAAAAGCAAGGCAAACAAAACAAAATGAAGCATGGCATCTCATCTCCTCCATCACGTATCATGGCGTGATATTCCGCCTCTACCTCAGCATCACATTTCCTTCTGTTCACTTCCTCGATCTTGACTCGATGGCCGATTTGTTTGTGAAGCGATTTAATTGTTCTTTGTTTTTTGCCGCGGACAAACCCAAAAAGCTCATTTTCATACTTAACGACAATCACAAACACATAGGAAGACTTAGCGAATGTTGTCCGGTCATGTCATACATATTCGGTTTTAATGTTCCCAATAGTGAATCTGTAGCGGTACACACTCGCATTTAGCTTCATACTTGCATACTTGCAGCTCCATCGGACGAAACAGCTTCGGTCGGATATAACGGATTCGGTCGGAAGACATTAATTCATTTCACCATTTCTTCGTGTTGGCGTCTTGCAAACTATTTACATTTACACACAAACAGGGATCGGCTGATTCGCTAGTCACATGACTAATCAGCCATCACATCACATGATCGCCCTTGCTTTATTATTTATTCTTCGGCGACAACAACTTGGTCCATGAAATTGTCCCACCATGCGCTGCTTCCCGGTCTAACCCAAAAGTGGCGCTCCATGTACGGCTTGCGTTGCTGCAGTGGCTGGGTTCTCATCATAAAAGCTTGTTGAATCTGGCGCCTCCTTGCCACCTATTGTTGTGCACAGCGTACTACCAGCAGCAGGACATGGAGCAGGCTCCCATGCTGATCGTGGTTGTCCATGATTTCCATATTCTTCTCGATGACACGAATAGAAAGGAAGTGTGTAACTGAAGTGAAGCACGCCTGTTTGTTTTTAGTTTCCCAGCACTCAAGTCACATGACCAACGATACCAGCCTAGCGAATCAGGGAGGAGTACGTCCGCAGTAGCTAGAGCTCAGCACTGCGGATCCCCGTTTCTCCCCGTTTACAACTGCTAAAATCAGCATCGTATGCGAATGCTTACGTGGGCTCCGGCGTCTTTGAATCCTTCCACCTATGAAGTCGTATTCCAGTATTTTAATGTAAATGGACAGTGCATCCGCGATAGAAACGATATAGAAACAGATTAGTATAAATGGCACCTTAGAATTGTAACTGGGGCAGCTGCCACAGTTAGCGCTTGCAAGCTCAACCATGGCAACAGGTTTAAATTCAAACTGGTGCGCTGTCCTGAAGGAATATGCTGACACCAAAAAGGTTAGCTGTCACTACGACAACATGCATTCAAGTGGGCCGCAACATGATCTGACCTTTCATATAAAAGTCAAGCTCGATACATTTACCGGTAAGACAAAGAGAGCAGCCAAAGACTAGGCTGCACAATTACTGATAGAACTCATAAACCCGGGTGGTAACAACCCACAGGGTGACATCTCCACGAGGAAGGGAGATCAGCGTGACGATGCAAGTTTCGTCGGAGAACTAAAGGGGGTGATCGCGAACCATTTCACATTATTTGTAATAAATTCACAAAAGACACGCCTAATCTCTTGCATGCTCTGTACCTTAGGAATTCTGTCAACGGAAGAAATTGCCTTTGCCTAGGAGGAGGAAGCATACCAGTCTTTGCAGCACACGTGCCGTTGCAAAGTCAAACTGCCAATGGAGGAGTACAGGGGTTACGTTTCCATACATGTAAAAGGTAGGCTTTGTGTGTGTAGTATCATAATACTGTGCTAAAGACAGCTTGAGGGTCATATGTTCTTTCTGACACCTACAGGTTCTGGGGGATTAAAGAGAGTCGCAAAGGGGCATGCTGCAGAAAATGCTCTCAACCTGGTCCAGCTGTTGGTCGGATATAACAGCTCACGACAGAGAGAAAGCAGTCGTTGGACGACACAGCTTTCTCTCTGTGGATATGAAATTTACCTAAAAATAAAACCAGTTGTACAAAAGAATTAAATCCTTTTCCATTTGGTTACTTGAAAGTAAAGTAAAATGTCCTTTTCATGTAAATGTACTGAATGCCCAGTTTTCTTTTCAATAAAATTTTGTACATTCAACCAAAACATTTGACAATATAAACAGTGAAAAAATAAATGTGCAATAGATTCATCATACAAGCAACAGAAACCACAATTAAGAAAAATTAGCAAAAGGAATAGTTACATTTACCAAAAGATTTCTAATATATTGTACATTTGTTAGTTGTGACGTCAACATTTCCCAGAAAAATATTGTTGATAGGAGCTAAAAGGAAGCTCCAATACATTCCTCGGGATAGCATTAAAGATTACATCATATTCTTTTGGAGTAACTGAAATACCAAATTTAGAAATAAATTCTTCATAAAGTAACAGTTGACCATCAGTTTTCATGAGTTGTGATACTAAAATAATATTATTATTAATATTATAATATAATATTATTATAATACTATTATTGATCCAGTTTTATTGATCTATTTTTATACAGAATACTCCTGTTATTCCAAATGTAATATCGTGTAGGTGCAAATTATGTTTGTACAACATTTTCCAATTCAGCAGAGCTTGCTTGTGACAATTTGCTCATTTCACAGGTAATTTATCAGGGTTATAGTCACATTTTAGCAGGAAGTTAAGTCCTCCAATTGAATTAAAAAATGGATTTAGGGAAACCATTCAAAATATTATCTTCTTCATTAATTAATTTTGTAAACCATTTAATTTAAAAAATATTATTCAATGTTTCAAAACTTAGGACCTCCAGACCCCCATGTTGTCTTGTGTTACATAATTCCTCTTTTTTTATATAATGACACTTATTTCTCCATACAAAATTGAATTAAATTGTATCTATTTTTTTTATATAATCTTGTGTTGTACTGCTACTTGTCTGTTAAGTAAATAGTATTCTTGTTCTACACTCTGGCCTTGTTATTCGTGTGCCGACAGTACAGGACACTCTTCATCTCAGAACTAAATAATCTCGTTCTGTTTGTTGTCTCTATGGAGCCATGGAGCCTAGCATGCTAACTGCAGCTAGTTAGCAGTTAGCTCTGCTACTGATCGTGATGGTTATTTTCTCTGTGCTGCTCTAAACTTAAATTCTATCAAAATAAAGACACTGAACCTCCAAACAGAACTAAAGGAGAAAAAAACAACTTTTGCTGACTTTATTTCGGTTTCCTTTTTTTGCGAGTCAGCCAGATGTTTTATGTGAACATGAAACTTTGGCTGCAGTAACACCTTTTTGCCACATGGCGGAGCCACTGAGTCAGGTCAGAGCTTTGATGGAGAAGTTTTCAAACCGTGAGCCTCCAAATAGAGGCAGAAAGCCCTCTCCTCTACTCTCCTCCTCCTCAGAATTCTGGAAACTACTATTACTAACTGCTACTACAGATATACAGATGTACATTAGTGTGGGTCATCTGAGAAGACGGTTAGCAAGGCTTCAGCTCTATCAGAGGCGCAATCTAACTGAGCCCGATGTCGTCATTAACTACATAGTTGACCAGCTTTGGGACAATAAGAAATACTCTGCTGATACACTAAAGGTGTGCACGATAAGTTCATCTGTAATTGAAGCAAAAATATTTAAATCATATTGAGATGATTAAGAGCTGCATGGGTTGGATTGAGTGGGCATACAAAATGGATGGATGAGTTGATTAATGCAATAATGTGCGTGTGGACAGTGTTCGCTATTTACAACAAAAGGTATTTTTTAAAAAAGTCTAAAAAGAATCCAGAAAAACTTCCATCCCAAGCAGTCCATGTTTAGCTGAATCATACTGAGAAACACTTTCAGAAATCAAATCTAGTTTTTAAAAACAAAATCTTGACAGCAGAGCTTCTCATTTGGAGACCACATCACTGTGAGGCTGTAAATCAGCCTGCTGTTACAGCTTTACTGTAAGTTCAGCGTTCTGGAAAGGCACGGATCCACCTCCCTGAGAGCAGCGATCAGACCTGAGCTGGCTTCTGCTCCCTTTTTTCGCACCATGTCAATCACATTTCGAGCTTTGTCTGCTCTGGTGTTTGTTCTGGCTTCCTCCATCTCATCATGATTTATAACACGCTGAGCCAGGAGCTCATCTAGAAGCGCGTTTAGATTCGGATTAGATATTTTGTCAATAAAGTCTGTCCGAATTGAGAACAGCCTGACATCTGCTGGACTTTGGTCCTCTGAGTAAACTCCGGCGACATTCCTCTGTGAAGCTTCACGCCTTTGACCTGAAAGAAAGCCAGGGAAAAACATTCTTTATAACTCATTAAGACTTTTAAACAATCAAGAAATTTAATATATTATACACAGCTAAATGTAAAGTCCTACAGAGAATAAATGTTATTTATCTGCTACAACAATAATCACTTGGAGAAAATGATGAGTCCTTGGACAATTCAAGTGTGACATCTCTGAAATGTGCTGCACTTCACTGAATGTTAAATACTGAAATTAAAGGAGCAAACCGCCATTAAACAGCACTGTTAGAGTTAGAAACACTACATTAAGTAATCTGATTTTGTGAAAAAAATTACATTAACAGCTGCATCTCTTCCCAAATTAATACAACATAATCAAACATCTTCTTATAACTTAAGAAGTGTTAACGTTTGGTTTTGAATGCAGATCCCTTATGCAGGTAACCGAGGTAGCTGTTCCAGACCAGATGCTCCTGAGCCTGGAGGTCCACGACCAACAAGTTCCATCAGAACTGGTGACAAAGTGTGGACTGCAGAATGACAGCAGGCTTATAAAGAATATACGGATCCATCTAACTATTTCCTTTTCCAGCCATCTATCAGGTGGGCCATGTTGCAGATGGATTCACTATTTACTTGACAGATCAACTTCACACTCCCAGACACCCATCTCTGTTTGGTCGTCTCTGACTGTGATCATCACTTCTTTTGTGTTTGTAGGAAGCCGGATCTGAAAGTCTGGGTAGTAGTTTGGTCCAAAGTCTGGTTTAAAATCGTCTTTCTGAAAGTCAGGAACACAGTGTCGGAACCTTTATCGCATCCAGATTCAGCCAAGGCAACGTGCAGCAGTTTTCTGAACCATGTCAGAATATTACAGCATGAACTAAATACTCACTGGAGGTTGGATTCTATAGGCGACCTGACAGTGGACAGAGTAAGTCTGACCTTTGATGAGTTTACATTTGGGAGGAACGTTGAGGAATTCAGCTTTATGTCGTTTGCACACCTGGAGAGACATCACAACATTTAAATTAGAGTTAGTCTCCAGTAGGACACATCTGCACACAGGGAAAGTGTTATTCTTATCAGCCGTGTGATTTTTAGTCACACACGTGAATAGTAAGATGTCTTTTTCAACAGTGAGGATGAAATGGGACAACCGTCCTCTAATGTACGCTCCACACTTCTTCTGTGGTGGTCATGAGCTTTGGATAGAGAGAACCAGGTTCCTCTGTAAGCTGTGTCCTCTGAGGAACAGGGTGTGGAGCTCTGGATAAATCTGACGTGTCATTTGTAGGTGAGGACACATCAAGATAAGGTTTACAATCCAATCTGGCCTGGAACTAATCAGGACCACAAAAGGAGCCGGAAGATGGAGCTGCAGGGTCAGAATTCATTTTCTGTCAGCAGCTTTGAGCTGTAAAAGATATCAGAGGAGTTTGAACTGACAATGAAACAGTAGCATTTAATAATCTTCACCTCTGTCTCAGGGATGTTGCTTGGCAGGAGAAACACGTCCAGGTTCTGCTTCTGTGTTTCAGAGCTTGGCGGATGGAGCAGCAGGAAAACATGTCCCTGAATTGTTTTGATGTGCTTCCAGATCGGGTTAATGAGATCCCATACAACCCCAAAGAGAGAGAGATGAGGGACTTTCACAATCACATGAGTGTCAGTGATCTCCAGCGGCTCGAGGACGCTCGTTCCTTCATCAGAGATGTGGACGACGGACAGCAGGCCTTCAGAGAGCAGAGCTGTGGAAACACAGAGTGGGTCAGCATCAGTTTTACTGATGACATCAGGGCTCATTTCATACAGAATTAGGAAAAGCGCTCAGTTTGTTTAAGCTGTTATCACTGCCAGGTCAGATAATGTATCGGACAACTGTCAGTGTTGATGGGCAGACGATGAGGGATTGTGAGGTTACTTCTTTCAGTGAGTCAGGGCCTCTGTGAGCTGGGGGCGCCGAGGCCCGCAGGGGGAAATGATTCTATCAGTGGAACTGGATTAGAAAGATTTAACAAAGACATAAAGGGTGACAATGAAAGTAAAGAAAAGGAATAGACAGGTGAATTCTTCTTTACCTCAGAATTCATATCCAGAATGGCATCAAGTGCACTAAAGAACATCGATGAGACTAATCTGAAAATAATAATATTTGTTCAAATCAAACACGTTCATCACAGTTTACTGTGATTAATAAAAGCTATATTTGACTTTTGGATGTTGAATGCATGCAGAGTAAAAGAAAACCTATTCTGCCCAACGCCCTGCAGTGAAACATGTTTGCTGAGGAAGAGGAAGAAAGTGCAGCAGAGGACAGTGACACAGAAGAAGCAGGTTTAACAGGTGAAGGAAACCATTCCTGATATCAGAGCGGCTGTAAAACTGTGGCCGTCGTTTCCTCATTAAACTGATGGAAGCTGTTGGATCAGACTGTGGGTGTAGTGACACCTGCAGCCTGTAGGGGGCGCCAACAGGACTCCGGGGTTCATCACTGCTCTCCACTGACGTCACAGTAATTGGCTCACCTTCCTTTGTTTCGCAGTGTAGAAGGTGGAGCTGACAGATGGCATCCCCAGAACATGTGATGTTGAACAGCAGTCCTGCTGGTATCTTGCCAATCGTCTGGAGGATGCTCGCATCCCATTGGACAGTCCTGTACAGCAGCTCCGCCTCCTGAAGCATTACAAACACCAGTCCAGTCAGAGCACACTGGAACGTACCTGGACCAGGACACCTGAACCTGCAGGACACAGAAAGGCTGAATGACCACAACAAACCAGTGGAACCACGACATAAAAGCAGACACAAAAAGATCGTGATGATCGCCGACAGGTGGGAGGAAAACAGTCCAAACAACTTTTCATCTTTCATCAAGTTAAAGTCCAAACTGTGGAGCACACACCAGAGCAACGTGCACGCCGAGAGCTTTAAACACCAGCTGTCCCAAACATCTGGAGCATCGGGAAAGTTGCACGTACAGCTGGAAATGTTGGAAGTCACTGAAAGTTTTGTCAGCCAATTCATGGTGTTGAAAGACATGTTAAGAGCTCTGTGGATGTCACCTGTGTGCCGAGGCTGCTTTGGCTCTTTAAGATGAAATGTACTCAGATTGAGGAAGAAATGCTGTTTGTGATCAGTGTGAAAAGCATTTCGGTCAAGGTTATTAATCCTAAATCTTCCTTTTATCTTTGTGTCCCCTGATATTTGGAGACAGTGTCAGACACAGGCTGAGGGTTACCCTCTCCAAGGCTTTAGCCATGGCACCTTACTGGAATGAGATTTAATATCAGACAGGCAGTGCAGAGGGTGACCCTGATAAAGGAGCGTGTAAGGTTAGCTAAGGCCACTGACACCACAACCGAAATCACTGGGAGAGAGGGAATTACAGCTCACTGAGCCTCCAGACACGACATCTTCCTCCCTGAGATCAGACGAGGTTTTCTGATCTGGATTCAGCAGATAAATCCTGTTCATGGACCCCACAGTGTGGGAGGCTTGGTTGGATGTGGCTTTCACAGTCTGGTCATTATATTAATATTGGAGAGTGCATCAAATCTGACTGATGGAAGATCCAGCTGAGATCCTGCTGCGCTGTTGCCATCAGAAACAGACGATGGCTCAGACAGCGTTTAGTTTCCCTACAATGTTCGCTCGATTCCTTTCACAAGTACAGACGTGCATCTCAACATCAGGGGTCGCGTTAACCGAATAAAAACGGTGAGGGAAAAATCTGAAGGCCATCTGTCATTTTGACAGATTGCAATTCACACCCTGACCACTAGGTGAGCATATTAATGAGCTCTCGTCTCTCTTGATGCATGACCTCGTTGGCTTCACTGTGTCCGAAGTTTCTCCAAAAAGCCCAAAACGATGATGTTCAGCCTCCAGAACAACATCAAAAACCTCATGACAACAGCCTCTGCAGCAATCCCACGTGAGACACTCGATTACGCACAAGCAGGCACGCAACTCAAGTCCATGCGGAGCAGGAGGAAGCTGTGAGACTGTGCGTTCAGGCCACAGCAGGTGAACCGTTCATATTCTAAGTGCAATCGTTTCATTTCACTGTTCATATGGAGCTACTGGGGCCACAGTCAGTGGTTCTGTCACTGCGGAGAAAGAGTTCGCTGTTGGCTGTACATCTGCTTGATGTGTGATGGCACGTGTGGATTCATTCATGCTGCCAACAGTTTAACCAGAATAGTAACCTTTTTAAAGCTGAAACAGGGATGGAATGATGGGAATGATCATCACCTGTATGAGACTTGTGAAGATTCAGTTTGAACTTCCGGGGTGAAGGTTGATGGAGCCTGGAAAAGAGAAGGAACAGCAGTTTTTATGACTAATAACTAACTTGTGTTTAAACAAATATTCTTACAGTCTGAACTTTAATGAAGGCTTTTGTACACATCATGAATTCAACAGTTTCTTACAACATGGCTACAAATCTGTGAGTTCAATGATGTTGAAAAGAAAAAGAAAATCCCAGATTAATGTGATTTGTTCTCATGAGGTGCTGAAAGTTGTGTGAAAAATCAGGATCCAGTTGTTTCTCTCACCATCATCAGCTCTGTGTTTGACTTCAGTTTGATACCTGATGGGAGGAGACAAACATCAGACACAGCTTCAGCACACTAAATGATAAATGAACTTTTCCACACACAGATGAAAGCACATACTTTGGATGTAGTTTGATGGCACCCAGCCGGACTCTCTGGTTCTTTGCACAGTTCCGTACATCCTGTTTTCAGTGCTGGGCTCAGGAGAGATGATGATATCACCGACTCTGAATGAGACCTCATCGTCCTCCTGAGCCTCGTAGTTATCCAGCGCCAAGTGCACATGCTGCGGACAAGCTGGGAGAAATACATGGAAACACAGAGAGAGAGTAATTAATCAGTCTGAGTGCTTCCTGAATCTGCTCAATACAACAGTTTGGCTTCCCTTTACTTTGAATTTTAAGCTAACGTGCAAATTGTGAATTGTTCTGTTTCATCTGTGGATTAAAGACAGGATATAAGATACAATATGTGTCCCTCCATGTTTTCACCCTGCTGCGAGTCAAAGATGAGTCCCAACAGGATAGCTGGAGAGTGGTGCCCCTTCTGTCCTGGAGGTCAGCTGACAGACTGTGTCTGGCTGTGGGGGAGAAACTGCAGGGAGTGCTGCCTGCTCAGGCAAAACAAACCTGGCTGCAGCCTCCAGAAGGGCTGGCTTGATGTTCGCCATCTCTTTGTCACTGTGATTGGTTTATTTGGTGCATTTTCAGTGAGATAAATGTTCCTTTTAATTGGAGTATAGATAGTGTAGGATTGAATATAAACTGGATGCTGGCTGTAAGCACTGCACCAAGGAGGAATGCTGCATTCCATGCATCTCAGAAGTGGGGAGTGGGGACCGCGTCCAGCCTACTTACATTCAACAGAACAAATATGGCTGCTGGCAGGTTTGCTTTATTGCTTTAAATTCTCATCAGCTGTTATATAAATCACTAAACTGAAGAGAGAAACTAGCTAGAGGTTAGATCAAAGATATAAAACCTGGTTAAAACCTGACCTGCTACTCACCACAATGACCTTTCAAATCTTTGACATTATTAAAGTAAAACTGTGTCAAATGTAACATTTATTTCTTAACTCTTAAAGGAGAACTGCGGTATTTTCAACATTAAGCCTCTTTTCTGAGTCGCCTGCAATGTTTTAGAACCCCCCTCACCGCTTTTTTGATGTTTACTGCTGTCTCCGGTGTTTGCCTAATTTAGATTCATCTCAACCTGCTTCAGAACGGCAAGTCATGTGCATGTCCTAAAAGGTCCATAAAAGCACCATAAACGTCCATTTTCAAAATCATCAACTCACCGGAGTGGTTACTGGTGTGCACTGGTAATCCATATCAAATTTCGTTGCGAAAAGTTGCTTCTGTCGTGTTTTATTTGGCAGCTCGTTCATGCTGGAACTATTTTTTTTTTTTCGGTGGCGGAGTAATATCAACGAACATCCAGTCTTCAATAGAACTCAATGTCAAATAAAACACGACAGAGGCAACTGTCGCGACTGTTTCATTAAATGTGTTTATTTAGATTCATTGTAGGTTTATTTTGCATCACATGTTGTTGAGGAAACATCTGTATGAGGGCCGGCTGTACAGGTGTGGTCTCATGACTCTGAGCTACTGAGCTGTGTATCTGACAGTGTGACACCACATACATCGAACGGAGTCTGCAGGCAGCCGGCCGGACTTCCCGCTTCTCTGCACAGTCCCGTACATCCGACCCTCATGGATGGCCTCGGTCGTACCGATGATGATGTCATCCACCATGAATGAGACCTCATCGTCCTCCTGAGCCTCGCAGTCGCGCAGCGCCTGGTAAACAGGCAGCAGACCAGCTGGGGAACAGACAAGGAAACAAAGATAGATAGTGATGGAGAGAGGAGTGTTAAATCAGTTTCTTCTGTATGGACATGAAACAGCGTGACTCTCCTTTACTATGGGAAACCCCAGAGACACATGAACTGCTGGACTGTAACCCCACAGTGAGCATCATGTGTTACACAGTGAGGACATGGAGAAAACTCTTTTTTAAACACTTCATCTACATATTAAATAATCACTGTGTCACCTAAAAAGTGTGAAGAAGTGGAGAGAGCAATCAAAGCAGATGCTGCTCTTATTTTCTGCTTTAATAAACAGCGGCAGTGGCTGACTGCACAGCTGTGCTTTATGATGTGCTGCCTGCTGTAACTCCTCAGCACTCTCCTGTTCTCAAGCTTTGCCTGAAAAACACATTTTTCATTTATGCATGCTGCATGTAAGCACAGAGCGGCTCCCACATGCTAGCAGCTGTTCTCTGATGGTGCTTTAGCAGAGTTTTTATTAGCACTGCTGGCACATATCTAACAGACTTGTAAAATGGATGGGGAGAGATCACATGATGAGGTAAAAAACTGCTGCTATACAACTTAAAATCATGTCATTAAATCACATCAGAAATATTCTTCAGGTAAGTTACCAAGTTTAAGTAACATGTACCCACAGAGAAGTTTAAAATAATGTATCAGAATGGCTGAAAACCTAAAAGATTAACTGGTAGTAATGTAAAAGCAATCATGCGATTTATAGATAAAGGTCATTTTAATCCCACTAAACAGTACAGATATGTCACCTGCTAACATAAACTGGTAGGCTGCTTCCATTGTCACTTTCCTATTATAAAGTATAAAATGTAGGAGTATAACACTACGTTTAGGCTCTGTGTAGTCAGAAAACAACTGATATATGGCAGCCCACCAGCTAAATCTGATTAAAACATACATTTTTCAACTTAATAAGTAAAAACTGACAGCCACTATGGGGAACAGCCCGCATTCTGTGTGGTCAGATGTGGGTTGAATCCTGATGCATCCTGTTGGTGCCAGAGACGCCACTGAACGCGTGTCATATGGTGGCAGCCATATTTAAGGTGGCAGCCACATTTAAGGTGGCAGCCATATTTAAGGTGGCAGCCACATTTAAGGTGGCAGCCACATTTAAGGTGGCAGCCACATTTAAGGTGGCAGCCACATTTAAGGTGGCAGCCACATTTAAGGTGGCAGCCAGATTTAAGGTGGCAGCCACATTTAAGGTGGCAGCCATATTTAAGGTGACAGCCACATTTAAGGTGGCAGCCACATTTAAAGTGGCAGCCATATTTAACCCATTGAGGCCGGGAAAGCATTGCCGCATTTCTACCTTTAAAGCCGGGGGCGCTGTTGCGTTATTCTACCTTTAAGGCCGGGAAAGCGTACACGTCTTTTTTCATGTATAAGGTTGTTTTGCACCAATTATTGACCTCTGCGCCAATTAAATGCATTATAATAGACACGTGAGAGTGTCGTCATGTTCCTCGTGTCATTGTTTTGAAGTTAAGTTACATCGAACAAGCATGGAGGACTTTCACTGGGAAGACATTTCAGACGGTAGCGATTGTGAGGAGTTTCTTGGCTTTGATGATGCTGATGAACGCGCTGACCCAATTGATGGAGATTTATGGCGAGCACATATGTTTGAGGATGACGATAACGACGAGGATAATTTTGAAGGGTTTGAATGTGAGTGGAAGACTGACAATTACCACCGTAATCGACGGAGAGATTTCAACCGCACACCAGGGGTGAAAGTCGGTTTACCTGCAGATGCCACACCGTTGCAGGCATTTAATCATATTTTTACTGAGGAGCTTTGGGCGCATCTCGTTTCCGAGACGAATAGATACAGTGAGCAGGTACTTCAGACTCCAGCTCGAGCAAAGATGGCAAGGTGGTCACACGTAACTGTGCCGGAGATGAAAATGTTTATTGGAATGTGTATGGGCTCCTTGTGCTGCCAGTACGAAGAGATTACTGGCGATAAAATAAATAGATGAATAAATAATTTAAATATAAAATAAAATTTGATTTTATTACTGTTTTTTTTATTGAAAATAGCGCTGTTCCTGCACTTTACTTTTTACATTTTCTATTTTTGTGAAGGTGTATGTAAATAAACTCAATTTCCAAGGAAAGCCACAGGTGTAAGCTCTCAAATACTTTTTGAATTTTGTTTCTATCTGCTACAGAGGCTGAGAAATCAATCATTTAGTAGGCTTAGACACAATTGCTGAATTTCCAGAAAAACTTCAGGTTTTAGGGGGTCTTTCTGAAATCGCCCATAGGTTTTACAGGCATTCTTTTCCAGGCGTCTTAGGCCTAAATGGGTTAAGGTGGTAGACATATTTAAGGTGGCAGCCACATTTAAGGTGGTAGCCATATTTAAGGTGGCAGCCACATTTAAGGTGGCAGCCATATTTAAGGTGGCAGCCATATTTAAGGTGGCAGCCACATTTAAGGTGGTAGACATATTTAAGGTGACAGCCACATTTAAGGTGGTAGCCATATTTAAGGTGGCAGCCACATTTAAGGTGGCAGCCATATTTAAGGTGGCAGCCATATTTAAGGTGGCAGCCATATTTAAGGTGGCAGCCATATTTAAGGTGGCAGCCACATTTAAGGTGGTAGACATATTTAAGGTGGCAGCCACATTTAAGGTGGTAGCCATATTTAAGGTGGCAGCCACATTTAAGGTGGCAGCCACATTTAAGGTGGCAGCCATATTTAAGGTGGCAGCCACATTTAAGGTGGCAGCCATATTTAAGGTGGCAGCCATATTTAAGGTGGCAGCCAAAACATGATCAGGAAGAATTCCCAAAGCATCAAGAAGCTCTAATGTTTCTTTTATCATCTCATTTCACATGGACAATATGGGACGATCTCCAATGAAAGCAACAGAAATAATTCCATCCTACAATTCCCTAAATCTGCAGTATTTATTGTAACATTCAGCTGCACTAGTTGGGATCTGAGTAGATGAAATGAGAACAGATGGTAAGTGTGAGCTGCCAGTGACATTTATGTATTTAACTGTGTTGTCCATGTTTTTATGGTTTGCATCACACAATAGTGAGATTATACAAGGAGAACTATCGAACTAATTCTTTTTGGAGTCCATCGCTGGAACTGCTCTCGGTTCACCATGGCAGACCCACATTAGCATTAGCACAGCTGGTTCTGCTAAAGTTCTTACAACATCCCTCAATGGCTTTTTTCTTTTTACTAATTTATTCGATTATTCCACCTCACTCAAGCATTACTAATGAATTATTATGTCACGCCACAGCACTTATGTTTTAAGTTTTATGGGTTAGGTTATGTTTTGGTTTTTAGATCATGTTTTAGTTTTACAGTCCATGTTTAGTTTTTAGTTTTGCCATGTTTTAGTTTCCCTTCACTTACCAGTTCATTAGTTTCACTCACTTCACCTGTGTTTTTCCCCTCAGCTCACTCACTCTCCAATCACTCTCAAGCCTGATTTATGGTCGGTG
This sequence comes from Odontesthes bonariensis, assembly GCF_027942865.1. Classification (NCBI taxonomy): domain Eukaryota; kingdom Metazoa; phylum Chordata; class Actinopteri; order Atheriniformes; family Atherinopsidae; genus Odontesthes; species Odontesthes bonariensis. Next base: position 4,694,129 of record NC_134528.1, on the reverse strand, counting down.
ACGCAAGACGCAACGCAAGCCCTTGCGCGGTTGCAAACCCCCCCTTGCGTGCTTGCGTGTGTCACCTCGATTTTCTAAACTTCACGCAAGACGCGAGCGGAAGCCACTATCTACATCACATCCGGCGGCGTGTTCATCTTCCGGTTTCATCCCCTAATAAAAGACCGCTGTTTTCAAACGCCAAGGTAGAAAGCGAAGAAGAAGAAGAAGAAGAAGAAGAAGAAGAAGAAGCATGAATCCCATAGACATAATATACACATAATGTTATGTCTATGATGAATCCACTCGAAGAGAGACTTGCCGAAGAGGTCCTGGCGGTGAATTTCCTTTCATCGTAGTAGGCTTGTCATTGAAAAAACCCGCTGCTCCACCTACTGTCCTGGCGGTGAATCGCCACGCAGCACACGCAACCGCCGGCAAAGCTAAATGAAGCATAAACGTCTCGAGCCATTAACGCAAGCGCAAGCGCAGTTAAAAGAGGTATAACTCAGCCTTCAGTCCCTATTTAGTTTACAGTCTCACCTCTCAGTTTGCCGGATCTTTGCCATATTTGTCTAACCTGTTTGCCATACTTACCTGACCTGCTTGTTTACTTACCCATGTTACCTGTGTTGCTCATGTTCTTCGTCACCCACCTGCCAAGCTAAGTATTTATTTTTTTATGCCATGCCAAGTTCTTTGTTTATTTTGTCACAGTTAGTTTTTTTAATCCGGCTAAGCCGGCCTTTTGTTTCAACTTTGTTTTTGTCTTGTGTAATAAATCCAAGTTTTCCTTTTGAAAAAGTCTGCATCCGTGTCCTAACTTCCCCACACCCCAACGTGACATTACAGCAATAGAAATCATATTTTAGATACATTTTAAAGTTTGGTACAATCTAATTTCTTCATTTTAACCTTATGTTGCTCTTTAAATGTTTTCCTGCAGTCCTGTCAAATATCAATGATGTTATAATGAGCTGAGCCCACATTCTTTATGGATCACAGGTTTCAGGCGATACATTAATTAGTATTAATTAGTACTCACGAGTTTTGACAGTGGAGGCTTCATGTGTCTCTTCGGTGAGTCTGCATGAAGAAACAGAACCATAAGATAAAGAACTTGTTAAAATGAGCTTTATTCAGCAGTCATGAAACAGTGGTGCAGAACTGTCACAATTCTGAAGCTCATGATTATGATCATCCAAAATGTTTTTGTTGTCTCTCTTCATGATGATTATCATCACGTTGTTGGCAACAGGTAAAAGTAAATAACATAATTCAAAGGGAGCCTACTCTGTCTGTCAGCTCTGCCAAAAGTGTGAATTTACTCTTTTACTGTCACTCAAAACAGATCATGAGCATACAGAGATCAAATAACTGCCATCTTAGAATCATGTATTCATTGGGACAAGCTTTTTAATGACTAATACAAATTTCTATGAATAATTAAGGTATAAAGTATCTTACAGGAAATTTAGCTCATGACAGTATGAGTCATCTTAAACAAAATGGACCTATCTGCTATTTGTTTAGTTACATTAAATGTTGGTTTTCCTCACATACTCCTGATTACTGTGACTGACTATTGATGTCTTTCTTTGACTTTCTGTCCAATCCTGAAGCCTGTCACCATTCTCTACCTATAACCTTAGAAAGAACGCAGCTGGTGATTCATCTGCAGCCCGACAGGAAACAGGATCTTTACTTTGAGGCCACTTTTAGGACAACACTGCTCAAGCAATGTAGATCTACTTAAACCCTTTACCCACCTCAGAGTCTCCAGACCATAGTATGGACTCTCCAAAATAGAACGCAACAGTTTTACATCTGAATCCTTCATCTTATTTCCCAGTAGGTCCAGATGTCTCAGATGGAAGAGATTGGACATCAGAGCTGAGACCAGAGAGGCACAGCTCATCTCTGATAACCCGCAGCCGCATAATCTGAATACAGAATAAAACTTGTTATTGAAATAATTTATAGTCCAATCTGTCATCATTTCATCATTCTACAGACATTTTACCAATATCAGAGGAAGAGTCATATGTCTGTTCATGTCAACATATTAATACTAATAATGTGCAGATTTTCTCATTCAAACTTCTTATTAATCAGTTTTATATTGAAAACTGCATTTGAAAAGATACTTTAATCTGTATGTGTCTTACTAAGAAAAACAACTTTATCACAAGAAACGTGTGAGTTGAGATGATCTTATCAAATGTTATTGTTTAGAAGAATTCAGAATCATTTCTAAAGTTTTGATCTTTTTTTATGTCCTAAGAAAATGCTCAGCCATGGTACTGATTGCTGCTTTATGTCTTTCTGTGAACAAGGTTAACAGCCAGTTAACAAGCAGTTTTCCACAACTGAAAGTGGGCATGTTCTTCACTTCCTCTGACAAACACTGGTGCTTTGTGACAACTAACTACATTTAGGAAACAAAATGAAATTTTATAGATTTGACATAGAAATGATCCTATATTTACAGGCAGGGAACTGAGCCCAGAGTCTCCTGTTCACAGTGTGGACTCCCAACACTCATGCTGCTTGATGTGTGTGCTGAGAGTTAACGCGGGCTGGCTTTTAACAATGAACAACTTGTTTAACCCCTTGTGTTCGTCTCCATTTTATGTTCACGAGCCGGGCCGTGACAGTGAACATTACAGACTATGGGTTAATGGTGTTATTGGGAAAAAAAGGTGATCACTTGTTACTTCTGGGCTCTCCTCTATGGAGGACTGAAACAGCCATAATCTGAAATATATACAAAATATATAAATAGTTCAATAAATTAGTTTGTAAGATGATGAATTCAATTAAAATAATAAGAAAAAAACAAAATTTGTGCCTAAACAAAGAGAAAGAATGTCATTTTCTGCCTTAATTCTATTGTTTGTTGGTTTAATTGTGTTAATGTTGCTATTTATTTACTTTGTGACTCAGTTTTGAATTGAATACATTTTTACAATTAGAATGTATTTATTTGTCTTATTTTGATTTATTATTCCTGTATTAGTTTCCTTTGTTTTTCTTGGAATGTTCTGATACAAACCAGAGAGAAGAACACATTGTTCAATGTCAGTGGATGAAGAAGGATGATTTTGTGCTGAAAACAATCAGAATTTGGACTAAACCGTTGTCTTAGAAACAGAAATATCTTGCTTTCATGAAACACTTTAAGTTTCTTGTTATTAGATGTGAGGTTGAAGAGATTGATTTGAGAAAAGAAAGTGAGAGGGACGGAGGGTGGGTGACTGGAGCCTGAAGGCCAACATCTGTGCTGCTCCACCACGTTCCACTGGAGAGCCAGTGGGAGAAATCTCAATGTGTGCTACCAAAGCTGAATGCTATCATTTTCATTCAGCTTCACATTCAGTCCCACATGGAAACGGAATTACTAATAAAGAATAAAAAGGAACTTGGTGGTTTGGTGGTAGCTTGGCATTCTCTCTGTGTGGCCTATAAACTTGGCGTTGTTATAAATTTGGAGTTATTGCAAAAACCCTTTTTGCTGCAGGACTTTTCTACTTTTAGCTAATTTATCATTTAAATAAATTAAGTGGAGCAAAAAGGTCCAAACTGAAAATGATTTACTTTAAATTATTAGTGGGAGAAGCTTTTTGGCTGGATTTTGTCATCATGAATGAATCTGACTGAAGATAACTGCTGCTGTGATGAAAGCTGTTTTCTAACCAAGTCACAGATTGTTCATTTCCAGCAGTGTTGGAGGGGAGTTTGTTAGTATCAGCTGATTAACGGGCTTTTGGAGTTTTGCTGCTCCAAACTGTTGTTATTGTTTCAGCCAGAAATATTCACTAACTCTGGAGCTCTAGAAGCATCAGCCAGTGATTCTAGATTTGTTTCTGTCTGACAGATTCACTGTGTTTTCTTATTATTTAATGAATCATCATTTCATCAACTAAACCCCTGAAGAAGAAAACAGACTTTACCATGAAGACCAGCACAACTTTCACATCATATTAATCTGAACAAACAACTAAAACATGGTGTCTGACCTCAGAGTCTTCAGTCCACAGTGTGGACTCTGCAGAAAGCTGCTCAGCTCCTTCACTGCAGAGTCACTGATGTCGTTATAACTCAGGTCCAGTTCTGTCAGATGGGAGGAGGGGTTGGACTTCAGAGCTGAGACCAGAGAAGCACAGCTGATCTCTGACAACCAGCAGCCCTCCAATCTGAATAAAGAATAAAACATGTGAGCTGAACCAACAGGATGCAGGTTAAAACAGTCCAACAGAACAAGTGAAAAAGAGCTCTCATTAATATTAATGACAACATGCTGCTGCTTCAATAAAGACGGAGTGACTTCAGCTCTTAAACTCTGCCAGCTCCACCAGTGGCTCCATCCATACAAACTCATGTTGTGCAGCCAAATGATTCAAGTTTCAAAGAAAACAAACATGTCAGGAGCAATTTGGGAGCAAATGGGAACAAACTGATAGAAATAAAGATCAAATTAACTGTTTTATTGAATGTTAAAGGCACAAAAACATGGTGTAGTGATGTTTAATATAATCATGTCATCAAACTTCTTTAAAGAGTCGACAGCAGCAGAACTTGTTACTGTGACTTGTTGTGTTTGAATATTTCAGTCAGTCCAAACATTACAGAGCCTTAGAAAAGTGTTGGAAGCATCCAGAGGTGGACTGATTGATCAGTTTGGCTGATTAATGGATGCTGATGGACACTTTGACTAACTATCAGAATCAGTGGAGTTTGAGGCTGATGGTTGGGAGACCTCCTCCATCTCCAGCAGGAAGCTACAAAGCTGAAGTCAAGGAGGAGTCAGAGTGTTAAGTTCAGTGTTTCCATTCAGTCTTTAAACATCACAGCTTCCATCAGAGTCACATGATTTAGAAGCAGACAGAAACACAGCACACAGCAGCTCAGCTTAGAGACTCATCTTCAGGAAATCCAAACACTGGACTAATGAGCAGATCAGTACAGATGCTCGCTACCAAAGCTGTTTCTACATGGAGTTTAACTGGGCCCAAATATTACTTTTTCCATCAGCTGAAACTGAAAGTCAAGTCTTATTCTGTAAAAAGAAATTTCATTCAAAGTTAAAACAGATGATTTTACTTTGATGTTATTTGATTGTAGATTATTTGATGCATTTTTCATTTCAAATCTGATTTTATGTGTTTTTTCGTGTTTGAATTATTTTTCCTTCAGTTTCAGATTTTAATTTTCAGATTTTTCTGATTTTCAAAATTGAAATTTAGGAAACAAAATGACATTTGATAGATTTTCCATAGAAATGATACTATATTTACAGGCAGGGAACTGAGCCCAGAGTCTCCTGTTTACAGTGTGGACTCCCAACACTCATGCTGCTTGATGTGAGTGCTGAGAGTTAACGCGGGCTGGCTTTTAACAATGAACAACTTGTTTAACCCCTTGTGTTCGTCTCCATTTTATGTTCACGAGCCGGGCCGTGACAGTGAACATTACAGACTATGGGTTAATGGTGTTATTGGAAAAAAAAGGTGATCACTTGTTACTTCTGGGCTCTCCTCTATGGAGGACTGAAACAGCCATAATCTGAAATATATACAAAATATATAAATAGTTCAATAAATTAGTTTATAAGATGATAAATTCAAGTAAAATAATAAGAAAAAACAGAATTTGTGCCTAAAACAAAGATAAAGAATGTCATTTTTCTGCCTTAATTCTATTGTTTGTTGGTTTAATTGTGTTAATGTTGCTATTTATTTACTTTGTGACTCAGTTTTGAATTGAATACATTTTTACAATTAGAATGTATTTATTTGTCTTATTTTGATTTATTATTCCTGTATTAGTTTCCTTTGCAATGTTGATCTATTTAATCCCTCCAAATCATTTATTTCTTCATTTTATTTTAATTTCTCCACATTTTCTTTTTTAATTCAGTTTTTGTGTTTGTTTGAAGAAAGAAATGAAAAATATTACAATTAGAATGAATTTCTTTAACTTTTGTGGGATTCTCTTATACTTTCTGATAATGTTCTGTGCTTACGTGGTGAAATGAAAACTTAAAGATCTGGAAACTGTCTGAGATCTTCTGATTACATCTTTAAAAGTATGGAAATAAATTCAAGTTCACTTCTGAAAATCCAAGTAAGCTTTTATTTAGGGAACATTCTGGAAGCACTGAAACCACTTTAGCTGAAAACCCCCAAAAAGGAACCAACTCAACACGGTTAATGACAGTTTTATAAATTCTCTCATCATTTGATGCAGTTACATTTGGAATAATTAAGGTGGAATGAAAGTCAGTTCCCACTGAAGCCCTCAGTTAAGTCCTGATGGACTGGAGAGGCTCACAGGTAAAAATGGCTGCCTGATTATGTTGTAAAATGGGGGAACAAACAGCTCTACGACAATATTCTCAATCCGGAACCATCTTTAGAGGCCAGTTGTTGCCAGATTAAAATACACGTTGACTTGAAACTGAACAACACAATTAGCTGAACGGGTGTCACATTTTTCTGAGTAGTGAACTTTTAAAGTTTTCAATAAAGCTTTGTACAGCAAATATGTATCTATATCATTAGAATTTGAGAGTTATGCAGACAAAACAACATGAATAAGCTAGATGCCTTCAATGTGAACACCTGAGGTGTTGAAACACTTAGTAATCTTCAGTTATAAACTGCCTCCATCTGGTGATACTAAATTCAGTTTGAAAGGAAATATGACAGCATTTTAAATGAATAAAGATCATTCTTTCCCTGTTCTCTGTCCTCACCTCACACTCCTCTGGCCCACCCGTCTCTGCTCCTCCCTCTTAGGGTCATTGATGATAATGGGGAGAGTGTTACACCAGCTTTTGTGTCTTTAGAGTCAGTTACTTTGTATGAAAATACGTTGCACACTTACAGTTGTCTTCTTTTAAGACAAAAGAAGAAGGAATGATGCCTTTTCCCTCCTCCTGATACTTTGTTTTTCTTGGAATGTTCTGATACAAACCAGAGAGAAGAACACATTGTTCAATGTCAGTGGATGAAGAAGGATGATTTTGAGCTGAAAACAATCAGAATTTGGACTAAACCGTTGCCTTAGAAACAGAAATATGTTGCTTTCATGAAACACTTTAAGTTTCTTGTTATTAGATGTGAGGTTGAAGAGATTGATTTGAGAAAAGAAAGTGAGAGGGATGGAGGGTGGGTGACTGGAGCCTGAAGGCCAACATCTGTGCTGCTCCACCACGTTCCACTGGAGACCCAGTGGGAGAAATCTCAATGTCTGCTACCAAAGCTGAATGCTATCATTTTCATTCAGCTTCACATTCAGTCCCACATGGAAACGGAATTACTAATAAAGAATAAAAAGGAACTTGGTGGTTTGGTGGTAGCTTGGCATTCTCTCTGTGTGGCCTATAAACTTGGCGTTGTTATAAATTTGGAGTTACAGTGGAAACCGCTTATAGTGATCACGTTGGTCCAGAGCCAATTTGAACACTATAAGCGGTTGATTACTAAAACCGAATTTGTATTACAGTGCAGGTATTTCACTTATTTTTTTATGCAGAATATCATCTAAATGCCATTTGTATCGTTTTTCAATGAGAAAAATTAAATGAAACGGATAGCTTCAGCATTTACTGAATTTTATTATCATGCAAGTTTAATTACAGTGCTGCGCAGTGCGCAGACATACTGTAGGCTAACTCAAATACAGTACGTTACTTATTCTCTGCTGTGCCGCCGGTGCATTTTTTTTCTTACAAGTCAGAAAATAAAGTTTGAATTCAATCCGCCTTTCAGCACCCCTGCTCGGATCTATGCTCCTCCGTGCCGGTGTTCTGTCGATTTGTGCTACTTGGCGTGAAAACGAAACTTAGAAAATCGGCTCGGCGCATGCGCAAAACCACAAAGTAGCAATTCTCGACAAGTAGGAGAAATCGAATGAACACCGGCCTCCCATCTTACAAGAACCAGCCTGGAGCTTCCAGCGGTCACACGCGCATTCAATCCGCTCTCCAGCACCCATCCTCGGACACATGCTCCTCCATGACTTCCTTTTTCCAGCCATGATTCGCGCGCTTGCTGCCCGGTGTCAACTCGTTACGTTAGCTAGCGAGGCAGAAGCAGACGTCCAGAAAGGAATCAAGGGAGTAAAAAATAAAATAGCTACACGTAGTTTTAAAATTATTTTTGCACATGTTTACATTAATAAAATGGCCAAAAATGAACATTATAAGCGGATTTCTTGATCACTATAAACGAATTATTTAAACAGCATTTGTATAGAAATCATTCTGTCCCAAGCCTTTTGATCCATATAAGCGGTTGATTACTATATCCGTGACCACTATAAGCGGTTTCCACTGTATTGCAAAAACCCTTTTTGCTGCAGGACTTTTCTACTTTTAGCTAATTTATCATTTAAATAAATTAAGTGGAGCAAAAAGGTCCAAACTGAAAATGATTTACTTTAAATTATTAGTGGGAGAAGCTTTTTGGCTGGATTTTGTCATCATGAATGAATCTGACTGAAGATAACTGCTGCTGTGATGAAAGCTGTTTTCTAACCAAGTCAAAGATTGTTCATTTCCAACAGTGTTGGAGGGGAGTTTGTTAGTATCAGCTGATTAACGGGCTTTTGGAGTTTTGCTGCTACAAACTGTTGTTATTGTTTCAGCCAGAAATATTCACTAACTCTGGAGCTCTAGAAGCATCAGCCAGTGATTCTAGATTTGTTTCTGTCTGACACATTCACTGTGTTTTCTTATTATTTAATAAATCATCATTTCATCAACTAAACCCCTGAAGAAGAAAACAGACTTTACCATGAAGACCAGCACAACTTTCACATCATATTTATCTGAACAAACAACTAAAACATGGTGTCTGACCTCAGAGTCTTCAGTCCACAGTGTGGACTCTGCAGAAAGCTGCTCAGCTCCTTCGCTGCAGAGTCTCTGATGGTGTTCCCGCTCAGGTCCAGTTCTGTCAGATGGGAGGAGGGGTTGGACTTCAGAGCTGAGACCAGAGAAGCACAGCTGATCTCTGACAAACTGCATTCTCTCAATCTGAATAAAGAATAAAACATGTGAGCTGAACCAACAGGATGCAGGTTAAAACAGTCCAACAGAACAAGTGAAAAAGAGCTCTCATTAATATTAATGACAACATGCTGCTGCTTCAATAAAGACGGAGTGACTTCAGCTCTTAAACTCTGCCAGCTCCACCAGTGGCTCCATCCATACAAACTCATGTTGTGCAGCCAAATGATTCAAGTTTCAAAGAAAACAAACATGTCAGGAGCAATTTGGGAGCAAATGGGAACAAACTGATAGAAATAAAGATCAAATTAACTGTTTAATTGAATGTTAAAGGCACAAAAACATGGTGCAGTGATGTTTAATATAATCATGTCATCAAACTTCTTTAAAGAGTCGACAGCAGCAGAACTTGTTACTGTGACTTGTTGTGTTTGAATATTTCAGTCAGTCCAAACATTACAGAGCCTTAGAAAAGTGTTGGAAGCATCCTGAGGTGGACTGATTGATCAGTTTGGCTGATTAATGGATGCTGATGGACACTTTGACTAACTATCAGAATCAGTGGAGTTTGAGGCTGATGGTTGGGAGACCTCCTCCATCTCCAGCAGGAAGCTACAAAGCTGAAGTCAAGGAGGAGTCAGAGTGTTAAGTTCAGTGTTTCCATTCAGTCTTTAAACATCACAGCTTCCATCAGAGTCACATGATTTAGAAGCAGACAGAAACACAGCACACAGCAGCTCAGCTTAGAGACTCATCTTCAGGAAATCCAAACACTGGACTAATGAGCAGATCAGTACAGATGCTCGCTGCCAAAGCTGTTTCTACATGGAGTTTAACTGGGCCCAAATATTACTTTTTCCATCAGTTGAAACTGAAAGTCAAGTCTTATTCTGTAAAAAGAAATTTCATTCAAAGTTAAAACAGATGATTTTACTTTGATGTTATTTTTTAATTGTAGATTATTTGATGCATTTTTCATTTCAAATCTTATTTTAAGTGGTTTTTCTTGTTTGAATTATTTTTCCTTCAGTTTCAGATTTTAATTTTCAGATTTTTCTGATTTTCAAAATTGAAATTTAGGAAACAAAATGACATTTTATAGATTTGACATAGAAATGATACTATATTTACAGGCAGGGAACTGAGCCCAGAGTCTCCTGTTTACAGTGTGGACTCCCAACACTCATGCTGCTTGATGTGTGTGCTGAGAGTTAACGCGGGCTGGCTTTTAACAATGAACAACTTGTTTAACCCCTTGTGTTCGTCTCCATTTTATGTTCACGAGCCGGGCCGTGACAGTGAACATTACAGACTATGGGTTAATGGTGTTATTGGGAAAAAAAAGGTGATCACTTGTTACTTCTGGGCTCTCCTCTATGGAGGACTGAAACAGCCATAATATGAAATATATACAAAATATATAAATAGTTCGATAAATTAGTTTGTAAGATGATAAATTCAAGTAAAATAATAAGAAAAAACAGAATTTGTGCCTAAACAAAGATAAAGAATGTCATTTTTCTGCCTTAATTCTATTGTTTGTTGGTTTAATTGTGTTAATGTTGCTATTTATTTACTTTGTGACTCAGTTTTGAATTGAAAACATTTTTACAATTAGAATGTATTTATTTGTCTTATTTTGATTTATTATTCCTGTATTAGTTTCCTTTGCAATGTTGATCTATTTAATCCCTCCAAATCATTTATTTCTTCATTTTATTTTAATTTCTCCATATTTTCTTTTTTAATTCAGTTTTTGTGTTTGTTTGAAGAATGAAATGAAAAATATTACAATTAGAATGAATTTCTTTAACTTTTGTGGGATTCTCTTATACTTTCTGATAATGTTCTGTGCTTACGTGGTGAAATGAATACTTAAAGATCTGGAAACTGTCTGAGATCTTCTGATTACATCTTTAAAAGTATGGAAATAAATTCAAGTTCACTTCTGAAAATCCAAGTAAGGTTTTATTTAGGGAACATTCTGGAAGCACTGAAACCACTTTAGCTGAAAACCCCCAAAAAGGAACCAACTCAACACGGTTAATGACAGTTTTATAAATTCTCTCATCATTTGATGCAGTTACATTTGGAATAATTAAGGTGGAATGAAAGTCAGTTCCCACTGAAGCCCTCAGTTAAGTCCTGATGGACTGGAGAGGGTCAGAGGTAAAAATGGATGCCTGATTATGTTGTAAAATGGGGGAACAAACAGCTCTACGACAATATTCTCAATCCGGAACCATCTTTAGAGGCCAGTTGTTGCCAGATTAAAATACACGTTGACTTGAAACTGCACAACACAATTAGCTGAACGGGTGTCACATTTTTCTGAATAGCGAACTTTTAAAGTTTTCAATAAAGCTTTGTACAGCAAATATGTATCTATATCATTAGAATTTGAGAGTAATGCAGAAAAAACAACATGAATAAGCTAGATGCCTTCAATGTGAACACCTGAGGTGTTGAAACACTTAGTAATCTTCAGTTATAAACTGCCTTCCATCTGGTGATACTAAATTCAGTTTGAAAGGAAATATGACAGCATTTTAAATGAATAAAGATCATTCTTTTCCCTGTTCTCTGTCCTCACCTCACACTCCTCTGGCCCACCCGTCTCTGCTCCTCCCTCTTAGGGTCATTGATGATGATGGGGAGAGTGTTACACCAGCTTTTGTGTCTTTAGAGTCAGTTACTTTGTATGAAAATACGTTGCACACTTACAGTTGTCTTCTTTTAAGACAAAAAAAGAAGGAATTATGCCTTTTCCCTCCTCCTGATACTTTGTTTTTCTTGGAATGTTCTGATACAAACCAGAGAGAAGAACACATTGTTCAATGTCAGTGGATGAAGAAGGATGATTTTGTGCTGAAAACAATCAGAATTTGGACTAAACCGTTGCCTTAGAAACAGAAATATGTTGCTTTCATGAAACACTTTAAGTTTCTTGTTATTAGATGTGAGGTTGAAGAGATTGATTTGAGAAAAGAAATTGAGAGGGACGGAGGGTGGGTGACTGGAGCCTGACGGCCAACATCTGTGCTGCTCCACCACGTTCCACTGGAGACCCAGTGGGAGAAATCTCAATGTCTGCTACCAAAGCTGAATGCTATCATTTTCATTCAGCTTCACATTCAGTCCCACATGGAAATGGAATTACTAATAAAGGATAAAAAGGAACTTGGTGGTTTGGTGGTAGCTTGGCATTCTCTCTGTGTGGCCTATAAACTTGGCGTTGTTATAAATTTGGAGTTATTGCAAAAACCCATTTTGCTGCAGGACTTTTCTACTTTTAGCTAATTTATCATTTGAATAAATTAAGTGGAGCAAAAAGGTCCAAACTGAAAATGATTTACTTTAAATTATTAGTGGGAGAAGCTTTTTGGCTGGATTTTGTCATCATGAATGAATCTGACTGAAGATAACTGCTGCTGTGATGAAAGCTGTTTTCTAACCAAGTCAAAGATTGTTCATTTCCAACAGTGTTGGAGGGGAGTTTGTTAGTATCAGCTGATTAACGGGCTTTTGGAGCTTTGCTGCTCCAAACTGTTGTTATTGTTTCAGCCAGAAATATTCACTAACTCTGGAGCTCTAGAAGCATCAGCCAGTGATTCTAGATTTGTTTCTGTCTGACAGATTCACTGTGTTTTCTTATTATTTAATAAATCATCATTTCATCAACTAAACCCCTGAAGAAGAAAACAGACTTTACCATGAAGACCAGCACAACTTTCACATCATATTAATCTGAACAAACAACTAAAACATGGTGTCTGACCTCAGAGTCTTCAGTCCACAGTGTGGACTCTGCAGAAAGCTGCTCAGCTCCTTCGCTGCAGAGTCACTGATGGTGTTGCTGCTCAGGTCCAGTTCTGTCAGATGGGAGGAGGGGTTGGACTTCAGAGCTGAGACCAGAGAAGCACAGCTGATCTCTGACAAACTGCAGCCCCTCAATCTGAATAAAGAATAAAACATGTGAGCTGAAGCCAACAGGATGCAGGTTAAAACAGTCCAACAGAACAAGTGAAAAAGAGCTCTCATTAATATTAATGACAACATGCTGCTGCTTCAATAAAGACGGAGTGACTTCAGCTCTTAAACTCTGCCAGCTCCACCAGTGGCTCCATCCATACAAACTCATGTTGTGCAGCCAAATGATTCAAGTTTCAAAGAAAACAAACATGTCAGGAGCAATTTGGGAGCAAATGGGAACAAACTGATAGAAATAAAGATCAAATTAACTGTTTTATTGAATGTTAAAGGCACAAAAACATGGTGCAGTGATGTTTAATATAATCATGTCATCAAACTTCTTTAAAGAGTCGACAGCAGCAGAACTTGTTACTGTGACTTGTTGTGTTTGAATATTTCAGTCAGTCCAAACATTACAGAGCCTTAGAAAAGTGTTGGAAGCATCCAGAGGTGGACTGATTGATCAGTTTGGCTGATTAATGGATGCTGATGGACACTTTGACTAACTATCAGAATCAGTGGAGTTTGAGGCTGATGGTTGGGAGACCTCCTCCATCTCCAGCAGGAAGCTACAAAGCTGAAGTCAAGGAGGAGTCAGAGTGTTAAGTTCAGTGTTTCCATTCAGTCTTTAAACATCACAGCTTCCATCAGAGTCACATGATTTAGAAGCAGACAGAAACACAGCACACAGCAGCTCAGCTTAGAGACTCATCTTCAGGAAATCCAAACACTGGACTAATGAGCAGATCAGTACAGATGCTCGCTACCAAAGCTGTTTCTACATGGAGTTTAACTGGGCCCAAATATTACTTTTTCCATCAGTTGAAACTGAAAGTCAAGTCTTATTCTGTAAAAAGAAATTTCATTCAAAGTTAAAACAGATGATTTTACTTTGATGTTATTTGTTTGTAGATTATTTGATGCATTTTTCATTTCAAATCTTATTTTATGTGTTTTTTCGTGTTTGAATTATTTTTCCTTCAGTTTCAGATTTTAATTTTCAGATTTTTCTGATTTTAAAAATTGAAATTTAGGAAACAAAATGACATTTTATAGATTTTACATAGAAATGATACTATATTTACAGGCAGGGAACTGAGCCCAGAGTCTCCTGTTTACAGTGTGGACTCCCAACACTCATGCTGCTTGATGTGTGTGCTGAGAGTTAACGCGGGCTGGCTTTTAACAATGAACAACTTGTTTAACCCCTTGTGTTCGTCTCCATTTTATGTTCACGAGCCGGGCCGTGACAGTGAACATTACAGACTATGGGTTAATGGTGTTATTGGGAAAAAAAGGTGATCACTTGTTACTTCTGGGCTCTCCTCTATGGAGGACTGAAACAGCCATAATCTGAAATATATACAAAATATATAAATAGTTCAATAAATTTGTTTGTAAGATGATAAATTCAAGTAAAATAATAAGAAAAAACATAATTTGTGCCTAAACAAAGATAAAGAATGTCATTTTCTGCCTTAATTCTATTGTTTGTTGGTTTAATTGTGTTAATGTTGCTATTTATTTACTTTGTGACTCAGTTTTGAATTGAATACATTTTTACAATTAGAATGTATTTATTTGTCTTATTTTGATTTATTATTCCTGTATTAGTTTCCTTTGCAATGTTGATCTATTTAATCCCTCCAAATCATTTATTTCTTCATTTTATTTTGATTTCTCCATATTTTCTTTTTTAATTCAGTTTTTGTGTTTGTTTGAAGAAAGAAATGAAAAATATTACAATTAGAATGAATTTTTTTAACTTTTGTGGGATTCTCTTATACTTTCTGATAATGTTCTGTGCTTACGTGGTGAAATGAATACTTAAAGATCTGGAAACTGTCTGAGATCTTCTGATTACATCTTTAAAAGTATGCAAATAAATTCAAGTTCACTTCTGAAAATCCAAGTAAGGTTTTATTTAGGGAACATTCTGGAAGCACTGAAACCACTTTAGCTGAAAACCCCCAAAAAGGAACCAACTCAACACGGTTAATGACAGTTTTATAAATTCTCTCATCATTTGATGCAGTTACATTTGGAATAATTAAGGTGGAATGAAAGTCAGTTCCCACTGAAGCCCTCAGTTAAGTCCTGATGGACTGGAGAGGCTCAGAGGTAAAAATGGCTGCCTGATTATGTTGTAAAATGGGGGAACAAACAGCTCTATGACAATATTCTCAATCCGGAACCATCTTTAGAGGCCAGTTGTTGCCAGATTAAAATACACGTTGACTTGAAACTGCACAACACAATTAGCTGAACGGGTGTCACATTTTTCTGAATAGTGAACTTTTAAAGTTTTCAATAAAGCTTTGTACAGCAAATATGTATCTATATCATTAGAATTTGAGAGTAATGCAGAAAAAGCAACATGAATAAGCTAGATGCCTTCAATGTGAACACCTGAGGTGTTGAAACACTTAGTAATCTTCAGTTATAAACTGCCTCCATCTGGTGATACTAAATTCAGTTTGAAAGGAAATATGACTGCATTTTAAATGAATAAAGATCATTCTTTTCCCTGTTCTCTGTCCTCACCTCACACTCCTCTGGCCCACCCGTCTCTGCTCCTCCCTCTTAGGGTCATTGATGATAATGGGGAGAGTGTTACACCAGCTTTTGTGTCTTTAGAGTCAGTTACTTTGTATGAAAATACGTTGCACACTTACAGTTGTCTTCTTTTAAGACAAAAAAAGAAGGAATTATGCCTTTTCCCTCCCCCTGATACTTTGTTTTTCTTGGAATGTTCTGATACAAACCAGAGAGAAGAACACATTGTTCAATGTCAGTGGATGAAGAAGGATGATTTTGTGCTGAAAACAATCAGAATTTGGACTAAACCGTTGCCTTGGAAACAGAAATATGTTGCTTTCATGAAACACTTTAAGTTTCTTGTTATTAGATGTGAGGTTGAAGAGATTGATTTGAGAAAAGAAAGTGAGAGGGACGGAGGGTGGGTGACTGGAGCCTGAAGGCCAACATCTGTGCTGCTCCACCACGTTCCACTGGAGACCCAGTGGGAGAAATCTCAATGTCTGCTACCAAAGCTGAATGCTATCATTTTCATTCAGCTTCACATTCAGTCCCACATGGAAACAGAATTACTAATAAAGAATAAAAAGGAACTTGGTGGTTTGGTGGTAGCTTGGCATTCTCTCTGTGTGGCCTATAAACTTGGCGTTGTTATAAATTTGGAGTTATTACAAAAACCCTTTTTGCTGAAGGACTTTTCCACTTTTAGCTAATTTATCATTTAAATAAATTAAGTGGAGCAAAAAGGTCCAAACTGAAAATGATTTACTTTAAATTATTAGTGGGAGAAGCTTTTTGGCTGGATTTTGTCATCATGAATGAATCTGACTGAAGATAACTGCTGCTGTGATGAAAGCTGTTTTCTAACCAAGTCAAAGATTGTTCATTTCCAACAGTGTTGGAGGGGAGTTTGTTAGTATCAGCTGATTAACGGGCTTTTGGAGTTTTGCTGCTCCAAACTGTTGTTATTGTTTCAGCCAGAAATATTCACTAACTCTGGAGCTCTAGAAGCATCAGCCAGTGATTCTAGATTTGTTTCTGTCTGACAGATTCACTGTGTTTTCTTATTATTTAATAAATCATCATTTCATCAACTAAACCCCTGAAGAAGAAAACAGACTTTACCATGAAGACCAGCACAACTTTCACATCATATTAATCTGAACAAACAACTAAAACATGGTGTCTGACCTCAGAGTCTTCAGTCCACAGTGTGGACTCTGCAGAAAGCTGCTCAGCTCCTTCGCTGCAGAGTCTCTGATGTTTCTGTTCCAGCTCAGGTCCAGTTCTGTCAGATGGGAGGAGGGGTTGGACTTCAGAGCTGAGCCCAGAGAAGCACAGCTGATCTCTGACAAACTGCAGTACTCCAATCTGAATAAAGAATAAAACATGTGAGCTGAACCAACAGGATGCAGGTTAAAACAGTCCAACAGAACAAGTGAAAAAGAGCTCTCATTAATATTAATGACAACATGCTGCTGCTTCAATAAAGACGGAGTGACTTCAGCTCTTAAACTCTGCCAGCTCCACCAGTGGCTCCATCCATACAAACTCATGTTGTGCAGCCAAATGATTCAAGTTTCAAAGAAAACAAACATGTCAGGAGCAATTTAGGAGCAAATGTGAACAAACTGATAGAAATAAAGATCAAATTAACTGTTTTATTGAATGTTAAAGGCACAAAAACATGGTGTAGTGATGTTTAATATAATCATGTCATCAAACTTCTTTAAAGAGTCGACAGCAGCAGAACTTGTTACTGTGACTTGTTGTGTTTGAATATTTCAGTCAGTCCAAACATTACAGAGCCTTAGAAAAGTGTTGGAAGCATCCAGAGGTGGACTGATTGATCAGTTTGGCTGATTAATGGATGCTGATGGACACTTTGACTAACTATCAGAATCAGTGGAGTTTGAGGCTGATGGTTGGGAGACCTCCTCCATCTCCAGCAGGAAGCTACAAAGCTGAAGTCAAGGAGGAGTCAGAGTGTTAAGTTCAGTGTTTCCATTCAGTCTTTAAACATCACAGCTTCCATCAGAGTCACATGATTTAGAAGCAGACACAAACACAGCACACAGCAGCTCAGCTTAGAGACTCATCTTCAGGAAATCCAAACACTGGACTAATGAGCAGATCAGTACAGATGCTCGCTACCAAAGCTGTTTCTACATGGAGTTTAACTGGGCCCAAATATTACTTTTTCCATCAGTTGAAACTGAAAGTCAAGTCTTATTCTGTAAAAGGAAATTTCATTCAAAGTTAAAACAGATGATTTTACTTTGATGTTATTTTTTGATTGTAGATTATTTGATGCATTTTTCATTTCAAATCTGATTTTAAGTGTTTTTTCGTGTTTGAATTATTTTTCCTTCAGTTTCAGATTTTAATTTTCAGATTTTTCTGATTTTCAAAATTGAAATTTAGGAAACAAAATGACATTTGATAGATTAGACATAGAAATGATACTATATTTACAGGCAGGGAACTGAGCCCAGAGTCTCCTGTTTACAGTGTGGACTCCCAACACTCATGCTGCTTGATGTGAGTGCTGAGAGTTAACGCGGGCTGGCTTTTAACAATGAACAACTTGTTTAACCCCTTGTGTTCGTCTCCATTTTATGTTCACGAGCCGGGCCGTGACAGTGAACATTACAGACTATGGGTTAATGGTGTTATTGAAAAAAAAAGGTGATCACTTGTTACTTCTGGGCTCTCCTCTATGGAGGACTGAAACAGCCATAATCTGAAATATATACAAAATATATAAATAGTTCGATAAATTAGTTTGTAAGATGATAAATTCAAGTGAAATAAAAATAAAAAAAAACAGAATTTGTGCCTAAACAAAGATAAAGAATGTCATTTTTCTGCCTTAATTCTATTGTTTGTTGGTTTAATTGTGTTAATGTTGCTATTTATTTACTTTGTGACTCAGTTTTGAATTGAATACATTTTTACAATTAGAATGTATTTATTTGTCTTATTTTGATTTATTATTCCTGTATTAGTTTCCTTTGCAATGTTGATCTATTTAATCCCTCCAAATCATTTATTTCTTCATTTTATTTTAATTTCTCCATATTTTCTTTTTTAATTCAGTTTTTGTGTTTGTTTGAAGAAAGAAATGAAAAATATTACAATTAGAATGAATTTCTTTAACTTTTGTGGGATTCTCTTATACTTTCTGATAATGTTCTGTGCTTACGTGGTGAAATGAATACTTAAAGATCTGGAAACTGTCTGAGATCTTCTGATTACATCTTTAAAAGTATGGAAAGAAATTCAAGTTCACTTCTGAAAATCCAAGTAAGGTTTTATTTAGGGAACATTCTGGAAGCACTGAAACCACTTTAGCTGAAAACCCCCAAAAAGGAACCAACTCAACACGGTTAATGACAGTTTTATAAATTCTCTCATAATTTGATGCAGTTACATTTGGAATAATTAAGGTGGAATGAAAGTCAGTTCCCACTGAAGCCCTCAGTTAAGTCCTGATGGACTGGAGAGGGTCAGAGGTAAAAATGGCTGCCTGATTATGTTGTAAAATGGGGGAACAAACAGCTCTATGACAATATTCTCAATCCGGAACCATCTTTAGAGGCCAGTTGTTGCCAGATTAAAATACACGTTGACTTGAAGCTGCACAACACAATTAGCTGAACGGGTGTCACATTTTTCTGAATAGTGAACTTTTAAAGTTTTCAATAAAGCTTTGTACAGCAAATATGTATCTATATCATTAGAATTTGAGAGTTATGCAGAAAAAACAACATGAATAAGCTAGATGCCTTCAATGTGAACACCTGAGGTGTTGAAACACTTAGTAATCTTCAGTTATAAACTGCCTCCATCTGGTGATACTAAATTCAGTTTGAAAGGAAATATGACAGCATTTTAAATGAATAAAGATCATTCTTTTCCCTGTTCTCTGTCCTCACCTCACACTCCTCTGGCCCACCCGTCTCTGCTCCTCCCTCTTAGGGTCATTGATGATAATGGGGAGAGTGTTACACCAGCTTTTGTGTCTTTAGAGTCAGTTACTTTGTATGAAAATACGTTGCACACTTACAGTTGTCTTCTTTTAAGACAAAAAAAGAAGGAATTATGCCTTTTCCCTCCTCCTGATACTTTGTTTTTCTTGGAATGTTCTGATACAAACCAGAGAGAAGAACACATTGTTCAATGTCAGTGGATGAAGAAGGATGATTTTGTGCTGAAAACAATCAGAATTTGGACTAAACCGTTGCCTTAGAAACAGAAATATGTTGCTTTCATGAAACACTTTAAGTTTCTTGTTATTAGATGTGAGGTTGAAGAGATTGATTTGAGAAAAGAAAGTGAGAGGGACGGAGGGTGGGTGACTGGAGCCTGAAGGCCAACATCTGTGCTGCTCCACCACGTTCCACTGGAGACCCAGTGGGAGAAATCTCAATGTCTGCTACCAAAGCTGAATGCTATCATTTTCATTCAGCTTCACATTCAGTCCCACATGGAAACGGAATTACTAATAAAGATTAAAAAGGAACTTGGTGGTTTGGTGGTAGCTTGGCATTCTCTCTGTGTGGCCTATAAACTTGGCGTTGTTATAAATTTGGAGTTTTTTTTTTTTTTAAATATATTTTTATTAGGATTTTGTATAAGACAAGTCACAAAAAACAGACAGAAAAAAGACAGAGAAAAACAAACAAAAAAAAAAAAAAAAAACAGGGCATATTACAAAACAATAATTAAGTACACTGCTGCATCACTGACATTAGAATCTTAACAAAAAAAAACTAAACAAAGATAGTAAAGGTGGATGGCACTCTATGAGGTCCCTTGCTGGTCAAGATCAGTGTTATATTTATCAAGATGAGCCAGAAATGGCTGCCAAATATCTGAAAATTTATTAAGATTGTCCATCAGGCTATATCGAACCCTCTCCATATGCAATATACCAGTGAGCTCACCTAACCAGGTCTTAAACTGAGGCACAGTATCTGACTTCCAGAGTTTTAGAATCATTTTCTTTGCAATAACCATTCCATACATAACTGTGCTTTGCACTGAGACTCTATGTTTAAGTAGAGAAGGAGAAACCCCAAATAATGCAATCATTGGGTCAGGTTCAAACACACAGCCATACATGTCAGAAAACCACTTAAATATGTTACACCAAAAATTATATAGCTTCGGACATGTCCAAAAGAGGTGAGTCAGAGAGCCCTCTGCACATTTACATCGGTCACATAACGATGAAATGGTGGGAAAGATTCTGTGCAGTTTGGTTTTAGAGTAATGAAGCCTGTGCATCACTTTAAATTGGATCAACTGGTGCCTGGTGCTAATAGAGCAGGATATGGTCCTGCCCAGGCCCTCCTTCCAAATATCATCCCCTATCTGCAATCCCAACTCCTCCTCCCAGGAGTTCTTCAAAGAGTGTGAAGCACAAGACGTCTGTTCAAAGAATATATTTACAAAGCCAGAGACTAATTTTCTAGATTCAGGTGGACCCAATAAAAGCTTATAAATCATTTTATCTTCCTGAAGAGACTCAAAGTTAGGCACACATTGACGTACATAATCCCTAATCTGCAAATAACGGAAAAAATGTGTTGTGGGAAGAGAAAACTTGTTTTGTAGCTGAGCAAATGTGGCAAACTGCTTATTAATATACAGATCCTTCAGAGTGAGCAAACCCTTTAGCCTCCAACTGTTAAAGGACCCGTCTGAGAGGGATGGAGAAAAAGCATGATTGCGATGTACTGGGGCATGAATAGAAGTGTCTGGTAGTTTGCAGCTCTTCCTAATTTGCTGCCATATTTTTAAACAATTAAAAATGATCATATTATCCGTCTTAACAGTTGCAGGAGGTACGGGTTTTGAGAGAAGAAGTGCTGGAAGAGAACTGTTTTTGACATCATTCATTTCAATGGCAACCCAAGGGGGGGTTTCGGCAGATGCCTCCATATTATATCCTTCCTGCCAATAGACAAGGGCTCTAGCATTCGCTGCCCAGTAGTAATGCAGGAGATACGGCAGTCCTAACCCACCCATTTCCCTTGGTTTATGTAGATGAGTTTTTGAAATTCTATGAGCTTTAAAGCCCCAAATAAAAGGTAGAACAATCGAATCCAAAGATTTGAAAAAAGATCGTGCCAAGAAAATAGGTAAATTTTGAAAGAGATACAAGAACCTCGGCAGAGAGACCATCTTGATGGCATTTATTCGACCCACCATAGAAAGAGGAAGAGTCCTCCATTTTTCAATGTCCCTCCTCAGCTTTTCCACTTTCTCAAGAAAGTTCAACTTAAAAATTAGTTTAGGGTCCTTTGGCAAAACTACTCCAAGATACTTCAGTCTACTTGTAATTTTGAACGGGAGATTACGCAAAAATTCAATGTTGAGATCCGCACCCAGTGACATGAATTCACTCTTCTGCCAGTTAATTGAGTATCCCGAAACTTCACCAAATGCTCTAATAAGTTCCAGCAAAACAGGCACTGACTTCTCTGGTTGTGATATGAAAAGAACAACATCGTCCGCATACAGGGAAATATGGTGATCCACATTACCCAAGCGGATGGGTTCAATGGAAGGGTGATTCCTAATACTAAAAGCAAGAGGCTCAATAGCGATGGCAAAGAGCAATGGGCTGAGGGGGCAGCCCTGGCGTGTCCCACGGTGTAAACGGAATGGCACTGATCTTTCTTGGTTTGTGAGAATGGAGGAAGAAGGATGGGCATATAGCATTGTGATCCATGTTACAAACTGACTACCAAATCCAAACTCCTCCAAAGCCTTTATCATATACGCCCATTCCACTTGATCGAATGCCTTTTCCGCATCTAGGCAGAGGGCAGCCACCCTAGAGTCTCTACCATACTTATGATACATTATATTCATCAATCTTCTGACATTAAAAAAGGAAAATCTTTTAGGGACAAAGCCAGTTTGATCAGTATGAATGATGGATGATATGTATTTATTTAACCTATTTGCTAATAACTTGGTAAAAATTTTCATGTCTGTGTTCAGGAGTGCGATAGGACGAAAAGATGAAGGCTCAGTTTCATCCCTACCTTCTTTTAATAATAATGAAATATTGGCTTCATATAATGTGGGTGGAAATTTCTGGGTTCCAAATGAATGATTGAACATCCTCAACAGAAGGGGAGCGATCTTCAGGGAAAATTTTTTATACAGTTCAGTTCCGAAACCATCTGGGCCAGCAGCCTTGCCGTTGGGAAATGATTTTATAGCATCCAGAATCTCTTGCGCGGTAATGTCAGAATTCAAAGCTTCACGAGCAGCCTCACTCAGTTTAGGGAGTCCTAGACGCCCCAGCCACTCAGAAGCATTCCCTTTTGCTTTTGACATGTATAACTCTGCATAATAGTCCCTAAAACGATCGTTTATACTTTTAGGATCAATCACTAGTTCTCCTGTCTTAGATTTAATCTTGTGAATGGCTCTGCTAGCTTGCAAGCCTCTTAACTGTTGGGCCAGTAATTTATGGGGCTTATCCCCCAACTCAAAGTGTTTCTGCCTGATCTTAAACAATTGATCGCATACCTGACTGGATAGGATAGTGTTATATTCATATTTAAGTTTAAGAATATTTTGTAAGGTCGAAGGGCTGGAGGAAGTCCTATAGGCATGTTCCAGCCGCGATAGTTCAGTTTCAATTTCTGACAGTCGCTTCCGCCTTTCCTTTTTCAGAGAAGATTCAAAAGAGATTACATGACCCCGAATCACAACTTTAAAAGTTTCCCATAATGTGGAGTCCGTGACTTCCGCATTATCGTTACTCTCCAGAAATTCTGAGATCTTAGTAGATATATATTGACAGAATGATGCATCGGAAAACAGTGATGGGTGGAGACACCAGGTAAACTGCTGTTTTTTATGATTAAGATCAAGGACCAATGAAGTTGGAGAGTGGTCAGAAATTAAAATATTATGATATTTTGAGGCAGTCACATTCGATATCAACCTAGAGTCTATCAAAAAATAATCTATTCTTGAAAAGGACTTGTGCATTTGTGAAAAAAAAGAATAATCTCTATCTGTAGGATGCCCAAGCCTCCAGATATCAACCAGATTCATGGAAGACATTAAGTCATTTAAAACCACTGAGGAGGCAGGCGACTGTTTTGACTGGGTCGATCTGTCCACACGGCTGTCAAGCACACAGTTGAAGTCACCACCTACAATTAAATGTGTATCGGAGAGGTCAGGCAGTGAGCTAAATATTTTACGGAAAAAAGCTGGGTCATCAAAATTTGGACCATATACATTAAGGAGCGTGACATGAAATGAATAAATGTAGCCAGTAACCAAAATAAACCGGCCATTTGGATCACTTACAGTAGAAACATGCCTAAAAGGAACAGTCTTACGGATCAAAATTGCCACTCCCCGGGCTTTACTGGAAAACGTGGACTGAAAAATCTGGTTGGCCCAGCTACATCTAAGTAACTTTTCCTTTGTGGGTCTAATATGCGTTTCTTGCAAATACACTATATCAGCAGACAGAGATTTTAAGTGAGAGAACACTTTAGCTCGCTTGAGCACATGACCCAGCCCACGCACATTCCAACTAGTAAAAGTGATGCCACCACCTGGAGAAGGTATACTAGGATGCATAAGGATCTTGCATAGTAGCAGCGTACAAACATAATGCCCTTGTAAAATAATGATAAAGACGAGAGGAACACATGAAAGCGAACAGGAACATCAACATCACCACCCTCCCTCCCTCCCACTTTCCCAAACAAAGTGAGACTATGAACCCTACATACTCTCTTAGGGGCTGCCGGACCATACAGGAACAACTAACGGGCCGTAAAGTTAACACAGGAACCCCGCGCCCTCTCCACTAATGAGGACAAGTGCTTGTGAAAGTCAACAGCGATAAATACACGTTAAGACACATACGCACACACCTTACAAGCGTCATATAAATGTCCCGGTTAGTATAGAAACAACATAACAGTCACATACCAAGATGCACCATGTCGGCGGATAATATTCACGACAGAGTCTCTGCAAAAGCCTCAGCATCTTGCGGGGACGAAAAAACTCTGTCCATGGTGCCACTGGAAACCCGCAGCCGTGCCGGGTAGATGAAACCGCTCCTCACACCCGCATCTCGGAGACGCTTACGGACGGGATCAAATGCCTGCCGTTGCTTCATCACCTCCGCTGGATAATCAGGAAAGAAGTGAACCGGTTTACCGTTGTAGCGCAGAGGAAACTGCTGGCGGGCCAGCTGTAATATTTTCTCCTTCAGCTGGAAATGGTGGATCCGTGCTATCATTACGCGCGGGCGCGCGTCGTCCTCAGAGAGCCGTCTTCCCAGCCGATGAGCCCGGTCCACTTCCAGCGGTTTGGAGAAGTTATCAGCGCCCAGCAGCTCGGGGATGAACTTTGCCAAAAACTCCGTTGGATTTCCGTTCTCGATTTTCTCAGGCAAGCCAATGATTTTAATATTCTGCCGCCGGGAGCGAGCCTCCAGGTCGGTTACTTTCAGACGAAGTGCTTCATTCTCCGACTGCATTTTCGTACATTTCTGCTCAACGAGCGAGAGACGGCGGTCATACTCCGAGCTAGCTTTTTCCACCTCCTGAATTCGGTTACCGAGACTCGCCAGCGTTGCTTGGGTGGATGCCAAAGATGCCTCCAAGTCATTAAAACGGTCATTCATCGTCTTGCTCATACATCGTATCGCTGCGAGGATGCTCGATTCAGACTCCAGATCCGACTCGTTGGCTAGCTCCGGGGCCGCAGCAGCTAGCTCTGCAAGCTCCGCACATGGCTGGCCATCGGCCTCGTTAGAGGCTTTCTCTTGCCGCTTTCCTCTTTCATTTTTTGGTTTCGTCATCCTCCGGCGCTTAGACAAAAGTGTTTATCAGGCGAAACCGGGAAATTAGGTGCAATATTAAGTAAATGACCAAATTATTTCAAATGTGGAGAGGAGCCCTGGAAAAACACGACTACTCCATACGGTGCTCACTAGCGCCCCCCATAAATTTGGAGTTATTGCAAAAACCCTTTTTGCTGCAGGACTTTTCTACTTTTAGCTAATTTATCATTTGAATAAATTAAGTGGAGCAAAAAGGTCCAAACTGAAAATGATTTACTTTAAATTATTAGTGGGAGAAGCTTTTTGGCTGGATTTTGTCATCATGAATGAATCTGACTGAAGATAACTGCTGCTGTGATGAAAGCTGTTTTCTAACCAAGTCAAAGATTGTTCATTTCCAACAGAGTTGGAGGGGAGTTTGTTAGTATCAGCTGATTAACGGGCTTTTGGAGTTTTGCTGCTCCAAACTGTTGTTATTGTTTCAGCCAGAAATATTCACTAACTCTGGAGTTCTAGAAGCATCAGCCAGTGATTCTAGATTTGTTTCTGTCTGACACATTCACTGTGTTTTCTTATTATTTAATAAATCATCATTTCATCAACTAAACCCCTGAAGAAGAAAACAGACTTTACCATGAAGACCAGCACAACTTTCACATCATATTAATCTGAACAAACAACTAAAACATGGTGTCTGACCTCAGAGTCTTCAGTCCACAGTGTGGACTCTGCAGAAAGCTGCTCAGCTCCTTCGCTGCAGAGTCTCTGATGTTGTTCCTGCTCAGGTCCAGTTCTGTCAGATGGGAGGAGGGGTTGGACTTCAGAGCTGAGACCAGAGAAGCACAGCTGATCTCTGAAAAACTGCAGCGCACCAATCTGAATAAAGAATAAAACATGTGAGCTGAAGCCAACAGGATGCAGGTTAAAACAGTCTAACAGAACAAGTGAAAAAAAGCTCTCATTAATATTAATGACAACATGCTGCTGCTTCAATAAAGACGGAGTGACTTCAGCTCTTAAACTCTGCCAGCTCCACCAGTGGCTCCATCCATACAAACTCATGTTGTGCAGCCAAATGATTCAAGTTTCAAAGAAAACAAACATGTCAGGAGCAATTTGGGAGCAAATGGGAACAAACTGATAGAAATAAAGATCAAATTAACTGTTTTATTGAATGTTAAAGGCACAAAAACATGGTGCAGTGATGTTTGATATAATCATGTCATCAAACTTCTTTAAAGAGTCGACAGCAGCAGAACTTGTTACTGTGACTTGTTGTGTTTGAATATTTCAGTCAGTCCAAACATTACAGAGCCTTAGAAAAGTGTTGGAAGCATCCAGAGGTGGACTGATTGATCAGTTTGGCTGATTAATGGATGCTGATGGACACTTTGACTAACTATCAGAATCAGTGGAGTTTGAGGCTGATGGTTGGGAGACCTCCTCCATCTCCAGCAGGAAGCTACAAAGCTGAAGTCAAGGAGGAGTCAGAATGTTAAGTTCAGTGTTTCCATTCAGTCTTTAAACATCGCAGCTTCCATCAGAGTCACATGATTTAGAAGCAGACAGAAACACAGCAGGCAGCAGCTCAGCTTAGAGACTCATCTTCAGGAAATCCAAACACTGGACTAATGAGCAGATCAGTACAGATGCTCGCTACCAAAGCTGTTTCTACATGGAGTTTAACTGGGCCCAAATATTACTTTTTCCATCAGCTGAAACTGAAAGTCAAGTCTTATTCTGTAAAAAGAAATTTCATTCAAAGTTAAAACAGATGATTTTACTTTGATGTTATTTGATTGTAGATTATTTGATGCATTTTTCATTTCAAATCTGATTTTATGTGTTTTTTCGTGTTTGAATTTTTTTTCTTCAGTTTCAGATTTTAATTTTCAGATTTTTCTGATTTTCAAAATTGAAATTTAGGAAAAAAAAAGGACATTTTATAGATTTGACATAGAAATGATACTATATTTACAGGCAGGGAACTGAGCCCAGAGTCTCCTGTTTACAGTGTGGACTCCCAACACTCATGCTGCTTGATGTGTGTGCTGAGAGTTAACGCGGGCTGGCTTTTAACAATGAACAACTTGTTTAACCCCTTGTGTTCGTCTCCATTTTATGTTCACGAGCCGGGCCGTGACAGTGAACATTACAGACTATGGGTTAATGGTGTTATTGGAAAAAAAGGTGATCACTTGTTACTTATGGGCTCTCCTCTATGGAGGACTGAAACAGCCATAATCTGAAATATATACAAAATATATAAATAGTTCAATAAATTAGTTTGTAAGATGATAAATTCAAGTAAAATAATAAGAAAAAAACTGAATTTGTGCCTAAACAAAGATAAAGAATGTCATTTTTCTGCCTTAATTCTATTGTTTGTAGGTTTAATTGTGTTAATGTTGCTATTTATTTACTTTGTGACTCAGTTTTGAATTGAATACATTTTTACAATTAGAATGTATTTATTTGTCTTATTTTGATTTATTATTCCTGTATTAGTTTCCTTTGCAATGTTGATCTATTTAATCCCTCCAAATCATTTATTTCTTCATTTTATTTGGATTTCTCCATATTTTATTTTTTAATTCAGTTTTTGTGTTTGTTTGAAGAAAGAAATGAAAAATATTACAATTAGAATGAATTTCTTTAACTTTTGTGGGATTCTCTTATACTTTCTGATAATGTTCTGTGCTTACGTGGTGAAATGAATACTTAAAGATCTGGAAACTGTCTGAGATCTTCTGATTACATCTTTAAAAGTATGGAAATAAATTCAAGTTCACTTCTGAAAATCCAAGTAAGCTTTTATTTAGGGAACATTCTGGAAGCACTGAAACCACTTTAGCTGAAACCCCCAAAAAGGAACCAACTCAACACGGTTAACTCTCTGGGCGCCATAGGTTTTCCTCTGAAATGTTCCGATTTGACATCTTAATTTCAAAAGGCCATAACTTAAAAATGATAATAGATAGAGACTTTCTGTAAATTAGAGAAATGTTTAGTATGATCTCAAGTTTATGTGGAGATAAGATTTACCCATCTAATTTGCATATTATGACATCATAGGGTGGCGGCCATTTTGGATTATAGCATTTTCACAAAATTACACATATTTGAATGGTAAAATGTATTAGTTTCCACTTCCAAAATGGCCCTCACTTTGTGCATGTTATAAAGCACAATACTGAATAGTCAGGTAAATAGTAAAAAGCAAACATATTGTGTAAAT
The DNA here is from genome assembly GCF_027942865.1 of Odontesthes bonariensis. Classification (NCBI taxonomy): domain Eukaryota; kingdom Metazoa; phylum Chordata; class Actinopteri; order Atheriniformes; family Atherinopsidae; genus Odontesthes; species Odontesthes bonariensis. Next base: position 4,665,539 of record NC_134528.1, on the reverse strand, counting down.
TTATCTAAATAATAATCATTATTTCATAATTATTAGCAATAAATGGCAGAAACAAACCGAATGTATTTATGCTATGTGCATGAATGTATGTAGGTAGCTTTGGCTGTTCTTTTGCTAAAGAGATTTTCAATTTATTATGTAGGCACTCAGATTCCATGTGGAGCAAATATAGCCCTATATTACTTGTATGACACACAAACAAAAATAACCTGTTTAGTTTGAAAGCTCACTCGCCACGGCAAGGCACAGATCATGAGTGAGTAGACGAGACAAGACGACAGACAAAGTTAGTATTTTTTTCTAAGGTTTTTTTGTTTTTTGTTTTTTTGTTTTTTTGTTTTATAGCCTATTGTACAGTAAGAAAAATGCCCAGGGGAAATGGCAAAACAACAAGTAATTACTTATGAGTGACTGGGAACAACAAGTAATGTAGGCCTATTTGTAATGACTTCCTACTCATCGAGATGACACTTTTTGTAAGCCTTGATGGTGTGGTACCTTTCAAAGCAAGGCACTACACAAAGACCCACTCCACACTGCCTACACCTGAAATGTGTCTGACGGCGGCCTTTAGGGCGGGTCCGATCAGAACACACAACACAGTCAGGTTTATCATCTGCCCTGTGGATGAAGTGGCGCTCTGTGAGTCTGCCTGGCAAGTCTCCCAGTGAGGATGACTTTCGACCTTTGTTGGTCTCTTTCTTGCTGTAGCCATCCATTAGGCCAGTGATGACATCCTGAATGAACACTTTCAGGGGCTTGTGGGGAGCAGCAGTGGTGCGGGTGTAAACGATGTGCGCATTTACCATGGAGATACTGAGGAGGGCATTGAAGATCCTCATGTACCACTTTGTTGACCTATGTGGAAAGAGGTAAGTTTTCATTCTTTGGTCTGCGGTGTCGACACCCCCCATGTAAGAATTGTACTCATCGACACACACAGGCCTAAAGATGTCCCTAAACCCAGTGGCACTGTGCTTGGTCCTTATACGCTTCCTAATGCCGCCAACGCTGTGGAGTGTTGACAACATTGTTAGCCGCTTGGTGTCATGCCAAGCACAGGCCAAAAGGTTCCCCTTCCGCATGAAGACAGGCTCATCTCCCTTCTTCAAGGGTAAATGCTCCTTCGTAAGGCCCTTGGGCATGCCCTTTCTTTTGCTGCTGACAGTGCCGCAGACTCCGATGTCCTTACTTGCCAGCTCCTCAGCTATAGCTGGCGACGAATAATAGCTGTCCATGTAAACCTCATGCCCTTTCCCTGTGTAGGGGGTCATGAGGTCACGGACAATTAGGTGAGTGGCACCATGTACACTTTCATCTGGCCTGCTTTGTCCAGTGTACATGGACCACTCAAGGACGTAACCAGACTTGGCCTCGCTGACAACAAAGACCTTATAGCCATATTTGTCAGGCTTGTTCGGATTGTACATTTTTAGAATGGATCTGCCCTTGAACGCGATGGTCATTTCGTCAAGGGACAGATGTTTTGATGGACCATAAACTTTTGAATACTGGGGGACAATCAAATTTATCACTGGCCGAATTTTGAATAATCTGTCATGCCCTGGCTGCCCCCTGCCAATGTAGTGTTCATTGTTCACAAAGTGGAGGAAGGACATAATTATCTCAAATCTGTTTCGAGACATAACCTTGCCAAAGCCTGGTGTTGCAGTTGGCCAAAATTCTGCCCAATAGTCCTCCACTTCAGACTTTTCCACTAAACCCATACTCAAGTGCAGGGAAATGAAGGCCTTCATTTCACTGACGGTGACGTCACTCCATTTGTGGAATCGGGAGTGAGGCTTGAGTTGGTGGGAGGCGAGAAACTGTTGGGCATACCTGTTTGTCTCGGTCACTAGCAGATTCCAAAACTCATCATTGAGGAATAGAGAAAGAAAATCTAGGGCCGAATCTGAATTTGTAAGGTCTTTATCTCCTGTATAGCCAATTTGCTGCTCGAATGGGGAGATCCAATTTTGATACGCATCATTGTTATTCGTCACGTACGCAAAGCCAGCATTCATGTCTTGTACAGGTACTGGCAGCGCATTACGCGCGGCTCCTCTCCCCCGTGACACACGGCTCCTGCTGCGGGCAGCACCGCGCCCACCTCTGCCTCCAGCACGCCGGGCTGAGGGGCTCGGGCTGCCGTCATTTTCCATCCCCACCCTGTGTCTACTACGCTGCCCATTTCCTCTCCTCTGCACACTTCTCCCCCGTCTAATAACACCATCAGTCACAGGCAAAGACTCCACAACATGTGTGTCTCCAACATTACGGAGAGGAACGCGACCTGAAGTAAAGGTAGCAACATGGCTATCATAGTCAGAAGACCGGGGAGCTAGGTGGCTAGCGCGGTAAAATGACTGGACTTCAACAGCTGCCCCAGGCTCATTACCTTCAACTACACCTTCCACACTAATGCCCCGACCCCGTGAAACATCGCCACCCCCACTGACATCGGATACACCACTATCTACTGTATGGGAAACATGGCAAGAAGTGGTTTGTTGTGCTTGGTGTACTTTCGCCGCACTTTCTCCGGCTGCACTGCCGCAAGGCCGGGCGTCGTCATCATCATTACTAAATGAATCACCGTCATCAAAAGGATTATATTCGCCTTCCGAATCGGGATCGGCGAAAAGAAGTCCCAAAACATCATAACAGGTGAGTTTTTTGCCCGACATCAGACGCAAATCCAAATGTACAGGCGCTAATGATACGAAACTGGCTATGTGAAAAGATGCTAACTGTCTCCTGAACAGTGAAACTCGTCGCTCTGATTCAACCCACCGAATCTTTTTTTTTTTTTTTTTTTTTTTTTTTTTTTTTTTTTTTTTTATTGTAACAACACATCTCAACCCACCGTATCTCCTCAGTTTTGTATAGAAGCATGACGTAATTATGGGTGTAAACCGAACTACAACATGTCCTCCCTTTAGTGGATGGGAGTAGAAACGGAGTTTGACACCCTATTTGAAAAAAAAACACCGTTTTATCCAGTGCGGCATCTTGTCGACGAAAGTCGCCTGTGGCGCCCAGAGGGTTAATGACAGTTTTATAAATTCTCTCATCATTTGATGCAGTTACATTTGGAATAATTAAGGTGGAATGAAAGTCAGTTCCCACTGAAGCCCTCAGTTAAAGTGATACTCCGGAGTAGATTCAACCTGGGGTCATTTGAACGGTGATATCCAGCCAAGTAGCCCACCCGCAGTTTTTTCGATATTGGCTGAACATCAGCTGAGTTACTGAGTTATCCCGAATAGCTTCGTACAAGGGTTAATGGATCCAGGTCCGTATCTCCAAAATTACCACACTAAAATCACATGCCATGACACCAAACTTCTACAGTAGTACAAATACGGTCTGTACTCACAAAGCGATGCATTTGGAAGTTTGAAAATAGTCCAGGAGTTTATTATTATCAACACAAGCCTGATAGCTTCTCTGCAGCTAAAGCTACGTCGACGTCACTCCAAGGCGCCGGGAGCTTCAAAGTAAGATGAGGGTTGATCTACTACTGTAGACAACAAAGTATATGCTATATTCTACATGTTTTTTTTATGAATTTTTGTGTTGTAGAGTTGTGAAATTATTTTATCAATGGAGAAATTGAGCAGCCTTGCTTTGTTGTCTACAGTAGTAGATCAACCCTCATCTTACTTTGAAGCTCCCGGCGCCTTGGAGTGACGTCGACGTAGCTTTAGCTGCAGAGAAGCTATCAGGCTTGTGTTGATAATAATAAACTCCTGGACTATTTTCAAACTTCCAAATGCATCGCTTTGTGAGTACAGACCATATTTGTACTACTGTAGAAGTTTGGTGTCATGGCATGTGATTTTAGTGTGGTAATTTTGGAGATACGGACCTGGATCCATTAACCCTTGTACGAAGCTATTCGGGATAACTCAGTAACTCAGCTGATGTTCAGCCAAGATCGAAAAAACTGCGGGTGGGCTACTTGGCTGGATATCACCGTTCAAATGACCCCAGGTTGAATTTACTCCGGAGTATCACTTTAAGTCCTGATGGACTGGAGAGGCTCAGAGGTAAAAATGGCTGCCTGATTATGTTGTAAAATGGGGGAACAAACAGCTCTATGACAATATTCTCAATCCGGAACCATCTTTAGAGGCCAGTTGTTGCCAGATTAAAATACACGTTGACTTGAAACTGCACAACACAATTAGCTGAACGGGTTTCACATTTTTCTGAATAGTGAACTTTTAAAGTTTTCAATAAAGCTTTGTACAGCAAATATGTATCTATATCATTAGAATTTGAGAGTTATGCAGAAAAAACAACATGAATAAGCTAGATGCCTTCAATGTGAACACCTGAGGTGTTGAAACACTTAGTAATCTTCAGTTATAAACTGCCTCCATCTGGTGATACTAAATTCAGTTTGAAAGGAAATATGACAGCATTTTAAATGAATAAAGATCATTCTTTTCCCTGTTCTCTGTCCTCACCTCACACTCCTCTGGCCCACCCGTCTCTGCTCCTCCCTCTTAGGGTCATTGATGATAATGGGGAGAGTGTTACACCAGCTTTTGTGTCTTTAGAGTCAGTTACTTTGTATGAAAATACGTTGCACACTTACAGTTGTCTTCTTTTAAAACAAAAAAAGAAGGAATTATGCCTTTTCCCTCCCCCTGATACTTTGTTTTTCTTGGAATGTTCTGATACAAACCAGAGAGAAGAACACATTGTTCAATGTCAGTGGATGAAGAAGGATGATTTTGTGCTGAAAACAATCAGAATTTGGACTAAACCGTTGCCTTAGAAACAGAAATATGTTGCTTTCATGAAACACTTTAAGTTTCTTGTTATTAGATGTGAGGTTGAAGAGATTGATTTGAGAAAAGAAAGTGAGAGGGACGGAGGGTGGGTGACTGGAGCCTGAAGGCCAACATCTGTGCTGCTCCACCACGTTCCACTGGAGACCCAGTGGGAGAAATCTCAATGTCTGCTACCAAAGCTGAATGCTATCATTTTCATTCAGCTTCACATTCAGTCCCACATGGAAACGGAATTACTAATAAAGAATAAAAGGGAACTTGGTGGTTTGGTGGTAGCTTGGCATTCTCTCTGTGTGGCCTATAAACTTGGCGTTGTTATAAATTTGGAGTTATTGCAAAAACCCTTTTTGCTGCAGGACTTTTCTACTTTTAGCTAATTTATCATTTGAATAAATTAAGTGGAGCAAAAAGGTCCAAACTGAAAATGATTTACTTTAAATTATTAGTGGGAGAAGCTTTTTGGCTGGATTTTGTCATCATGAATGAATCTGACTGAAGATAACTGCTGCTGTGATGAAAGCTGTTTTCTAACCAAGTCAAAGATTGTTCATTTCCAACAGAGTTGGAGGGGAGTTTGTTAGTATCAGCTGATTAACGGGCTTTTGGAGTTTTGCTGCTCCAAACTGTTGTTATTGTTTCAGCCAGAAATATTCACTAACTCTGGAGCTCTAGAAGCATCAGCCAGTGATTCTAGATTTGTTTCTGTCTGACAGATTCACTGTGTTTTCTTATTATTTAATAAATCATCATTTCATCAACTAAACCCCTGAAGAAGAAAACAGACTTTACCATGAAGACCAGCACAACTTTCACATCATATTAATCTGAACAAACAACTAAAACATGGTGTCTGACCTCAGAGTCTTCAGTCCACAGTGTGGACTCTGCAGAAAGCTGCTCAGCTCCTTCGCTGCAGAGTCACTGATGTTTGTGTTCCTGCTCAGGTCCAGTTCTGTCAGATGGGAGGAGGGGTTGGACTTCAGAGCTGAGACCAGAGAAGCACAGCTGATCTCTGACAAACTGCAGCGCTCCAATCTGAATAAAGAATAAAACATGTGAGCTGAAGCCAACAGGATGCAGGTTAAAACAGTCCAACAGAACAAGTGAAAAAGAGCTCTCATTAATATTAATGACAACATGCTGCTGCTTCAATAAAGACGGAGTGACTTCAGCTCTTAAACTCTGCCAGCTCCACCAGTGGCTCCATCCATACAAACTCATGCTGTGCAGCCAAATGATTCAAGTTTCAAAGAAAACAAACATGTCAGGAGCAATTTGGGAGCAAATGGGAACAAACTGATAGAAATAAAGATCAAATTAACTGTTTTATTGAATGTTAAAGGCACAAAAACATGGTGCAGTGATGTTTAATATAATCATGTCATCAAACTTCTTTAAAGAGTGGACAGCAGCAGAACTTGTTACTGTGACTTGTTGTGTTTGAATATTTCAGTCAGTCCAAACATTACAGAGCCTTAGAAAAGTGTTGGAAGCATCCAGAGGTGGACTGATTGATCAGTTTGGCTGATTAATGGATGCTGATGGACACTTTGACTAACTATCAGAATCAGTGCAGTTTGAGGCTGATGGTTGGGAGACCTCCTCCATCTCCAGCAGGAAGCTACAAAGCTGAAGTCAAGGAGGAGTCAGAGTGTTAAGTTCAGTGTTTCCATTCAGTCTTTAAACATCACAGCTTCCATCAGAGTCACATGATTTAGAAGCAGACACAAACACAGCACACAGCAGCTCAGCTTAGAGACTCATCTTCAGGAAATCCAAACACTGGACTAATGAGCAGATCAGTACAGATGCTCGCTACCAAAGCTGTTTCTACATGGAGTTTAACTGGGCCCAAATATTACTTTTTCCATCAGCTGAAACTGAAAGTCAAGTCTTATTCTGTAAAAAGAAATTTCATTCAAAGTTAAAACAGATGATTTTACTTTGATGTTATTTGATTGTAGATTATTTGATGCATTTTTCATTTCAAATCTGATTTTATGTGTTTTTTCGTGTTTGAATTTTTTTTCTTCAGTTTCAGATTTTAATTTTCAGATTTTTCTGATTTTCAAAATTGAAATTTAGGGAAAAAAAAGGACATTTTATAGATTTGACATAGAAATGATCCTATATTTACAGGCAGGGAACTGAGCCCAGAGTCTCCTGTTTACAGTGTGGACTCCCAACACTCATGCTGCTTGATGTGTGTGCTGAGAGTTAACGCGGGCTGGCTTTTAACAATGAACAACTTGTTTAACCCCTTGTGTTCGTCTCCATTTTATGTTCACGAGCCGGGCCGTGACAGTGAACATTACAGACTATGGGTTAATGGTGTTATTGGGAAAAAAAGGTGATCACTTGTTACTTCTGGGCTCTCCTCTATGGAGGACTGAAACAGCCATAATCTGAAATATATACAAAATATATAAATAGTTCGATAAATTAGTTTGTAAGATGATAAATTCAAGTAAAATAATAAGAAAAAACATAATTTGTGCCTAAACAAAGATAAAGAATGTCATTTTTCTGCCTTAATTCTATTGTTTGTTGGTTTAATTGTGTTAATGTTGCTATTTATTTACTTTGTGACTCAGTTTTGAATTGAAAACATTTTTACAATTAGAATGTATTTATTTGTCTTATTTTGATTTATTATTCCTGTATTAGTTTCCTTTGCAATGTTGATCTATTTAATCCCTCCAAATCATTTTTTTCTTCATTTTCTTTTGATTTCTCCATATTTTCTTTTTTAATTCAGTTTTTGTGTTTGTTTGAAGAAAGAAATGAAAAATATTACAATTAGAATAAATTTCTTTAACTTTTGTGGGATTCTCTTATACTTTCTGATAATGTTCTGTGCTTACGTGGTGAAATGAATACTTAAAGATCTGGAAACTGTCTGAGATCTTCTGATTACATCTTTAAAAGTATGGAAATAAATTCAAGTTCACTTCTGAAAATCCAAGTAAGCTTTTATTTAGGGAACATTCTGGAAGCACTGAAACCACTTTAGCTGAAAACCCCCAAAAAGGAACCAACTCAACACGGTTAATGACAGTTTTATAAATTCTCTCATCATTTGATGCAGTTACATTTGGAATAATTAAGGTGGAATGAAAGTCAGTTCCCACTGAAGCCCTCAGTTAAGTCCTGATGGACTGGAGAGGCTCAGAGGTAAAAATGGCTGCCTGATTATGTTGTAAAATGGGGGAACAAACAGCTCTATGACAATATTCTCAATCCGGAACCATCTTTAGAGGCCAGTTGTTGCCAGATTAAAATACACGTTGACTTGAAACTGCACAACACAATTAGCTGAACGGGTGTCACATTTTTCTGAATAGTGAACTTTTAAAGTTTTAAATAAAGCTTTGTACAGCAAATATGTATCTATATCATTAGAATTTGAGAGTTATGCAGAAAAAACAACATGAATAAGCTAGATGCCTTCAATGTGAACACCTGAGGTGTTGAAACACTTAGTAATCTTCAGTTATAAACTGCCTCCATCTGGTGATACTAAATTCAGTTTGAAAGGAAATATGACAGCATTTTAAATGAATAAAGATCATTCTTTTCCCTGTTCTCTGTCCTCACCTCACACTCCTCTGGCCCACCCGTCTCTGCTCCTCCCTCTTAGGGTCATTGATGATAATGGGGAGAGTGTTACACCAGCTTTTGTGTCTTTAGAGTTAGTTACTTTGTATGAAAATACGTTGCACACTTACAGTTGTCTTCTTTTAAGACAAAAGAAGAAGGAATTATGCCTTTTCCCTCCTCCTGATACTTTGTTTTTCTTGGAATGTTCTGATACAAACCAGAGAGAAGAACACATTGTTCAATGTCAGTGGATGAAGAAGGATGATTTTGTGCTGAAAACAATCAGAATTTGGACTAAACCGTTGCCTTAGAAGCAGAAATGTGTTGCTTTCATGAAACACTTTAAGTTTCTTGTTATTAGATGTGAGGTTGAAGAGATTGATTTGAGAAAAGAAAGTGAGAGGGACGGAGGGTGGGTGACTGGAGCCTGAAGGCCAACATCTGTGCTGCTCCACCACGTTCCACTGGAGACCCAGTGGGAGAAATCTCAATGTGTGCTGCCAAAGCTGAATGCTATCATTTTCATTCAGCTTCACATTCAGTCCCACATGGAAACGGAATTACTAATAAAGAATAAAAAGGAACTTGGTGGTTTGGTGGTAGCTTGGCATTCTCTCTGTGTGGCCTATAAACTTGGCGTTGTTATAAATTTGGAGTTATTGCAAAAACCCTTTTTGCTGCAGGACTTTTCTACTTTTAGCTAATTTATCATTTGAATAAATTAAGTGGAGCAAAAAGGTCCAAACTGAAAATGATTTACTTTAAATTATTAGTGGGAGAAGCTTTTTGGCTGGATTTTGTCATCATGAATGAATCTGACTGAAGATAACTGCTGCTGTGATGAAAGCTGTTTTCTAACCAAGTCAAAGATTGTTCATTTCCAACAGTGTTGGAGGGGAGTTTGTTAGTATCAGCTGATTAACGGGCTTTTGGAGTTTTGCTGCTCCAAACTGTTGTTATTGTTTCAGCCAGAAATATTCACTAACTCTGGAGCTCTAGAAGCATCAGCCAGTGATTCTAGATTTGTTTCTGTCTGACACATTCACTGTGTTTTCTTATTATTTAATAAATCATCATTTCATCAACTAAACCCCTGAAGAAGAAAACAGACTTTACCATGAAGACCAGCACAACTTTCACATCATATTAATCTGAACAAACAACTAAAACATGGTGTCTGACCTCAGAGTCTTCAGTCCACAGTGTGGACTCTGCAGAAAGCTGCTCAGCTCCTTCGCTGCAGAGTCTCTGATGGTGTTCCAGGTCAGGTCCAGTTCTGTCAGATGGGAGGAGGGGTTGGACTTCAGAGCTGAGACCAGAGAAGCACAGCTGATCTCTGACAAACTGCAGTTCTCCAATCTGAATAAAGAATAAAACATGTGAGCTGAAGCCAACAGGATGCAGGTTAAAACAGTCCAACAGAACAAGTGAAAAAGAGCTCTCATTAATATTAATGACAACATGCTGCTGCTTCAATAAAGACGGAGTGACTTCAGCTCTTAAACTCTGCCAGCTCCACCAGTGGCTCCATCCATACAAACTCATGTTGTGCAGCCAAATGATTCAAGTTTCAAAGAAAACAAACATGTCAGGAGCAATTTGGGAGCAAATGGGAACAAACTGATAGAAATAAAGATCAAATTAACTGTTTTATTGAATGTTAAAGGCACAAAAACATGGTGCAGTGATGTTTAATATAATCATGGAATCAAACTTCTTTAAAGAGTCGACAGCAGCAGAACTTGTTACTGTGACTTGTTGTGTTTGAATATTTCAGTCAGTCCAAACATTACAGAGCCTTAGAAAAGTGTTGGAAGCATCCAGAGGTGGACTGATTGATCAGTTTGGCTGATTAATGGATGCTGATGGACACTTTGACTAACTATCAGAATCAGTGGAGTTTGAGGCTGATGGTTGGGAGACCTCCTCCATCTCCAGCAGGAAGCTACAAAGCTGAAGTCAAGGAGGAGTCAGAGTGTTAAGTTCAGTGTTTCCATTCAGTCTTTAAACATCGCAGCTTCCATCAGAGTCACATGATTTAGAAGCAGACAGAAACACAGCACACAGCAGCTCAGCTTAGAGACTCATCTTCAGGAAATCCAAACACTGGACTAATGAGCAGATCAGTACAGATGCTCGCTACCAAAGCTGTTTCTACATGGAGTTTAACTGGGCCCAAATATTACTTTTTCCATCAGCTGAAACTGAAAGTCAAGTCTTATTCTGTAAAAAGAAATTTCATTCAAAGTTAAAACAGATGATTTTACTTTGATGTTATTTGATTGTAGATTATTTGATGCATTTTTCATTTCAAATCTGATTTTAAGTGTTTTTTCGTGTTTGAATTTTTTTTCTTCAGTTTCAGATTTTTATTGTCAGATTTTTCTGATTTTCAAAATTGAAAAAAGTTTTGAACTTGACAGAGTCAGGATCTGGGTTTTTGGTTATGTTTTTGGACTTGGTTGTTGGTGTTATTTTCATGCAGTACTCTTAGTGTTTTCTGTATTTAGATTAGTCTTTGTTTCACCTTAGTTCTGTTTATCAGTATTCAGTTCTGTTTTATTAGTCCTTGTTCATTCTTTGTGTTAGTTAGTGTGCTCTCCCTGTGCTCTGCCATCTCTCTGTCTCTCTCCTCAGTCTGTCTCCTGCCCTCTGCTCTCATTCACTCACGTGCAACCCGTTACTAATCAGCCACCAGTCCCTGCTCCAGTAATCACCTCCCCAGTATATATGTCTTTCTTGTTCCACCACTCCTTGCCGGATCCTCGTCCTATACTTTGGTATTCCTTGTCTTGTCTTATCTAAAATCCTAATCTGTATTCCTCGTCTTCCATGTCTGTATTTTCTGTTCCTACGCCCCTGGTCCATGGTTTCCCTCGTCAGTCCTCTCTGCGAGTATGTCAGTATGTTTTGTTATTTTCTTAGGTTTATGTTCAGTTTAGTTTTTCACTTCTCCAGCATTTGCTGCGCTTTTGTTTATATTTTTGAAAATAAATCCTTTAACTTTATTTTGGAACTCGTGCGTGTCTGCACCTGGGTCCTCCCGTAACACATCATGACAGAAAGTTTCTGAATGTGAAAACATCTGAAATATGAACAGAAATACTAAAGTGGAAATAGAAAACTGTGAATGAAATTGACTTTGAAAGTAAAATAAAATCCTGCTGCACTTTTTTCATGTTGAAAACCATTTTTTAGTTTCTCAAAGAAACTGATGAAGCTTCATGTTCCTGAGCTGCTGTTTTTCAGCCTACATTCACACACGTTATTCACAGAAACTCAATGTTCTCCTCATAAATGAATGAAACAGATGAAAACAGCTCCAATAAAGCCAGCAGGTGAACAGAACAGCATGTATCTACAGTGATGAAGCAGTCCCTGCCTCCCTCCTTCATGGCTGCTCAGTAATTATCAGAGAAATTATTAGTGGGAGAAGCTTTTTGGCTGGATTTTGTCATCATGAATGAATCTGACTGAAGATAACTGCTGCTGTGATGAAAGCTGTTTTCTAATCAAGTCACAGATTGTTCATTTCCAACAGTGTTGGAGGGGAGTTTGTTAGTATCAGCTGATTAACGGGCTTTTGGAGCTTTGCTGCTCCAAACTGTTGTTATTGTTTCAGCCAGAAATATTCACTAACTCTGGAGCTCTAGAAGCATCAGCCAGTGATTCTAGATTTGTTTCTGTCTGACAGATTCACTGTGTTTTCTTATTATTTAATAAATCATCATGTCATCAACTAAACCCCTGAAGAAGAAAACAGACTTTACCATGAAGACCAGCACAACTTTCACATCATATTAATCTGAACAAACAACTAAAACATGGTGTCTGACCTTAGAGTCTTCAGATTAAAGGCAGATTAAAGGATGCTGATGTATTATTGGTGGGATTTTGTCATCATTAAGTTTGCCAATGACACCGCCATTTTAGGTCTCATCGCAGAGAAAGACGAGACAACCTACAGAGAGGAGGGAGCAGCACTTACCACCTGGTGTCAGGTGAACAAAATGTTGAGTTGTAAATACATGTATTGTTTTGTGATCCCATATATACTCTGTTTTTGTATCGATCAAGAGTATCGATAAGAAAAGTGTGCCTTGTTCATTTGTGTTAAGGTCGTAAATTCCTTGTTAGGAATGCGGCCTGAAACGTGACACCCCCTTTCCTCTCAGTTGAGAGTTGTTGTAGGGCGGCTGTAGCTCAGGAGGAAGAGCAGTCACCCACCAATCGGAAGGTCGGTGGTTCGACTCCGGCTTCCACGGGCTACATGTCGAAGTGTCCTTGGGCAAGACACTGAACCCCACGTTGCCTACCGATAAATCTGTTGGTGTATGAATGGTTGTGTGAATGATTATAAAGCACGTAGTGTGTATAGATTTAGACGTGCTGTATGAGTATGGGTGAATGTGGCATGTAGTGTTAGAAGCGCTTTGAGTGGTCAGTTAGACTAGAAAAGCGCTATACAAGTACAGTCCATTTACCATTTGTACACACCCACTTCTGAATAAAATAGAGGAGGTGTCAGGAGATGGTCAGAGTTGATCAGGAAGAAGCTGTGAAGGCTGTCTCCTCATCGGCTCTCCTCATGAGTTAAAATTCCTATAACGTCTCTCTCTCACTTCTTTATAAATTTGTAGGTATTTGAACCTGACATTTAATTGGTCCTTCGAGCCGGATTCCAAGAGATCTGATGATTCCAGCGGGCGAGGTAGAATCCAGAAAGACCGTGCACGGCAAAAAGACTCTAGTGAGTCTTTTAAATCCTTTTCCAGGACTGGAGATAGGCTCGCCAGCTGGAATCTGAGGTTTGACGGAAAAATCCGTGAATGAAGGCGAGAGACAACGTTGTAGGTGAGTATGTTTAAACTTAAAAAGAGAAGCGTGAACGAGGGTTCAGCGCGTAAAGAAACCCTGTAATCCTAGGCGCTGACAGGTTAAAGAGGACGACGGGGTCCGGCGAAAGCCCGAAACGAAATTAATTAAAGAGGACGACGGGGTCCGGCAAAAAAGACGCTTAAAGCCCGAAACAAGTACGGTGTGAATGTGAATGTGTGCAAGGAGAGCAAAAAATATCATTCGATATTTTTCCCCTCATAAAATACAGCAGGACTGTAAGCGGAGAGTCTTTGGTGGATGCAAAGGCAAGAATCTTCCACTCGAACGAGTTGAAGTGAAGGTTACCACAAAAGAAAAATTACTTCTCCGCCCTGCTGAATAAAAATAACCAGTTATTAGACGCTTAAAGCCCGAAACAAGTACGGTGTGAATGTGAATGTGTGCAAGGAGAGCAAAAAATATCATTCGAACGAGGGTTCAGCGCGTAAAGAAACCCTGTAATCCTAGGCGCTGACAGGTTAAAGAGGACGACGGGGTCCGGCGAAAGCCCGAAACGAAATTAATTAAAGAGGACGACGGGGTCCGGCAAAAAAGACGCTTAAAGCCCGAAACAAGTACGGTGTGAATGTGAATGTGTGCAAGGAGAGCAAAAAATATCATTCGATATTTTTCCCCTCATAAAATACAGCAGGACTGTAAGCGGAGAGTCTTTGGTGGATGCAAAGGCAAGAATCTTCCACTCGAACGAGTTGAAGTGAAGGTTACCACAAAAGAAAAATTACTTCTCCGCCCTGCTGAATAAAAATAACCAGTTATTAGAACACCCTAGGTGTTGAAAAGCTGGACTAAATTCACAAAATGGGAAACGGGGGAAGTAAACAGTAAAAAAGAAAGTGTGTATAAAGAAGATAAAGAAGCAAAGAAGATAAATTGTGTAAAGAAAAGATATTATGCAAAGATTGATAATTCATAGAAAAGCAGGATCCTGATAAAATTGAATTCCTTCCAAAAAGAATAAAAATATGGATTTAATGGTAGCTTAAAATACACAAAAATTAGTTGTGCTGCAGGATGAAGTTATAGCAAAGAAAAAAGGTTGCCCAAATGATATAAAAAAAATAAAAAAGAAACTGGCAAGTCAGAGTGGGTTGGTGCATGTTACTGACTGACTAAATTAGTTCAGAAATAATACTGAACTGACTAGAGACTCGACGGAGAAACTTAGAACTGACTTCTCCACTGAATGATATCAGACTGACGTTGACGGCAATGATAACTTTTTAAGAATGGACAGACTCCGACGGACAATTACTTTAAAGAAATTCTGCTTTGGGAAGGAGATTTTGGACTGTTTTAGTGATTCCTAGAGTATTTACATTGAGAATAGTTATGTAAACTTTTGTGGGAGCTCTAATATAAATAAAGTAAAAGACAGTCCATGCCCATGGTTTTATGAGATTAATTAAATTAAATTAGCAAAGTGAACTATTGATTTAAAATTATATATATTATCAGGGATATAACGAGGAAGAGAAGGAAGGCATGGAGAATATAACATTTCTGGTTGATTAAAAAATAAAAAATAGCGAGCCTCTCAGCTCCTCTTATTCCTCCTCCTTCAGCTTTTGATGCATGTCCTAAGAATGCCAGACATGCTGAGAAAGTGAAGTAGAGGAGGATACAGAGGAGGAGGGGGTCACAGGGGCAGGGGGTCAAGACAGGAATTGTATAGCATTACTAAATTAAATAGTAAGACTAGAAGGCCCTGAAGTTTCAGTTGAATTACCAAGATGTGTTTCTGAATGGAGACATAAAACCAGAAATTCAGCTGATAGATAATAAAGATTAAAGGGATATGCCACCCCCAGGCCAAATTAAGTGTATCCCCGCATTCCCGATACATAAATAAGTGTGTGGGAGCGTTTTCCTGGCGACCCAGGCATTGTCCGAATCTCACAGCACTGACCACTGCTTGGTTGCGCGTAATACCTCCATGCTAGCGTTGCCAGCGTCGCCACTCGAAATATTTCGCCCAACGTGAATTAATTTACTTGATTTACCTTCTAATTACTGTGTGAGTGGTGTACTTTCACATCGAGTGCAAATGACTGTGTAAATCTACAGGGAAGGTTTGCTTTGCTCATGTCGGTTTGAGAACTAGTTTCCAGTGCGGAAAATACAGCCGAAGCACACTCCCCGCTACGTCTTTGGGAATCCCCCCCACCCCCGACTTCTTCAAACAAACCAGCGTGAAGCAGCCAGGGGGGGGGTTCCCAATGACGTAGCGGGGAGTGTGCTTCGGCTGTATTTTCCGCAGATCTGCTAGACAAAGATCCAGCTAATAAAAATCAAGCCACAGCCATATTAACTGAAGGGAATGTAGTTTATAGATTACAAGATATATGTTAGTGAGGCCTGGCATGTTACCTTTTGGTATAAAAATAATGAAGATTAGAAAAAACAATTAAAAAGAGTAACTCCAGACAAAATAAATCAATTAAGGCAAGGCAAGGCAAGGCAATTTTATTTGTAGAGCACAATTCATACACAGGGCAATTCAAAGTGCTTCACAGCTACATAAAATCACAAGAAGGCAATAAAATCATGAAAAAGAAATAAAAAATAAAATAAAGAAATTAAAAACCCATTAAAATAATCATTAATTAATTAAAAAGCAAAGAGTGCAGATAAAATACTTTCAGGTGTCGTATGCACAGCTAAATAGAACTGTTTTCAGCCTGGATTTAAACATTGTCAGAGCTGAGGCCTGTCTCACATCTTCTGGAAGGCTGTTCCAGATTTTAGGAGCATAAAACTGAAACGCAGCCTCACCTTGTTTAGTCCTGACTCTGGGCACCAGCAGGAGACCCCTCCCTGAGGTTCTCAGAGCCCGAGTTGGTTCATATGGCTCTAACATGTCAGAGATGTACTTTGGTGCTTGACCATGAAGAGACTTGTACACAAGCAGAGCTGTTTTAAAGTCTATTCTCTGAGCGACAGGAAGCCAGTGCAGAGAAAGAGCACTGGACTAATATGGTCGTATTTCCTGGTTCTAGTCAGGACTCGAGCAGCAGCGTTCTGGATGTACTGCAGCTGTCTTATAGCCCGTTTAGAGAGCCCAGTGAGCAGGCCGTTACAGTAGTCTAACCTGCTGGAGACAAACGCATGGATCAGTCTTTCTAAGTCTGGTTTAGACACTATTCCTTTGATTCTGGCAATGTTTTTTAGATGGTAAAAAGCTGCTGATGTTACTGATTTAATGTGGCTGTTCAAGCTCAGGTCTGAGTGCAATATTACCCCGAGATTTCTAACTTGATAGTTAGGTTTTAGAGAGAGAGTCTCAAGGTGACTGATAACACTTTCTCTTTGTTTCTATGGGCCACACAGACAATGATTTCAGTTTTGTCTGAGTTTAGCTGGAGGAAATTATTTTGCATCCACACACTGATCTGTTCGATGCAGCGACACAATGTATCTACAGGCCCGTGTTCTCCTGCCGTCAGTGACACGTAGATCTGAGTGTCATCTGCATAGTTGTGGTAGGACACATTATAGCTGCGTATTAGCTGGCCTAATTAAAAGAGAGTGGAGACCATTGCATGTCTCAGTAAGCAAAGCAAAAAATATTAAATGGGAGGATCTGGGTACAGGGAGAAATAGCTACAGACTAAAATAAAAATAGAATTAGAAATAAAAAAAAAAATAAAAAAAAGACCTCTGACAGGCTTCCGGTGCAGCGCTACAACAAGATGGTCGCATAATAGCGAGCTCCTGCAAGTCGGTTTGAACAAAGTACCTCCTATTAATACAAATAGCACTGATATCATTTCAATTTAAGCATGGACGGAGGGAGAAAGCTAAGGAGTCAGATGATGACCAATAATGAGAGTGATACACAACAAAACCCAGATGTGATCAAGTCTGCTGAGCACGAGGAAAACGACGGAGAAACAATGCTAGGTGAAGCTAGCACTGACCAGAACGCTCTGCTTCAAGCTCTAACAATGATTCGTACAGAGTTAAAAGACTTTAAACAAGGAATGAGACGAGACCTAGACGAATTTAAAAATGACGTCAAGAAAGTTTTGAAAGATGACCTCGCGGAGTTTAAAGGTGAAGTTTTGCAGGAGCTCCATAGCCAAAAAGCTAACATCACTGAGGCACAAACTCGAATAGCTGATATGGAGTCGGCCTGCTTGGAGATGAAAGAAACACTACTGGCGGTGGTGAAAGAAAACACGCAGATGCGGGACAAAGTTGTCGATCTGGAAAGCCGTTCAAGAAGAAATAATATCAGAATTTACGGGGTTCCAGAAGAAAAAGAAGGAAAGTCTCTCATCGAGTTTGTTAACGAGTTGTTTAAACGTCACCTAGCCCTGCCTGAAGGACTCGAGCTCCGTGTCCAGCGGGCACACAGAGCATTGATCCCAAAGCCAGCTGCCGCCTCTTCCCCGAGGTCAATAATTGTTAACTTTTTGGAGTTTCACGTTAAAGAGACGGTCCTAAGGAAAGCGTGGCAACAGAAGATTGAGATCAACGGCAAAAGACTGTACTTTGATAACGACTACGCGACAGACGTCATGGAGAGACGCAAGACATACGGACCCATCAAAGCAGCTCTGAGGGAGAAGGGGATCCGGTACCAGACACCCTACACGAAGATGCGGGTGCACTGGGACTCCGGTCTGATGATATACAGCACAGCGGAGGAGGCGGCACGAGACCTAAACCGACGCGGAATCAAGGTGACGGTGATGACCAAAGCGAACACCGCCGCGGCCGCGGAGGAGCGACTGAATGCAGCGATGCCATGGAAACGCATCACCAGCACTTCAGACAGCGCAGCTCAGCGTGCAAAGGAGAGGCTGACGGAGTTCAGATGAGACACAGACTAAGGAAACTGCAATGGATGAAAGGATATAGGCTACGTCGCCGGGTGAACACAAACACTATTATTTTTTTTTTTACTTAAAAAGGATATTTAATTTTGTACTACAGAGTGTTAGTGCACGCAAATCTGGGTCATATAGGATTATCATGACTCACGACTTAAGTTTCTAGATCAATATAACCGATTAGTGGGAGTGTTTGGTAGCAAGCACTAAATGTTGGACAATTCTAGTATTTGTGGGTTTTTTCTCACAACTAGGGAGGGCCCCTGCCACAGTGAGGCACTAAACCCTCCTCCCACCAACAGGGACCACAAGGGATGGATAACATCTCCTTTTTTGAAGCCACATTGTTCAATGTTCAACTGTTGTTCTTTGGTTATGTTTTTTATGTTCAGAGTTGGATTGCCGCACAAACTCATTAGAAATGATAGAGTTTAATACTAAAATACTGTCGTTGAATATTAATGGTTTAAATAACCCTGTGAAACGTCAGAAGGTAATGACCAAATTAAAGAAGGATAAGTCACAGATCATTTTTTTACAAGAAACGCACCTGTCTAGTCTGGAAAGTGAAAAGCTTAAGAGGTTTGGCTATAGCAGGGGTCTCCAACCTTTTTCCCTCCGAGAGCTACTTTAACAAAATAAAAATGGCCAAGAGCTACTCGTGTTTTGTAACATTTATTATCATCGCTCATTTTGAACAAACAAACTCAATAAGCCTTCTTTTCCTGAACATTTACAATATGTTACTGTCCACATCTCACATTCTGCATTAAAACATCAAAAATTAAAAACAAAAATTGCATTCACAATAAAAAACATTTAGTTCAGTTCAATATTGAGCAGTGAAGGTATGTGTGTGTGTGTGTGTGTGTGAATGTGTTCAGAAGTTCAGCCTTTTTAGCTAGTGAGATGACTGACACTGCAAGGAGTCAACAAGAGAGGTGTATGCTGGAGAGTATCCACTTAAGTTCACTCTTATGGAGTCATTTAAATGTTCATCAGTCAGTCTCGTTCTGAGCTTTGATTTCAGGACATTCATGTCAGAAAAAGCTGACTCACAGAGGTATGTAGACCCAAACAAAGCAGACATTTTCAGAGCTGCTTGGTGAAGATTTTCATAATTATCTGGCTCTACCAAGCTCCAGAAATGCTGTGAATGCTGCTGAGACTTTAACTGCACATTATTTTGAAAGTTTATAACCTCCATTTCCATTTCCCCAGGATCGACACAGAAAAGTTCAGCCATCTGTCCTGAAATCTCACTTATGTCCACAATCATAAAAGGGTTGGCCATAAATGTCACACAGGGCTCAAGTTTCTCAAAGTCACTGAATCTGTCAGCAAACTCCTGTCCAAGCCTTGGACACATCTAAAACGCTGGCTGCACCTGTGTGACTGTCCAGCATCTTTGACATAGAGGGGAAGTGCTGAAATCTTTCCCTTTTAACTTGCTGAATGTAAAATGACAGTTTTGCACTGAATGCCTTGACAGCACTGATCATGTCACATATATTTTTACCTTTGCCTTGTAACTGTAGGTTCAGGTGGTTAATTTTCTCAGTTACATCGGTCAGGAAAGCAAGATCAAGTAGCCACTCTGCATCAGATAATAGGGTGGTGTCCTCCTCCCTCATTTCCATGAATGCCTTGATTTCACCCAGCAAGGAAAGAAAGCGCTGTAGTATCTTGCCCCGACTTAGCCATCTGACCTCGGCGTGGAGGAGGAGATCCCCATACTCCGCAGAGCATTCTTCCAGGAACAGCTTGAATCTCCGGTGTTGCTTTGCCTTTGCTCGAATGGAATTGATGATCCTGATAACAGGCGTCAGGACATGGTCAAATCCCATCACTTTTGCGCATATAGCCTGCTGATGAATGATACAGTGATAGTTCAAAAACTTTGGAAAGTCCGGGTCCGCTTTGCAGTGCGCAATAAATCCGGAGTGACGACCTTTCATTGCAGGTGCTCCGTCAGTTGTTACAGACACCAGCTTGTCAATAGGGATCTTTTTTTCCACAAAGTAATCCTTTACCGCATTATAAATATCAACTCCCCTGGTTGTTGTTTTCAATGGGAGTAAGGTCAAAAACTCCTCTTTTGTGGAAAAGCCGTCAAACACCATCCGAATGAACACAGCTAGCTGGGCTGTATCACTGCGGTCCACAGACTCATCGCACCTAATAGAGAACCATTTGCACCTGTTGATGTCCGATTCAAGCTGTTTTGCCGCATCCGCACACAGCGCAGACACTCTCCTTGCCATGGTATTGGCGCCAAGCTGTACATCGGCAATAGCAGACAAAATGTCCTCCTTATTTTTATGGTCCCTGAATAACGTCTCAGCCACCGCGGTCATGGCCTCCTTCACGATCCCGCCATCGGTGAACGGCTTTTTGCGCTTTGTTCAAATGTGCGCCACTTTAAACAAAGCCTCTGTTGCTGAATTGGCTTTCTTTGTCGGTTTGGTGAACAGAGACTGTTGCCGTTGAAGCGTTGTCTTCAGCTCCGTTATCTTGTCTTTTCGTAGACTGCTACCCGCAGGAAAGTCCCGCGAAAAGTTGCCGTGGACTTTGCTGAAATGGCGCTCCACATTACACCTTTTACCGACCGACACACTGGCACCGCAGATCAGACACACACACCTGTCGTTCACGTTGGTAAAACAAAATTCTGTCTCCCACTCTTGGTGAAAATGGTAGGTTTTAATCCGCTTGTTGGTTTGTCCACTTGTTGTCGCCATCGTAAACGCCTTCTCACTATCCTAGCAAGCCAGACCTGTACAGCTTTTTATTGACGCTGGCTAGCATAAACAGTTGTCTTAACGACGCTCTGATTGGTTGTGAAAGAATTTTGGGAGTGGTTCGTGAGCAGACAACTGCCATAAAATTGAGATAGCTAAGGCCTGTGTATATACAAAGACTCTTTTTTTTGGAGAGGAGGGGAGACAGATTCGGTCCCTGTCTTATCTAGACCAATAAATCGATGTTGACAACTTACCCTCATTCCTCACAGAAGACTGAGATTGAGTGCTATCTAGATTTCAATCACAACCAAATTCTAAAACTGTATTCAGTAAGCATGTGGTTAAAGTGGAGTGTATTAATTGTGGGCCTGCTAGGAGCCCAGGCAACAGATAATCTAGAATATACAGTAAACAAGATTCAGATGTACTTGACAATTCCTTTGGTCTATTTACCTCGAAGTAGGATCTCGGTGATAACTTTTCAACTCAGCCACTTATAAGTTTCAGAGGTAAAGGTGGAGTGCTTACAAGACTACTGACTATGTTAAACATTACAGATTAATCATAAAAATGCAACAGAAAACTGATGATAGAAGTTTTTGGGATAAAGTAGTGACTAGTTTTTTTATGACTGAGATTGCAGCTAATAAAACACAAACAGGTTGTGTGGTATGTTTGGGTCTTAGACCCATTCCCGAAGTTTGTCTCTGGTCTGATTTCACCTGAATGTTTACTAGAAGTAATGAATAAAACTAGGCTTAGCAACACCAGTTGCACTAATTGACATCGTTTTTCCATTAGCTTTTCCAGATAAAGACAAAACTTTGTTTTCTAAAAGATAGCTAAATGAGATTTTACCTGTATAGATATGACAGGAGGAAAGAATCAATTAGGTAGAATGTCCACAAATTAATGTCAAACTAGAATAACTATTAATGTTACATTTAAACCTCTAAATGTCCCGTGGCGACATTTGGTGATGGTGTGGTGCTAACAAGTTTTTTTGACAGACTTCCAAATAATGTGATAGTGTGTGTAAATGTTACTTTATTGTTACCTGTTTCGATTTATCCTATTTCAGCTGCAGACCTAGTTCTTAGGTTGAAAACTGTCTTACTTGAATTTTGGAGAGCTAAACAAATGCTTGTTTAAGATCTGACTTATATAAACGCTATAGGGGTTCCTAGAGGAGTCCCAGATGAATACAAACTGGTTGATCAGGTGGCAGCAGGTTTTGAGTCATCTCTGTTGGTGGTGTACGATAAACAAAAATGTAGACAGAATCAATTACATCCATTACAACGTACAGAGGTTAGGTAATATGACACAACATGGGTTTCAAGCAATTGCTGAACAATTGGCTTTCATAGGCTGCATCTTCCCTTATGGCTTTCAGAAGATCATATGGCTCTGGACATGTGCTGGCTGAACAGGGATGTTTGTGTGTGATATTTGACGAGCAATGTTGCACATTTATTCCCAATAATACGGCAAAGGATGGCAGCATCACATTGGGGCCTACGAATCTTGAACTGAAAGAGCACTACCATGAGGGACTCATGGATAGATGCATTTGGGAAGTATAGAACATCAATTTCATCTGTGTTGATATCTATTGCTGTTTTGCAGCAATTCTGACCTTGTATGGATGTTGTTGTATTTTCTGTCTTAATAACACTGTTATTTTACCCTCGGAACAGCAGCTGACTCAAATGTGCCTTCTCCTTGATTACCAGACGGATGATGATGAAGAACGAGAAGGGAAATAATTCCTTCTCCATGATTTGTATTCTGATCCACATGTCTCTGAGTAATCACTTTTCTCTCTGTGTGTAAGCAGGTCTGCGCTCATAAATAGCTGGAAATCTCGCAAGAAGAGGTTGCGTTGTTGAAATGACAATTTGAGTGTAAATATGTGATAAAATGTTGAGTTGTAAATACATGTATTGTTTTGTGATCCCATATATACTCTGTTTTTGTATCGATCAAGAGTATCGATAAGAAAAGTGTGCCTTGTTCATTTGTGTTAAGGTCGTAAATTCCTTGTTAGGAATGCGGCCTGAAACGTGACACCCCCTTTCCTCTCAGTTGAGAGTTGTTGTACACACCCACTTCTGAATAAAATAGAGGAGGCGTCAGGAGATGGTCAGAGTTGATCAGGAAGAAGCTGTGAAGGCTGTCTCCTCATCGGCTCTCCTCATGAGTTAAAATTCCTATAACGTCTCTCTCTCACTTCTTTATAAATTTGTAGGTATTTGAACCTGACACAAACTCTCTCCTAACGTTAGCAAGACAAAAAAGAGATGGTGGACTTCAGAAGGAGACAGTGAGAGAGGGGACACTGAAAGCTCTACAGCAGCGGTGCCATGGCTGAAACGCTCAGCAGAGGGCAGATCACAGAGGACCTATCCTGGACTCTGCTTGTGGATATGTTGTGCATGAAAGCTCCCAGTGGCTCCACTTCCTGAGGAAGCTGAGGAAGTTTGGCATGAATCTCAACATCATCAACAGCTTCTACAGGAGCACAACCGAAAAGCTGCTGACGGGCTGTGTTATGGTGTGATACTGTCTGCCTACAGCCGCAAAACACTGCAGAGAGTGGTGGAAGCAGCACAGCACAGGGGAAACTCTTCCTGCCATGCAGGACAAACCCCACAAGAGATGCTTTGGGAAGGCACGCAGCATCATCAAGGAGCCAACTGTTCTCCTTGTTACCGGAAGGCAGGCAGTACAGGAGCCTGGCAGCACGGCCCACATGACTTCAGAGGAGTTTCTATCACCAACCTATTAGATTCCTCAAGGTGCAGAGTTTTACAACGTTACCCTGCTGCTGTGCATCCCTTCTCTGGACCTTACTTCTGTTTATGCACATTAAAACATGGATATAGTAACTCTTTGCAGTATTGATCAGACTTCTGACTGTGCAGACTTTACATGAGCCAGAGATCCTGAGATCTGAGATGAACTGTGAAATACCTTCATATTTCATATCTCGATAGCGATACGATATGACTGTAGGTTCAGTGAAAACTCAGCATTTTTCTGAAAAGTAAAAAACATAATACAAAAGAAGGACATCTGCAGACATCGGGTCTTGAGTTGGAAGTTTGTTGTTATAAAATGGAGCGTTAAACTGATGTAAGGTTCAGTCGTCCGGCTCCACCACAGCTCCGTGGTTGTGGCAAAACGTTCAATTTCACAGAGCTCGGAATCAACATTCATTTTACATTCGTTGTAGATTTTTGGAATGGCCACACTTGATTAAAATATGTTGGGGATGGTATTTTGTAACGTTTGTCCAGCGACCGAAGCTTTTTCTGAAAGCCCTCTTTTGTGACGGTGTACACGGGCACCATGTGGTATGTTACAGCATCTGTAAGGTCTTTGTGCCGGGTGGACGTCGACTCGTATGGCGTAACGCTACTGAACGCATCAGCGATCAAACTTTGCTTGGGCTTCACTTCTCCGCCGTTTCTCTCAGTGCTGTACACTCTTGATGCAGCGGTGGAGTTGTTTCATCACCAATTTTTGGTGATGATGTCAGAGAAGTAGGACTTTCTTGCATTCCTCAGTTGTAAATTATAAGAGTGAAGTTTCTCTTTATAGATGTTATAATGAACCTGGAGATTTGTTTTTCTCTATCTTTAGGACTGCAGGATGCTGAGACTTTGTTCCATCTTCTCATCCAACACATTTCATTATGATGCTGATCCTCTGCTGCATGTTCAGATGCTTATGAGAAAAAACACTGAAAAAACAGACTTACTGTGATGGTCCTCAGTGTGGATCAGTATAACATCAGTCTGATATGTAAAGTTTAGTGTCAACACAGCTTTCACATCACATTAATCTTGGAACACAACTAAAAGGTGGCGTCTGACCTCAGAGTCTTCAGTCTGCAAAGTGGACTTCCCAGAAAACCACACAGCTGTTTCACTTCTGAATCCTTCATGGTGTTCTCACTCAGGTCCAGTTCTGTCAGGTTGGAGGGGTTGGACTTCAAAGCCGAGGCCAGAGGAGCACAGCTGATCTCTGACAAACTGCAGTGCTCAAATCTGAATGAAACACAAAAACATGTCGAAAAAATGGAATCAAATGTGCTTTTATATCTTTGCAGGCCTTAAATATTAGTGTCAGCATCAAATAATTATTCAATGTGTTTTCTTACATTTGATAAACTAGAAATTATAAATGAAGATGCAGGAGAATTAATTGTGTCTGGAAACATGAAGACCTCCAACAGTTCCATTCAGTGAACTGACCTCAGAGTCTTCAGTTTGTAGTCTGGACTCTCCACAAGATCAGACAGTTGCTTCGCTGCTGATTCCTGCAGGTTGTAGTTGTACCTCAGGTCCAGTTCTGTCAGATGGGAGGGGTTAGATTTCAGAGCTGAGACCAGAGAAGCACAGCTGACGTCTGACAACCCACAGCACTGCAATCTGAATAAAGAATAAAGCATGTGAGCTGAAGCCAACAGGATGCAGGTTAAACAGTCCAACAGAACAAGTGAAAAAGAGCTCAAACGTTACAGTTTATGAGGGCAGTATTCAATTTAATCACCTAATGTGCACGTGATGAGTGAGAGCATGAGTAGTACTGTGTGGCAGTGTCACAGCCCCTGGGGCTTGTGCCGGGCACGTCTCTCTCAGTGTTGCCAGATTAGGTTGAGCGATTTCCGCCCAATCACGTTCCAAAACCCGCCCACTTCAGCAAAAAACCGCCCAACAACGTTTTTCACATGAAAACATTTAATATTTGAGTAATACTTCAATTCTGAAACATATTACTCATTAAGCACATAACAAGTATCATTCACAGTGTTACAAAGTTGTTGTTTTGTTTTTGCTTTTTTCATGTCAGTATAATGCACGGAAGTGTTTAAGTCCTTTTTTTTTTTTAAATCAGGGCAGCGATCCGCCTACACCCTTTCTTTCTTTCTTTCTTTCTTTCTTTCTTTCTTTCTTTCTTTCTTCTGGTATTTATTCCGGGCAGTATTTAATGCATATACAGAGCAGCTTGTTGACATATCGGAGGTTTCGTCTCAGTAGAGGGAGAATGGGGACTCACCTATGTCGCTCTTAAGCTCACTTCTAAAGTGAGGGGCCAGCACTGATTTTATCATGGCCGTGCACTTGGTGCGATGCATTCGAAACTTCCCAAATTCCTCTTCTAGGATGTCTGACAGATCATCCACTGCATTGACCGACGTGTGGCACGCCACGTATGTTGCAACTCTAATTTCCCTTCTTTTCTGGTCATTGTTGATCTCGCCATCAGAACTGGTTGTTGGTCTAGCAAAGGACTTGATGCTAGTGTTGACGTTCGGGAGACAGTCAGCCTTGTGTCTTTTTGTCTCTGCGTGGTCTTTAAGGTCCCTTAGTTGAGCCCGGATCTCGCTTTTGCAATATTTGCACCGTGCCTTGGACAAATCTTGCAGGACAGGTGCAATCCATGCTTTTAGGACGTCCTCGGACTCCCACTCCTTTCTGGAGTGCTTTTTATATTTTCCCCACTTGGAAGACATTTCGTATTCGAGTAGCTGCTTAGTGTTGTAGCTGGTTGAGTACCGGTAGCCTTATGGAAAAGGTGTAAAATTTATCATTTTTTTCTCACGCTCCGTGAGATTTTAGAATGTTTCCGGCTACTCAACCTCAGGGCCATATATGGCTCTGTTCAACCAGCTACGGCATATCTGCCGCCTGCTGTGTACGTAGGCCTACACTGTATGGATTGATAGGAACACAATTTGATTTGCCCGAAGGAATTTTCTGCCCGCCGGAGGCAGTCAAAAGACGCCCAATTGGGCGGCCACCCGCCCAATCTGGCAACACTGGTCTCTCTCCTCCCTCTTTCTTTTTGTCTCCTCCCTCAGACCAGGAAGCTGATTGGAGTGTGCAGCAGTGATTGCGGCAGCTCGTACACCTGGCCGTCTGTGGGAGTGGATTTAAGCCGCCTTATTTTGTTAGTCCTTCCCTTTTGGTTCCTGGCTGGGTTTTTGGTTTGTTTGGTTTATGCTCTTGTTATATTTCGCACCATACAACACCTTCGCAGCACATTCATGCTCCACAACACCACTACACTACTGATGACTGATCGCCACATCCCATTGTTTTACTTTTGTTGAATTCTCGGCTTAAGTTTGAATTGTTTAAATAAATTGGATTTCCTTTTAACTCACAAACCGTGTGCTTCCTCCTTTTTGATACGGCTTTTGAGCCAGGTCGTGTCAGGCAGCAACTTAGATTACAAAACTTGTAGTGATTTTGAACATATTTACAAGTGTTTTTGTCCTTTTTTGGTCATTTTCTTCATTCTTGTACACAAATATGAACACAGCTATTCCAAATAATAAACTTTTTTCATTATTTTTTGTCTTTTTATCCCCATAAAAACAACAGAAAACCAGTAAAAGCCTTTACATCCTAAGTCTTTGATGTAAACACTTCCACAAAGCCACATCAGCTTATGGCTGTCACAGATATGCTGTTTTATTTCATTCAGTTTCTCATCAATTTTCTCAAAGATTTTGAATGGGAAGACACCTTTATTTGGGGAGGGGGGGGTCATCTATATGGATCTTTAAACGTCTTATATCTACCATTTAATGTCAGCACAGCTTACATCATATTAATGTGAACACACAACTAAAAGATGGTGTCTGACCTCAGAGTCTTCAGGCCACAGTGTGGACTCTGCAGAAAGCCGCACAGCTCCTTCACTCCTGAGTCCTGCAGCATGTTCCAGCTCAGGTCCAGTTCTGTCAGATGGGAGGGGTTGGACTTCAGAGCTGAGACCAGAGAAGCACAGCTGACCTCTGACAACCCGCAGCCTTCCAATCTAAATGAAGAATATATCATGTTGATCAATTCTAATCAAATATGTCTTCCATGTGTACTTTAAAATGTAGAAGAGGTTTTAAAAAGTCAGCGATTCTCACAATGAAACACACACAATGAGCAGAAAACAAATCCTCCTTTAAAATAGCACAATAGAATTTATTAAAGTTGGCACAATGATTAAATAAATGGTGCTTCCATCAATAAACACCATTGTGGACTAAGCTAGTCCTATGTACAAAATAAATAACTGAGAAAGCCAGCAGGTGAAACGCCATCTACTGGTGAAAGGCAGTAACGCAGCTGAACAGGTCAGGGCATGTTCAGCCACACTAAGAGCAGCAGACCAGCAAGTCAGCAGACTGTGTGAAGCTGCATGGACTTTCTCTGGTTTTCTTTTCCCTTGTGAGCGTTCTTGAGGACATGTAAGTGCTTTCTACTTCTTAGTCATGCATATGTTGATCATTTATTCTAGTTTGTGTTACCTGGGAGTATTTTGTGTGGTTACTTTGATATGTGAGGCTCCAATGCTGCTGTTTGCCTCTGGTAACTTTATATTGGAATTTGTACAGTTGTAAGTGACCAGGGTGGGAATGAATGGGATTATGTTCAAGGGGTTGTTTTATGTATGGATATTCCCTTTCATTTTTGTCTTGCTCTCTGTGAAAGAGGTCGCATTTTCTCTCTGCTCCTCCCTCCCTTTTTTTGCCCTGCTCAGCGAGTCTGTGTCTTTTTGGAGCATCTTTTTACATATCAGACGAATTCAAGTATGATGGATCTGGTCATCTGGTCTCTCAACGCTATTGATCAAATTTTCTCTAATGCAAAGTTGGGGAAAGGAGAACCCTCATGCCCCGACGGGACATTCTTCGCTGGATACTCAATGGACGCCTGGGAGAAGTGGCGGATCGTGTTTTTGGCGATGCTGTCTGTCGAGGACGCCGAAGATGTGTACATATTCGGATTTATGATACTCGGGTTCCTGCTGTTTGGAGTTGGAGGATACCTGGGCCCTCATTTATCAAGCGTTCTTAGGAACAGATCTGTGCGTAAAGCGTGCGTGCGATCATTCCTGAGCAAAGTGTGGGATTTATGAACATGTACTTGAACTTAGAAATGTGCCTAAATCTACGCACAGCTTTGACCATGCTTACGCACATTGCCTAGTGGTAGAATTACGAAACTGCAAATGGTGTTGATCGCTGCACAGGGGAATATTACAATGTTCATTCAATTGTTGCATTACAGTATGTCTGACGGCATTTGGGTCCGCGTAGCCTATGCAATTCCAAAGCACGGTGCATTAGACCTACCTGGCGTTCATTGCATTTCATTCAAAGTGTAACAATAATTGTTTCACCAGAAGACCTGACAATAATCAGCCTAGTTTAATTTATATGGGTATAAAAGGCACACGTAGGACATGCCATTCAGAACGCAACATGGCCCATCTTGCATTGCTTGAGGATCTGGAAAACCGTGCGCTACGGAGGGAGCGCGTGTTTAGGGAGCGTGCAGATTTATTGGCAGAAAGTAGTGAGTGGCTTCTAAGCAGGTTCAGATTTCCAAAACATATATTGCTCGACCTCTGCCGTGAATTGGGGCCATTTCTCGAGCGAGAAACTAAGCGCACACAAGCCATACCTGTGCATATACAGGTGCTGTCCACTCTGGGCTTTTTGGCTACAGGTACGTTTCAGCGCGAGGTAGGAGATCGATGCGGCATTTCTCAGCCATCCATGAGCCGAATTCTGCCCACAGTGTTGGATGCGATTATTTCTTTGGCACCGACTTACATTCGATTCCCTTATGGGGGTCCACGCCAGGCAGACATTAAGCGAGGGTTTTATGGTATCGCGCAGTTCCCCAACGTCATAGGAGCAATAGACTGCACTCACGTCGCACTAAAAGCACCATCACAGCACGAATACAACCTCGTGAATTGGAAGGGGAAGCACTCCATTAATGTACAGCTTATAGGCGACAGTGATATGCTGCTTCTCAATGTCGTTGCCCGATAGCCAGGGGGGACGCACGATTCCTTTATTTTGCAGAACAGCTCCGTGGGCCTTCGTTTACAAGAAGGAGCTGTTGAAGATGGATGGCTTATTGGTGAGTGTCGCGCAGCATGTTTGCAACATTGGTTATATTCAGTGTTCGAACTACGGGGGGACTCGGGGGATCCGAGACCCCCTGAAACTGACACGAGACCCCCGAAAACATGATTTGGGAAATGTTGGGGGGTCTCTAAAATATTGGCAAAATGCGATTTCCCCTAATGAGTTATGATTGCAGACGCGATGCGTGTGTGGAGGTGTGGAGCCTGTGTGCGTAATTGGCATAAAGCTGTGCTGTCCGCCGCGTATGATTCTGTATTGTTTCTCATGTGTTTTCGAGATCCGAGTCAAGCGCAAGCAAGCAAGCAAGTTCCGGTGGCTTTTAAAGGGAATGTTGGTGCCATATATGGTTAATTGGGGGCGTTCCATGATGCAAATTAGTCTGATCGTGCCCGCGTAAGGTGAACTGGCAGGTGTGGTATTTATCATTGCAGAATACCTACCAGTGTGCGTACGACCTGTGTAAGAACGTTTGATGAATGCCGATTTTTTTGTACTTGGGCACGTTCTAAATTTCACTCATACGACAGGATTTAGAAGGGATTCTACGCACTAATGATAAATGAGGGCCCTGGTATTTCACAAAATTAAGAGAACGTGGACAGCGTTCGATGGGGTCACAAGAGCAATCAACGCTCAGGCTGAGATGCTATGTGAGCAGAATGGGAAGCTGGATGCGATCCTTACACAGGTTCGCAGGCTGGCTGAGATTCCTGGACTCAGAAGAGAAATGGATTAATCTGGGAGAATGGCTGATTGATCACTTGGACCGGGCGGAAAGGGTCCACATCCCACAAATTCGGTTGAATTCGGGACTTTTGCCATGAGACAACCAGCAAGGACACGAAGACAGGCAACATAATCAGTTGTCTGTCTGACCTAAATAAATTGTTATTCCAATCCGGCGCCCCACACTGGCCTTGTAGCCAGCTGCAAAATCGTTCTCCACGTTTGTTATGAAAACATGATGCTCTTTCCCATGTGCTCCCCCCTCCCCTTCCTGAGGACTCTCTGTGAGAACTGTTGAACTGGCTGACATATTCCAACTGTCAAGGACAAAACGCCTGATACAACACTCTGCGCAGACTTATTGAACACTCACACGCACACACACACATGCTCATTGATAACACACGCAATTCCTCACCTCTTCACTGGTCCCACTGCTTAATGATGTTGTGTGTATGTGTTGCTTTTTGTGCTGAGTTTTTTTTTTGCGATCTCAAACTGTATCCTGATAAAGGGTAAAGTGTGAAGCATGATTTATTTATTTTTTTCTCCTCCTCTCACCTAATGTGGGTCCTTTCTTTCTCTTATTAGAGGAGCGGCTGCGCTCTTCAGTGAGCTGCGTGCCCTCTTTCTCCTGGCAGCGCACCGCAAGGAGCGCATGGCCATGGTCACCTGTCTCCCCTGTCTGTTTTCCATGTTTGTCTGTCCGGATGGGTGTACTGGAACTGTAATTTCGTTATGCTGTAAGGTGTAATGACAATAAATGCTATTCATTCATTCATTTATTTTTTTTGTTTGTTTGGTCTTTCTATAATCTGGTTTAAGTGTGTGGGTTAGTTACTCCATGTGTATGATTCATCTGTAACCATTTTTATTAGGGCTGGGCGAGTTAACTCGTTATTATCGCGTTAACTTGTTTATTATTTAACGCCGATAAATATTTTATCGCGCATTAACGCAGGTTTTATTATTGTAAAGGTCTGTTGCTCACAGGCTTTTATTTTGTAAAAGTCTGTTGCTGTCTGCTGTGGAACCGGAAAAGAAAGTAATCGCCGGATCCACCAAACATGGAGAAGGGTACGGAACTTTTACACGGCCATTTTCATTTTAAAGTTCTTCCAGACGGCGGCGTCGACAGAACCAAAGTCATCTGTAAACTCTGCCAATATGCCGCCCATTGATTGGACGCGATAATCCGGTTCTTTTCACAGATGTTTACTTACGCCACATCAACAGTGTAGAACTAAATGTTCAAGTAAACAAAGTAAAAGACAACGTTAGTTGTTGTAATCATTAAAGAAATAGCATTCTTAGCATTGTCGCTGGTACCAATAAATAATCAAAGTAATACTGGCCACTTTAGCCTGCTTCTCAATCGCTTGGCCCTATTTTCTCTCCCTTCGTATCACTACGGGCTGTGTAAACTGTGCAGACCGAAGAGCAGATCGAGCAGTCCCCTGCTTCCGAGCAGTAAACACTGTAACAGGCGCGGTTATCGCTAGGTGGCTGAACGCAGTGATATGAAGGGAGGCAAAATAGGGCCAAGCGATGTGAGGTCTGACTTTTTCTGGAGGGACAATTTTGTGATGCAAATGTATTACTCTGTTTAACGCATATTGTTTTGAGAAGCAAAACGCTTTATTTTTTAAACCCCAGCCAACTAGCCGGACTACCTTCATCAACGCCAAAACGAGGCTGGAACTCTGCTCACAGGACGCAGCAGGGGGTAAGAAGATGTTCAGAAATGATGTTGCTGATATGGGATGTCATACAGCTTCAGGTCAAAAGAGGCAAACTATCCCTTTAATAGCTGCTTTTGGACAGAGCCGTTCTAAGAACACCGTTCTGATAACTGTCCTTCTCCAGCAGAACTGTTTCAGTCTGCATTCGCACATGAGTCGGGACTGATGCGGCGCAGCCGTCTGCGACAGCAACGTGTTACTTTAGCGCCACATTCAACAACAAAACAAAACATACAACAGTAAGGAAGAAAAGAGAGAGTAACACAGGCGTACCAGTAAGAGAAGAAAAAACACCACCAAGAAGCTAACATGGAGAGCGGGGAGGCCACCGTGTTCATGGTCTGCATGATGGTGATATTAATCATGGACGAGCACATCGGGCGTCTAACATGGAGGCTGGAAGAGCTCACAGAGAGAGTCAGGAGACGCAGGATGGAGCGCAGGCCATACTTCTTGGTTTCATGAAGGAAGGAGAGCAGAGCGCCGCAAACAAAGGACACCGCGTGAGGTTTAACTTATTAAACATGCGCCGGTTGTGTCCGTGTCGTATGAGGAAACATTTCAGCCTGACAACATGACAAGGGGCGGAGCTACCGACCACAAAGGGGCGGAGCTACCAACCACCAACCTCTGTCAGATGTGCTCCTATAGAACCCAGAACAGACCCAGCTGAGGAGAAGGAGCTAAAATGGTTATAGGAACTGAGGGCCGTGGTCCCTAGTTCCTGTATGTGCGAATGCAGGAGAAAAGGGCCCCGTTCATTAAAAGGTTATAAGAACTGCCAAAGGTTCCTACAGTCCGAATGCGGCTAATGTTGGCCTGTTCAACTGCATTGTGGGAATTTGATATACGTGGCTGAGACGCGGATAATTCTGTCCCACACGGCTGGCATGGCTCAGCTCAGGGTAGACTGGCACAGTCCCAATCGGTTGGCCAGCTCCCTCTGGAATGCCCCGGTTGCTATAGGAACCCCAGTGTGCACATCACATGTGAGCACAGGCAGCGCATGGCTCCTCGCTGTGTTGCCCTCCAACACCGGCCGCAGCTCTGCGCACAGTTCCAGGAGGATTTCCCTCAAAACGGCTAATGAGTCAGTCGCCATCATGTGCCAGCAAATCCTCTCTGTCTCTGAACACACGCTCTCTTCAAATTGTACCATTTGCATTTCTAATACTGCTAAAGCAGCCATTGTTTTTAATGGTATGCATTGAACCACTTTGCGCTGCTTTTATATCTACTTGTGACACATGGGTGTGTTAATTGTTCATCAGTATTAATTATTCATCTATCTCAAATGTGCACATCACTGTCTGAGGACTAATTGTTGTAACAGTTTCCCAACATCACCTTAGTTGTCGCCAAAGAATCACCAGCTGTAGAAATGTGCGTACGCCAGCCATGAAGTCGGCGTGAGGAACCGCACATTTCCACGGTCTTTTCGCTCTTGATACATCTGATCGTTGACGTGAAAAGGTGCGTACGCCACTATTTTGTGCGTCCGCACCCCTTGTACTTGAGACCCCAGGTCTTCAGAACCTCCACTAACATGTCCCACAGGGCCACATTGTCCATGTCAGCGGCAGAGCATAGCCCCACATTTGGTCAGTGGAAAGTGCCAAACAACACAGTCTGCTATGAAGATCCAATGCTAACATTTTAGTGTTAGCTGAACCCGCCATGCTTGTCTTGTCGGATGTCTGTCACTCTCTCAGAGCTTGCTCAATGTCATGAAATGATTGTGATTGGATAATCAGGATCCAATCAGTAACATGCACTGCTGGCATCATTAAATTACAGAGTATTGGTTTAGAGACAGAAATATGTCATGTCCATTCCAATGGACGAAGGGTCTGAAGGGGTTAATGTGATTTATATTATTTGTTATTATTTCTTTTCATATTGGGTGGGGTATTTATTTATACTTGAATGCCAGTGGTGATGGTGATGCTACAAACAAATTTTGTTGTAAACTCTGTTTTAACAATGACAATAAATAATATATCTACCTATATCTATCTATGGAAAGAAAATCCTTATTTATATCAGGCTGGAGCTGCAGAGCTTGTTTTAAAGACTCCAGCATGCTTATGTTAAATGTTCCTAAGCAGTACTGACACATCCATGTTAGCAGACATATCAATACTTAAAGGGAACCTTTGAAATGATTCTAATGTTCGGCGCCCCTTCATGAGACACATGAGCTCAAACAACACTTTCTTTGATAGCTCTGTTCTTTCAGAATCATCACTTTGTGATCAACTCTTTCAAAGATCTCAGGCTTTACTGATAGAATTGGATACACACAGAAACACTACAGCAGATCCAGTTAGAAAACTCACCTCAGAGTCTGTAGCTGACAGCTTGGACTCTCCAGTCCTGTGGACAGCTGCTTCACTCTTAAATCCTTAAGATCAAAGTTCTTACTCAGGTCCAGTTCTGTCAGATGGTTGGACTTCAGAGCTGAGACCAGAGAATCACAGCTGGTCTCTGACAACCCGCAGTTATTCAACCTGAAAGAATGAAACAGTAAAAGTAAGAAAGTATAAAGTATAAAACATAAAAATCAGACATGTTTCTCTTCTTCTACATCATTATTTCAGCCTTCTAAAGACAACAGGGGCTCTGGGTCCACAGAAACTTTTTTTCTTACAGTTTCTTATTAGTCCTGAAAAATGATCCTTTTTTATGTTTCCCAGCAGGAAGTGCAGATGAACACCAATCATAAAGCTGCTGCTAGAGACCTTTTTGACTCTTAATTCTGATCAATAGCTTCCCAGCTGCAGGAGGAACCTTGGGTGGCATCACTAGACTCAGTGTTTGATGCAGATTATGTAAGAATACGGTGATTTCTGAAACAAATGAACTCTATAGTTTCTAATGTCAGCTTCTAAAGGATTAAACAAAAGCAACCCACTGACCCTCAGTTCATCACATACTGATGTGAGGAGGCAGCTACATTCGGTTTCAGCACACTGGATATCCCTAAAAAGTCTTACTCATGGTCCAGATCTCCAGGCTTCATTTGTGCTTTGCATGGCAGCTCATGATTTTATGGAAAAGCAGCAAATCCATCATAGAAACCACGAAGCTGTCCATACACAATTTGGGAGAATAGGTTGCAAACATGGAACTTTTACAGCCTGGACAACAAACATTTCAAAGATGTCAGTTCTGGAGGCTTTTAGAAGCTCCACAATATCAATCAGGCTTTTGTACTTGTAAATAAATGGTGGGCTGGTGTCAGATGAGTTGGGGTGATAAAATATCTATCCATCTATATCTGGTTTATTGTATTTACTGTGCAAACAAACCTGCTCCAGTTTCAAGAGAAGTAACGGTGAGGGCCACTTCAAAACCTCTTGGTGAACATAAAACCTGGTTCACAAACCGGCTTCAGCAGCAGAGCATTTAACTGAGGCATCTTTATTGCCCATCGATATATTTACCAGGGCAGAAACAGCAAAGGCCTGCTTTATGTCTACAGTCAAAGTAATCTGCAGACTTTGGCAACAACATGAAATAGTAAAGCAGATAAAGGGATTCCAATGATCAGCTGTTATCAGGTGGATAGAAGACACTGGGACATAAGTCTCCAGTTATTTGCTGATCTTTTAGCGCTGCCATGTTTCAGTACTGTAATGGACAAAAGCTCAGAGGTGAAGATGTTGCTCAGTTCTGTGCCTGGGTGAAGTTCCCTAAGAAAAGAAGTCATATAGAAATGTGATTACTTCCACTTCCTTCCTTCAGAGCAGGTCATGTGATCACCACCCGTTGCCATGGTGACCTGTCCACATTGAAAGAGGACCCCTTATTGACACTGAAGGCTCTGACTGACTTTAGGCCCAACATACCTCGGTATGCCATCAATCTGTCCTTGTAGCCCACCCCTCTGAACAGGTGGCACCATCTCTCTGTGCTGGCAGGTGTCTGCTGCACATCTGTTACTTCTGGATTTTTACATTTCTAAACACACACATCCAGCAGCTTCTCTTTGGGCTCATTCTGAATTCCACTCCTGTGCACACTTTTTTCTATGAACTCTTTTTGCATGTTTTCCTCTCATGTTTGGCTGATTTTGTAAGATTCATGTAAAAATGAAGTGTTGGGGGCAGTGCTCTGCCTTTCCTTCAGTCAGTCTCTAATTACTGGCTGAAGGCTAAAACCCAAAGGAGACTAAGGCCGGCTTTACACGACAACGCTCCCAGGTGAAACCGACAAAATATTTTATCAGATGTACCAAAAAAATGAACCCACCCTCCAGAGTGGAAATCTTAAAGACGCTCCACCGTCGCGTTCCCGTCTAAAGGGTTGAAAACGCAAATGTGTGCTCTGAGCTGCTCACGCTGGGTATCCTCGCATACGCGTTGACGTCATAACCATGTGCAGTACAGCCAAACAATAACAAACATGTCGGATTATTTCCATCAGTCAGACATTCAAGTTGTCTTAGCTGCTTTGATAGCTATTCAGGAGTCCTTTCAGCAAATAAGCCGAGTAATTACAGATATATCAGAACAGAGAAGGCGAATTAATTACCTACGGCAATTGTTGGATGCTCCAATTCATTGTAGGCGAACCAGACAGGTATGGATAAGACTCGGGAGAACCAGTCTATGGTGGGGCAACTTTTTTCGAGGCGAAGTTGACGACAGAGAATGGCGAGAAAACTTTCGCATGTCCAAATTTCACACACTTTTGCGTCACCGTGTGCATGCAGATTTCCACCCAAAGACGCTCGTCTAAACGCGAAATAAAAAGTGGGAACGCAACGCCACTTTTGCGGATTGTGTTCAGAGCGTTGTCGTGTAAAGCTAGCCTGAGTCATTGTGCTGAAAGTGACTGAACTCTGCACATTTGTCCTGTTCAAATGAGCAGCAGAAGCAGCAGATCTGTCAGTTTGTGTTGCAGTTTAATCTTCATCCAGCTTTCCAAACTTTACTGATCAAACATCTCTCAGATGAACCCAGAAGGACGAGTAAAAGAAACATTTCAGCTGCTCCATTTTTAAGTCTGATCTAAAGGGTTTTGTCTTCTTTTATGACTAAAGAGAAATGGTTTATAACCAGGATCATCTTTCTAAGTTACTGTTTATTTAAGAAACTGAGAAAAGAACTGCTTTGGCAGGTGAACAATGTAAGAGAAGCTTAATTTAGAAGTGTGGAAACACTGAATATTTTCATCATTTTAACATAACAGTAAATCATTTAAACTAAAAGAGCTGCAGTGAACTGACCTCAGAGTCTCCAGTCTGCAGTTTGGACTTTCCAGTCCAGCAGACAGATGTTCCACTCCTGGATCCGTCAGCTCGTTGTTACTCAGGTCCAGTTCTTTCAGATGGGAGGGGTTGGACTTCAGAGCAGAGGCCACAACTTCACAGTGAGTCTCTGAGAGTTCACAACCAGCAAGTCTGTGATGAGAGAAAATATAATAACATCTGCACAGTAAAAACTAACTGAACTCATATTCTAACTGAACACAGTGATGTGAATGTAATGTCCTCTGATGAACATTGTTGTTCACCTCTGTGATTAATCTGATCTCATCTTCCTGCATTTGACGTGACACAATTGTTCTCTTAAGTCTCGCACACGTGAGCACTTTTAAATGGATTTTTCTGAATTATTTGATCTAATCTGCAGATAAAGAGAGAAACATGGTGACCTCCGGTATGGCAGCCAAGCAAGAAGCAGCAGAAATCATCTCACGCCCCCCGACCACACTCGCTGTGGAAGTTGACCTAAAACTTTATGTCTACAGTCAAAGTAATCTGCAGACTTTGGCAACAACATGAAATAGTAAAGCAGATAAAGGGATTCCAATGATCAGCTGTTATCAGGTGGATAGAAGACACTGGGACATAAGTCTCCAGTTATTTGCTGATCTTTTAGCGCTGCCATGTTTCAGTACTGTAATGGACAAAAGCTCAGAGGTGAAGATGTTGCTCAGTTCTGTGCCTGGGTGAAGTTCCCTAAGAAAAGAAGTCATATAGAAATGGGATTACTTCCACTTCCTTCCTTCGGAGCAGGTCATGTGATCACCACTCGTTGCCATGGTGACCTGTCCACATTGAAAGAGGACCCCTTATTGACACTGAAGGCTCTGACTGACTTTAGGCCCAACATACCTCGGTATGCCATCAATCTGTCCTTGTAGCCCACCCCTCTGAACAGGTGGCACCATCTCTCTGTGCTGGCAGGTGTCTGCTGCACATCTGTTACTTCTGGATTTTTACATTTTTAAACACACACATCCAGCAGCTTCTCTTTGGGCTCATTCTGAATTCCACTCCTGTGCACACTTTTTTCTATGAACTCTTTTTGCATGTTTTCCTCTCATGTTTGGCTGATTTTGTAAGATTCATGTAAAAATGAAGTGTTGGGGGCAGTGCTCTGCCTTTCCTCCAGTCTGTCTCTAATTACTGGCTGAAGGCTAAAACCCAAAGGAGACTAAGGCCGGCTTTACACGACAACGCTCCCGGGTGAAACCGACAAAATATTTTATCAGATGTGCCTTTCGTTTAGACGGCGACAGCGTTTTTGGGGCTTAAAAACGCAAAAAAATGAACCCACCCTCCAGAGTGGAAATCTTAAAGACGCTCCACCGTCGCGTTCCCGTCTAAAGGGTTGAAAACGCAAATGTGTGCTCTGAGCTGCTCACGCTGGGTATCCTCGCATACGCGTTGACGTCATAACCATGTGCAGTACAGCCAAACAATAACAAACATGTCGGATTATTTCCATCAGTCAGACATTCAAGTTGTCTTAGCTGCTTTGATAGCTATTCAGGAGTCCTTTCAGCAAATAAGCCGAGTAATTACAGATATATCAGAACAGAGAAGGCGAATTAATTACCTACGGCAATTGTTGGATGCTCCAATTCATTGTAGGCGAACCAGACAGGTATGGATAAGACTCGGGAGAACCAGTCTATGGTGGGGCAACTTTTTTCGAGGCGAAGTTGACGACAGAGCATGGCGAGAAAACATTCGCATGTCCAAATTTCACACACTTTTGCGTCACCGTGTGCATGCAGATTTCCACCCAAAGACGCTCGTCTAAACGCGAAATAAAAAGTGGGAACGCAACGCCACTTTTGCGGATTGTGTTCAGAGCGTTGTCGTGTAAAGCTAGCCTGAGTCATTGTGCTGAAAGTGACTGAACTCTGCACATTTGTCCTGTTCAAATGAGCAGCAGAAGCAGCAGATCTGTCAGTTTGTGTTGCAGTTTAATCTTCATCCAGCTTTCCAAACTTTACTGATCAAACATCTCTCAGATGAACCCAGAAGGACGAGTGAAAGAAACATTTCAGCTGCTCCATTTTTAAGTCTGATCTAAAGGGTTTTGTCTTCTTTTATGACTAAAGAGAAATGGTTTATAACCAGGATCATCTTTCTAAGTTACTGTTTATTTAAGAAACTGAGAAAAGAACTGCTTTGGCAGGTGAACAATGTAAGAGAAGCTTTATTTAGAAGTGTGGAAACACTGAATATTTCCATCATTTTAACATAACAGTAAATCATTTAAACTAAAAGAGCTGCAGTGAACTGACCTCAGAGCCTCCAGTCTGCAGTTTGGACTTTCCAGTCCAGCAGACAGATGTTCCACTCCTGGATCCGTCAGCTGGTTGTTACCCAGGTCCAGTTCTTTCAGATGGGAGGGGTTGGACTTCAGAGCAGAGGCCACAACTTCACAGTGAGTCTCTGAGAGTTCACAACCAGCAAGTCTGTGATGAGAGAAAATATAATAAAATCTGCACAGTAAAAACTAACTGAACTCATATTCTAACTGAACACAGTGATGTGAATGTAATGTCCTCTGATGAACATTGTTCTTCACCTCTGTGATTAATCTGATCTCATCTTCCTGCATTTGACGTGACACAATTGTTCTCTTCAGTCTCGCACACGTGAGCACTTTTAAATGGATTTTTCTGAATTATTTGATCTAATCTGCAGATAAAGAGAGAAACATGGTGACCTCTGGTATGGCAGCCAAGCAAGAAGCAGCAGAAATCATCTCACTCCCCCCGACCACACTCGCTGTGGAAGTTGACCTAAAACTATTAGATTATTAGGATATTAACACCTGGTAGAATGAAAAGGGGAAATAAAAGAAAATCAAGAGGTGATGATACAGAGGTATCATACATCATACATCAGTCTGAGGTGATGATACATCAGTCTGAGGTGATAAAATTAGTGATGCTCCGATCAGCATTTTTTGGACCGATCACCAAAATCATGATCTGCCCGATTGCCGATCACTGCCGATCACGGAAGGAATCGGACATTTCCATGCCTTTCATCTAGCAGAGAGTGCACCATTTATAGAAATTAAACCGCCAGAGGTAGCTGGGGACATGTAGAACAAGAATCTGGTGGAGTTTGCAGAAAACAATAGTTTTTTTTATTTTCTATTAATATTTTAATCTGTCCATATACACCATTCATTGGGTATGATTTCAGCATCAGATTATTAAACAATGATGCAGTGAAATGACTTGAAAATCACCACAGAGGTAGCTGGGGACATGTAGAACAAGAATCTGGTGGAGTCGGCAGAGAACATTTTGATTTGGTTATAAATGAAGTTTTCAAATCTGACTATGCAGAAATGAGTTTGATTCTGAATATGCTTCAAGAATTTTGTTCTATCATTTTGTTTTAATCATTAAGAAGAATGTAGAAAAAAAACAACCAAGTAATGACAGGTGTATGTATTCCAACAAATGAAAATCAACTTCGATATAGATTACTGAGTTTACAGGGTGCACTTGAATGCACCATAAATCCGCTCACACGCTTTACCGTACGACGCGATGTAAACGAGCACTCGATTTTCAAGTGTAGCTAGCGCGACCGTGCCTCTCCGAAGCGCAGATGGCGTGACCGCAGTAAGTTTCACATCTTTCTGACACACTTTGAAGAAATTCCAGACAGGAGAGGTCATGTTGTCGAGATGCACTGTAGAGGTTTTGCCTGTTCGGTTCTTTACACACGTCACGTACCACATTAGAAAGTGGTCGCTAGTAATTTAAGTCAAAAAAAAAAAAAGCTAGTAATTTACGTCACTTGATCGGTTTTTTTGATCTGCATATTTTTCCGATCGCCGATCAGGCTATTTTTGGGCATTATCGGCCGATCATGATCGGCAGCCGATCAATCGGAGCATCAGTAGATAAAATATCAGTTTGAGGTGATAAAACATCAGGCTGGGGCTGGAGCCGTGACAGTTGTAGGTGCTGGAAGGTGATACCTGAGGCCACCTCCTCTGTTCAAAGATGGTTTTTCCAGTTTAACATAGATAGCTTCTTTGACTCCCCTCTGGAACCATCTGTCTTCTGGAAAGAGAACACGTCCAGGTTGAGTGTATTTGGGATTTCATTGTTCATGAGGAAAGCAATAATTTTATTTTTGTTAAACCATGTTCAGTAGCTATTTATTTTGGGAATTATATTTTTTTCAATTATTTATTCTGAGTGTAAAGGTTGACATACTTCACTGCAAATTCTCTGACGTACGTTTGTCCACCATGTAGTGTTTTGTTTTGTTTAAAATAAAATAGTATTTTAAATGTGTAAGTCAGTCATTAATGTGTTCACTGTTAAGCAAAAGCCAACATGCTAACAGAAGAGATTGTGCTCATACTTGCTCTGTAGTAATTTGCTCAAACAGCAGGAAAGGAGCAAGCTGCTGAAAATTAAACCATAGTGAGACCGAGCTGGACCATTATTCATCTCTTTTCCAGATTTTTTTTTTTTAGATTTTCGCCGTGGTATCAGTTCAATATCGAGTATCGAGGTATTTATGGCAGGTATCGTATCAAAGTCAAAATTTTGGTATGGGAACAACACTAGTCCTGTGCGCTCTACACAGTTATCTCCCACCACCCCTCCCTCACATCTCCAACAGGAAGTCTCCTGCTGGGAAGCACATGTGAGCAGAAACTCTGGAACAGGTCCAGATGAACCTGTCTGCAGATTCTCCAGAACATCTCTGCTGTTCATGTGTAGAAACGGCTTTTAGGGAACTAAACTACTAATCTACACTGACACATGAAGTCGATGAACACATCAACTCACCGAGCCTTTCTGCAGTTCCTCACAGCTGGAATCAGTCTCCATCGTCCCCCATCTGTTGTGTTGTACTCCTCCAGGTCCAACTCCTCCAGAACCTCCTCTGACATCTGCAGCATGTAGGCCAGAGCTGAGCACTGGATCTCAGAGAGTTCCTTCTCTGATCTGTTCTCTGACTTCAGGAACTCTTGGATCTCCTGATGAACTGAGAGGTCGTTCATCTCCATCAGACAGTGGAAGATGTTGATGCTTCTGTCAGGAGAAATGTCATCACTGTTCATCTCCTTCAGGTTGTTGATGACTCCCTGGATGGTTTCTGGACTG
The DNA here is from genome assembly GCF_027942865.1 of Odontesthes bonariensis. Lineage (NCBI taxonomy): Eukaryota > Metazoa > Chordata > Actinopteri > Atheriniformes > Atherinopsidae > Odontesthes > Odontesthes bonariensis. Next base: position 4,622,834 of record NC_134528.1, on the reverse strand, counting down.
TTCTGTGTCTGACCCAGCAGGCCTGGTAACAGTCTCTGGTTGGACTCCACAGTGAGGCCATGAAGGAAGCGAACAAACAGGTCCAGGTGGCCATTTTTACTGTCCAGGGATTTCGTCATGACTCTCTCCAGGAAGTCATCCAGAGATGAGTCACTGTATTCTTCTCCCAGGAAGCTCTCCAGCACCTCCTCCTTCCTGTTGGTGTAGCAGTGCATCACGTAGACTGCAGCCAGAAACTCCTGAACACTCAGATGAACAAAGCAGTAAACTGGTTTCTGGAAGATCCCACACTCTCTTTTGAAGATCTCTGTACAAACTCCTGAATACAGCGATGCCTCTGTGACATCCAGCCCACACTGCTCCAGGTCTTCTTGGTAGAACATGATGTTTCCTTTCTCCAGATGTTCAAACGCCAGCCTCCCCAGCTTCAGAAGAACGTCCCTGTCGGCCTCCGTCAGCCCCTGTGGACCCGCCTCAGGTCCCTGGGGGTACTTGTTCTTCTTCCTCTGTGTCTGAACCAGCAGGAAGTGGGAGTACATGTCAGTGGTGGTCTTGGGCAGCTCTGCTCTCTGCTCTGTGGTCAACATGTGCTCCAGAACTGTAGCAGCGATCCAGCAGAAGACTGGGATTCTACACATGATGTGGAGGCTCCTGGATGCCTGGATGTGGGAGCTGATTCTGCTGGACAGCTGTTCATCTCTGAACCTCCTCCTGAAGTACTCCTCCTTCTGGGCATCGGTGAAGCCTCGTACTTCTGTTACCCTGCCGACACATGTAGGAGGGATCCGATTGGCCGCTGCGGGTCGTGTGGTTATCCAGAGGCGAGCCGAGGGAAGCAGGTTCCCCCTGATGAGGTTTGTCAGCAGCACGCTGACTGATGACGTCTGTGTGACATCAGACACAACCTGACAGCTGAAATCCAGAGACAGTCTGCTTTCATCCAGGCCGTCCAGGATGAACAGAAGTGTGCAGCCAGCCAGCTGCTCTGCTGGGAGCTTCTGTAATGTTGGATGGAAAACATGGAGCAGCGTGAGAAGACTGTGCTGCTCCTCTCTGAGCAGGTTCAGCTCCCTGAAGGAAAGCAGAGTCACCACACTGACATCCTGGTTCTCCAGGCCCTCGGCCCAGTCCAGAGTGAACTTCAGCACTGAGAAGGTTTTTCCAACTCCAGCGACGCCGTTGGTCAGAACCACTCTGATGGCTCCCTGCTGCTCAGGTAAGGCTTTGAAGACGTCGTGGCACCTGATTGGAGTGTCATGGAGGCTCTGGATCTTGGAAGCCGTCTCCAGCTGCCTCACCTCATGCTGGGTATTAACCTCTTCACTCTGTCCCTCTGTGATGTAGAGCTCAGTGTAGATCCTGTTGAGGAGGGTTCCACCTCCTGTTCCATCAGTTCCTTCAGTCACATGTTCACATCTCCTCCTCAGACTCCTCTTATGTTCATCTAAAACCTCCTGCAGACCAGCATCTGCTGAACAAAGAACAAATGAGACCAAACACAAACACAGTAGATTCAATTCATCAGGATTTGTTCTTCTTTATCTTTCTGACCCCAGCTGAACATGTTTTTGGCTTCACACAGAAAACTTTTCTTTTCCTCCCACCTCTCAGTAAAATGATCAGTAAACAGGAAAACAAGGCTGATGTTAAATGATGTTCCTGATGACCTTTGATGACCCCGTGGGTCCTCTTGTGGTTGGTTGTGGTATTAACGAGTGTCTGTCTGTCCTGCTGGGAGGTGATTTCTGTGATTTAGGACACCTGTGGCTCCTTCTGTGTTACTTTGGCTCCTTTAGTCCTGATTTCAGTCTAATCACTCTGCTCTTCTACACAATGTGCTGCCATCTTGGTCATTGTGTTTGTTTAGTTTAATTCAACTCATATGATCCACCTCTGATTTAACTGATTTCCACACCTCGTGATATAAAGGTTGGATTTGGCGTATAAATTCAGTCTGATGATAGTTATTTAAATGATTCTCTAACTTTAATTCATGGTGTGTCTCTTCTGTTGTGTCCATGTGAGTCAGGTCCTAACAACTGTTGTTGTTCTGTTTGACACCACAATGTGTCTGCATTAAAACAGCAGGTTAACCATCAGACCCAAAGCTGTGTGTAAAATCAAACTTGATTTCATGAGGTAAAAACACACGTGATGCATCAGGTAGTAACGGGTTAACAGAAATATCTGACCTGGTGCAGCTCTGGTTCTGGATCTTTTTCCACACTGGGGACAGGAGGAGCCTCCTGAGGAAGCAGACTGGTCCCAGTATGAGGTGAAGCACTGTCTGCAGAACCAGTGTCCACAGCTGGCAGAGACCGGATCCTTCAGGACGTCCTGACACAGAGCACAGCTGGACAGCTGCTGCTCCTCACAAACACCGCTCCTCTTCCTCCCTCTGTCAACACACGTCTTCATCACTAAAATCATTTTAAAATAACTCCCTTTGGCATTAACTCTGTTTTTATGTGAACATAAACTCAACCCTTCCTGCATTGGGATCAATATTCAGTTTATGTGCTGACTTCACTGTGTGAATATTACTGCTGCTGCCCTACAGAAAACATTTCATTAGATTTTAAATTCATTCTAATCCTTTTCTACATTTGCTATTTTTAGAATTAAGAAATAAATAAACTCTTCAGTAATCACAAAGAGCCAATAAGTGAACTGACATCACTGACGAACACGTGTTCAGGGTCCATGTTGCTCCTGAACTGGAAGTAGAGTTTAGAATAATTTCAACTAAACTTGAAATGATCAGAATCTAAAAGAAAAAGTTCTGTGAGAGCCACAGTGCGCCTGAGCAGGCAGCATCTACCCTCCTGTAAAAAACTTGGGCCACGTCAGATTCAGGGTTCCCACTCTAAGTCAGATATAAAATTCCATGATTTTCCATGACTTTCCAGACCCAAAAAACTAAATTTCCAGGACCAGTTCCGTAAAAAGAAATGACGTTCAAAAGATTTTAAAAGTGTGAAAACAAGATTATCTTCACCCCTAGAGCTGTTCTTTGTCTATATGAAGGTTTACACAACCACAGATATGCAGAACTTAAGTGTAAATGTCAGAAATGACCACCCTTCTCGGCTGAAAGCCATGTAAACACACGGTAAATAAAACAATTTAAATATTTACGATCGTTTATTTGCCGAAAAAAAAAGCATGCAGTTTTTGCTGGTATCAGACTCAGGTGTTCTCCGCTGCTTCGTATGGTGCCAATATCGCTGGAACAGGGGATGGGAGCAGCTTCAGGCTCAGGCTCGCTTCTTGTGGATGGTTGAACTAGCATCGCTGTTATGCTAGGCTGTGACAAGCTCGATGATCTCACCGCCCGCAACCGTGAAGCATGTTTTTTGCTAGTCGCATGGCTCCGCAACGCGTGTTCTCCCATATTTGACAGAAATATGACTGTTTTACAAACGCTACATTTAGCTCTGTGGTCATCAATTCGTGATAGCCAGCCTCTGAAATTGTCATTTTCGAGCCAATGTAGCGGCTTTTTACTCTCTCTTGCGTTGTGTTTTTTTTACAGCAGAAGACGGTCACGGTTGGCAACTTGCCGTTTATTTATGCCAATAAAATGGAATATACCTGGTGGAGAATTAAGACAATCAGTCCCGGTTTCCTCACACACACACACACACAGTATACACAACAGGGAGACAGCAAGGTCCGACTGCTCTTTTTAGTATTAAAATGAACGTACATGTCAATAAAGTGGAATATACCTGGTTGAGAATTAAGACAATCAGTCCCGGTTTCCTCACACACAGTATACACAACTGAAAATGTGAACGAAAGTCCAGGTTAGCTAACAACATGCAGCACTAGCCATTTTATAAACAGAAAAAGACAAAAATACCGTCAACATTTATGAAAAAGAACGTGCTCAACCGTTTGGGAGCTATAGCTTTATAAAATACAACTTAAACAACAACTTAGTAATAAAATTAAAGTAATTAATATAAAACAAAAGTTAAGCTCATAACTTGTGCACCTACCAGGGAGACAGCAAGGTCCGACTGCTGTTCACCCCGGGGTGCACAACCCTAATCTCCAGGGGTGCTGCATTTAAGTACCATAGGACTTATTTTGTGTGCGAGTTGAGTTTTATGGCATGTGGAATCACACTACACCTTAAAGTGATACTCCGGAGTAAATTCAACCTGGGGTCATATGAACGGTGATATCCAGCCAAGTAGCCCACCCGCAGTTTTTTCGATATTGGCTGAACATCAGCTGAGTTACTGAGTTATCCCGAATAGCTTCGTACAAGGGTTAATGGATCCAGGTCCGTATCTCCAAAATTACCACACTAAAATCACATGCCATGACACCAAACTTCTACAGTAGTACAAATACGGTCTGTACTCACAAAGCGATGCATTTGGAAGTTTGAAAATAGTCCAGGAGTTTATTATTATCAACACAAGCCTGATAGCTTCTCTGCAGCTAAAGCTACGTCGACGTCACTCCAAGGCGCCGGGAGCTTCAAAGTAAGATGAGGGTTGATCTACTACTGTAGACAACAAAGTATATGCTATATTCTACATGTTTTTTTATGAATTTTTATGTTGTAGAGTTGTGAAATTATTTTATCAATGGAGAAATTGAGCAGCCTTGCTTTGTTGTCTACAGTAGTAGATCAACCCTCATCTTACTTTGAAGCTCCCGGCGCCTTGGAGTGACGTCGACGTAGCTTTAGCTGCAGAGAAGCTATCAGGCTTGTGTTGATAATAATAAACTCCTGGACTATTTTCAAACTTCCAAATGCATCGCTTTGTGAGTACAGACCATATTTGTACTACTGTAGAAGTTTGGTGTCATGGCATGTGATTTTAGTGTGGTAATTTTGGAGATACGGACCTGGATCCATTAACCCTTGTACTAAGCTATTCGGGATAACTCAGTAACTCAGCTGATGTTCAGCCAAGATCGAAAAAACTGCGGGTGGGCTACTTGGCTGGATATCACCGTTCAAATGACCCCAGGTTGAATTTACTCCGGAGTATCACTTTAACTCCGTTACACTCCCTCCCACTGATCTCCACTTGCCCATACAAACCAGATCAAAATAAATGAAAAAAGAAATAACGGGACTGGACTGTACATTACATGACCCACAAACATACCAGGCACCAACACATAACATGAGGAGGAATGGGCAATAAAAAAAAAAAAACAAAAAAAAAAAAAAAAAACAAAGAATTTCAAAGTGCACATGCTGCAAAAATCACAGATACCAAATACTCCAGTCAAAAGACTATTCCTTAAGAATCAGAATGTGAAAGGGTTGCAAAATCTTCCAACACTCATAGGAAAAACATGCCCACATACATGTTAAATTACTCAGAAATCGTGTCAGTACAACAGCACGCAAAGTTACCACCTGGACACACCCATCTAGTAGTCACACACAGGTGTCAAACGATCACAGAAAAGAATGGAAGAAAAGAAGAAGAAAAAAAAAAAACAAAAACAAAAAAAAAACAGACCCTCCAAAAAAAATTTAGGAACTCATGGCCTATATGAGCCATTAACCACATACACATTTCAGACCAATACAAGAAATAACGCTAGCGACCAGCAAGAACTTTCTGATGCATGTTCTGAATAAGTCTGATGACTGGTCTAACAACCCTCCCATACCTTGTCCGTATACGCTGCAGACTGTCACCAGAAAGGTTTTGCTCTGCCTCTGATGCAATAACAGAACCAACATTAGAGGGCAGCAAGTCAACAGAAAGCGTGGGGACAGAAGGTCGAGAGTCCGGTAAGTCAACAGGACCGTCAGCATCAACAGAAGGACCACATGGATCAGACTGGCTCAGTTTGTTAGATCTAGTCTCCTCTGTACTGTTGTCAGGGTCAAGTTGGTCAGGTGTGTCAGGTCCCATGCGGTCATATCCCGCCACATCATCAATAGTAGTTGACTGATCTCCCGTGGACACTGGGAGCTGGGAGATCCAAAAGACAGTCCTGTCTTCGGGTCCACATCCAGGGAGAACAGTTGACCCATCATGTTCAGCACCCACCACAGACTCATCCACAGCCTCATCAGTCAGAGAACTGTCAAAGGATCCTCCATCCTCCGGATCAGCAGGAACAGGTAAGAAGTTCACAGGCATAATGAGGTTCCTGTGGACCACTTTCTCCTGGTTTGTCACACAGTTTCTTAGTCTGAATGTGTGAGTGTTATCCTGTTTTTCCACAACGGTGTATAGGTGACTTTCCCAGCGATCAGCCAGCTTCCTCCGACCTCGTTCTCCTTTATTAGCCAACAAGACTCTGTCCCCAACCTCCACGGGCGCACCCCTCACCTTGCGATCATAAAGCTTAGTCTGCTTCTCTTGTTGTCTCGTGGTCGAAATCTGAGCAATTCTAATAGCCTCTGCTAAGTCACGTCTGAGACACTGCACATAATCGTCATAATCCACCACTCGCTCATCCATGAGCACAGACTGAAACATCATGTCTACAGGTAACCTGGGAATCCTGCCGAACATCAGCAGAAAGGGTGCAAAACCGGTGGTTTCATGAACCGTTGCATTGTAAGAGAAGGTGAGCGAACGCAGCAGTTGGGGCCATTTCTGCTTGGCCCTGGGTGGGAGAGCTCTGATCATGTTCCCGAGGGTTCGATTGAACCGCTCAACTGCTCCATTGCCCATGGGATGGTAAGGTGTCGTATGAGATTTCTCAACACCAGCGACTTGGAGCATTTCCGCAATCAGGCTGCTCTCAAAGTTTGCACCTTGGTCTGAGTGCACTCGCTCTGGGAACCCATAGACACAGAAGAAGTTGTTCCAGAGTTGATTAGCGACAGCTTTAGCCGACTGGTTGGGACAGAGGTATGCCTGAGCTAGCTTAGTGAAGTGGTCAGTCACAACGAGTACATCGAGAGACTTGTTGGATGAGTCCTCAGCTGACCAAAAGTCAATGCAGACCAACTCAAGAGGTCTAGAGGTCTTAACACTCTCAAGTGGTGCCCTGGCCTCAGGCTCAGGAGACTTACTGACCAGACAACGCCGACAGCGCTTCATATACTCCTTGACATCCTTCTCCATCCCAACCCAGTAGAACCGCTGTCTAGCCAAGTAGAGCGTCCTCCTCTGACCTTGGTGACCTGCCTCATCATGGATCCCTTTTAGGACCTTATCTTTGAGGGGCGTAGGCACGACGTAACGGAAAGTCTTTCTTTTTGTCACAGTATCCTTTGAAGTGCGATACAGAACACCAGATTTGATGGCAAGTTGTTCCCAATGTCGGAGAAGCCGCAAGGCTCCAGCAGACTCATGTGAGCGTTCTCGTCTCGACGGCCGCCTCTGACGTTCCACAAAGTAAAGCACTCGACCCAAGCATGGATCAACACGTTGCAAGGATGTCAGTTTGTCTTTGGGCAAAGGCCGGAAATCAGACAGCTCAGAAGGCAGAAGGGATTTAGTGATCTGCGGCAAGCATATTGCATGTGAGGGCAAGCAGTCCCTTTCTAGTGAACGCTCCAGAACAGCAGATACTGCCTTTGAGGTGATAGGTGGATGCTGAGGCACTGTTGCTGCACTGTTGCATGTCACAGTCAAAGGGCGGTACTGCAGGCGACTAAGAGGATCACAGGATAACCGAAAGACATCCTGCACACAGTCAGGTTCTAGGGCATTCGCTTCCTCCACAAGTGCACCGTAGGGGACTGTCGTGAGTCGATGGAGAACGCTGGGGTGCACAAAAGGTTCACGGCTGAGGGCGTCTGCCACCACATTTTTAGGACCAGGAATGTACCTGATATTGAAGTTGTACGGGGCCAGTTTTGACACCCACCTCTGCTCACAGGCATCCAGCTTTGGCTTACTGAGAATGTAAGTGAGCGGGTTATTGTCGGTCCATACGGTGAATTGCTGGCCTCTCAGCCAGTGGCTGAACTTGTCGCACACAGCCCACTTAAGTGCAAGGAATTCCAGCCTGTGCGCTGGGTAGCGAGACTGGGCATAATTCAGCGACTTGCTGGCAAATGCGATGGGCCTAGCGACACTATCACCATCAGCCAGCTGAGAAAGCACAGCACCGAGGCCATTGGAGGAGGCATCAACCGACAAGAGAAAAGGCCTACTGAAGTCAGGGTGAGCCAGCGTGACATTGTTTAGCAAAGCCTGTTTCAGCTTCCTGAAAGCCTCACTGCATGCAGGAGTCCAATCAGCAGAAGAGAGGTCCCGAAACACAACCTTGAGCTTCTTACTCTTGGTACGTCGCGGTCTTTTGACACCCGACGTCAGTGCGAACAAAGGCTTGCTAATACCAGAGTACCCCTCGAAAAACTGCTGATAAAACCCAACCATACCAAGGAAGGATCTGATCTTGGTGGGGGCTGGAATGTTAGTGCCCTCCACCATTAAATCCTTCTCCTGTAGTGCAACGACTGCCTTGACTTTCTCTGGGTCAGTTGAAATCCCCTCCTTTGTTACAATATGCCCCAGAAACTTCACTGAAGGCCTCATGAAGTGACACTTTTTGGGAGCCAGCTTCAGGTTGTGCGCCTTAAGCCTCTCGAACACCATCTCTAATCTCTGCAACGCCAGCTGTTCATTGGGGGCAAACACAAGGATGTCATCAAGATAACACAAGAGGCTCAGGAAGTTTTGATCACCAAAGATAGCCATCATCATCCTCATGAACGTGGCTGGGCTGTTGCAAAGACCTTGCGGGAGCCTATTATACTCATAAAGCCCAAATGGGGAGGTGAATGCGGTGAACCTTCTGTCCTCCTCATGGACCTCAACGTTATAGTATCCAGAGGTCAGATCCATGGTCGAGAAGAACGCATTCCCCCCCAGGGCGGCCAGGGCGTCCGCCTGGTGAGGCAAGGGGTGTGCGTCACGGAAAGTGCGCGCGTTCAGCCACCGAAAATCAGTGCACAGCCGCAGGTCGCCATTCTTCTTCCAGACAAGAACAAGAGGTGATGCGTATTCACTCGTAGACTTCCTTATGATGTCCCTCTCCTCCATCTCATCTAAAGCCACCCTTAGCTTCTCGTAGTGAGATGGGGACAGTCTGCGATAGGGAAGTCTGAAGGGCTTGCTGTCACTTAGACGGATGCGGTGGACAAAGTCTTTGGCCTTACCACAGTCCAGCCTATGGCGAGAGAAGATGGACTCATATTTAGCCAGCAAGTCAACCAGCTTCGCCTTCCAGAAGGGGGACAGGTGAGTCGTGTCAACGTCAATGTCCTGCAGTCCCAGGTCGGTAAGAGTGGGACTAAGAGTCGGTCGAGCAGAACAGTCCGATTCAACAGTCAAGCTCTTTTCACTGGCTGTGTCAGCTTTTTCAGTTGTCTTTGTCACAGAACATTGCACTTCATCAGGTGGGTCAGTTACATAATAGTAGTCAGTGTCAAAGTCTTCCATTGCCACACATGGTGACACATCAGCAATCTTGCAGTTGCGTCTCAAAGTCACTGGTCTTGGGGAGGGGTTAATGACCCTCACTGGAACCCATCCATCGCCCCACAGCGGTGTCACAACACGACCCACCATTACTGTACGCGGCACTGTTCTCGACTCACTTGGCTCCACAACCACTGTGCTGCCGGCTGAGAGACATAGATGAGCAGGCAGGCGACCCCAAACCAAGTGTTCTGTCAAGGGCTCCAGGGTCACTGCATGCTTAAGTTTAACAGTACCCAACTTATCAGGACACTCATCCCCTCTCCATGTCTCCACAGTGGTCAACAGCTGCAGCAGGCTCCTCTCCTCCATGGGAACCTGATCAGAAGGAGATGCTCTCTCCCTTAAGTCTCCAGAGTGCTTCAGCACCCGAATGAGGTGTTTCATGACATTGCTGCCAAGAATGAGATCATCACTTTGTCCCTCCACGATGAGCGTTGGAACTGAGAAGCAACAACCAAACACCCTCATCTGAAACTCACACACACCAACAGGGTTTGTTCTTGAACCTCCACAACCGACAAGGACAACTGAAGTGGGGGAAATAGAGTCAGGGGAAATAACATTGTTCTGCCTCAGTAGAAGGAGCGCACGCGAGCTCAAAGAACAAGCCATAGAGCCGCTGTCAAGCATTGCTCGAAGTTTTACAGTATCTTGGATCAGCACGTCAGTGTGAAAAAGGTCATCAGTTGCAGACAGTCTTTGTGTATTTTGAATAATCACAGTGGAGTTAACGCCTGCTAAGGAGCAGAACTGTGAGTATACTGACTCAAGATCAATATCGTCAGGCTCTTGTGGGGACATGTCACTGGGCCCTACACTACTCCCCTGCTCATGTGGGCCAACTAGTTTTCCTGCTGGTTGGAACCACCAGGCTGAGCTGCAGGTAAGCTAGAAGAAGGAGAACTCTGACAGGTCACAGCCTGATGTCCAGGAGCATAGCAGCGAAAACAAAGCCGCTCTCTCCTGCAGTGAGACATGGTGTCATGGTCATCACCTCCACAAATGGAACATGGACCCCGAGACCTGCTGCGGCCCCCTCCACCCGACCTCGTCGGCCTGGAATACCGGGAGGCCTCTCGCTGCAGCAACCGCTCGAGGAGAGTGATTACATGGTCAAGAGACTGCCCCTCAGACTGCGACGTTCTGCTGGCTGCAGCCGGTTGAGGGGCCGGGCCCCCCCCTGCAGACTGGGCATGGCACTGCAAAACGTTCACAGCCTGGCTAGTTTGCAGGCTTCCCGCTGGGTGGGAACATTGACGCTGCTGGAGGCGCTTCTTCCGGTGGTGTTCATCCAACCTCACCTGAACATCAGAGGCAGTCCACTCCTCCAGCGGCTTGCAGCCGAAGACTAGAGACAGCTCAGTATCCGGGCAGTGAGTGATAAACATGACTGTCACCTCACGAGAAGGATTGTCAAGAGTCTTTCCCTGTTTTTCTAATCCAGCCACAGCAGTGTCAATGGCTTTGTTAAGCCGAATCCAATAGTCAACAGCTGTCTCAGTGGGTCGCGGTTTTGTGTCATAAAAGTCCGCGAGAGGCATAAAAGAGGTCACAGAGTCACTGAAGTGCTGTCTAAGTATGTCAAACACGGGTTGAGGGCCTGACTTTAAGTCCAAGGAGGGTCGACTGCGAAGCCCAATGGTCACCACATCACGTGCCCTCCCCCTTAGCTTGCCCAAGACTTCATTCCCCTGGAAACAAAGCTCAATGCCCCTCCTACACAGGTAAAGCCTCATAGCTTCCTCCCACTCAGAGACTGAAATCCTATCAGTGTTGTCTCCCCTGAAAGGATGCGGTTCATAACTATCATGGTTAATTGTCAAGTTAACCTTGGAAAAATCAGCTGTGGTCGACTGAGTCATGTTAGCATCATTAGCTGGAATGGACTTAAGACATGAAACAATGTTCTCACCTATACTGGTCCCTATCTGTTTCACCAGGTCACTGAGAACATGGACATCCCGACCAGAAAGTGCAGACTCACCATCCACCCCAGCATCAGCAGTGGCACATGCACTATCCCTCCCCAGACGACTGTGAGGAGTAGATGTAACGTGTCTGTCTTCACTAAGTCCACCCAGAGTAGGGAACTGACTGAACCACAGTTTAGAACCCCTACCAACACTTGACACGTTATGTTCATCCATTTTCAAGAGAAAAAAAATAAGTCCCCCCCAGAAAATATCAAAATATACAGCACAGTCTGTTATCCTATAACTCTAAAATATATATATATATATTTTTTTTTTTTTTGTTATCCCAAATGGAGAAAAATAATAAAAATAAAAAATAAAAATTTTACCTTGGTAGATTCACACAACAAAACAAATCAATATCAATGGCATGTTCAATATTACAATCCACAACTTTTTTTTGTTGTTGTTGTTTGTTTGTTTTTGAGACCCCGACAGGTCACCATATAACACAGAAGAAAAGAAGAAGAAAAAAACAAAAAAAAAAAAAAACACACAGTTCAAGACCGGGCTCTATGTCACAACCGGACTCACGATACCAAGAAAGTACCGGTGAAGCAGCCACGTGAAGAGTCGAGTTTGCGGGGTCACCATCGCAACGAACAGCTCACGCACCCCCGTTGTTGTTAATCCGGGTCGCAGGCACCATTGTAGCGGCTTTTTACTCTCTCTTGCGTTGTGTTTTTTTTACAGCAGAAGACGGTCACGGTTGGCAACTTGCCGTTTATTTATGCCAATAAAATGGAATATACCTGGTGGAGAATTAAGACAATCAGTCCCGGTTTCCTCACACACACACACAGTATACACAACAGGGAGACAGCAAGGTCCGACTGCTCTTTTTAGTATTAAAATGAACGTACATGTCAATAAAGTGGAATATACCTGGTGGAGAATTAAGACAATCAGTCCCGGTTTCCTCACACACACACACAGTATACACAACTGAAAATGTGAACGAAAGTCCAGGTTAGCTAACAACATGCAGCACTAGCCATTTTATAAACAGAAAAAGACAAAAATACCGTCAACATTTATGAAAAAGAACGTGCTCAACCGTTTGGGAGCTATAGCTTTATAAAATACAACTTAAACAACAACTTAGTAATAAAATTAAAGTAATTAATATAAAACAAAAGTTAAGCTCATAACTTGTGCACCTACCAGGGAGACAGCAAGGTCCGACTGCTGTTCACCCCGGGGTGCACAACCCTAATCTCCAGGGGTGCTGCATTTAAGTACCATAGGACTTATTTTGTGTGCGAGTTGAGTTTTATGGCATGTGGAATCACACTACACCTTAACTCCGTTACACCAACTTTCTTGGAACCTGCATTTGCCAGGCATGTTTGCCAACTGACGCCGAACCACCACTGCCAGACTTCAGTGGGCTCCAAGATATTGCACATTACAGCACGAAACCAAACCATCTCTGGTGAAGCGTTGTAGTTATAACCGGTGAGAAACAATGTTATACACCAAACAAAAAAGTAAGCAACAAAATACACTCAAGTTTTGCTTCTACACAACTGTTAAGAAACTTCCATGATATTCCATGACTGTGCATGCAAAATGGTCAAATTCCATGACTTTCCTAGCCTGGCTGACGCGTCCACATCTCCATGAGATGGTGGTCTGGGAACTAGGTGTGCATTTTCTCGTATTTGAGGCGTGGTTTACGAATGCCTAGATCCGTTTATTGGGCGCTACGAATGTCTATCAAATGGCGTCTGGTTCTTCCCATGCTGCTTTGCGCGCGACTCATAGCCAATTGTATCACTTATACCAAATGACGTATGTAGAGCGAAAGAAATTCGATGAGGAAGAAGAAGAAAAAAGTAAAATAAAAGTAAACTTGCGTTCTAAGCTCCTTAAAACACTTTCTAAGGCTGCATCGAACGGTAACGTTGTGTCCGCTGCCATGTTGGATTAACACTCTACAAGCTTCGGTGTCGCGCATAGACGTCGTCATCGTCTTGCTGCCCCCCCGTTCTGTGATTGGTTCCCTAACTCAGGCAAAAATAAGGGCGGTGGTTTCCAGGCTGCCTTTGCAGTGTGTATGAAATCGTGCGCAAAGCAGCATGGGAATTCCCAGGCTATGACTTTCCATGACTGGAAAAACTTTTATGAAATTCCATGATATTCCAGAAATTCCATGACCCGTGGGAACCCTGCAGATTGTGCGCAGCCATCTTGGTTTGACATCACACTGAGTGCTGTTCTCCCATCTGTTGTCATGGCAACATGAGACAGCAGCAGGTTAACCTCTTTATCAGGACATTTTGCATGTTTGGACTTAAATGTCGAGTTTGAAAAATCCTAAAATATGGAAATCTTCAAAGAAATCTCTGTTTCAGAAGTTTGTAAACTTATCCACAAGTTCAGAGTCATGAAACAGCTGCAGACTCACCTGGACCAATCAGGACAGGTGGTTTCAGGCTGTAACGGACGCTGCATGTTGAACCAAGCAGAACTCCATGAAGGAGGACCAAAGAAGAACTGATAGAATCACTTTTTATCCTTTATGCTCACATAATCATTTCTACCTCCGTGTAACTGCTCATGCTGCCACTCTTGCACCTATGCATGAGAATAACAGCTGCACTCGGAGGTCGCCCCTGCCTGCTCTCAGTGCTCTCAGAGGGGAATGTCCCACAGCCTTGGTGGCATCAGAGGATATTCCACAGCCTCGGCACAATCCACACCGCTGTCTGCCCCCAGAGGGGCAGAAGGGAATGTCTCATGACTCGTATGAACAAAATGTGAACGTCTGTTTACCCTGTAGAAGCTTGTTTAGAACTTAGTATCTTTGAACATCTGCATCACAGCCTCTGGATGCAGATGTTCCCTTGTTGCATCATGATTAAATGTGGAATGAGTTTTCTTATTCATTTCCCATCATGAACTACAGAAAGAGAGACACTAAATAAACCTTCATTGACAGATAATTTAATCTCACTGGGAGCTTATTTAAGATGAATCATAAGTCAGTTATTGACTCTTCTCTTACTTTCTGTCTGAGGGTCCAGGTTCATTTCTAAAGTCTGGCTGAAAATCCATGGACCGGTCACTCTTCATAGACAGACAGTCAGATCCTGGAGACTCTGCTCTCTGTCTGTGGTGCTGACCTCTGCAAACACAAACATGTTGTTATTCATATCACATCAATCTCTGAGAAATTCTCTCATTAAAACCATTTAAGAAGCTGTGAACACACAAACTGCTGCAGAGAATCAGAAGCTTTCCTCTGTAGAACAGTCCTCTTAGATCACATTACAGCTTTTCTATCTGACTGACATCAGAGGCCACGTTTCCTCTGCAGGAACCTTCCACAGAGACCAGGAACCTCTGGAGGGTTCTGACCCTCTGAGTTTCTCTGCAGTGACCAGGAACTAATAAAGATATCAGGAGATATTCTTCATCTGTGAGAGTTAATCCATATCATATCCACACCACATGCTGTCTGCTGAGGCTGAGGTCAGGGTGTTCTCTGCTAAAATAAACATGTTGTGACTCATATCAGACAGAGACTGCAGACAGAGCGCTAACAGGAAAGCAGGAGGACCACACAGCTGGTTAACAACAGATGCTGTAAACCTGGACATGTCACTGAGAAGCAGCGTCTCTGCACCCCAGATGTTGAACTGCTGGCTGTGAGTTTCTGTCCATGTTGTATACTGAGAGAGTTCACCTGAGTTAGCTGCTGACGCTGTGTGTGACATCATCAGCTAAGTTGTTGCTAAGCTACAGAAGCAACAGCCCAACCCACTGATGGAGACCTCTGAAGGTTTCTACCACACCTTCCTCTCTGCTCCACTTCAGCTTTCTACATGTTTGTCAGATTATTTATGTTTTATTATGTTATCTATAAGAACAGCTAATCTTGGCTAATGATTGATGCTGCAGTGACATCATTTCCCTTCAGGCAACATTTACCACTCCTGTAATACACTCAGCTGTTTCACTGTTTCTGCTCCTGATAATCTCTAATATGGAGAACTGAAGCTGCCTCAATTCAAAATAACATTATATATATAACATAGAACATAGAACATACCAATAAATACTACTAAATAAAAAGGTACAGATCTTTTTACTCTGTTATTAATGTGTACCGACTGTGAAATAAATTGATATTTCTGCCTTCATTTAACTGTGTGTTAAAACCTGTTTATTTACCCTGACATTTAATTTTCTATTCGTTTCATTGATTTAATCCTTTATTCATATATTTATGATATTATCCCTGAATTAATTTGTTCTTTATCTATTCATTTATGCAACAAGTCGATCATGAAAGATGCTGAAATCTCTGTTTCAGGTCTCTTACTTTCTGTCCGAGGGTCCGGGTTCACCACTGAAGTCTGGATCTCCTCCTTTGGACCGGTCACTCTTCATAGACAGACAGTCAGATCCTGGAGACTCTGCTCTCCGTCTGTGGTGCTGACCTCTGCAAACACAAACCAGGAAATATTCTACACCCTAAAAGTATTTATTTATATCTTTACATGATCAGCTGCTGGTATTCTTTTTCCTTTTTGTCTTCTTCCCTTCCTGCTTTGTCTGCAGCAGCTGCTGCTTTTCAGTGTGATAGATTCATAGATTCTGATGTCAGCTGATGCCAACTCCACCTGTTTTACCTGAAGGAGCACATGTAAAACAGTCAGAAAACATTTTGACTTATGGAGTGGATAACTAGCATTGTAGTACCACTTGGTTGTCACACCCAGGGAATGGAGGGCGCAGGAGCAGGAGATGTTATATCCAAAGCTTTTATTGTAGGAGCAGATGTTATTAAAGGTAGGGTAGGAGATCCTGGATTTTGAGTCCAGCGAAGCTGCATTTTTGAAAATACACAGGTAAAAAGTCCCAACCCTTTTCTTCACTTTCCCCCCGAAGGCACGCCTCTAGAGTACATGAACGCGCACGAGCACGAAGGTGCACGAGCGCTGTTCTGACAGCAAGCATCGATCGTTACCGTATTTAGTATTTAGTATATGATAACTATACGTTTAATAATGCTATGTGCTTGCCAAGCCTGCTCTAGCTTCCTGCCAAGCTTCTGGACGCATAATTCGTTCACGGAGCAGGGTACGCACACAGGGGGAAGGAGGAGGAGGGAGGAGCAGATTGCAGTTTGATAGACGGCATCAGTATCCAATCATTGTGAACGGTCCGTTCACAATGATTGGATACTGTTTTTCCTAGATTGTACGTTCTAGAGGCCACTAAAACTTTTCATATTTGTGTCAAAACTTTTAATTAATTAAGACTCTCCAGAGATAGAAACAAAACAGGCTATATAATTATATATATATATAAATATATTAGGAGTGGAACGATATGCTTTGGTCACAATTCGATATAATCAATAATTGCAATTTTCTTCCTCCTTAAAAAAACAAACAAGTTGAATCATACACTTCTAGAATGAATGTCGTTCCCATAAACGATGCACATCAGTCTGTGTCAGTCAGTCCAGCAGCTGACATTTATTCCAACTGAGACAAAAAGAGGCATTTTTTAAAGTTTACAGTTACAAAATGAATTGAAATGTCCACACAGCACAAATGTGGGCTAGTTTTAACATAACTTAATGTAATGAATTGATGAAGTTTATCTGGACACGGATATGATGTAATATAATCGATAAAGCTTCCCTTGGCATAGCAAATGGGTTTAGCATAAACGGTATTCAGATCACAATTCTGCTGCCATAATGCTGGACAGGACAAGGGTAAAACAAAATTTAAAAAGAAAATTTAAAAAAAAAAAAAAAAAAAAAAAAAAAAAAAAAAAAAAAAATCGATTCAGGGGAGAAAAATCGATCTTTAAAATCATCCCATAAAAAATTGCGATATGTACATGAATCGATTTTTTCGCCCACCCCTAATATATATATATATATATATATAGTTATACACTTCTCCAAAATTAGAGAAGTATATCTATGAAAATTTATCAAGGAAATCAAAATCACTCCATTATGCGGATGAACAAACAAAAGGGTCTATCAAACTTTATCTTTCACTAAAAGTCACTCCTGCTACGGAGGAAAAAAACAAATCACCTCCTAAAAAACGGAGGAACTACACTATGAAAATTTACAAAACAGAAATCACTCCAACTGGGAGGAAAAACAAGAATGCTATAAAAATAAACTTACACTGTTACTTTAACAGGACTAATTTATCAAACATTATCAAAAAACAAAAAACCTCTGTTGAAGAGGAATAATACCAAAAGGCAATACTTGAAAACGTGGCTGTGGTCAGGCTTGGAACAAAGGCGAGAGTGATGCACATCAATCGGACAGATACGACACACTGGCACAAGACGGGGGAGACGCAGACTCCTATGCACACAGGGATAACAGGGAACAGGTGGAATCATTCACACGACAATCAGACGGAGCACGAGAGGAGAGTTAACCTTTCAAAATAAAACAGGAAATGACGAGACAAAAACCCACTTGACCTCACCGCGGTGTGACATTGGTCAGATATTCATGGTTTGGGTTAGTTAACCAGATCACTTAGACAGATAAACTGAATATATTGATCCTGCTTCATAGAACCCTGAGCTGCTGCCTATCTTGGTCAGGACATTTTAAAAGAGAGAAAGGATTTCCTTTTTAAATGACGGTTAAAAACATGTTTGTTACTTCCTGTTTAACATCATGTTCTGTACCTGCAGGAGATTGTTGCTGTGCATGTAGCTCAGAAGAATCCGTTTTTAAAAACATTTTAACACACTTTTAGCCTGGGCCACCAAACTCAGACAGATTAAAACAGCATTTATTCAGTCTGCAGCAGTGAGTGTTACAGCCTCTGACCTCCACCTCTGTGTGTTTTGTTGACTGTTGCCACCTGATCAGGAGTCTGAACCATGAAGCATGTCTCAGAATAACGGAGTTGATGACCTGCATCCTGACGCTGCTCAGACTGATCTGATTGGTAGTTAATCTAAATAACCAAAATATACCCCGAATATGTTCAACCTGCTTCATACCCTGTTTGGGTTGCCTGTATACGTTACCATGGTGATATATCCAGATAATAAGCTGACCCCCTTCATCAGCAGCTCTCTTACTTTGTGTCTGATGGTCCATCACTGAGTTCTGGAGGTTTGGATGGGTCCCTGTTGGTAGACAGACCGCTGGATGCTGCAGACTCTGCTCTGTCCTCCTCTTCCTCCCCACAAACTCTCGTCTTCTGGGCTTCAGCCATTCTGAGAGAAGAAAAGAATGAAGACCAACACGACTGTTTAAGTCTCACAGCCAAACAGAAACAAGTTCTTAACCTCCTGCTTTTCCTTCTGTTCCCAACCCAGTCTCACAGAAAAACGTGTAATAGCTGCGTTGCTCCACAAGGGAAAACGTGCTATTGTCACAATTTGGCCCCCAAAATTGTGACAATACCACGTTTTATTTGGCCTATTCATTTAAATTGCTTCGCAACCAGGTCACGTGACTATCAAGTTTCCCTCAGCTAAAAAAGGAAAATGGCCGACTGTCTACCTTTTTTCTGTGAAAAACATTTTAAGAAAGCATCTGCATTTGTATGCATTTCGTTAGCATTTCTAGCGAAAACTATGCATAATATTTTCAGAATTAATGACTTAATGACTGTAAAAGACATGTGGAGGTAGTTGAACGCGCCATCATCTGCATTTTATTTCTGTAGGTTAAATGCTGTTATAAAATGAAGCAAAACGTATCAAAGACTTATTTAAAGTATCAATACACATTTAGTTACTAAGTTGTGTAGGCTTATATCTAACTAGCCAGCTACAGTATCTAACTATCTATATCCAGCCTGTCTAAGCCTTTTAAAAAATCTTCAATTCACTATGTTGATAAATAGGCAAAATAAATTAAGCGTAAATTAATTAAAGAAAATATGTAGAAATGATAGGCCTAATTATCTGTTTTATTCTTTAGGGACCGCACCATATTAGGGAGGCTAAGCGCAGGGAAGGCTGCTCCCATATAGCTCAGTTATTTTCTGCAGAAAAGCAAAGTCTCACTGAGAAGGTCACTGCAGCAGAGGTGTATTTCACATCATTTGTTGTCGAACACAATGTGCCATTCAATGTCTGTAGGCACACTGGCAAGATGTTCAGGAAGATGTTTCCAGATTCAGACATAGCTAAACATTCTGCCTGCTCCTCCACCAAAGCAACAGCCATAATGAATTTGGCCCTGGAACCTGAATGTTCAGAGGATATGTACAAACTACTGGGCTAAATTAATTCCAAACAGTGCTTTATTTATAGTACAAACAACTATTGTGCAAGTGGATGATAAGGTTACCTTTTCATGTTGTCATTTTTTTTATTAATGAATGGAAATAATTCTAATTATCAATGATAAGGACCATTCAGGTATTCATTTACTGATTTATTCACTAATAACTATGCAACACATAACAAAATCAAAACAAGTAGGGCATACACATCAACCGGCATAAACTTATATACATATATACATAACCATAATAAAAGGAATGATACAAATGGAATAGAATAGAGGTAAAAAATAAAAAAAGCACGCACACACAAACACTATTCCTCACTATCAGTGCTGGATTTCTTGTCATCCATGTCACTTCAAGATTTCCATCTTCCAGATGCCAACCGTGTCCAGCGGGAGATGGAGCGCCAATCTTTTGCTTTACACATGACCTCATTATTTTAGCCTGATCATTTGCCCTTTTGCAGTGCTGGTGGAGGGCATCACTTGTTGGGGGGATAGATAATTCTGGCAAGGCTGATGATGCCATACAGAAAGCTTTGTACCTAGCCTCATTGATGTTTTCTGCAGTTGGCTGATCGTACAAATGGTATACATATAATGCAAATGTAGAGTGGTCCAAGTTAAATTCAGGCCCCAGATTTCTGAAAGCCTTCAGGTAGACATCTTTCTCGCATGCCACAGCAAATGTCTTCTTTTTGCCTTGTGATGACACACCCAGTGAATGTATGGATCCCAATCAAGCCTGAACACACACTGGCTCCGAGAGCTGATGACACCTTGGTGATGTCCATTATGCGTGTTCTGCTGCCCGTCCCTGTGAAAAAGTACAAGCTGCATGGCAAATCTTTCTGCAGACTCACAGCAATGACTGCTACATCAGTGTCAGGGCTCTTAATAATGACAGTCTTATGTTCCTGTGCAGCATGTTGTGCATGCAAAAACACCAGTGTCACATTCTTCATGGTCACACTGCAGGTCTTCCACAGCATGAACAGACTGCACACCTTCCAGTACAGTCACACAGTCACATTGGTGTTGATGTGCTATGTACAAGCTGAGCTTTCTTCTCACTGCTGTAAGATCAGCATGTGGCCACGCATCGTATAAGAACTCAGCAAGTGCTTCTTTATTTGTTCCTTCTGATTCCTTCCATTCCACCTTGTGCAGGTGAAATTCTGTGTTTCCTCACGCTTAACAGAAGATATGTGCATGTAACAAATCTTTCGGTCGAAATTTCGTCTTCTTCGGTACTGCTGGATGATCGCGCTGCTGCTGCGGTGCTGTTTCTGTTTACCAGCTCAGCTGACATACCAGCTATCCGATTCGTCCATTCTGATGACGTCTCAACCGTGGCACCTCTCGCGAGCCAAACTGTTATTACGCCTGCCGAATATGTACATACGCCTTGCCAGGCACTAGTTCTTCCTTTAAACGTTGCGAACTAAAAAAGTACTGTGTTCTGAGCGGCGAAACTTTTTTTAAAACCTCAACATAACTCAATGTTTTTATGAGCTGAAGCGTGTTTGGTACGGAGAGCGTGGAACAAGCCTGGTGTTCTGAAGGAGTTTTCCAGGTTCACCTTACGGCCTAAATGTAGTGACAGCAGAAGCAAAGGAACACCTACACCTGGAGGTGCTGCTGGATTATACCTCAACCGATAAGCAGCTCCCTGAAATGAGTTTTTGGAACTTGGGATGTCTGAACTTTACATTTACCAAACATGGAGGAAAACAAGATCTAAATAAGAGAAGCAGCGCGTGTTAGGCCTGGTCACAGCGCAGCGCGCGCGCTCCAGCGGGGTGCGCGCAGTTTCAACAAAAACTATTAATGTTTAAAGTGTTGAATACCACATGTTTATCTGTGTGGGAGGAAACACGAGAGATGAGGAGATTTCAACCTGCCATTAAAGATAAAAAGTGTGTTTGTATGGAGATAAATGTTCAGTTATCTGAGCGGACATGTAACATTAAGGAGTGTCCTCTGTTCAAAGTCTCACCGAGACGGAAGTAACTTCCTCACAGAGACTCCACAGTTCAATAAAAGCAGTTTGTGTTGAAGATGAACCGAACCGAGTTCAGCCTGTAAACGCACTCAGACTCTGGAGGAATAGAAGAAGAATGTTGTTCACTCACCCTGATGCTGACTTCAGGTTTCACCCTGCTGCTGTTCACCCAAAATGGAGCCTGAACACTTTAGTTTACTTTCTCCTGCCGAGCATCTGGAAATCACTTGGGCCGCGTGTACGTGTATGTGTGCGTGGGTGTGTGAGCGCGCTGGAATTTTCTGTTTTAATTGTCAACTGCATTCATTTAAGTGTGTTAAAGTCCCTCAGTTTTCAGTTTGTTTCTCCTTTACATCATATTGATCCTTATCCCTTTAAAATGATTTATTTATTTATCTTATTTTGACCTCGTCATGCATTATTTTTATCATTTTTCAAACAGATTTCATTCATAGATGTATTTACTTCAGTTATTTCCCATTTCTCCCCGTAGTTATTGTCCCAATAACAGCCCATTATAAATAGATCAGTATAATACAAGGGAACATTATGCAGAAATAAATACAGGAAAAAACTAATTAACACAGAAATGAATGCAATACATTCCAATTGAAATAACAAATAAAATTTAATTAATTTAATTAAATTAAATCAATGCAGTTTCAAATTAAAGCAATATATATATATATTTCACATTCTCCACATTAACTGATTATTTATTTGCATCGACAGGAAGAGCACAAACTTTCTCTTTTTTAGCCGGGGGAAGAAAAAAATCTAAAAGTATAAATGTACAAAGAGTATAGAAGCATCATGTATAAAAATTGCATCGCTGTAAAGAAAAACATATTAATTCAATAAGTTTTTACAGTCTTGGGAATTTCTACACCATTGATGTCGGTGCTGTTTAAATATAGTTGTTTAAAAAAAAAGTAGAAAAAAAAGGTTTTCTGTCAGTCCATTTCCTTTTTGTGGATATGAAATTTACCTAAAAATAAAACAATTTTTGATGGATATATTTTGTGTTTAATTTTGAAAGACACTTCCTTGATCTTATTGTTTAGACAGAATTTATTCCTGATCAACCACATTTTTTCCATTCCACATCTCTATAAAGAGATTTCCCAAAAACAATGAACTGATCAAAGTATCCAAAGGCATATTATGGCGCTGTTGTATTGAACTAGAATACAGTGTAAAGTTCTGTTGCTTCTTGAAGAAGCACGGGAATCAGTTCAAGTGAAGAAGATAAGAGGTTATCAGTAAAAGGAAATGAAAAAGACACTTTAGGCACATTTATTCAGTTAAAAGCAGCTCGGGAATATCATGGATACTCAGTTCACTTCTCTGGATTAAATACTGTCACATTGTTTTCTGATTTTCCTGGCAGATTTCTGGAGGTTTCTTCAGGATGGAGCTCAGAGGTTGAAGTGAATCTAAAATCCGTGTTTTGTGTGTTTGTGTTCAGCTGTGACTCTGATGATGAGGAAGAGGAGGAGAGGAGAGGAGAGGGCTTTCTGCCTCTATTTGGAGGCTCACGGTTTGATAACTTCTCCATCAAAGCTCTAACCTGACTCAGTGGCTCCGCCATGTGGCAGAAAGGTGTTACTGCAGCCAAAGTTTCATGTTCACATAAAACATCTGGCTGACTCGTAAAAAAGGGAACCGAAATAAAGTCAGCAAAAGTTGCGTTGTTCTCCTTTAGTTCTGTTTGGAGGTTCAGTGTCTTTATTTTGATAGAATTTAAGTTTACAGCAGCACAGAGAAAATAACCATCACGACCAGTAGCAGAGCTAACTGCTAACTAGCTGCAGTTAGCATGCTAGCAGAAGTTAATGTCCTGTTTACGGGCTGTTTTTGAAGATGAAATGATCACAATAATCCCTCAACCTGCTCACAGAAAGTTAATAAACACGGGGCTTTTCAGCAGGTGGAAACAGGAAGTGTTATTAGCTAACTAGCAGCAGTTAGCATGCGAGCAGAAGTTTCCGTGCTGTTTTCGAAGGTGAAGGAAACTTTTTTTATTCATAACTTTATTGCACCATTTAACATTTACCTACACTGGTAAACATGGCAGTTTCAACTGTCAGTGCACAAAAACAGCTTCAGAGCGAACATATGGAAGATTTCAAATAAAATGTTCACTAAAATATGAGTAATAACAATAAAATAGAAACAAAATAAATCAATAGATTAAGGAAGTATTACAAAGTACAAGGGGAATACAGGACTGATTCAGTTTTCTAGTTCGTTGGGGGATTACTCATAACATTATAGAATTTCTGGGCTTTGGATCCATTGACAAATTTTAAAGATTTTAAGTACAAATTAAATAAATTTTTAAAGGAAACAAAATTGGGGGGACATTTCTGTATTCTGTTTTTGTTTATAAAAATTTAGCAAGACATAAAACAACATTGATACAGAGTTCATCTTCTTTGTTTTTTAATATTAAGCCAAATATTATCTTTCGAGAAAGGAGTTGAGAGAGGTGGGAATCTATGTTTCAACCATTCATTTACAAGTAACCAGAACCCTTGAACGGCATCACAGGAAAAAAATACATGCTCAGTATCCTCAATGTTGTTTTCACAGAGTGAGCAGTTGTTATCCTCAATGTTAAAGCGTAGTCGAAGTAACTCTTTGGAGGGGTATATATTATTCAGAATTTTGAAGTGGGTTTCTTTGGCCTTTGGAGGTATAGGGAATTTTATGTACATAGACCTCAATTTAGTAACTGTTCTTGTCAAATTTATGTAATATAATATTTTTATTTTGCTGTCCAGGGAATAAACTTTTGGTAAAACATTTTTTGATAAAAGAGTTTATCCTTTAGAATTCCTCGAATTGACAGCGGGGCCAATTGTGGTTGAATAATTTGGTGTGTCATTATGTTTCTGGTTAGAAACACAAATTCTCGGGGAAGTGGATTACGAAGTTTCCAGAATTGTGAAGAGGAGGAGAGGAGAGGGCTTTCTGCCTTTATTTGGAGGCTCACAGTTTGAAAACTTCTCCATCAAAGCTTCAACCTGACTCAGTGGCTCCGCCATGTGGCAGAAAGGTGTTACTGCAGTCAAACGTTTCATGGATTCACGCGTTGTTCTCCTTTAGTTCTGTTTGGAGGTTCAGTGTCTTTATTTTGATAGAATTTAAGTTTAGAGCAGCACAGAGAAAATAACCATCACGACCAGTAGCAGAGCTAACTGCTAACTAGCTGCAGTTAGCATGCTAGGCTACATGGCTCCATAGAGACAACAAACAGAAGGAGATTATTTAGTTCTGAGATGAAGAGTGTCCTTTACTGTCGGCACACGAATAACAAGGCCAGAGTGTAGAACAAGAATACTATTTACTTAACAGACTAGTAGCAGTACAACACAAGATTATATAAAAAAACTAGATAAAATTTAATTCAATTTCATATGGAGAAATAAGTGTCATTATATAAAAAAAAAAGAGGAATTATGTAACACAAGACAACATGGGGGTCCTAAGTTTTGAAACATTGAATAATACTTTTAATTAATGAAGAAGATAATATTTTGAATGGTTTCCCTAAATTCATTTTTAATTCAATTGGAGGACTTAACTTCCTGCTAAAATGTGACTATAACCCTGATAAATTACCTGTGAAATTAGCAAATTGTCACAAGCAAGCTCTGCTGAATTGGAAAATGTTGTACAAACATAATTTTGCACCTACACGATATTACATTTGGAATAACAGGAGTATTCTGTATGAAAATAGATCAATAAAACTGGATCAATAATAGTATTATTTTAGGATCACAACTCATGAAAACTGATGGTCAACTGTTACTTTATGAAGAATTTATGTCTAAATTTGGTATTTCAGTTACTCCAAAAGAATATGATGTAATCTTTAATGCTTTCCCGAGGAATGTATTGGAGCTTCCTTTTAGCTCCTATCAACAATATTTTACTGGGAAATGTTGACGTCACAACTAACAAATGTACAAATAAATACATTAGAAATCTTTTGGTAAATTTAACTATTCCTTCTGCTAATTTTTTTTTTTGGAAATCTCTTTATAGAGATGTGGAATGAAAAAAAAAAGTGGTTGATCAGAAATAAATTCTGTCGAAACAATAAGATCAAGGAAGTATCTTTCAAAATTCAACACAAAATATATCCAGCAAAAAAACATTAGAAAGATTTAAACTTGATATTGAGTACTCTTGTGGTTTCTGTGGCTTGTATGATGAATCTATTGCACATTTATTTTTTCACCGTTTATATTGTCAAATGTTTTGGTTGAATGTACAAAATTTTATTGAAAAGAAAACTGGACATTCAGCACATTTGCATGAAAAGGACATTTTTCTTTACTTTGAAAATAACCAAATGGAAAAGGATTTAATTCTTTTATACAACTTGTTTTATTTTTTGGTAAATTTCATATTCAAAAAAAGGAAATGGACCAACAGCAAAGCAAAAAAAGTGGTTTTTGAAAGAACTATAACAATACAACACCAACATCAATGGTCTAGAAATGCCCAAGGCTTTAAAAACAAACTTTATTTTGGAAAAAAATGAATTTAATTAATATGTTTTTCTTTACAGCGATGCATGATGTTTCTATACTCTCTGTACATTTATACTTTTAAATATTATTTTCTCCCCCTGGCTTAACAGTTTTGTTATGTGTATAATTGTTAATAAAGTTTTTTTTTCAAAAAAGTAGAGTCCGCAGAAAATACGCCAAGAGAAGAAGAGAGTCCACAGAAAGTTATTGTTTTTTTTCATTATTTTTATAAACAGAAGCCTGTTTCAACCACTTAATAAAAAAAAACAAGATATACTAACTTAGTATCTCATTTGAAAATGACAGTGTTACATTTAAAGTGAATAAACAATAAGCTCTTAGTTTTCTGATTGAAATTTGATCAAATGTATTTAAGTTATAATTTTATTTTTTCACCCAGAAAAATGATTGTTTGTTAAACATTTTCTAATAAAAAAATTATTACATTTTTTAAATCTAAAACTAGGATTCCCTCGACTGATAGAGGGGGCAGTTGGTGCAGATGTTTGAGTCAATGAACCGTTTGCCTGCAGTTACAACTTTGAGCCACACGAGGGAGCCAGTGAGTCAGGTTACCTCCCGCCTGCAGAGTGAAGAGCTTTCCAGATAAAGTCGGACATCCTTCTCCTCCTTGAAATCACAACTCACAACAGATTTTAAATCCCAGTTCAGAGAACCTCACCCATAGAACCATCACTGCGTAAATCTAATTTGATTTAGTATTTGAGATTCTATCAATCATATGTTCTGACTTTTTTAGTAACAACTAGTAAGTGCCCAACTCACACTTGAGGTTTCACAAAAGATCTTATTGTAAGAGCCTTCGTGTTGTTGTTGATCTTTTTGTTAGATCTAGCTGTATCTGATCACTTCTGCATTTCCAACGGTGAGAGCAAATCTGTATAGTTGTATAGCCACCAGGGTCTATTTAAAAAAGCAAACAAAGAGAGAAACAAGGATCTTAAATCATAGAATACAGGAGTTGCTGATCTACCTTGGACTGTATCAGGTTTTTGTAAATCAAATCAAATCAAATTTATTAGTATAGCACATTTCATGTACAAACAATTCAAAGTGCTTCACATAAAATAAAAGCATTGCAGCATGGAGTGGAAGAAGCATTAAAAATACATAAAAGAATATGAAGAGAAACAAATAAAATCATTTAAATGAATTTAAAAACAAGCAACAGTCCAGATAAGTTCAAAGATATTTCATGCATAGACACATGAGAAAAGAAATGTTTTTAACCTGGATTTAAAAATGTCTCCATTTGGTGAAAGTTTAATCTCCACTGGCAGTTTGTTCCACTTGTTTGCAGCATAACAGCTAAATGCTGCTTCTCCATGTTTAGTCTGGACTCTGGACTGGACCAGCTGACCTGAGTCCTTGGATCTAAGAGCTCTGCTGGCTTTATATTCTCTGAACAGATCACAGATGTAAACCATCAGCAGGCTTTTAAAATCTATTCTGTGACTGACTGGAAGCCAGAGTAAAGATTTTAAAGCTGCTGTGATGTGTTCAGATCTCTTAGTCCGGGTTAAAACTCCAGCAGCAGCGTTCTGGATGAGCTGCAGATGTTTAATGCTCTTTTTGGGAAGTCCAGTTAAAAGAGCATTACAGTGATGGAGTCTGCTGGAGATGGATGCATGGATGAGTTTCTCCTGGTCTTTTTGGGAGAGGAAACCTTTAATTCTGTTGATGTTTCTGAGATGGTAAAAAGCTGCCTTGGTGACAGCTTTGATGTGGCTGCTGAAAGTCAGATCTGAGTCTAT
The DNA here is from genome assembly GCF_027942865.1 of Odontesthes bonariensis. Taxonomy (NCBI): domain Eukaryota; kingdom Metazoa; phylum Chordata; class Actinopteri; order Atheriniformes; family Atherinopsidae; genus Odontesthes; species Odontesthes bonariensis. The sequence continues at coordinate 4,594,843 of NC_134528.1, read as the reverse complement.
CAACACTCCGAGGTTACCAACTTGGTCAGTGATTGTAAGGTCCCGAGTCTCAAGATATTTACCAACGCTGACCCTCTTCTCTTTGCTGCCAAACAGAATGATCTCAGTTTTGTCTTCATTTAATTGTAGAAAATTCTCTTACTTCCTCCAGACACTGACACAGTACGTCTGCTGGGCTGCAGTCGTCCGGGGACAGAGACACATAAAGTTGTGTATCTGCATAACTGTGATAATTGATGTTAAAGTTCTGCAATATCTGACCCAAAGGGAGCATATACAAGTTAAACAGAAGAGGTCCAAGAATTGACCCCTGGGGGACTCCACAAGTCATGGCCACTCGCTCAGATTCATAGCTGCCAATCGTAACAAAATAACTCCGGCCTTCTAAGTAGGACCTGAACCAGTTAAGGACCGCTCCAGAAAGTCCAACCCAGTTTTCCAGCCTGTGCAACAGGATTCTGTGATCTACAGTATCAAACGCAGCGCTGAGGTCCAACAGAACCAGGACTGAAACATTAGCAGAATCAGTATTCAACCTGATGTCGTTTAACACTTTGACCAGAGCTGTTTCAGTGCTGTGATGACGTCTGAAGCCTGATTGAAAGTTATCAAGACTTCCATTTTCATTCAAAAAGTCATTGAGCTGGTTAAATACAACTTTCTCAATAATCTTGGATTTAAAAGAGAGGTTAGAGACAGGTCTGTAGTTGTTCATCATAGAGGCATCTAGAGTTCTCTTCTTTAGGAGTGGCTTAATGGCAGCTGTCTTTAGTGACTTGGGAAAAATGCCTGATGCCAGTGAGCTGTTAACTATTTGTCGGAGATCACTGTCTACTGAGGTAAAAACAGTTTTTAAAAAGTCTGATGGTATTATGTCCAGAGTACAAGTTGTTGATTTCAGATGCCGAACTGTTTCCTCTAGGATTTTTAAATCAACAATATTAAATTGTGACACAACGTCAGAGTTATTTCTAGGTTTTAGACACAGATTAGTTTTCTTGTTTGTCTGTGTTCCGTGAATTAATTAAAATTAATTAATGTTTTGTCTAATCGTTTTGATTTTTTGGCTAAAAAAGTTGGCAAATTGGTTGCATTTCTCTGTGGCGAGGAGGTCTGGGTTTGACTGTTTAGGAGGATTTGTGAGTTTTTCAACCATAGCAAATAGAGTTGGAGAATTGTTGACATTTTTATTAGGGCTGTGACTCGATTAAAATTTTTAATCGAGTTAACTACAGGCTTTGAAATTAATTAATCGAAATTAATCGCATATACTTTATCCTTTAGAAAATTAACATTTTCAACAATATTTCAACAAACACAGAACATATCCCTATTTGAAATCTGAATGTAGCATGCATGAAAACACAGTATATAGAATCTTGGCTGTTAAGCTGCGTTGGGCCCCCGTTAGCTTCCACGCTAGCTGCTACATGTTTAGCGTTGAGGTGATATTTGAGGCTTGATACGCTGCGGTGATACGCGAATTCCTTGTTGCATAATCTGCACACAACCACGCTCTTGTCGACGCTTCCATCCGTCTGTATTTAAAATAAATAAATAAATAAATAAAAATAATTATAGTGTGCGATTAAAATGCGTTATTTTTTTTAACGCGCTAATATGTGTGTAGTTAATTAATCGAAATTAACGCGCTAAAGTCCCAGCCCTAATTTTTATTAATCATTTCAGATAAATGCAGCTGTCTGGCCTTGCACAGCTCATTGTTATAACTACGCAGGCTTTCTTTGTACAGCTCATAGTGAATCTGAAGCTTTGTTTTCCTCCATTTACGTTCAGCTGTCCTGCATTCTCTTTTCAGGTTTTTGACCGTAGTGGTGTTTCTCCATGGGGTTTTCTGTTTGATCAAGGTGCTCTTGATTCTTATCGGTGCAACAGCTTCCATTACATTCCAAATGTTTAAGTTAAAATGATCCAGCATTCCTTCAACCGACTCTGCGCTCATTGTTGGTAACATAACTATGGCCTCCCTAAACTGAGCACTTGTTTTCTCATTAATGTACCTCTTCTTAACTGAGAAGCTGGTTGTTTGAACATTCTGAGTAATATGTAAATCAAATCAAATACAAAAATGGTCAGACAAGGCCAAATCAATAACCACAACAGAAGAAATATCAACACCTTTAGAAATGACCAGGTCCAGAATGTGACCTCGCAGGTGGGTAGGTTCTGTTACATGCTGCCACAAACCAAACATGTCTAGCACAGAAGAAAATTCTTTGGCATTACCATCCGTCATATTATCCATGTGAATGTTAAAATCCCCGGTCAAGATAAAATGGTTAAAATCAGTCGAAATAACAGACAATAATTCAGAAAAATCATCAATAAAACTTGCACAGTATCCTGGAGATCTGTAAATGATTAAGAAAAGGATTTTAGGAACACCCTTTAAAATAAAACTAAGATATTCAAAAGAAGTGAAATCACCAAATGAGATCTCTTTACACTGGAATGTATCTTTAAATAAGGCAGCTTCTCCCCCACCTTTCCTCCCATTTAGGCATTTATCCATAAAACTAAAGTTTTGGGGGGGCTGCTTCATTAAGAACAGTAGCACTTGTGCTCTCTGTTAACCATGTTTCTGTCAGAAAAAGAAAATCTAAATTGTGTGAAATTATGAAGTCATTAACTAACAGTGACTTATTGGACAGAGATCTAATATTAAGTAAGGCTAGCTTTGTGGAGTTTACACTGGTCTCTGTTGTATTCTGAGTTGTACGTGGTACCGTTAACAGATTAGATAGTTTCACCCAGCAGGCTGACTGTTTTCGATTCCTTCTTTTACTAACTAATACAGGAATCCATAGTGACACAGTCTCTCCAACAGCAGAGAAAAGTCTTTCTTCAGGATCTCAGATCTTCCTTCTCAGAATATCTAAAGACCCTGTGTGGACAATGATCCTCGTGCCATCTGGATGAGTAGACAGAATGGTCGGCAAAATATCTATGACTTCTCTGACTGATGTATCAGAAAAAGTTATATTTTCCGTCTTTGCCATTCTGACATGCTGTGTTATAGAATCCCCGATCAGAATGGTGTCTATTGCTTTTTGTGTGGAGGTGTCGATCGCTTCTGTAGTCCTCACCTTGGTTGAGGTTTGGGGCCATTTCTCTTGCTTGTCTTCATGTTTGGGTTACATTCATCATCACACACCATTTGAAATCAACGGATCGTATCTATTATGCAATAGAACTTCAGGTGGCGGAGTGAGTGCTGGAGGTTTAGGTTTGGTGCTGGATTTACCTCTGCGACGGACAACATGAGACCAGATCCTGGCTGGGGTTGATGACTTTGGTTTGGCACCAACACCGTTCCAGTGGGAGATATCAGTCGGACCGTCCGGTTTGGAAGCTTCACCAGATATTCCAGTGTCATTTGGACAGATCCAGGGAAGTGTGTCAGCCAGGGCTGCAGTGTGAGATTCCACATCAGCTGTGATCCCGTGTAGAAAGATCTGAGTTAGTCCTTTGGCACATGAAGGCTCCACAGCCTGCGCAGGAGCTATAATAGAGTCAATAAATTCCTCGCTGTTACGAATGTCTTGCAGCGTTTCAATCCTCTTCTCGAGCTGTGCTACCTTCACAGAGAGTCGCTCACACTGTGTGCAGCTCACTGATACTGCAGGGTTAGGAGACATTGTTCTGTCCGATTCTCTTTGTAAACAGGAGGGCTAATACCGTTTACAAATATACAATTAAAAGAAAAAGACTAAAAGAATAAAAGAATAAAATTATATCCAAGACTTGTGGAAAGAAGTAGAATGATTTAAAAGCGAATAAAGCAGTAAGCAGCAGGAGGAAGCAGAGACACGTCTGCACTCATCAGAAGCAGGAAGTAAAACTACAAAGTAAGTTATGAGAATATGTATCATATAGGCTATCAGTTTCACCTTCTTCACCTGCACATTATGGGCTGTGTTACAGGTGACAAACAGAATGACTTTTAATATGTAAAATATGTGAATATATTCATTTCATTGCATGAATTCTGCATAAATATCAGTTTTAATGACAGAAACCACCACAAGTACAAAAAGTTGAACATGTTTATATACAAAGAAATAAACATAAGCAAATGATCATTGAAAAAGTTCAAGCAAAATAAAAAAAATAAGTCCTTACTCTCAGTATACAAGCAAACTATAGATTATCTGCTTAAACTGGACGTCGACGACAAATTTCAGATGCACGTTGATGTTGAAATTGTGAGGGGATTTTGATGCCAATGTTGAAAATAATAAGAATAATAATTAAAAAGCCCTTTTAGCCTGTTAAATCATTACCTACTCAATGACATTTCAGTATGTGATTGACCCAACAAAGTGTTAAAAATAAAATTGTCTGCTATGGAATTAGTCAAAGTCAATGCAACATCACATAAAACTGGATAACAGCCTTTGGCTTATGTTTTCCTTTTTGACGATTACGGGCAACAAGCTAAACACCGGCCGACACCGAGGTTAGATCGATACATCTGTGCAACCCGACTACAATTGTATAACTCATGGAACATTTTGATAAGGTAAGGCTGATCCTTGCAAGGTAAATGAGCTCTGAGGACTCAAAAACATGAATAGTCAGTGAGGGTCAGCTTCTCCGTTATAGGACCTCACTACCTAAAAACAGAGTTTTCAGCAAATGACTCTGGATATGTACATATATGTGTGTTTGTGTACGGTTATCTATGAATGTATTGTATAAAGCGTGCTTGCTAAGGTTTCATCCTTGTTATGCACTCTGGGTTTACATTAGGGGTGGAACGGTACAAAAAACTCACGGTTCGGTACGTACCTCGGTACGGACCCTACGGTTCGGTACATTTTCGGTACAGTGCCGAAGGAGGCGTGTTGCGAGGTTCGAGCACATGTAATAGATATCTGAATCCTGCTTCTTCTCCAGTGGAATATGGGCGCATAGCAGATGCGATGTAAATTCCAATTGCTTCGGTAATTTTTTTTGCTCTGCATGTATTCGTATCCAGGGGTTGTTGTAATACATTTGGGAGACGTAATTGGTCGGGTCTTTTCATGGTTCTATATAACGCATCTGACGGAGGTGTTTGATGGTCGGTAGCTACGCCCCATGTCATGCTATCACGGCTGAAATGTTTCATCATACCACACAGACAGAACCGGCGGGTGTTTAATAAGTTAAACTTACACGTTGTCTCCTTTGTCTGCGGCGCTCTGCTCTCCTTTCTTCCTTCATGAAACGAAGAAGTATCACCTGCGCTTGATCCTGACTCTCTGTGTGCTTTTCCAGCCTCGATATTAGACGCCTGATGTGATTGTCCATGATTAATATCACCATCATGCAGACCATGAACACGGTGGCCTCCCTGCTCTCCACATTAGCTTCTTTGTGGTGTTTTTTCGTCTCTCGGGTTTTGTTTTGTTCCGTTTTGTTGTTGAATGTGGCGCTAAACGGCTAACGGCTAACACGTCACTGACGCGGACGGCTGCGCGCGGCGCATCAGTCCCGACTCATGTGCGAATGCAGACTGAAACAGCTCCGCTGGGGAAGGACAGTTATCAGAACGAAATTCGAGTAGGACAGTTCTCATAACTGCGTTCTTATAACTACTCTGTCCGAAAGCGTATATCTCTACGGACCAATCAGAGCTTGCATGTGGCAGTGTTTAAATGGGTCCTGAAGGAAACTGTTGCAAAATAACAGTTCCGCGTTCAGAAAACTTCCGTACCGTGTGTATTCTGCGTGGAAATGCGCGTACCGAACCGTGACCCCCGTACCGTGACGGCTCGGTACGAATACATATACCGTGCCGGCCCTAGTTTACATGTAACGAAATGTCCCGTATAAAGGAAGTTGTCATTGCCGAGGTATCACCTCCCACTCCTTTCCAAGGGGCAGTTACTGGTTGATTGTGAAATATTTTACTCCACTGGCTGAATTTGCCGGATTAATGAGAGGCAAACATTTGCGTTACACGCGCTCCAATACCACCTTAAGATCCCCATAAGTTTAACATCTACATTGTAGAAAAAGGTGGACAGTTTGCCCAAGACAATTAATCTTCTTTTTTCAAACTTTTTTGTGAATTTTCAGGACAATGTGTCTGAGACAGATGAGTGGCAGGAAGTTCACTATCCTCCTTCAACGCTCCAAAACCTCCAACTGATGTCACCACTTCTCTCTCAGGGTTGATCCTCTTTTCTGGTGCTCAGTTTTCTCAACTCAGCAACGAGACTATTTTCCTCCATGTCCCCTAAAATGCTCTCCATCACCTGCACAGCTCCAGTTAAACCAAAACGTTGCACCATCAGCGAGACCACATCATGTCTTTCCACATTCGACAGATCTGACTTTGCGATGGCTGGGATGTTGTTCCAAGATTCTTCTGGTAGATACCAAACGAATTTGTCAAAGTCAGCGTGTTTCAAAGCGCTCAGGATTTTAAGGAGGTCCTTCTTCTTCATCTTAGTTTCCTGGTTTAAAAAAAAATAAAAAATAAATCAGAGACTAATGTCAGTCTAAAGAAAAGGTTTTAAATGGCTGGCGTACATCTTGCCACAAGTCTGTTTGAGAGTTTTCTGCACATGCCACCAGTTGATGTTCAAGTGTTCATGTTTCAGGTAGAAATCCTTTTGCTCCTGTGTAATTTTAAAAATAAAAACAATCTGTGTGATTTATGAAATGTCACTTTGTAGAGTAAACCAACCCAAAACCCAACAGCTGGCAGGTCCTCAATGGCACATAAAAATAATCAGGCAGCCTAATGTTTAAGGTTTGAAAGGAACTTTTGCTAGATGCAGCTGTGATGGCTGCTGTAAAGACAAGGCGCTGGGGGGAACAGAGAGGGTGTACGATGGAGAGGACAGGGACACCTTACTTTTTATTAAAGAAAGAAAGTCTAAAACCAATTCATGGTTTCTGTATCCACTTGGGGGATGGAAATTCCATCACCTGCACCCTATGAGGGTCCACTAGTTCCCCCCTGCAGCTGACTGCACGCTCCCCAGAGATTTGCAACCACAGACTGTGCATGCATCAGTCTCCACACCATACAAATAAGAGCGTAGCAGATAAAATCATGGATGCTTGTTTTGAGGAGTGGCTTTGAAGAAAAATCACTGTTATCCACAGACTGATCACACATGCATGCACAGGTGACCCAAAAGGTACACGTCTCCCAATCAGTTCCCAGACAGACATAAGACAAGCTGGAACCTTCAAGTGAAAGAAAACTATGACATCTCCTCTTTACAAGAGGAATAAAAAAAAAATTAAAAAAAAAATCACACAACCACTGCGGGGTTGGAAGGTGGGCTACAGCTGTCATTGTTCATAGAGCAATATTAAAGTCACACTGAGAATTTAGCCTGTTTTGCTCTTCAGCTCCCCCTACAGGTGTGGGATGTAACAGCACTGTCATTAAAAACAAATGTGAAATGTGAGCCCTGCACATGTACGGCCATACGCACGAGTTTCTTGTCACGTTGACGTACTGAAGGGGCCACAAAGAGGCCATAAAAATGTCAAGCAACCATAAATTAAAACGATCCATGCTTTTCCTGTCCTTTAGCTTCCTGTCTAACAGTATGATTATTTCTTCTTTGACTTCCTGGTTTCTTCACTGCCCAGTTTTTTTCTCTTGTCTGGTTGTTTTATTTATTTAGTCTTTTGTACTTTAAGTTAGTGATGGGAAATCAAAGCTGTCTGAACCACTGAATCAGTATGAAGCAGTTGTGTAGAAATGGTTCAGTGTTTTGAAGCATTTCATACAATTAAACACGGCGATATCTGTTGGCCAACCTTCAACACTGCATTTGAATGGAACAATAAAAGACGAGGTGTCCAACACTAATGTTCTATGTGCATCTTAACATTTTTGACAATTTTTTTTTTTAAAGACGTGAATAATATACTTGCGCTATAATAATAAAATACTGTATATAATAGAGATGTGCTTTTGCAAGATTGATAGAAATATATATTTACAAAATACAAACATTTGGAAAATAACTGGGAAGTGCTTGTGCAACTTGGGACAGTTAGGATAAGAGTCATGGTGAGGCTGGGAAGGGGATTTTGGGTGTGTTCAAAGATTTTGACTATTTTAATTCTACATTTGATGCCTCTGGACTGCTGTTTTCCACATTTTGATGCTTAAAACCATTTACTCTGGACTTTCTGCCATCCAGGGCAGTTTCAGGCAGTGTTCTTAAGGTTCACAAACTTCTCTTATTTACTTTACCTACAGGACACTTATTTGCCTGGCTTAGTAAATTCGCTTCTATTAAAAAACACTGGGTCTGGGGTGGTCTGTGGCGTAGTGGGTTGAGCACTATAGAGCAATGTACACAGGCTACAGTCGCTGCAGCGGGCCCCGGTTCGAGTCCCGCATCGGACGGCCCTTTGCTGCATGTCTTTCCCCCTCTCTCTGCCCCCTGTTTCCTGTCTCTCTTGAACTGTCCTGTCCATTAAAGGCATAAAAAGCCCCCCCAAAAAAATAAAAAAAATAAACACTGTGTCCTAACTGAGACCACCTCACCTGTGCTGGGACTCTGACCCTCACTGAAGCATCCCTCTGTGGAGGATCTGTAAAAAACAAACAAACAAAAAACAGAATAAATACTGGTCAATAATTGAAAAACCTTTAAAAAAAGATCCCACAAGTCTTGAAATGAAAGTCACGTGTCAAAGCACTTTTACTGTTGCTGTGTTTAATTATCCACTAATCCCACATTGCAGGTGTGGTTTAGTTGTTTGTAGTTAGGGTATAGTCCTATAGAATGTGTCTGCTAGAAGATTTTGCTTAAAATACAACAAATATCATTCATTTTACTATGGTTTTTAACCTGTAGTTTATTGGGCTGTTCCAGTGCTCCTACTGTTAATCAAACTTCAAATCTGCTGCTTCCAAATCCCATTTCAGAGCGCTGAGCCTTTGGCATTAAACCTAGACCAGGGTTGACCAGAGTTGTCAGTGTAGCCTCAAAAATGTGCACCCTCTGTGCAGCCACTCAAAAGATGGCTTTTGAAAAAGTTCATGTTTCTGTGGGTAATGATATATCATGACAATCTTCTCCACATTTATCTGGGATCAGAAGGCTACAAGTTGTCCTTCATCAGGTTCCTGTTGTTTGTCTTCATGTCCTTGACTGACTTTGAAGTTATTGAAGTAGTTGAATAATATGTGGCGCTAAAGTAAGACGTCACTATCGCAGACGGTTGCGCCGCATCAGTCCCGACTCATGTGCGAATGCAGACTGAAACAGTTCCGCTGGGGAAGGACAGTTATCAGAATGAAATTCGAGGTGGACCGTTCTTAGAACGGCTCTGTCCGAATGCGGCTAACGATATTCTTTACCCTCCTCAGGTGAGTACTAGGAGGATATTCTGATGATGTCCGCTCTCACGCAACAATTTCCTGTTTCCATAAATTACTGCAATTGAAAGCCATACAGATCATCCAGATCACAGTTCGAAGAACTCTTTCTGCTTGTATTTCATCCTTTAAACAGATTTAGTGCCTAATGATTACACCAGGGTTTCTTGTTGAACTAAAGCTGAAATGTTCATCTTTCCTTGTATAAAAAAACATCTACTAAATGACTAGATGCAATGAGAAAATTGAGGATCTTATTGTGAGCTTTGCTGTAGTTGTTGTACAAGGCTTGCATGCCCTTTTGAGATTATTATCTGTAAAAGAGGCAGAGCAGATTCTGGGGGAGGTAGCTCTCCTGATTTCCTCAGTAAATAAAGACACTACGTGTTTTCAGACTGTGGGAACATTTCCATAAGTCTTATTCCATAAGATTCCATCAGTCTTACATTTGAGGCACATCTCCTTTATTGTGTAGGAACCACAGAAACTGTGGGCAAAAGTAGTTCAAAGAACTGTTTAATTGGGTCATCTTTATCTCTTTGTTAGGTTTTAACCTCCTCACATTCAGCTTTGCAGTTGCGGTGATGTGATTAAAAAAACGAGGTGATACAGTCTCAGGCAGCTTCACAGGGAGAAAGGGGGCAAATAAACACATTTTCAAACTGAAACACATTGATTGGACTCTGACTGTAAAATGGAACTAAATGGGATTTAATCCTTTCAAAATATCCCTGCATCAGCATGAGAGTGAAGCTTTTTACCTGTTGGAAAAAAAATACGTTTCCAAACTTCCATCCCGTTTTTATCTTGGACCATCAAAGTCACTTTCTTTGGCATCTCAGTCAGGAAAACCTCAAATGTCGGATGGTAATTTGGTCCCGTCTTTGTGTAGAAATATACATTCTGAAAACAAACAGAAACACGTCATTATTTTGTCATTATTGCTTCTAAACTGTGACTCTACCATGAACACAGTTGTGTGCTGTGACTTGGCTCACCTCAGGCTGTATTATCAAGGCTTCGGGTTCACAGTGGACACTGTAACTTTGACCATGGGTGAGAAGACAGTCAGCGGCGATCTGGATTTGCTCAGAATTGACATGCTGAGCAGCAACCTTCAGCAGCAGGACATTTTGATGTTACAGAAGCAATTATGAGGGCAGAAATATTTATTCTCTGAAAAAAGCTTAAGAAACTGAACAGAGACCTGGGATGAATAATACTAATTAGTTATTAAAAATACACAACAGCAGCACTCTGATATTAACAATGTATAAAAAAGAATTAGCAATGAGAATCAAACCATCTAACAGTTTGGAGCTATAAACAGGATTTCAGTTCAGAGCTGACAACATAATGAAAGAGTGACTGAGCAGAGGCATTCCGGTTTGGTCAGGTGTAATACACATCTTTCAGCTTTACCTCTGACAGAGGGATGTTCCCCTGCAGCAACAACACATCCAGTGTTCGAGGCTCTCTAACTGGAGTTCTGAGGAACAGCAGGATTTGGCCTTTTATTGGCCACAGAAATCTGCAGAGAGCATCCCAGAGGAGGCCAAGGGAGGATAGGTGGGGGATGTTCACAACTACATGAGTGTCTGTAACCTTCAGCGGCTTCAGGATGGTCATTCCATCAGAATCACTGATGTGTGCAACAGTCAACAGGCCATCGGAGCGCAAGGCTGTGAAAACACAGAGCTGTTAAACTTCTGTCCTTTCTATTTTTGTGCTATCAACAAGCCTACCTCTATCCTTTGCCTACAAAATTTTTCTTTTCTGTTTTCTAATCATTTATTGGTCTCATGTGGATTTAATGCTATGCTTCAACTCCTTTACAATGCCATGTTTTCTGGCACTTTAGTGAATGAATGACAAACTTTTAAACAAATCTTTGCAACTTTATGAAGCATTGAGGATAGGACAGTACTCACCATTTTTTGTTTCACAGTGTGGGAGGTGGAGCTGACGGACTGCACCCTCAGAACACGTGTTGTTGAACAGCAGCCCTGCGGGGGTTTTGCCAGCTGACTCTAGGAGACTGTTGGGCCACTGGACAGTCCTGTACAGCAGCTCTGTCTTCTGAGTCACAACAAACACCAGTCCAGTCAGAGCACACTGGAACGTACATGGACCAGGACACCTGAACCTGCAGGACACAGAAAGGCTGAATGACCACAACAAACCAGTGGAACCACGACATAAAAGCAGACACAAAAAGATTGTGATGATCGCCGACAGGTGGGAGGAAAACAGTCCAAACAACTTTTCATCTTTCATCAAGTTAAAGTCCAAACTGTGGAGCACACACCAAAGCAACGTGCACGCCGAGAGCTTTAAACACCAGCTGTCCCAAACATCTGGAGCATCGGGAAAGTTGCACGTACAGCTGGAAATGTTGGAAGTCACTGAAAGTTTTGTCAGCCAATTCATGGTGTTGAAAGACATGTTAAGAGCTCTGTGGATGTCACTTGTGCGCCGAGGCTGCTTTGGCTCTTTAAGATGAAATGTACTCAGATTGAGGAGGAAATGCTGTTTGTGATCAGTGTGAAAAGCATTTCGGTCAAAGTTATTAATCCTAAATCTTCCTTTTATCTTTGCGTCCCCTTATATTTGGAGACAGTGTCAGACACAGGTTGAGGGTTACCCTCTCCAAGGCTTTAGCCATGGCAGTCATCCCTGCCATGGGATGCACAGCGTAATGCACAGCACTCCCATGGACACAAAGTAACGGCCCATTTTCTGGAGTTTGACGGAGGCAACGGCGTGATCGTGTTCCTCGGTTTGACTGTCCCTCTCACCTTCGGCACATGTAGGACCTATGAGACAATATTATGAAACAAAATGACTTTTACAGTTCTACACTGACATCAGCGACGTTACAGTTCGCAAAACATGTGCGCAGAATCACAGTACCTGTAAGGTACCTGTAAAAAACGTCTACAGTCACGTGCCTTACATCTTCCATCATGAAGTGCTTTTGAAAGGATAGTTAAGGACCACATCATTTCCACACTCCCCCCCATCACTCGACCCGTTCCAGTTTGCATACCAGCCCAAGCGCTGCGCTGAGGATGCAGTCTCCACTGCTCTACACCTGAGCCTGGAGCACCTGGAGGAAAAGAACACCCATGTGCGGATGCTGTTTCTGGACTTCAGCTCAGCATTCAACGCGATAATCCCCCAGGACCTGGTATGCAAATTGGGCCCCTTGGGACTAAACACCCCCCTTTGCAACTGGCTGCTGGACTTCCTCACCAGTCTATCAGAGTGGGGAACAACACCTCCAGTGTCATCACCCTGAACACTGGAACCCCCCAGGGCTGCGTCCTGAGCCCCCTGCTGTTCATCCTGATGACCCACGACTGTCGTCCACGCTTCAGATCCAATCACATCCTGAAGTACGCGGACGACACTACAGTAGTGGGCCTCATCCGGGACAACAACGAGGTGGCCTACAGGGAGGAGGTGCGTCATCTGGTGGACTGGTGCAGAGGGAACAACCTGATCCTGAACGTCAACAAGACCAAGGAGATCATCGTTGACTTCAGGAGATCCAGACCCAGCCATTCACCACTCCTCATCAACGACTCAGCTGTGGAGGTCGTCAGCAGCACCAAGTTTCTAGGGGTGCACATCACAGAAGGCCTCCCATCACAGACATGATGGGAGGCCCCAAAGCATCATGGGGGTTGACTCTACTGCGCATGCTCTATGGGCCGCATGACGCGGAAGTAAACCCGGAAGTCAGAAACTTTTAAGGCGTATGTGTCAGGCGAGCAACTCCATTGAAATAAACGGTGGCCGTTGTAGCGTGCTCTCAGGAAAGACAGAGAACGGAGATGTTTACATTAACCTTCCCCCTTTTTCAAATGTCTTGACATCGAAAACATTTCACTGTTTATGACCCCTTTCAACGGATTACCTAAAGAAGATAACGGAGCCAGATGTGAGACCAACCAAATGGGGTCCTTTGTTTCCGAGTCTTCTCTCCCCCAGACCAGCTACGAATAATAAATTATGTAGGACACCTCCTGATAAGGGAAGCAGATGTAAGCTCAACTCTCCTGCTGGACCAACCAAAGGAATGCCACACTTCCCTATTTTCAGAGAGTGAAAATTCCACTATAAACCTCACTTTCCGTAGACTGAAAGTGTGAAAATCATTACTGGACAAATCTACAGATCATTTTGAAACATTCGCCATTCTTTTACCTTAAGTACTTACCAAGTTATGAATATTGGATTTAAAGAGAATCCCTTTCGTGGAGCCACAGCGCCCCCCCAAAGGACATAGATAACGGACACTTTTCACTATGTCAGCCTAAACAACCATGGACAATTTCAACTACGGATGTTTAATGTTCTCATTATGTGCAATGCATAACCTAATAGTGTTTAATTCCACAGGTATTACCCAAACAGCTGCAGATCATTCTAATTAACAGTAACCAAAAGTTGTCATACTATGTCTATCATGATAATATGAAGTATTGTATGCTGATAACTGTTCCATGTTCATATGTGTGTTTATGCCTGCTCGTATGCAACATTATTGTCTGTTAGGAACATTATGTTGTATAAATCAGTGTAACGTAGGTAAATGCGTTTGAAAGAGAGAAGTTCCCCCTTTTCTTCTCAGTAACCCCCCCTTTTAGCTTTTTGGGTTGGGGGTCAGCTGAACACTGATTGGACGAAAGCCGACATGTGATCTCCAGCTTAAAAAGAGAGGCGCGCATGAAATCGCTCTCTCTCCGCCCTCTCAGCCTCTCATCAAACTCTCTCATCATTTTTCTCTGTTATCCCTCACGCAACTCTTTGTCCTCTCTCTATTTTACTCCGTAACTATTAATCCCCAACTTTTTAGACTTCCTTTTTTTATAAAGTCTGGTCCAATACACGCGAGTGTTGGCTAAATCACGCCGCCCGGCCCAAGAAGAACAGCCAACACAACGACGCCCAGCCGCTGGTAACCAAGGGAACGTGACCTCCAAGGACTGACGCTCACCTTGTAAAGAACCACGACTCTACGGCAAAGTAAGACGCATAAAGTCTGATATCTTTGGAGCAGTGGAACTCTGCTGAACTCGGAGTACTGAATCCTTCCTCTGGAGGTGATGGTTGTGCAGAGATCCGTAGGAAATTACCGGCCGAAGTGATTAGCCATAGAAGCTCAGTGTGAAGGCCCAGACTGTATTAACGTTTTAACCCCAGGTCACTAGTCCTCCCGTTTAGCTAAGTTATCTCTCCCTTTCAACCGTGTTTCCTTATAACTATTGCAAAATACCTATATTCTGTCTCTTATCAATTGTTTATACACCTGTATACCTGTGCAATGTTGAATAAATGTTTGTATTAATCCATTTAAGAGCGTCACGGACGGTGTTGTTAAGTCGGTTGTCACTTCAAACAGAACATACGAATCAGAATGAGATTGATTATTAATTGATTATTAATGAATTAATGGGATTGAGTATTAATTAATTAATAATTTAATATACCAGGATCTAAGATTGTAACAGTTTCCTACCTGACTGTAACGTAAATCAAGATTGTAGGTAGGTGGTGCCCCTGCTATTTTCGAGGTAAATATTAATGTAACGTGTCAACGCTACACCGTCTTGCGGCCCGGTATCCAGATAATAATACATCCATGGTGTACGTATATCGGGCCAGTGTTGGTCAAGTTTCTTGGAAATAGTAGTTAGTTACTGATTACTTCTCCAAGAAAGTAATCCAGTTACTTTACTTTTTTGATTGGTGTTATGGGGCTTTTTTCTGAGATCAATGCACTTGTCCTTAGTTTTCTGTACATTTAACTGGAGAAAAGCATTGTCGCACCAGACTTCAAATTCATTGACCACAGGACCATAGGCATATTTGTCATCATGTAAAAGACTGATTTACTGAATCGTCAGCAAATTTTAAAATTAATCTATTGTCATGCCGACTGCGGCAATCGTTGGTGTAGAAAATATAGAGAAGAGGGGAGAGGACGCAGCCTTGGGGAGACCCAGTGGATAATGTCATCTCTTCCGACATGCATCCATTCACCCTCCATCTCTGTGTTCTGGATGTTAAAAAGTCAAGAATCCAGCCCACGGTATTACAATCTAAATGAAAAATGTTAAGAAGCATATCGATCAGAATGTGGGGCTGGATTGTGTTAAAAGCAGATGAGAAATCCGCAAATATCAGCTTAGCATGGTTTTTGTTACCTTCAAGATGTTTAAAAACCCAGTTTAATAAGGTGGCAGTAGCATCCTCAACTCCACGACCGGCCCTGTAGGCAAACTGTAAAGGGTCAAGTAGGTGTCCAGTCTTAATAAATAGAACTTTCTTCATCCATTTTTCAGAAGATTTCATGACAAGGGAAGTCAGTGCCACAGGTCTAAATCATTAAAAGCTTTAGGGTGGCTGGTCTTAGCCACAGGTATCACTATGGACTGCTTCCAGCACCTTGGCACCTTCTGTTGGTTAAATGACAGCCGAAAGATATGATAAAAAAGCTAATTAGGAGCTAACTGTTCCGCACAGGAGGAGAGCAGCTGACCACTTATATTATCAGGACCCGGGCTTTTTCCAACTTTAGAATATTAAAAAGATTTGGCCACAGAGACAACATCAAAAGGAGTATGACCAGAACAGAAATGTTAGTTTTTTCAGATTTAAAATCTTGGGCAAACTTCCCTGCTCTGACGTGCATGTGACGTCACCGTCACATTTACCAATGTCGTAACATGAAAGACCCGAGTAGTCACCGAAGTAACACATGGACAATATAACCCGACTGCAGCAGTGTTACCTGTTGTTCCCGCTGTTCATAACGGTGTAAACAGAACCGGGCCGCACCTGTCATTTATATATATATATATATAGGTTGTGCGTGAGTACAAAGTAAGTTTGTGTCCACTGTTTACCATTATTATGCCGTTTGTAATGTGTGCGCCGTAGTTATGAACAGGCCGCCATGTTGTAAAGATTATTCTCACTCACAGAGTTTTTATGTTAGATATACATTTCCACAGACCGATTTATATGTTCACTTAATTTACATATGTGTTTCAAACATATAATACTGCTGTGATTGAGTGTTTACGATCGTGGATGGTTTTTATATCTGACAATATCTGCGTCATTTTAGTTTCTGTTGTAATGATGCGGTCTGAAGCGCCCCTGTGTGGCCGTTCCATAGTATTACTTATTATTACCTTATGTAACCCGTTGCTCACGTTTCCCCTATGAACAACGCCCAGATTCTCTGACCTACACTCTACACAACTCTGCTCTCACTAGTAATGAGTGTTTTAACAGGTAACAGTGTATCTTGTGCATAGAGTGCGCAACTGATCCCATTAACAAGACTAGTGTAGCATATACGTTAGTAAAATATGTATTGTATTAATAACGTATGGCTGATATGTATACACAGGCTAGTATCAGAAGGTTAGATTCTACTCTAGGAGAGAGGAGACGGAGACTGGAGATGGGTTGCAAATAAAAAGGTACCATGTATTGAGACAACACAAGACAAAACAACATTAAACATTTAGAATAATTGCATAAATGAATGAAATGGCCATTCTGGATAGACAATCAGTTCACTAGACAAAACAAGATCCAACGTATAATTGCAAAAGAAATAATGATGTAAATGTTCAACAACATGTGGCTGTGGCGTGAAACCACATGCCAAAAAGTCCATCCTTTGCACAGCTCTGAATGAGCTAAACAGTTCATACGAGCCCCAAAATCCAAGGGAAGGGTTCGTGAGGGAAGTGCGTGTTTGTGTGTTGGGGCTGTAGAACGGAGTGTAAGGTGCGAGAGGGGACAAGTTTGCTGCAAGAGCCTCCTACCAGCCCATGGAGGTAGGTGCAAGTCGGTTGAGCTCAGAGGCTAGTTCAGGTTTCTTTTAGCTCGCCATCAGGGACCTGGTCTGTATAATAGAAACAGGACCACTCAATACAAATTGTCTCTATATATAAATTACATTAATAAATAACTTGTAATCTATCATAATCAATCCATGTGTACACAAAATAAAGTTAGTCAATATGCAAGTCATAATGTAATAAATAATTTGTATAAATTACTATTGCACATAAGATTCTGCATTAAATTAAGACATTGACTAAATGCTTAATAAAATAATTTACATTAAATTAGAAAGTGCATAGTGCTAATACACATTCAATACATTTAAAAGTTTGATAGCAGAGAGCATCTAAAGTGCTAATGCTTGGAAACAGTCAATATGACACAATGTTAAGGCTAAAAATGCCACAATGTACCTAGAAATAGTTAAACAGTATTAAATCGATGTATTGTCCAAATCAACATGATCGGGATTAAGTTTAGATCATAATAAGTGCAAAAACAAGTGTAGAAAGTTGGCATAAGTGTTAACAATGCTAACCGGACCCATTAAAACACAGGGAGCGGCTAATGCTAAACTAAGATGCAAACAAATGCAAAGCTTACCAATTCCACGCGTTTTGTTAAACCAACACTCCTATACAGCACTTTGGGACATGGTAGCTCGGCTCCTACGATTAGGTAATGCATAGTATAAGAGATCAGTGCTCAATAAAGGCGAAGAACAAAGTAAAACAAGTTAATAGCCGTACCTGCAGCAAACAAATCAAGGCTTCTCTCGTATTTCCCGGCACTTCCTGACTGACGGTAATATAGCCAGCTAATTGGCTGACTACGGTCACGTGACCGGTACGCAGAGCACGGGGGAAAACAAAGATTGTGTAGACAGGATGAATCACTCGGTTGAAAAATATAATAGAGTAAAATTATATATACTACAAATTTTTACCTGTGTTACAACAGGCTCGCTTACCGTACAACGGAAAGCAAAGTGAAGTGTAGCTTTAACCTTATACTAAAATAAAAAAGGAAAAATGGTAATATGAAATAACATGTCAGTTTAATAATCCGTACTGGTCAGTAGAATAAACCATGGGCAATGCACCTTAACATGTAACAGTTCACTCTCATCCCAGTAATATTATTATTAATAAACAATAGCACAAGGTTTCACACCTGTTAATTGGGTAATAAACACAACCAGTGCTAGAACAGATACATCCCAAATCAAAACAAAAAGACAACTTTAAACTAAAAGAAGTTACCAAAAACAAAAAAGAACCGACAAATTAAATTAATCGAACTTCACATATTCAGTCTCTTACAGGAATAAAGCAGTCCCGTAGTTTTATAAATCGTTGCAGGCCTGATAGCTCTTATTTAGCATACGTCCGCAGAATAGCAGTCCCAATGATGGTGGCTCTCAGCACAACCAGGTGGAACGAGTTACTCACCCCACCAGGGATTACCAGTCTTAAACAAACGGCAACAAAACTGCTCCAACTCCGGTCCAACAGTCCACTCTGGGTCACGTGCGTGGGTGCGTGGTCCTGTTCTGTAGCTCCAAAATCCAGGCAACATGTCCGAAACGTTCGTAGCTCCCGCTAGTTGGCAAAACATCAGATAATCCACAACGGCATAAAGTCCAGCTTCTTCAGGAACCGCCACCTGCCGACCGACGCATTTCGTATAGCTGGCGCATACACCTCCTTTACCGTTCCCACCCCCCAGCCATCACAGCCAATCAAATTGCTCAAACTTGATATTGCCCTCAACTGACCAGTAAGGTAGAAACAGGGGAAACTGATGCATTTACTGGCGGTAGTAAATAGTAGGTAATAGCAAACACAACATTTACTGCACATTTTAAAGTCAACAAAAATACACGTGTATGTTGTAACGTTTAAGACTTTGTCAAGGTGCAAAGCATCAAAGGTAAGTATAATACACTAACAACATTAAGTAGAAAAGTAATTATTAGAGTTTAAGAAAGAAAGACCTACAATTCATTGTATTTAGAAAAATGTATAAGGTGAGTAAGAAAAAAGGTTATATATAACCTAGGGGGTTACACTTATTATCGTCACTATAGTCATTATTCACTGCATTCTGCATGTAGTGCTGTGTGCTTGTTTAATTGTCTACTCAAGTCAGTGACATATTCCTTTATTATTGTTTATTTACTTCCGTATTTAGGAAACCACAACTAACACAAAGAACACAAACGCTGTATCTTTTTCCAATCTTTGTGGAATTAATAAATAAGGGTTAAAGAAACGTCTGGAGTAGCTGCAGTTTTTCTAACAGAAGACTCAGGCCAGACTGTGTACGCCAGCATCAAAAATATATTCTACAAATGTCATTGCTAAAATCAAGGCAGTCAAACCTGAGGGAAAACTTGTTGAACTCATGTGCCAATTGGTTATCAGAATTAAAACCAGGAAGAGCCACTTTTGGTTGCACTTGATCTCTGAACCAACAATTGTTTTTAAACCGTTCCAAACAGGGCCCAATCTGTTGTTGGCAAGTACTCTTTCCAGCTTCTCCTTGTAATATAATTTTCCTTTTTTATTTCATTCTTAATCTCCCTTTTAAGCAGGTTCACCTCTATGAAAAGGTCACCATCTCAGAATGCCTTCCTCTTTTTGTTTACATTACATTACATTACGGTCATTTTGCAGATGCTTTTTTCCAAAGCAACTTACAATAAGTCTGTTCAACATCGGTAGGCAAAAGAACTTCAGGTCACAAGAAATCATAAGTGCATTTTCTTCCAAAACCAAACAGCTAAGTGCATAACTAGTGCTAGAGTAAGTGTGGTAAGTGTTTACCACTCATGGTGAAATGATAAAACATTTTAACAGGTTTTTCAAAGATTTTGACACTATTAGGAAATATTTTTACTGACTTTTTTTGGAATCACACAGTCTTCACAAAAAGCCACATAGCTACTAACAACGTCAGTCAGCTCATCAATATCCCTGCATGAATCCTTGAACATGTCCCAGTCAGTTTTATCAAACCGGCTCACCAAATCCATCAATGAACATTTCCACATTTGAGACCATCCGAAAGCCAAGTTTCAGTAAACGCCAGTAAACATGCATTTCTGAATTCATGTTGAAATCGAACTTGGGCTTGGAGTTCATCAAGTTTATTACGGAGAGACCGTGCGTCAGCAAGGATGATGGACCGTAGTGGAATGTGAGAGAGCGACTGTCTCCGCAGGCATTGGAGTAACCCGCCACGTCTGCCCCGCTTCCTAGGTTTTCGTAGCGGAGCATTAAAGTCTTTCTGATCACCTTCCCTATGATCAGTAAAGGAATCCAGGCTTGGAAAGATCAGATCCAGAGGAGGAACTGAACTGTTTTTTTCCCAGTGTGGACCCTCATGTGTTACTGAAAAAACGCTTTTTGATTAAATGTTTACCTACAGACCTCATAGCTAAATGGCTTCTCTCGTGTGTGAACAGTCATGTGTCTTGAAAGAGTTCCTCGCTGACGAAATCTTTTCCCACAAACATCACAGCTAAATGGCTTCTCTCCTGTGTGAACAGTCCTGTGTTGTGAAAGATTTCCTCGCTGAAAAAATCTTCTCCCACAAACATCACAGCTAAACGCCTTCTCTCCTGTGTGAATAATCATGTGTCTTGAAAGAATTACTCGCTCACCAAATCTTTTCCCACAAACATCACAGCTAAATCGCTTCTCTCCTGTGTGAACAGTCATGTGTTCTGAAAGTTTTCCTTGCTCACAAAATCTTTTCCCACAAACATCACAGCTAAATGGCTTCTCTCGTGTGTGAACAGTCATGTGTCTTGAAAGATGTCCTCGCTGACGAAATCTTTTCCCACAAACATCACAGCTAAATAGCTTCTGTCCCGTGTGAACAGTCATGTGTCTTGAAAGAGTTCCTCGCTGACGAAATCTTTTCTCACAAACATCACAGCTAAATGGCTTCTCTCCTGTGTGAACAGTCTTGTGTCTTGAAAGAGTTACTTGTAGACTAAATCTTCTCCCACAAACATCACAGCTAAACGCCTTCTCTCCTGTGTGAATAATCATGTGTCTTGAAAGTTTTCCTCGCTCACGAAATCTTTTCCCACAAACATCACAGCTAAATCGCTTCTCTCCTGTGTGAACAGTCATGTGTTCTGAAAGTTTTCCTTGCTCACGAAATCTTTTCCCACAAACATCACAGCTAAATCGCTTCTCTCCTGTGTGAACAGTCATGTGTTCTGAAAGTTTTCCTCGCTCACAAAATGTTTCCCCACAAACATCACAGCAAAATGGCTTCTCTCCTGTGTGAACAGTCATGTGTCTTGAACGATGTCTTCGCTCACGAAATCTTCTTCCACAAACATCACAGCAAAATGGCTTCTCTCCTGTGTGAACTTTCATGTGTCTTGAAAGAGTACCTCGCAGACTAAATCTTTTCCCACACACATCACAGCTAAACGGCTTCTCTCCTGTGTGAACAGTCATGTGTCTTGAAAGAGTTTCTCGCAGACTAAATCTTTTCCCACACACATCACAGCCAAATGGCTTCTCTCCTGTGTGAACAATCATGTGTTCTGTAAGTTTTCCTCGCTCACAAAATCTTTTCCCACAAACATCACAGCTAAACGGCTTCTCTCCTGTGTGAACAGACATGTGTTTTAAAAGAGTTCCTTTTCTACCAAAGGTTTTCCCACAAACAGTGCAACAAAACTCTCCTGTGTGCACTCTTGTCTTATTAACAAACTTTTTACCACTGTCAGAGGAGCTGAAGGATATTTTGGCAGCGCCAGAAACGACATCATGTTTTACACTTGACTCAAGTACCATCATCTGTCCCGAATGTTTGTAACTGTCCTCTGTTTTAGGTCCAGATTTCTGCCAATAATCATCATCACTGACTTCAGTCTCAGAAGAGTCTGACGTCTTGTCATCAATATTTGGTTGTAAATGACCGTGTGGATCTGGGTTTCTGGCTGGTTCTGGTCCTTCATATTCCTCTTCATCAGTTTCTGTTTTCATCTGTTCAGCTGAGCTGGTTGGAGTCTTTATTTTATGAAACTGTGAGGGCTGAGGTTTCTCTTCATCTTCACTCTTTACAGTAACATCAGTGAGCGAGAGCCTGGTGATATCAGTCTCTTCCTGCCCATGAAGCTGCTCTTCCTCCTGATTGATCCAGGGGTCCTCCTTAATTTGGACGAGTGCTGGGTCCTGCTGGTCCACATTGGAGCTCCAGGGGTCCTCCTCTTCCTCCTTAATTTGGACGAGTGCTGGGTCCTGCTGGTCCACACTGGAGCTCCAGGGAGCCTCTTCTTTAATCACCAACAGCTGGTTAACATCTGCAGGAAACACAAATATACATTATATTACAACACACAACTTAGTTTAAATGCATTTATCCTGCTCCTCAACAGCTTGAGTATTATTCAAGATGTTGCTGGTCCTTTTCAACAAAACAACTGAGACAACATGAGTGATTTATTTATTTTATTCCACAAGGTGCACCAGAAGCGAGTGAAATTGTGTGAAGTGCTGCAGAGGAATGATATGACGGCTGCTAAATATCAAACTTTTTTTTAAAAAAAATTAAATTTTTTAATTTACTTTATTTGTTATAGAGGGACAGTGTACACTAATTGACATTTTACAAAGAAAATGCAAATGCACCCAATTATAGCCAAAAGGCTAGTTTCCATTGGTAGTCCCCATGCCAGAAGGAGCATGGCAAAATTACCTATTAATTAAAAGAATAAATTACAGCAAAAAAGCAAGCAAAACAAAAAGAAAACAATTACAATACATATAAAAAAAAAAACAGACGTGTTACACATCTGTCTACAACCCACCCAAACCCAACACACACACACACACACACACACACACACACACACACACACACTAATCTCATACACTAATGCTGACAGACTTGGTTGTCTATCAGCCATTTCTTTAATTTGAATTTGAATGAACTATAAGAACTGGACTCTCTTAAGTTTTGTGGGATTGTATTGCACTGACCAGCTGCTTTATAAGTGAAAACTGACTGACCGAAAGTTGATTTCTTGTAAGGCACTACACAATCACCTCGAGCAGCCCCTCTAGTAACAGTGGTTACAGATGATCTAAATTGCAGTAGGCTGCAGAGTGGTGGTGGAGCTAAACTGTGTCGGATTTTATATACACAAGACAACAATTTTTAAACATAACAAGATTGTTCCAACTTAGAAGCCTATATTTGTTAAGTATTGGACAGTGATGAAAAGCTCTTGGTTCTTTATCTAAAATCTTGACAGCTTGTTTATATAAAGATATTATCGGCTTTAATGTTGTGGAGTTTGCAGTGGCCCATGTTGGTAGACAGTAATTAATATGTGACATTATAAGAGAGAACATGTACATTTTTGCAGCCTCTGACATAATTTTTAAGATGCCTAAAATTTTTAAGTGTAAAGTTTGTGATCCTACTCACCTTTTTAACATGTTGCATGAAAGTCAGGTTACTGTCCAAAATAATGCCTAAATATTTATATTAATTTACAATTTGAATTATCTGCACTGAAATGAAAACATCAGGCTCTGTGTAGGATTTTTTTGTTTTAGCAAAGAACATGGCTACAGTTTTAGAAGTGTTAAGTTGTAAATAACAATTATTCAACCAATTTGAAACATTAATCATAACTTTTGTCAGCTGTACTGCAACCTCAGAATGATTTTTACCTTTAATAAAAATGACAGTATCATCTGCATACATAAGGATCTCACTGCCTTGGCACACAGATGGAAGGTCATTTATATAAAGACTGAAAAGAATTGGACCCAAAATTGAGCTTTTAGCGTACCCATGTTACATCGGATGTAGGAGTTGGCTAGAATTTAGATGAAGAATTAGTTTGTCCGCCGCTAACTTTTCTATGACTTTGGACATAACAGGGAGAATACTTATTGGTCTATAATTTGAAACTAACTGCGGGTCATCATTCTTAAAGATAGGAAAAACAACTGCAGGCTTCCAATATTGTGGGAAGCTCCCTCGACCCTGAGTCAGAGAAATATTTACAATATGCGTGATTGGTTTAATCAATGAACCTGCACACTCCCTGATCATAGCAGAGTCCATTTCATAAACATCTTTTGAAGGTTTAGGTTTGAGTGAATCAATCACTTTTAATACTTGCGCTTCAGAGACTCTTTCAAAATTAAAAATGGGTCCTGGTATTAGTTCCTTGATATCATATTGCTGGTGCAAGGAAAAACTGTTGGCAATGGTAGCTACCGAATCTACAAAATAATGATTTAACCCTCTATGGTACGCATTATGATCCCAGTTAGTAAAAAAATGTTTTGGGTGTTTTTTTGTCTTAAAATAGACCAAGTAAACTTAATCAAGAGACATTTTTAAAAAATATTATTTTTTTAGTAGTTTTTAGGGTTTGTTGCCATACGGCAACATGGTACGATAGTGGAAAGTAATGAAAACAAGAGAGTTTTGTTTAAAATTGTAATAACACTTATTTAAAAACTCATGTTATAGTCTCAACAATACCCAGTAGCCTGAATAGTTAAGAATGCATCTCATTTGAAAGTAAAAACCATTTAAAAAGACATTTGTCATAGTTTAATTCAAATTTTTGTGCTATATCACTGTGTGCAATAGCGACTTGGAGATCTACACTGCTGAACCAGATATCAAAAAACAGCTTGTGGGACTGGTTGTCTGGGATTATGCTCGCAAGTCGTAAAACGATGTTGCCACTTGCACACTTAAAGCTGCAGTCTGCAGGATTTGTTGTTGTCATACGTAAAGTCCTACTTTTTGGCATTTTAAGAGTTTACATGATCTATCAGAACGCTTGAAGTTGAAAACGGTGACCTCCGTAGTCGCAAAATACAAGAAATGCTTATTTTTTAACCGAAAAATAAAAAGTTATTCAACTTCCTGTCCCGCCCCATCAAAACACATGAGAACTCGTGCACGTCTACGTGCACGCCAGATGCGCTTACACGACTCCTCATTCATCAACTCACCTGTCATTTGCGATCATGGAAGACACAGTAAGTAGACTAGCCCGTAATGAAGTTCAATAGTCTAGATAAATAAGCGTGGGGACGAGCCTACCTTGTATCGCGCGTGCACAATCGGTGATTGACAGGCAGCAGAGCCCAGCTCGTAACCTGATTGGTTACCTTTTACCGGTCCGGTCTGCAATTTTGTAAACAAACCTGCTGGCTTTGGAGGGACCTAGCGGGACATATAGGGGACCTAGAGAACTATTTTTTTTTTTTGTATTGGGGTATTTAATGTACTACTTTCAGAATCCCCGGACAGTTCCAGGCATTATGCTTGAAAAAGAGTTGCAGACTGCAGCTTTAATCCTAATTCATCTTCACTACCATCTACTGGGAGGGCTAGTTTTGCTTTCTCCCGTGAGAAACCATAAAATATTGTTGCATTCATTATGTAAATGGAAGAAAGATGTGTCAAATATCATAATATGCAATGCAGAAAGGATTCACAAAGTGCATTATTATAGTAGACTATAGAAGATCAGTGTACACCAATGAAATTTCTATTGACTTCACTACAACAGTCAAATGTGTATCTGTCAAATTGATGGTTGATTGATGCTTTTGAACAATATAGGCCTATAACTAAATACAAAATGTTATCAACATGCCAGGCTAGCAATACATAATGGTACGGTGTTGCCATATGGCAACATACACATTTTAACATTTTTTTATTATTTAATGATCAAGTACAGTGCAATAAACTACAGAATAATGAACTTAACTCACCTTTTATTGAATATATATTTTTTTACCAGTTGAAAAATGTCATTAAAACACTTTTTTTAGCTGTTTTTGAGGAGTCAATTGTGGATGCTCCTGCCTGTGAAGATGTCTGCAGAAAAGGGGTTCAAAATAGCCTCCAGAAAGTCATGTGACAGATTTAAACACTGCTATTGGTTTACTTAGAACCCCACCTCTCTTTTAATGCATTGCATCATAACTGGATATGTATTGTCTATGAGTAGAAGGCTTAAAATGGGTTTGTTGCCAAATGGCAACGTCGTACCATAGAGGGTTAATGCTTCAGCTACATCCATTGCCTCATTTGTTAGTGTGTCATTAATTCTCAGTTCGATCTGTTTTCTAGCATTGTTTTGTCCAGATAGTTTCTTTATTTGCTGCCATGTCATTTTAGAGTTTCCCTTATTATTTACTATCATCTCAAGGAAGTAATTTGCCTTGGCTTTTCTAAGTTCTTTTGTCACCTTATTCCTTATTGATGTAAATTTAAGTCTGTCAGTTGTCAATTTAGACTTCAATGATGCTTTTAGGATCTGATCTTGTTCTTTCATCATTTGAAGTATACTTTCATTTATCCACGGAAGGGAAACACTTTTATTTTTATTTCTAGATATTTTTGAAAATTCTTTAATACGTTTATGCAGTTTATCCACAAAATACTGGCTAGTAAAGTCCAGATTATCTGATTTCATTAATTCATCCCATTTTATATTCTGCACATCATTTTTAAAATCTTCCTTTTTATTCTTTGGTATCTTCATATAATCCATGCTCTGTGCAGAAACAGAGCCTTTCTTTCCATTTACTTGTCTAGCCATTAGTATCAGATTATGATCGGAGAGTCCAGTTATAAAGTTATAAGATTTAATTATCCTTTCAGGTTTATTGCTAAAAATTAGATCAATCTGTGTACTAGAGGAATTGGTAATTCTGGTTGCTCCGCTAATTACTTGTGTTAAATTAAAACTGTCAGTTACTTGTTTCAGTTGTTTTCTTGCAGACTCATCTTCCCAATTCACATTCATATCTCCCAAAACAATCACCTCTCTATTGAAGTCACACTGTTGCAACATTTCTCTAACTTGTTCATAGAAACTGACATTTGATGAAGGCGGACGGTAGATTACAATTAGGGTTAATGAAATTTCTGAAGAGAGTACAATATTTAAACCCAGACATTCTAGTTCACATGCCATGACTCTTTGATTACATTACATCTAATTGTGTCCTTTACGTAACACATAACCCCCCCACCTTTTCCATGTTTACGATCATTCCTAAAAATGTTAAAACCAGCCACATTTATAGCCGCATGCGGCGAGTTTACATTTAACCATGTTTCAGACATTGCTAGGAAATCCAAATTTGATTCTTGTAAAAGATGTGAGATGTGAGATGATGGGAGATGGACCGGGGCACTGATGTATATCCCCAGACATCAGAAGGCAGATGGTAATTATAACTGCTTCGAAGCTTTGGCATTTAGATGCGGTTTTGAACGTTTTCATACCGTGACGTTTAAAGGTTATCGCTACATGCCAACCTGGATAT
Organism: Odontesthes bonariensis; assembly: GCF_027942865.1. Lineage (NCBI taxonomy): Eukaryota > Metazoa > Chordata > Actinopteri > Atheriniformes > Atherinopsidae > Odontesthes > Odontesthes bonariensis. The sequence continues at coordinate 4,567,243 of NC_134528.1, read as the reverse complement.
ACGAAAGTGGACAGTAGCGTAAAACTGCCATACCCAAAATGTTTGTGATTTGGTTGGCCGAGTTTACTCCGTTCCTGGGAGAAACATTGATTAGAATACAGTCCTGAATCAACAAATTTTGTTCCAGTATCTACAAACTTTGAAAGCAGACAATAAATTAATAGTGCCAGGAGTATTCCTGAGCCACCTGCACCTGAACTACCTGTTGCAGCCATCTTTTTTGAGGTTTCAGATCTGATGGCTACATACTATGGCTACAAACTTATGAAAAGACAGTTTCTGATGGTCATGTTGAAGGGAACAAGATGGTGTAACTGCTTGAATCTTACACAGGGATTCTCTTTGTGGAGTCTAAATGTTCTCCATGTACATGTAAGGCTTTTCTTTCCTCTCATACTCCAATAATGTGCATATTAAGTTAATTAGTGATTGTATATGGCAAGCCAACAGACGCACTGAAGCCGGTGTGTTAAGACATGCTACTACGGAGTGCAGACGAAGGGAGGGAACACGTCTAACATGGCAAAGCACCTCGCTGACAGACATCCCCTGCTTTACAAAGAATTGAAAGACCGACAGGTTAGCGAATGTGACTGAAATCACCATTAGTCCCTACACGAACAGCCCCTTTCTTATCGAGTGTACGAAACAACATTTTTTTCCCCTACAGCGACTGTAGGCTATTCATACCATAGAGCCTTTATCATTCTCAACTGGTTAGCTTATGAAAGGGCATGTTGTTCACGCTAGTAATGTTGACTTAAGCATAACTTGCAAACGCTATTCAATATTCTATCAGTTCTGGTAATGTCATGGCATATATGCCGTTTTGTTAATAATTGTAAAAATTCTAAGTGGACATTTCAAATAAGTGACATATTGCAGAAGTTCAGAGGTTGAGAGAGAGTGTATTTGGTATTTCAACCCCCGAGGCGTTCAGAGGCCAACCGAGAGACATAGTCTCTCCAACGTGTCCTGGGTCTTCCCCGGGGTCTCTTCCCAGTGGGACAGGGGCGAAACACCTCACCAGGGAGGCGTCCAGGAGGCAAGGCAGTCAGTAGATGTCAGAGCTCTGCTGGGTTTATACTCTGCCATCATGTCATTCATGTATTCTGGACCTAAACCATTCTGTGATTTGTAGACGAGTATCAGAACTTTAAAATCTATTCTGTATCTGACCAGGAGCCAATGTAAAGACTTGAGAACTCGGGTGATGTGATGTGATCTCTTTTTTCTGGTTAAAACTCGGGCTGCAGCGTTCTGAATGAGCTGCAGCTGTTTGAGACTCTTTTGGGGGAGTCCAGTCAGACACCGTTAGCATTAGCATGTAGCATGAATCAGCTTCTCCTGATCTGTTTGGGACATGAAACCCTTCATTCTGGATATGTTCTTAAGTTGATAAAAGGCTGATTTGATATGATTGTTGAAGGTCAGGTCTGAGTCTATCAGCACGCCGAGGTTCCGGATTTGGTCTTTAGTTTCTAGAGACTGTGACTCAAGGTGTTTACTGGCAGCAAACCTCTTCTCTTTGTTGCCGTGGTATCGGTTCAGTATCGAGGTATTTATGTCAGGTATCGTATCGAAGTATGGGTATGGGATGGGAACAACACTACTCTGCAGTGAAAACCTTGCACATGCACTGTGGTGTTTAGTTGCAGGTTCATTTCCCCACTTACTGAGATATTTGCTGTCTTGTGTCTGCTCCAGTTCTGATGTGGATGCTGCAGGTACGGGGGGCACCAAGCTGAGTCCTCTGGGGTCCTCTGGTTGGAGGCTCCTCCTTCGAGGCATCCCTGCTGCACCTGAGATTCTCCTCTTCACAATCCTCGATTATAACTGATGTTTTTTCAGATTTTAGGATGTGCACGTTGGATCTTCTAGCACAGCTGTCTGAAACGGTAAATACACAAATGTTCACCATTCAGCCAATTATCCATTAAAACAACTATCTAAATTAATTTCTGTGTCTTCTGCAGTGATATTCAGATGTTAATCTCTGTAAAGAATAACCACAGTTATACATATGATACATCACACACATGGAGACACAACAGTGAACATCAACTCTGAAAGAAAAATACATCAATCAGCAACTTTATGTTTGTTAAACACTATCTGAACATAAACTAAACCTAGTTTTTCTATCAATGGATTTTTCAAAAATATCTTTTCTTTTTTGATGAGTCTGGAAAATTTACAGGTGACAATGTCGGATTCTTCAGGCTCAGGAACACATTTCTTCATACAGCTTATGTTCGTGGGTAAGACATTGATACATGGAAATAATAATAATAAATAAATAAATAAATAAAAATCACCACTCTGCTCATACTACACAATGTATGTCCCTAAATGGTCCAAGACTTTAAGATCGCATTACTGGTTAGAACTGGGACAGATGAAGCTTCTCTGCTTGTCAGATGTTACATTACATACACGTTTAAAAATAACACACACACGTTGTTCAACACATCCCAAGAACATAACGTGGACAGTGGTTGGCCTGTTCATGTCACGAGTAACTGTTCAATTACATTCGGTAAGTCCAACTTCTGTACGGGGATGGCGCGGCCCAAGAAGATAAAGGTGAATCATTTCCGTATGTGGCGACACGAGGGTTATTATTAGGTTATATATCAGAAGATCTTTTTCTTTTCACCAACAACCAGTTGTGTCGCAGTCCCTGGAGAAGTAGGTATACTCTCAATTTTGCCCCTTTTTTTAAGAAGTCCAAAAATGCACCGTTTTAGATACAGTGACATATAAAACTATTCTATTTAGTTTACACAAAAATCTGTCAGTAGTATTTACTCACTATTACATAACTATCGTGACTTGATCAGGTGCAGTTTGTAAGTTTTACTGATCACACAAGCAGCCTGCATGAATGTAAAATATATTCAACATGAGGCAAACATGGTGTTTCAGGTCATTTTTCAGCATTTATTAAAATAAAATACTTAAAATCTGAAGTTGACAATGCATCCTTGTTCATATTTCACCAAAAATAATTCCTTTCCAAACTTATATACCAATCAGATAAACTCAAAAGTGCACTGTCGTAACATTGAAACAAACTATTTACTTTTCAATAGCTGAACACTATTCCAGCATACTTTGTTAGATATACAGAATATAAATATCACTGAAAATATTGAATATCATTTTGTTTTGGATGAATGTTATTTTAAATCATTCAACATAATTTGGATTTAAATTCTTCTTTTTATTTGGCAGTCCACAGGTCTGGCCAGTCACTATTGATGTCTACAGAAAAACAACTAAAACGATGCATATCTCTCTATCTCACATACCCACTCACACTATTATATCTCGCTTTGACTCACTTTATTGGAGGACGGCAGCAACAGGCGAGTTACATTCACAGCTGAACGCTCTAACTCCAGCGCAGACAGACTTCAGTCTACAGGCGAGCGATCAAAACACAGGGCTGAACTAACACTGGAACTCTCTGACCACAACACAGGAAGTCTGTCACTAACCCGCAGTTCGGGCTGAGGTCAAACATTAATAACACTAACAGCAGCATATGATAAAAGAAAATGTAAAGAAATATACTGGTTTTATAAAGCGTATTTATCTTGGAGATCAGACGCTTGGACTCTGCAGAGGATGCTGGCAAAAAGTTGCAAATCTCCTCCGAGGTTTAATCATCTCCACTGTCGTTTGGCTTATTCGCCACGCTTTCCTCACTTTCATCTGCAGCGCGTTTTAATAAAAACCTGTCCAAGGAGGTTTGGTTAATCCTGCCTTTCAGAATGTTTTTGTTTCTGTGTCATTATATAGCGCAGCCGCACGACCAGTTGCATTTTTTCAGGGCGTTTCTGAAAGTTTGGCTAAACAACTGCACAAATGCGAGCCCAAAACACAAGATGCTTCCATGTGAACGAGTAGGAGGCGGGGTGCTGGCCGGATTCACTCACCAAGCCAACTAGCGGCGGTGTTCCTGAAGCTTCATAACAAGTTACTTAAATTTCTGCTTGCAAATCAAAGCAAAAAGAAAAGAAATTGACAGCATAACGGCTCATAAACCAAAAAAAAAAAAAAAAAACTCTTATGTCTGGACACTCGTAACTCAAGGTACCACTTCATAGTGCTACATAGCTTCATGCTAACATGACGTGAGCCTTTCATAACTTTAGCCTACTCACACTAGGGGTGCAACAGATCGGATCATTTTTCGGATCAGCAAAAAAAAACAATAAATAAATAATTAGACAAGACAAATAGGCTAAAAATGTTTTGTCTTTTTGTTTATTAACACTTTTAAATTGTTAAATTGAAATATATAAAATCAACTCAAAGTGCACAATTAGCATCTTCTTTTCAACATAATCAAAGAAAAACAACTTTTTTGATCGCTTTAGCCCGGTCGGATTGTGAAGGAAGGGGCTGCTTAAACACCGCGGTGATGAACGGTTGAAGCAGGTTGAGCCGCTTTCGGTTTCACTCCTGTCAGTGAAACACCGGGGTGATATCGCTGCAAATGCGTTGCCATGCTTGATGTGTTTCCACTGTTGTGTGGCTTTCTTGTGCCACAGTGCCTACACACAGTCACGGTTTTATCCACCAACCTCTTTCCTTCATCATTAAATTTGAGAGGGAAGCCAAAATGTTCCCAAACAGGGGATTTAAATGACGTGGGGCTCTTCTGTTCCTCTGCTCGCCATGACCACGCTGTGTTGCAGGTTAGGGGTTTTCTTTATGTTAGCTATCGCTATGTCAGCTACGTGTTATGTCTGTGTGGTAACCTAGGCGACAGGTTTGTGTGGCAGCGTGAGTATATGGAAACAGACGTAGCACTAGAGGCAGAAGTTATCGTTACAGTAGTCACCGAAGTCTAGCCTACTTTTAGTTCTCATGCCCACTGTTCTACATGTTGTACGCTGAGGACAATAAATCACAAACGAGCCATAGGACTGTTTGCTTATTGAAGAGGGAACTGTTGCAGACTTTTACCCAGAGCGTGGAAAGCAGCTCTGTCCCTGGAACTAGCAGGAATGGTAACGGCTGTGTGAGGACTGAACATGCACACAATTTATTTATTTTTTTTCCCATAAATCAATCCGCGGATCATGTGTGTGCCGAACCGAAATAATTGATCCGAACGGATCACGGATCAATGATGATCCGTTGCACCACTAACTCACACAGTGTAACAATTGGCAGCAAAATATCTTCTCTAAATGTGCAGTCTTTAAATACAATGACTCATTTGGAAATTACATTAAAACTCAACTCAAAATGATGTATTCCACGAAAGTAGGTTCACTCCGACAGTAGCTTTAACACCACACTCTCTACGCCTGCCACTCATTTCAAAGACGTTGTGTTTCTCATTCTCATCGCGCATCTTTCTAAGAGACATGCCTGTCAATCAACTGGAGTGGCACCTGAGTTGTCCAATCGTGTTCCAGAGGTGGCCAGCGCATCTCCCGCCCCACTGCCTCTGATTATCTCACCAGTCCTCGTGCCTAAAATTAACCGGTGTAATCAGTGAAGGCACTGGCAGCGACTAGCCGCATCAGGGGGGATTTAGAAGTGGGTATACGCAATGCTGACTGACAAATAAGTAGGTATACGCCGTACACCCTGGACTACACCACTGCCAACAACGCCACCCTGGGTTAGGGCCAAAGGACCCGTACTAAAAGTCGATTATCAGCTCTTACAAAAGGACACTCAGGGAGGGCAGGAGACAAAGTTCAATGATCACATACAAAATGTTATTGTTTAAAATAAGCACGAGGTTTGGCAGAAAAAATAAAAAGATAAGTGAGCCCAACTGAAAAAGGGGGTACAGGATGAGGCTTACCGGCTGGAGGAGGGGTAGACAAGGAAAAGTGTATCCAAACAGGAAGATGAGCACCCCACTCACACAGGAAAAACGTGACATGCACACAAAGAAAATCTTGAACGGGGATCTCACACACACGCAGAAGTAATAGGAAACAGGGTCAGCAGCAGAAAGCGAGTCGACCAGAGACGGCCGACAGGACCCCGAATCAAGCCCCCAAAGCAGCAACAGACCGGTGTTATACCGAGAAAAGCATCCTCATTCGCGGGGTAATTCAGGGGTGGATTATTACATTTATCCAATAAAGTTACAGTGAGAATATTGAGCTGACAATGGTTTTTCATTCATCTTTTTTTCCTCATTTTTTCATTTGGATTAATAATACATGTACACTTATGATAATCCGACAATTGCACATTTTATAGCATCTCTTTCACCTATTATTATATTATTGTGCAAATATTGCAAAGTAAGGGCCGTGACTAACACTTTTATAGTAAGACGGCTGGAGACATTTTCTATGAATATCAATCTTTACTCAGTAAAGCCCAGATGAAATAATCTAAAAATGAACCTAAAACTAGAAAATTTGATTATTTTAATTTTAAAGACAATTTTTGAATTTATTGAAATTTGCATCTGTTAATTCAATCAGGTAAACAAATGATAATGTAGTTATATCATTCCATTCTCTCTTTAAAGCAGGGGACCATCAGGGGATGCATTTCTCGGCATAACACCTGCAGCGAAGCATCGGTAACAGCCGTGGCTGAATAGCCGTGATCACTCTGGGCTCTCCTTACTTAGCTTTAGTGTCCATGAACTCCGGTTCCAAGTCCGGTTAATGTGCGTCCTGTCCAAAGAGGGAGAAGGGTGAAGAGAGTCGGCGTAGCGGGGAAGACCATAGACATAATATTATTATATAATATCTACGATATCAGCCTCCGCTTCGGTGTTAGCTCATCATCATTCAGGCAGAGAGGAAAAAGTAGGCCGCGTCCCTCCCCCTGATCTCTCGCTTCCTGTCTCTTCGGCGCTTCCGCTTCCGGCTCGTTGTGCCCGCCTCTCACCTCGGAGTACAGCTTGCTGTTTGTGTTCATTCGTCAGCGTTTAATCTAACTCAAACATAACTCATTTGTAGATCCGGCGCTTTCGTCTTGGTCCCAGTGATATATCGGCCGTGTACCACCGCCGACCAGAGCACAGGTGAGTCATGGTGAGCCTTCGTTGCTAACTGTTTGTAGCCAGGTGCTAAGCCCCTTTCTAAAGCTAAGTAAGGAGAGCCCAGAGGGATCACGGCTATTCAGCCACGGCTGCTTTGTTACCGCTGCTTAGTGATGGCAAAATGAGGCTTTGTGAACCAATGAGGCTTTCCAGCCCAAAGGTTCGCCAAAAGGTTCATTACCCGAAGCCTCATCGCAACGTTCTCTCTAGTGACACCTGCTGTGCAAAAGGAATAGATGACAGACTAAATTAACCCTGAGTTAGAGCATCCTGCAATATAAAATAAACAATTGTTGTCACTGTGTCTCAATGAAAATAAATGTGTGAAAACTGCATATATGGAAGTATTATTGAGTGCTATGGTGTTGATCACTCAAATGAAATATATCAATGATGTACACTGACTACAGTGCTTATGGAACTGGGAGTATGAAAGTGCTTATGGGACCGGGAGTCAGGAATAAACTGCAACAGAGCAGTATGGGCAACAAGACAAATATAAGTTATTGGTTTTTATTTTAAAAAATGTGTGTCAATAACGTTGCGGTTTAATATGCCCAGAAGAAAAAAGAGCGACAACAACTACTGATAACTATGTTCTTCTCTCGAAAAAACACACCTGCACCGCGGGCTTTAGAAGGAAAAAAAAACGCTGAGTCAGGATGCAGCGGCTCAATCAGAAGAGCAATGAAATACACGCGAGTCACTATTTGTCCTACTGTAGCCTACTTTTTATTCTTTTTTCATAATCATTTTTCATTTTCTCCCGTTCTAATCCAATGACTCGGGTCGCGGTGCTGATCTCCGCAATTTGAAGCCTTCAGTTCGTATTGATTCAAATTATTATTTTACAGTAGGCCTACAGTAGTTATTTGTAAAAAAAAATAAAGGTTACTACTTCACGGATTTCGCCTATCACGGGTTCTTTTTGGAACGTAACCCCCGCGAAAAACGAGGGTTCATATCCTATATAACTATTCTAACACTATTCTAACCTAATTACGATATATTCTAATGCAGTATAATAATAATAATAGATGATATGACTGATATGACTGATATAATAACTGAACTTAACCACTAACTCTGATACAAGTGCCGCAAGGTTCAAACCCTTTTTATGCGATAGTGACGCTCAAAATGAATCAGTGACGTGTACACTGAATCCGAGGCCTCGTTTGTCATCAGTCACGTGATTTTTATGGAAACGATACAAGCCTCGAACCAACGCTTCATCTGGCTCGCCCCTTTTTGCTCGACACATGCTCCGAGGCCTCGCTTCAGCCGCCACATCACTACCGCTGCTTCGCTGCAGGTGTTATGCCGAAAAGTTAGCCGGGGAATTCCCATGCTGCTTTGCGCGCGATTTCATTCACACTGCAAAGGCAGCCTGGAAACCACCGCCCTTATTTTTGCCTGAGTTAGTGTAACAGAGACAGTTATGCAGTGTGTATAACACTGTCGACATGTTGAAGTATATTTCTTTTTTATATAATTACCCAAAATATGTTTAAAACGTTATAATTTATGTGTGTGCCGTACATGTTTCCAGTTTACAAAAAATAAACGGAGATCGCCTCCGATGAAAACTTCGGGCCTTGTGGCCGTGTTGTAATCGGTCAAAAATAATCACAACGCAGGGTGCAGATAAACACCACCGGTTACATTAGGGAAGCAATCACAGAACGAGGAGGGGGCAGCAAGACGATGACGACGCTTTGCCTTGAAAAGACGGCGCAGCGCGTTGTCGTGCACCAGTCGATTTTTGTAACTTGGCTGCGCCAAGAACGTCAAACCGGATGGACCAATGTGAGACCAGGCTCAGTGAGGAGGTGCGTTTGTACAGGCAACTGTACGAAACTGCAGTGAAACAGCACAGGGAGCACGTAAACTCCCAAAACTGGTGCACAGAGATGGGCAGAACTTTGGGGAAAGAGGGAGAGTTCTGTAAGAATGTGTGGAAGAAGCTACGGGACAGATACGTGAAGGCAAAGAAGAGGGCAGAGACTCTGTTGATGCCGGGGGCTTCAGACCATCACCTCTTTTAACTGAAATAAAAAAAAAATGATCCAGATACTGCAGCAGTATCATTGTTCCTGCTCTTCATTGTTTTCTTCTCGACTTTCGTGGTTGTAGAGTAGCGCTAACCTTCAGGTAGCAGCGCCACCTCTGTGACGGAGAAAATTGCAACTACTGGCGCAACGACTTGCGCCACTATATATGGCCGACACGAAATCGTGACGTCATCAACACCGCTCGCGCTAGCAGACGCTGCAACCATGCTAGAGCCTTTATTTAGTCCAGTTCTAACCAGTAATGCTATCTTAAAGTCTTGGACCATTCAGGGACATTGTGTAGTATGAGCAGAGTGGTGATTTATTTATTTATTTTTATTTTACATGTATTTATGTCTTACCCACAAACATAACCTGTATGAAGAAATGTGTTCTTGAGCCTGAAGAATCTGACATTGTCACCTGTAAATTTTCCAGACTCATCAAGAAAGAAAAGATATTTTTGAAAAATCCATTGATAGAAAGACTAGGCTTAGTTTATGTTCAGATAGTGTTTAACAAACATAAAGTTTCTCATTGATGTATTATTCTTTCAGAGTTGATGTTCACTGTTGTGTCTCCATGTGTGTGATCATATGTATAACTGTGGTTATTCTTTACAGAGATTAACATCTGAATATCACTGCAGAAGACACATAAATTAATTTAGATAGTTGTTTTAATGGATAATTGGCTGAATGGTGGACTTTTGTGTATTTACCGTTTCAGACAGCTGTGCTAGAAACCGCAGAAGATCCAACGTGTACATCCTAAAATCTGAAAAAACATCAGTTATAATCAAGGATTGTGAAGAGGAGAATCTCAGGTGCAGCAGGGATGCCTCGAAGGAGGAGCCTCCAACCAGAGGACCCCAGAGGACTCAGTTTGGTGCCCCCCGTACCTGCAGCATCCACATCAGAACTGGAGCAGACACAAGACAGCAAAGATCTCAGTAAGTGGGGAAATGAACCTGCAACTAAACACCACAGTGCATGTGCAAGGTTTCCACTGCAGAGTAGTGTTGTTCCCATACCAAAATTTTGACTTCGATACAATACCTGCCATAAATACCTCGATACTGAACCGATACCACGGCAAAAATCTAAAAAAAGAATCTGGAAAAGAGATGAATAATGGTCCAACTCGGTCTCTCTATGGTTTAATTTTCAGCAGCTTGCTCCTTTCCTGCTGTTTGAGCAAATTACTACAGAGCAAGTATGAGCACATCTCTTCTGTTAGCATATTGGCTTTTGCTTAACAAGCTACTTTTCTGTCCAACAGGGAACACATTAATGACTGAATTACACATTTAAAATACGATTTTATTTTAAACAAAACAAAACATGCCACTACATGGTATAAGCCATTACACTATGGTGGACAAACGTACGTCAGAGAACTGCAGTGAAGTATTAATAATAATAATTAATAATTAACAAAATATAATTGCCAAATTAAATAGCTACTGAACATGCTTTAACAAAAATAAATTTATTGCTTTCCTCGTGAACAATGAAATCCCAAATAAAGTCTCTCACAACCTCTGAACGTGTGCAATAGGTCACTTTTTTTAAATGTCCACCGAGAAATAATTATTAACAAAACGACATATATGCCATGACATTACAACAACTGATAGAATATTAAATAGCGTTTGCAAGTTATGCTTAAGTCAACATTACTAGCGTGAACAACATGCCCTTTCATAAGCTAACCAGTTGAGAATGATAAAGGCTTTATGGTATGAATAGCCTACAGTCGCTGTAGGGGAAAAAATGTTGTTTCATACACTCGATAAGAAAGGGGCTGGACCGTGTTTGCGGTGGGTCTCTCAAAAGTGAGAGAGAAAAGGGGGCGGTTGATGGGTTGTTTGGTGTTCTATGTTCCGAAGGGGTTTTATACAAGGTTTTTTGTATGTTGTGGTTAACCGGGGTTTTGACAGGCAGCGGGGCGGCACCTCCTCTTTCATTATTGTTTTCATTTTTCACCTCCCTCTATGCGAGTTATCATTTGACTATGGTCCACGTAAGGTATTTGTTAAATTATGGCTAATTGCATAAGGATAATATCCTGGAATGTGAACGGGTTACAAAATCCAGTGAAAAGGAAAAAATGTTTATCATACCTTAAGTCCCAACAAACCCATATAGCCTTTTTACAAGAGACCCACTTGACTGATTCAGAGGCCGCCAAATTGAAGAGAGACTGGGTCGGTCAAATATATCACAGTTCATATACAAGTAAAAAGCATGGTGTGGCTATTCTGGTTCACAAATAGTTACATTTTCTCATTATAAAAGAGCAAAAGGATGAACAAGGAAGAATGGTATTTGTGAAAGCTAAAATTGATGGGGAAAAAGTTAATTTATGTAACATTTATGCACCGAATATCGAGGATCCAACCTTTTTTCATGAAATAAATAAGTTAATAGGGGGCATACCTGATGGACACACTATTTTATCTGGGGATTTTAATTTAAGTTCTCGATGGGACCCTGGATAAAACCACCTCTTCTAATATTATACCGAAAGACAGGATGGCAATTAAACTCCTGATAAACGACCTGGGATTGATTGATCAGGGTAGCCGCGGGGTCTTAAAAGTCTTAAAAAAGTCTTTAAAAAAATTCCACCGATTTTAGGCCTTAAAAAGGTCTTAAATGTGTGTCACGGGTCTAAAATTTCATACAGAGGTCTTAAATTTCTCTGGTCTATTTTTCCCCCTCAACCGATCTGTAGCGAATTACGAGCAACGCAGAAAACGTGAACGAACCACAGCCCCTACGAACGTCAAACATGAATAACAGAGCGCGAACGTGTATATGGAGCATGCGCACACAGGTTTCGGCTAGCCTGACAGTTCGTGAGTACAGTGACAGTGCGCGTGAGCCAACCCGCCCGGCAGTTGTTTCTAAAATGGGAAAGTGTAAATTCAACCCGCAATGGATCAGTGATCCAAAATACAGCAGCTGGTTGCTCGCGGCCCCGGAGACTGACGTGGAGGCGAGATGTAAGTTTTGTCGTAAAAAAATCAAACTTACAACATTAGGTCACCTTGCCCTGGACTCTCACATGAGGAGCGCAAAACACGCCAAGCTAGCTCAAGAACGTCAACCGAGCATCACGATGTTCTGCAGGGGTGAACAGCGTCAAGTTATCGCGGCAACTTCTTCCACAGATGGCCAGCAACAACCGTGGCCGGCGGCAAAGCCAAGGGCACCGTCAGTAGGGTTTGGTGGCGCCCAGTCACTTCGGGCAGAGGTGCTCTGGGTGTTAAAGACAATTACAGACCACCACTCTTACAACTCTAACGAAGGCATTGGAACACTGTTCAAAGCTATGTTTAGCGATTCAGAAATTGCTGCTACATTCAGCTCGGGCAAGAACAAAACCGCATATATCACCAAGTTCGGCCTTGCCTCCTTCATCACCAAAGAGCTGGTTGAGGACGTCAATGCTGCACCCCGCGGATTCGTCGTGATGTTCGACGAAACAAAACGACTAAAAGCAAGCAAATGGACATCCACCTTCGGTATTGGAGTGGCGAGCGTGTAGCTTCCAGATACTTCGGATCTGAGTTTATGGGTCATGCCAAGGCTGTGGACCTCCTCAAACATTTCAAAGTAAGTTTTTTTTTTTAATTGAGCTTTAGCAAACTATAAGTGTGTTGCCGTAGTTATTATACTAACTGACACGTTCGTGTTATTAGTTTTGATCTTGTTTCATTTTGTGGGTGTTGTAATGTAACTAGTACTAGGCTAAGATGACAACAGTGCTTTATGTTACAAAGAAAATGGCGATGTATTTTGGTGTGCTACCGTGTATGTTTTGGTATGCTACAGCGTGCTTAATGGCTTATTTCTGTGACATGAGAGGTCAGTAGTGAATGTTGACGGCAGCTTTGTAAAACTCGTATGAATCGGTGAATCACAGGAGGACAACTTCTCTCGTTAGCGGTATTTATTCAGGACAAAACGCATGTTGACGTTGAGGATATTTAAGCGTTGTTTTGGCGGTATAAACTCTATAGTCCGTGAAAACGCTTTGTTTAATTCACAGGCTTCAAAGCTATAACACAATTAGCATTTTAGTCCGGGAGTGGTATTACTACTACCTTAGCTGTATTTTAAGTGGAGCACAGTTCAGTCATTTGACGCAATGCTGTTCGAGCAGCTATGTATTTACTGACGATTTATTGACATCTAGTGGTATTCTGTGGTATTACGTCTTTAGTCCTGAAATAATATTGAGCACATTTCATTCTTTTTCATTCTGCTTACTTACAACACAACATGGTGTTCATTTGTCAACCTTTTGAAAACCTTAGGGTCTGAATCAGCTGCTTGTCTAAATCAGTTGCTTTGAAAGTAGTTTAAACCTGCTGTTGTGTAAGTACATTGTGTTATTTGTATAATGATTTAATAATCTCAACTCAATCATCTCCAGGAATGTGTCACCACTCTCAATATGCGAAGGATGGTGTCCATATCCATGGATGGGCCAAATGTCAACTGGCGATTCTTTGAAATGCTTCAGCAAGAGCATGGTGATCTGTATGATGGGAAACAGCTGGCAGTGGTCGGGACTTGTGGCCTCCATACCCTTCACAACGCGGTCAGGGCAGGCTTCACCTCCTGGCAAATGGAGAAGATATTGAGAGCCATAAGCACCCTCTTCCTAAATGTTCCGGCGCGAAGGGAGGATTTTGAGGCTGTGACGGGAACAACAACTTTCGCCCTACCCTTCTGTGGGCACAGATGGGTTGAAAACCTGCCAGTCGCTGAAAGAGCCTTGCAAATATGGCCCAGCGTTGTGAGATATGTTACAGCTGTTCAGAAAAAGGAAGTGCCTAATCCAGCCACGTCATCATATGACACCATCGCGGTTGCAACAAAAGATCCCCTCATCACAGCCAAGCTGGAGTTCTTCACTGCCATTTGTCGCAATGTCACCCCATTCCTCATAAAGTACCAGACAGATGCGCCGGTCCTGCCTTTCATTGCACACGACTTGGCAGAACTTCTAAAGGTGATTCAGAATTTTTTATGCATGTTTAAATGTGAAACTGTTTAAATGTCTTTGTTGTAGACATAGTAGTACATCAACTAAGCTTTTTTTGTCATGCTTTTACTTATTTGCAGAGCCTGCTGAGGAGATTCCTGAAAATGGACAGCCTCAGAGATGCCACTCCTGCACAACTAGTCCATCTGGATGTCACCACAAAGGAGGCTAGTTTGCCTATGAGGGCCATTGATATCGGCATAGGAGCGGAGAATGCCATTAAGGTACTTATGGGTCAATGTTTATCCACAATCCAGATATACTGTGTTTCAGTTACAGTGCTGCTCATATGTTTACATACCCTTTCAAAAATGGCTACAAAACTAAACATTCTACCATTCTATTATATTCTATGAAAACTGAGCAGCGCTATAGTCATGGAAATGTAACTTTGTAGTCACAAGAACCAAAAACATTCCTTTCTTTGGTGTTCTCAATTGGTTCACAGGGTTAATTGGGGGAGATGAGAGTTACTTTTACTTAGTTACTTCTCATTTTCTGTTAGGGACTTAAGAAACAGGCCGCTGGAGAACTTTCCATTCTTCAGTTCAGAAAGGAGTGCATGGAGGGCTTAATCAAGATAGTGAAGAAGCTGCAGGAAAAAAGCCCATTGAAGTACCCGACAGTGAGGCAGATGAGTTGCCTTGATCCAGCCAAAATGTACACCTCTCCTGAAGTGTGTCAAAGGCAGATGAAGGGCCTCGTCAGGCAGTTTATCCAGGACAAGCAGGTGGATGGAGGAATTGCTGCTGGTACATTATCTCCTTTCATCATTTAAAAATACTTTCTTAAAATGAATTAGAATAGGGAGAAGAGTAAACTTTATTAATCCGCAAAGGGAAATTAAGGTACCTTGCTGCCACGCAGGGCGGTTATATTTAACCCTTTCTTGTGTATTGTGCATTTTTTCATTTCTCAGGTGACTTAATCATCCAGCAGTTTTCCCAGCTGACATTGGATATCAGGGACAGGGAGGAGTTCCTTACCTACAACCACTTAGAGAAGCGACTGGATGTTTTCCTACATTCTCACCTCAGCTGTTCCTATCCTCAGCTGTGGGCATTCATTCAGAAGCTTCTCCTCCTCTCTCATGGGCAGGCCACCGTGGAACGAGGATTCTCGGTGAACAAAGAGGTGGAAACTTCCAACATTCTGGAAGACACTGTTGTGGCACATAGAATAGTGTGCGATTATGTGGCACGACATGGAGGTGTCCTGCAGGTCCCCTTGACGCAGGGACTTCTGTCCTCGGTCGTTTCTGCAAGGAGCAGGTACCGAATTCATCTCGACGCGGAAAAACAGAAAAAGGCATCCGAAGCTCAAGGGGCGAAACGTAAGGTTATTGAGGAGCAATTGCAGGTCCTGAAGAAGAGGAGGTTGTCCACCCAGGTAATCTCAGACAACCTGGCCAAGGATGCCGATAAATTGGCAGAGCAGGCCGAAGGAAAACAAGGAAGCAAAATGGCCGAACTGATCGTGAAGTCAAATGCTTTCAGAAGGAGTCACAGAGAAAAACAAACTGAATTGAATACTATAGATGAAGAAATTGTTGCCAAAAAAGAGGAGCTCGGAAACTTGAAGGTGTAATTTGATTAGTTGTTTTTACATGCCCTCTTCTCCTATTCTTATCTATTTTTTAATGAAATGTCTGAATCTACCAAGTTGAAGGTAAGAGATTGTTACATGATGTAAATGAAATGTCTGAATCTACTGAGTTCTCTGACTAGTCTATGTATGTTGAGTGTACTGTGCATGGGTACTAAGCTTGAACCAAATACCCTGTGATTGTGTTCCACCCATAATACCTGTAGAACACCTTGGATTACATTATTAAATTGTGTCTTATTAAATTGTGTCTGGATCATAATTTCTAAAATAGGCTAGTAGTGCACTTAAAGCTGTCCAAAAGTGGTGCCAATTTAGCAGACTCAGTGTGCTGCAAGTGTGCTGAAGTACCGCTTTAGTAGTGCTCAAGCGCACTAATAATGCAATGAAGCGCATTTTAAATCGCCGAAAATATTGTACTTTGTACTAAGTACAGTAGTCAAAAGTACACTTTAAGCATATGTGTTTTTTTACCTGTGTTTTCAATTACTTGACCTATCCACAATATGTACAGTGACTGCTCTGCATGACCTGTGAAATAACATATTTTAAACTGATTTGTGTACGTGGTGTTTTGTGTCCTAGAGGGGATCGAACCCCCCAGGGTCGCGACCCCAGTCTTAATTTTCATTTTTTGTGGTCTTAAAAAGTCTAAAAAAGGTCTTAAATTTCATGTGGTCAAACCTGGGGATACCCTGTTGATATATGGAGGCTGGTCAACCCGAGACAGAGACAATATACATTTTATTCCCATAATCACAGATCTCACTCTTGGATAGATTATTTTCTGATTGGAAAGGATCTGGTAGAGAGCATCTCAGACTGTACAATAGGACCCATAGCACTGACTGATCATGCTGCAGTGCAGCTAGATATAGTAATGAAGTCAGATGGTGTAAGGAAAAATAGGTGGAGGCTAAATGTATCGTTATTACAAGATCCAGAATTTAATAGTTTATTAGAAAATTAACTTGATCATTTCTTTCTGGTAAACACTGGGTCAACAGAGAAGTTTGTGACTGTTTGGGAGGCCTCTAAGGCCTTTATAAGAGGGAAAGTTATTGCCTATTCAAGCACGAAAAAAGAGAGCGAATACAACAGTTAAAAGATCTTGAATCCCAGCTTAAAGAATTGGAGAAATCACTGTCTGAGAAACACTCTGACCCATGGTTGAAAAAGGTATGTGATTTGAAATTTCAAATAAATGAACTATACAACAAAAAAGCTGAGTATGCACTATTTAGGGAAGCTACTGGCCAGACAATTACATCAAAAGGAGGCCAGTTATGCTATACCAGCTGTTAAAAATGAGAAAGGTGAATTGGTTGGCCCAATTCAATCCCTGGGCCCAGAGCGCATCAGAAATCTCAACATACCCAGGCTTCTTTAATATGGAGGGAAGGGGCTGCCAAACTAAAAAGGTAAACAAATTGAGAGATAAAGCGTTTGGAGGTGGGAGGTTTGGACATTAGGTCATAAAAGATGTGTTGCTCAGGCAAAGTTTCAAAGTGAGGGATCGACTGCCTAACAAAATTTCTGACTTGCAAGTATCAGAAAAAATGGCTGGAAGGGAGACCGAATTTTGCCTGCAACTGTGCAAAAGACGCAAAGTGGTCGTTAATGTAAAGATGAATGATGGCAGTCAAGCCTTTGTTGGACCACTGTAAAAAAGCAGCATCCATTGTGCCTGGTTTAAAACAAGGGTTCTGACAAATAGGGGCGTAGGTAGACAGTCCGGGGAGATTTAACACACCCTTTATCTGTTTCAGAATCTTCAATGTATTACGCATTACAAAATCATCCTTGAAACATCTAAAAGGGAGATTTAGTTTTGAGAATAGGATGGCCGCTAGGGAGGCACCTGCGTGCACTGAAGCTGCCCGAGTCTCTGTTACAGGCCAACTGGGGCAGAGGGAATCTCTCTGCTCGGCAGCAGCACCGGGGTGACTCCAACAAACCAATGCTCTGTCATTACAGGCCCAATAGTAATGGCGGAAGACAGGGAGGCTGAGACCTCCCTCGGTTGTGGGTTTGTGTAGGTGAGCCTTAAGGCTCTAGCATGGTTGCCGCGTCTGCTAGCGCGAGCGGTGTTGATGACGTCACGATTTCGTGCCCGCCATGTATAGTGGCGCAAGTCGTTGCGCCAGTAGTTGCAATTTTCTCCGTCACAGAGGTGGCGCTGCTACGTGACGGTTACCTCTACTCTACAACCACGAAAGTGGAGAAGAAAACAATGCCGCTGTCAAGAGCAAGAATACTGTAATTAATGATACTGCTGCAGTTTTCGGATCATTTTAAGTTTTTTAATTCAGTTAATAGAGGTGAAGGTCTGAAGCCCCCGGCATCAACAGAGTCTCTGCCCTCTTCTTTGCCTTCACGTATCTGTCCCGTAGCTGCTACCACACATTCTTACAGAACTCTCCCTCTTTCCCCAAAGTTCTGCCCATCTCTGTGCACGAGTTTCGGGAGTTTACGTGCTCCCTGTGCTGTTTCACTGCAGTTTCGTACAGCTGTCTGTACAAACGCACCTCCTCACTGAGCCTGGTCTCACATCGGTCCATCCGGTTTTTCGTTAGTGGCGCCGCCAAGTTACAAAAATCGACTGGTGCACGACAACGCGCTGCGCCGTCTGTTCAAGGGAAGCGCCAGGCCTGAAACGTCATTTTGACGTCACGGTGAGACACCGAAATGAAATAGCAGCAGAGTTCGATAGATTGGTGGAATACATAACATTTAGCAGCCGACGGGTATTGGAGAAGGCGAACCTATCTGGTATAAAGCCTGTCTGATCGGGGTGGATTAATGTGCCAACATGTTCATTAAATCGGCTAGTCAAAACTTTTGCAACAATCTATTGGTCACTGTTTGGGAGACTTAAAGGGCGGTAAGACCCGACATTAGTGCTGTCCCTGTCTTTTTTAAGGAGAAGGCAAATATGAGCATCATACACGCTACTGGGAAGGATTCCATCTTTCACAGAGCAATTTATCATTCGAAGAAGAAGAGGGGCAATTATATCAATGTGTTTTTTATAAAATTCTATTCCAAAGCCATCAGGGCCACAAGCTTTACCATTGGGAAAGGAGCGAATGGCCGTTTTTATTTCCTCTAGTGTGAGGTCAGAATCCAATTCAAGCTTAGCGGCTTCATTAAGAGTTGGAATGTTCAAAGAGTTGAAAAAATTATCAAGGTCAGAGTCAGTGGGGTTAGATTTGGAGGTATACAGCTAACTGAAAAAATCTAAAAATCTGTCATTAATAAGTTTGGGATCAGTTATCAATTGTCCAGTGGCAGAGGAAATTTTGTGTATTGCCCTGTCTGCCTGTATGCCTTTTAACTGCCTAGCAAGTAATTTGTCAGGCTTATCTCCTAGCTCAAAGTGCTTTTGCTTAAGTTTGCGTATATAATTTCCAACCTGAGGGTGTCTTCATCATTTGTATTGCGGTAAGTGTCCTCCAATGCTGCCAAGTCAGCCTCAATAGCTGCAAGATGCCTCAGCTAGGACCTTTTTAATGGAGGATTGATATGAGATGATATGACCCCGTAGAACTACCTTAAATGACTCCCATAATACTGAGTCAGAGACTGCCCCGTTATCATTAGTCAAAGTCATTCAATGCTTTATCTGAGTTTAGAGAGGGATTAAATTTCCAGTTGTATGAAGGTGTGTGGAGGTTAAAATTAATTGGAATTGAAAGAGGAGCATGATCCGACACTAAAATACTATGGTATGTTGAACTGAGTGTGTGCGAGATTAGTTTAGAGTCTACTAAGAAGTAGTCAATTCAGGTAAAAGTACCATGTACAGGAGAAAAGAAAGAGTATTGTCTCTCAAGGGGGTGCTGAAGCCTCCAAATATCAACTAAATCGAGCGATTTCACCAAATCATTGAGGACTGGCACAGATTTCAACGTTGGGGCAGTTTTTTTGGAAGACCTATCCAAATGAGGGTCAAAATGGCAATTAAAGTCGCCCCCAATGATTATATTATGAGTATTGTATTTGCACAAAGATTGAAAATCTTACTGAAAAAATCAGGGCAGTCAAAATTAGGGGCATAAATGTTTAAAAGAGCTAACGGAAAAGAATTGATTGCACCAGTAACAAGGACATATCTCCCATCTGGGTCCGTTGTTATGGAATTGAATACAAACGGGATAGTTTTGCGGATAAGGATGGCAACCCCTCTCGCCTTAGATGAGAAAGCGGATTGGTATACTTGTGACACCCATAAAGATCTCAAACGTCTCTGCTCTGTAGGTTGAATATGGGTCTCCTGCAAAAGAATTATGTCAGATGACAAGGATTTTAAATGCGAGAGTACTTTCCCCCTCTTAAGTGCCTTGCCAAGACTTCTACAATTCCAGGAAGTAAAAGTAATAGGACCCTGCCTGGTGAGGTGACTATCCTGCATTTAGGAAACAGAAGGACAGAAAATAAAGGCTGACATGACAATAAACTGGCAGTTTGATACACACAAAAAACCCCAGAACATGCCAAAAGCCACAACAAGAACTAAGTGGCAGAACCCTCTGTCCATTGCGAAGGCTGCCGGGTAACAGAGACGACTAAACCGCACAGAAATAAACTTGCCTATACTAAGAGCACAGTGAGCACCTCCAAAATGTAGATTAATAACAGAAAGGTGCACCTATAGGAGCATAGTTATAACAAACAGTCGCTTAAGCCCATACTTGAAATGTTTGAGGGAGTGAAACATAGGTAGATCAATCATAGAAAAGAAAAATGGATCAAAATCGTACTGGGGTAAACAAGGTTGGGCTAAACATTTTAAGTAATGGATTAAAAAAATAAAAATCGCGGTGGGGTATCTACACCATGTAAAATAGGGGAAAAAAGAACCCAGTGACATATTTCATATTTTCAATGCCGATACACTTAGACATTAAGAATGACGAAATGCTTAACCACAGCATCAGTTGTGAAACTGCATTAAATGCAGAGTATATACATCTATATGGGAAGCTTTATCAGTCATGTTTTATCAACTAGTGAGATGGCAAACCGTTCAGCGTCAGCTGAGTTGTTGTGGACAACTTGGAGTTTGGCTGGAAAACGAAGGGAGCACTTAGCGCCTGCATCCATAAGCCTCTTCCTCATGGCGCCGAAGGCCTGGCGCAGGGATGATACCTCAGCTGTGTAGTCGGGGAATATGGAGACCCTCTCACCTTGGTACTGTAGCGGGGCTTGTTGGCGGCTGAGTCGGAGGATACTGAGCAGGTCGCTGTCATTATGGATTCTTGCAATGATGATCCACGGTCATTCGTTAGCGAGATGCTTCGGCCTCAGTTCTGCGGTGGGCCCAATCGATTTTGACGGGCTTGGAGAAGCTCAGGTATCAGCCACGAGACAAACTCAGTTGGACGACCGTTTTCTTCTCGCTCTTTAATGCCCACTATCCTGACGTTAAGCCTACGAGAGTGGCCCTCCAAGTCATTCACTTTAGCTTTGAGGAGCCCGTTAGCCGTTGATAAATCCCTGCATGTGGCCTCCAGCACTGCGATGCGGCTATCGGTGGCGAAGAGAGCCTCATCCATGTCGTCCAGGTGGTACTCAGCTTCGCGGTGTTCTTTTTGAAGAGTGGATAGGCATGCTTCGATTGAGTCAAGGCGCCCCTCCATCGACTTCTTCAGGTCATCCACAAGCGCGCAAATCTTGACGAGCTCAACGCCATGGCTAGCAATAGCGGCTAATATAGCATCGGTGTTAGCAGCAGACGGGCTCGCCTGGGATGTCATCTTTTTGCCCTCGTCCTTCTTAGGCATAGCGTAAAATCAAAGTGCAACCGATTACGATGCAGGACGGCGACAGGGCAGCAAAAAAGATAATGTTCAGGTGCAGTAGTTTAAGAAAATGGAGGTAGCGGCACGGAGTTAAGGAAAAACACGTCTACTCCATTGCAGCACACGAGCGCCCCCCCGAGCAGCAGCTTTCTGAATGAGCTCCATGGCAGAAGCCGGGGCGCCAGCAAGGAGCGAGTTACTCCAGCAGTAGTCCAGGCGGGAGATGCCCAGAGCCTGGATGAGCACCTGTGCTGCCTTGTCGGTGAGGAAGGGGCGAATCCTCCGGATGTTGTAGAGGAGGAATCGGCAGGAACGAGTCACTGATGCGATGTTTGGCAAGAATGACAGTTGGTCGTCCAGGGTCACACCCAGATTCCTCGCCAGTCCGAGTTGACGTCACCACGGAGTCATCCATGGTGATTAGTGATACTTCAATAGACAAACACATTTGACGCAGAAGGCAACAGGTCCAAGAGGGAAACTCGGATATTCCTCTGCGCAGCGACACTCTCCAGCTCCTCCTGGGGGATCCTGAGGTGTCACCAGGCCAGATGAAATGTATAACCCTTCCAGTTCTGGTTCTGCCCCGGGGCCTCCTACCAGTTGGACGTGCCTTAAGAACCTCCAAAAGGAGGTGACCAGGAGGCATCCTAACCAGATGGACCACCTCAGCTGACAGCAATGCTGTTTGTTCCCCTTTTCTTTTCATCACATGTTAAACCTTAGAATTCGAAGAGGCTCCACTTTATTTTTCACAACTTTAATCATGCACTCTTTACATACAGCACATTTTCTCTGCAATCAATAACTGATCAAATTCAATTCAATTAAAAAATACTTTATTTATCCCAGAGGGAATTTAAATGTTGATGTAACTCAATTAAATCAAGGAGTTATTATAGATGCTGATGGCTGTGGGCAGGAAAGATTTCCTGTAGCGGTCCGTTTTGCATCCAAACTGAAGAAGCCTTTGACTGAAGAGACTCTGTTTTCTCATGGAGAGGATGTTCAGGGTTGTCCATAATTCTCTTGATTTTATGCAAAATCCTTCTTTGCATTATTGTCTCCAGAGGTTCCACAGCCGTCCCCAGAACAGAACCAGCCTTCCTTATCAGGTTGTTGAGTCTTTTTAGGTCCCTGGTTCTGATGCTGCTGCCCCAACAGATGACGCAAGAGGAAATGACGCTCTCAACAACAGACGTAGAAGATCTGCAACATCTTGTTGCAAACCTTGAAGGACCTTAGCTTCCTCAAGAAGTACAGTCTGCTCTGTCCTTTCTTGTAGATGGCTTCACTGTTGTGTCTCCAGTCCAGTCTGTTCGAGGTCTTGCGCGAGGACACTGAAAGATCAATCCTGCCAGTCTCCAAGTTGGAGGACAGACTTTCTACCTGCTGAACCACAGCTGTTCCACAACATACAGCTGTGACAACATACAGCATAAATCACTCATGTTGTCTCAGTTGTATTAATTTTGTATATTTAATTTCTCATTTTTTGCTTGTTTTTGTTGAAACGGACCAGCAACATTTTGAATAACACTCAAGCTGTTGAGGAGCAGGATAAATGCTTTTAAACTAAGTTGTGTGTTGTAATATAATGTATATTTGTGTTTCCTGCAGATGTTAAGCAGCTGTTGGTGATTAAAGAAGAGGCTCCCTGGAGCTCCAGTGTGGACCAGCAGGACCCAGCACTCGTCCAAATTAAGGAGGAAGAGGAGGACCCCTGGAGCTCCAATGTGGACCAGCAGGACCCAGCACTTGTCCAAATTAAGGAGGAAGAGGAGGACCCCTGGAGCTCCGGTGTGGACCAGCAGGACCCAGCACTCGTCCAAATTAAGGAGGACCCCTGGATCAATCAGGAGGAAGAGCAGCTTCATGGGCAGGAAGAGACTGATATCACCAGGCTCTCGCTCACTGATGTCACTGTAAAGAGTGAAGATGAAGAGAAACCTCAGCCCTCACAGTTTCATAAAATAAAGACTCCAACCAGCTCAGCTGAACAGATGAAAACAGAAACTGATGAAGAGGAATATGAAGGACCAAAACCAGCCAGAAACCCAGATCCACACGGTCATTTACAACCAAATATTGATGACAAGACGTCAGACTCTTCTGAGACTGAAGTCAGTGATGATGATTATTGGCAGAAATCTGGACCTGAAACAGAGGACAGTTACAAACATTCGGGACAGATGATGGTACTTGAGTCAAGTGTAAAACATGATGTCGTTTCTGACGCTGCCAAAATATCCTTCAGCTCCTCTGACAGTGGTAAAAAGTTTGTTAATAAGACAAGAGTCCACACAGGAGAGTTTTGTTGCACTGTTTGTGATAAAACCTTTTGTAGGCAAGGAACTCTTTTAAAACACATGAGAGTCCACACAGGGGAGACACCCTTTGGCTGTGATGTTTGTGGGAAAATATTTCGTCAGCGAGGAAATCTTTCAAAACACATGACTGTTCACACAGGAGAGAAGCGATTTAGCTGTGATGTTTGTAGGAAAAGATTTCGTGAGCGAGGAAAACTTTCAAGGCACATGACTGTTCACACTGGAGAGAAGCCATTTAGTTGTGATGTTTGTGGGAAAAAATTTCGTTTACGAGGAAATTTTTTAAAACACATGACTGTTCACTCAGGAGAGAAGCCATTTAGCTGTGATGTTTGTGGGATAAGATTTCGTGAGCGAGGAAATCTTTCACAACACATGACTGTTCACACAGGAGAGAAGCCCTTTAGCTGTGATGTTTGTGGGAAAAGATTTAGTCTGCGAGGAACTCTTTCAAGACACATGAGAGTCCACACAGGAGAGAAGCCATTTAGCTGTGATGTTTGTGGGAAAGGATTTCGTGAGCGAGGACATCTTTCAAAACACATGACTGTTCACACAGGCGAGAAGGCAGTTTGTTGTGATGTTTGTGGGAAAAAATTTCGTGACGGAGGAACTCTTTCAAGTCACATGAGAGTCCACACAGGAGAGAAGCCATTTAGCTGTGATGTTTGTGGGAAAAGATTTTGTGACCGAGGGAATCTTTCAAGACACATGACTGTTCACTCAGGAGAGAGGCCATTTAGCTGTGATGTTTGTGGGAAAAGATTTCGTGACAGAGGATTTCTTTCAAAACACATGACTGTTCACACAGGAGAGAAGCCATTTAGCTGTAATGTTTGATGAAAAAAATTTAGCCGAAAGGTGGATATGGTCCTGGACTAAAAAATCTGACTGGAAGGTGTATATCTTAATGAGCAATGGAGTCTAAAGCGTGTTTTCTCCTACTGTGGCTTTTCTCTGCCTTCCCTCTGGTCTCCAACTTGGACTCAATGTATCAGAGAGTTTCTTCTGCAGTGGAGCGACCCCGTCAGTTCCTCCTCTGGATCTAATCTTTCCAAGCCTGGATTCCTTTACTGATTATAGGGAAGGCGATCAGAAAGACTTTAATGCTCCGCTACGAAAAACTAGGAAGCAGGGCAGACGTGGCGGGTTACTCCAACGCCTGCGGAGACAGTCGCTCTCTCACATTCCACTACTGTCCATCATCCTTGCTGACGCACAGTCTCTCCGTAATAAACTTGATGAACTCCAAGCCCAAGTTCGATTTCAACATGAATTCAGAAATGCATGTTTACTGGCGTTTACTGAAACTTGGCTTTCGGATGGTCTCAAATGTGGAAATGTTCATTGATGGATTTGGTGAGCCGGTTTGATAAAACTGACTGGGACATGTTCAAGGATTCATGCAGTGATATTGATGAGCTGACTGACGTTGTTAGTAGCTATGTGGCTTTTTGTGAAGACTGTGTGATTCCAAAAAAAGTCAGTAAAAATATTTCCAAAATAGCAAACCCTTGTTGTCAAAATCTTTGAAAAACCTGTTAAACAAAAAGAGGAAGGCATTCCGAGATGGTGACCTTTTTATAGAGGTGAACCTGCTTAAAAGGGAGATTAAGAATGAAATAAAAAAAGGCAAAATTATATTACAAGGAGAAGCTGGAAATAGAACTTGCCAACAACAGATTGGGCCCTGTTTGGAACGGTTTAAAAACAATTGTTGGCTCAGAGATCAAGTGCAACAAAAAGGTGGCTCTTCCTGGTTTTAATTCTGATAACCAATTGGCACATGAGTTCAATAAGTTTTACCCCAGGTTTGACTGCCTTGATCTTAGCAATGACATTTTAAATCTGAAAAACAAACTTTTCTGTTCTGGTCATACTCCTTTTGATGTTGTATCTGTGGCCAAATATTTTTAATATTCTAAAGTTGGAAAAAGCCCGGGTCCTGATAATATAAGTGGTCAGCTGCTCTCCTCCTGTGCGGAACAGTTGGCTCCCATTTTTTTTATCATATCTTTCAGCTGTCATTTAACCAACAGAAGGTGCCAAGGTGCTGGAAGCAGTCCATAGTGATACCTGTGGCTAAGACCAGCCACCCTAAAGCTTTTAATGATTTTAGACCTGTGGCACTGACTTCCCTTGTCATGAAATCTTCTGAAAAATGGATAAAGAAAGTTCTATTTATTAAGACTGGACACCTACTTGACCCTTTACAGTTTGCCTACAGGGCCGGTCGTGGAGTTGAGGATGCTACTGCCACCTTATTAAACTGGGTTTTTAAACATCTTGAAGGTAACAAAAACCATACTAAGCTGATATTTGCGGATTTCTCATCTGCTTTTAACACAATCCAGCCCCACATTCTGATTGATATGCTTCTTAACATTTTTCATTTAGATTGTAATACCGTGGGCTGGATTCTATAACTTTTTAACATCCAGAACACAGAGATGGAGGGTGAATGGATGCATGTCGGAAGAGATGACATTATCCACTGGGTCTCCCCAAGGCTGCGTCCTCTCCCCTCTTCTCTATATTTTCTACACCAACGATTGCTGCAGTCAGGAAGAGAATAGATTCATTTTCAAATTTGCTGACGATTCGGTAATAGTCAGTCTTTTACATGATGACAAATATGCCTATGGTCCTGTGGTCAATGAATTTGAAGTCTGGTGCGACAATGCTTTTCTCCAGTTAAATGTACAGAAAACTAAGGACAAGTGCTTTGATTTCAGAAAAAAAAAAACATAACACCAATCAAAAAACAGTAATCAAAGGTCAGATAGTAGACATCGTCAGAAATTCCAAATATCTTGGGCCTATTCTGGATAATAATTTAAATTTCAACTTCCATTCAAAGGGGCAGCAACGACTGTATTGTCTGAGAAAACTACCACATCCATTTCCACCGGTCAAACCGCTGATGGCCCCTCTCCCGCAAAATAGACCTAAAAGCGACAGGTGTTTTGAAAGAGAGACTTTTTCATTTGATTCAATTCTATATGATGGAATATGCAGAAAGAATAGAATTAGGCTGAAAGGTCTATTGCTTTATAGCGTACTTAGGTCGTGCATCATGTTTTTGAAAAGTAAGTAAGTAATGTAACTAATTACTTTTGAAAATAAGTAAAGTAACTGGATTACTTTCTTGGAGAAGTAATCAGTAACTACTATTTCCAAGTAACTTGACCAACACTGGCCCGATATACGTACACCATGGATGTATTATATTATCTGGATACCGGGCCGCAAAATGGCCGCCGTTTATTTCAATGGAGTTGCTCGCTTGGCGTATACGCCGAAATAGTTCCTGACTTCCGGGTTTACTTCTGCGTTATGCTGCCCATAGAGAATGCGTAGTAGAGTCACCTCCCATGATGCTTTGGGGCCTCCCATCATGCCCCGGGGCGATGAGGACGTGCACGTACATACACATCACAGTGCACGTACACAGCTGTGACGTCACGCTGGGAAAAGAGACTTTTCTGGGACGGATAAAAAGTCCATGACTTAAAAATATAGAATACAAAGATTAGTAAATATCAGCGGTTACAGCTGGAGGCGTCCTGGGAACAGTTTTACAGGCATCTCTTTTACTATTGCGGTCTATAGGAAAAATGCTTTTTGGGCCACAGGGGATTTTTTCTGTCACAATACCACGAGTAGCCACTGGGGAAAATTGGCGTGCTGGCTGAGAGGCGGCGCCGTATCCACTTATAAAGCTGAATTTATAGTTGAAGTGTCGCTCACGGCGCTGGCGGCCCATGACATCAATATGACGTTTCAGGCCTGGCGCTTGCCTTGAAAAGACAGCCAGCGCGTTGTCGTGCACGTGTTGATTTTTGTAACTGCGCGTGCTGACAACGAGAGACCGGATGGACCAACTCGAAAACAAGCTGACGGTTGTGTCATGTAAAATACTTTGTGCAATTATTTGTAAATAAATTATGTCGTTAGGAATTTGCTGTTGTTTCATTCACTGGTATTCACTGGCAGCGGCGTTGAGTATTAGCACTATATAAAACCGATCTATTATTATTATTATTATTATTATTATTGCATCCTGAAAGGTAACAATAATTCCCAAGTGTGTCCATTGAAGCACACTATTTAATAACAAACAAAGAAAGAAAGGGCAACACAATACACTTAAAAGTCCTAAAGCAATATTCTAAGTCAGGGGTGCTCACACTTTTTCAGCATGCGAGCTACTTATAAAATGACCAAGTCACATATATTTATTTTTAACATATTTATTGAGGATTCTTTATGAACAATGTATGTTGATGTACCTTGCGTATCCGCATGAGCAAATATTGCACAACACAATTTAATTAACTATGAACATTTTATGTGAAAGTGCCTAAACAAACTAAAACCTGTTCCCTCTGAAACACGTTAGGCCTTGATAATTAATAAATAAATCATTAATAAATAACTGAACAATTAAGAACGAAGAAGAATTGCTTGGTATTTTCTTTGAGAGTGTGCTTGGTGTAATAAAGAGGGTGCTTGTGTTAGTTCAGGTGTTTTTATTCAAGAAAAGTAGTTTTTGCACAGTAGAAGGGCTCAAACGTTTTTTTTGTTTTTTTTAGACAATTTCTCCAGCTTTGGAAAATACTCTGTCACAGGGAACAGAGGAGGCTGGAGTGGCAAGGAACTGTTTGAGTCGAAATATTCCCACACTTTAAAACGCTTCCTCGACTGTTGCTCCCTGACAGAATAATCTGAAACTACGGATATCAAAAAACGAGAGCTGTTTGTAACATATAATACGTGTAGAACGGGGACATGAACCGGGGCTTCAGCCATCTTGAATACACTCAATCGCGCCAAATGTTCAAAGCAGTCAGCTGACTCGGTCTGAATGAAGCAGTGAAGTGGTTCAAACGTCATCAGTGACGTCACATGAAGCAAGCTCCGGCCCACTGCTTCACTATAACTACCCTGTCGAGTTTGAAGCGTGCTTCGAAGCTTCGGTGTTGGAAGTAACATCACTAGTGGCGCTAGTCGATGCGCCAGTAGTAGTAATTTTCTCCGTCACAGAGTTGTCGCTGCTCCGTAAAGGTTACTACTCTACAACGCCGAAAGTCGAGAAGAAAACCATTTAGAACAACAGAGTTACATCTGCAGCACATTCATTTGATAAAATACACAAGTAGATCACATGGACTGGTGCTTTAATAACGTGGCAGTGATACTGATCATCTCATTAATCTGTTGTTCACAGTGAAAAGAAGACGGACGGTTTGTATTTCTTTTTCTTTTCTGATCATATTTTTCTAATAAACCTATGTTCCTATTTTTTACTTGCCCACTCTGCTCATAGTACACAATGTATGTCCCTGAATGGTCCAAGACTTTGAAATAGCATTACTGGTTAGAACTGGACTGAATAACAGGGACAGATGAGGCTTCTCTGCCTTGTCAGATAGGTCTGTTACATTACATACACGCCTAAAAACAACGGAGAACGGAGATACCGCGAGAGCTCTTACTCGAGTCCAGCGGGTCCTTACTTTACATGAAATGTGAACTGAAGATTTATCCTTTTTTTCCTTGTTCTTCCAATGAAAAAAAATCGGGCTAACGTGTAACTTGGAGTCTGATAGGAATATATAACAGTGATACATCACCAATTATTTCTGTGTGTGATTCAATTGCTAAAAAGTCAATAAAATGTGCAACACCTAAATGGGCACAGACTTCTCTAAGGGTTCATGAATACTGAGGTTGAACCATGTTGACTGTCTTGCTAATTGTTAGGCTGAAAATACAGTTTCTATTTCACCTCGCATTCACATAAGCAGCTGTGTCTGTTGTCAAAGTAACTACTTCCTGTGTAGTACACTTGTTACCGGAGGATTCCATAAGGGGACGCACCTGATCACTCAGTCCGAAAGATGCTGCCATATTTACAGGATGTGGTTTTAAGAAGGACCTTGTGGGGATACTACGCGTAGTAGTATTTGTAGCTGCACTTACGATACGAGGTAGCTCAAGTAACAAGAACGTGAAAGTTATTTCAACATGTACAGTTCAAATTACAGCACAGTAGGTTTTTGTAACCATCTCTAAGCCACTGTTTAGGTTTAAACACCCCCCTCAGTAAGACTGAGACTGCAGCCAGTAATAGAACAAATTAGCAATTTAATTTAAGAAATGTGTAAATTATTGATCATTCCATAGGGTACATTTAAAGATAAACAAGTCGTCACCCCCAGACAATCCTATGGAAGGTTTCTCAATTGGTGGAGTTTATGTGAAAACGTGCAACAGTGATTTGAAATTATTGCTATGTTTTAGTAATCCTCATAGACATTAAGCTTTTACTACACAACCTCTGCCAAACCAACAGAGAGCTGTGCATCTGTAGGAAAATAGTGACTCAAACTTCTGAGTGAAAAGCCAAGACTGTGAAGGGCTTACTCTTTTTTTTTTTGGGCTTTTCATGCCTTTAATGTTAGGACAGTTTGAGAGTGACAGGAACCAGGAGGCAGAGAGACATGCAGCACAGGGCTGCTCGGTGTGGGAGTCGAGCTGGGGCCAGCTGCAGTGAGGACTGTAGCCTCTGTGCATGGGGCGGCTGCTTAAACCACTACGCCACTGACCGCCCTGGCTTACTCTTTCAGACTTCAAATAAATTCCTCTCACACTCCAATGATGTGCATATTAAGTTAATTAGTGGGAAGAGGAATATCGGAGTTACCCTCCTGGACCTGTTGCCTTTTGCGTCAAATGTGTTTATCTATTGAAGTATCACTAATAATGTGGCAAAAGTGTTGTTTTTGTAAGCAAATTTAATACTGACGACCTCTCTGCAGTGAAAACCTTGCACATGCGCTGTGATGTTTAGTTGCAGGTTCATTTCCCCACTTACTGAGATCTTTGCTGTCTTGTGTCTGCTCCAGTTCTGATGTGGATGCTGCAGGTACGGGGGGCACCAAACTGAGTCCTCAGGGGTCCTCTGGTTGGACGCTCCTCTGTCGAGGCATCCCTGCTCCACCTGAGATTCTCCTCTTCACCATCCTTCTTTATAATAGATTATAAATTTTTCAGATTTTTAGGACGTACACGCTGTATCTTCTGCTGTTTCGAGCAGAGCTGTCTGAAACGGTACAAAATTACACAAATGTCCACCATTCAGTCAATTATCCATTAAAACAACTTTTCAAGTTAATTTCTGTGTCTGTAGAATAATTATTTCACTGTGATGACTCACCTGTTTGTTCCACTAGAAGCAGTCGATGCTGTGGGATCTCTCTGACAGCTTGAGAAACAAACAGAAACATAAAGAAAATCAGAGCTACATGACACAGTCACATACCTCTGTTATACATACTGTTACGTCTTCAAGTGATGGAGGCAGCAGTTGTGGCCACTTCAGCGCTCTGTCCACAGGTTACTCGAATGTCAGTAGTCAGAGCTCCAACTCTAATTTGTTTAAAATAAGCAGGCTGAAAGTGTTTTTTCATAATGTGGCTGATCTCCACAGTTACCAAGGCTTTTGGGGAAGATAATCTTTTCTTAGGAGGGGCTAAAATAGTGGCAGTGACAATAAGTGGAGGGCTGAGCCTGAGCTGTCAGGGCCACTGTTCCCAATGTGCCTGATGTCGAATCATTCCACTCTGGAGGGGATTCGATTCTTAGATCTGAAACCACACAACTGGCCGGCAGTGGCAGCTACCATGCTGGGCAGCTCTCAGAAACACTGCTGAATCAGTCGCTCTGCCCTCCAACTTCTCTTTGTTGCTCGCTTTGACACAGACATCACAAATGACCATTGTTGGATCGCTCAATAGGACGTCACCAAAGAATCTGAACATAACCTATTGTAACAAAGGTTATCGGTGCAGACAGGATAAGTCTGAGACCAGACTTTCTTGTGCAGCAAGTACTTTTATTTTATCAGGCCACTCACAGGAACAACAGTGAATTACAACCATACTTCACATGCATTCGAACAAGTGGGCCTAACGCTCCATCTCACCACTTTCAGTTATGGTGCACATTTTCTTAAAATGCAACACAAACAAAAACCTTGTACTACACTATCACTGCGTACAGAACATTTAAGTAAACACATACAAACTCTACCACAGCACTAAATACAGCACATAAACAGGGAACAGAGAGCACCCATAATGCAATGCGGCAACACACCCACAGCAGGTGTTCCAAACCGCATACTTCTCCTACTACTCCTACTAAATTTTTGAGTTAGTAAGCGAGTTTGAGTAAGCAGAAGTTCCCGGATGCATACTAGATTCTCTGAAATGTTGGGTATGCATCATGAGGTTACTACTCATACTCAAACTACCCAAGATGCAACGTAACGTGACGTCGCCGATCGTCATTTCCTGTCAAAACGGCAGTTTCAAGCTAGCTACAACGAGGGTAGGTTCACTTCCTGTTTTCAAAACAAAAGCACCAATTGTATGGTAATGGCTTTCCCTTTGATAAAAGGCAACGGGTATTTTATTTTGTGAAAATAACCTGAAGTGCGTTGCTCACTGCGGCTAGCTTTAGTAGCGCCGAATTCGTGGGAACAAAATTGTAAACAGCCGGTATTTTGTCAGGTTTTCAACACGTTGGGGATCTAAACGACTACTTTCTCACCTGAAAATGTTTCAAATGTTGCTAAAGTTTACAGAGTTTAGAGCTTAAGAGAAATCAGCTTCAGGCCGGATGATTTCGGCTCGGGCAGGAGCGAAATGCATTGTGGGTAAACGCTCTGGATACTGTCTGATCGATGAGTATGTAGTATGCGGTTTCGAACACAGCCATCGATTATAAGAAGCTTTCTACACATGCGTCTAGTGGGATGACGTCATCGCCACTCGCCGCTGCAGCACAGCTCATTCACTCCGGTAAGGACGTCCATCGTACTCAAAGTTGTAGTCCACGTTGTCAAAATCTGATAAATATCCTGCCGTTACACAAAACTAGCAGAGGCAAACTCCGTGTGAAGTTAGCCGACTGTTACACACGGAGTAAATAAGATGAGCTGCAGCGGCGCGGGTCGATGACGTCATCCCACTAGACGCGTAGAAAGCTTCCTAAAAGCCACCCGACTTTCACCAAACTGTTATCGGTGATTAGATGAACGCATATTATCCCAGAGATAAGGTCCAGGTTTAAAATAAAATGAACTTCTCCTTTAATCCAACACAAATTTAGACAGAGCCCCCGACTCATATGGCAGGGAACCGTCCGAACAGGACATTTTAGCATGCAAAACAGAACCCACCAAACCCTCCAGCACAGCCTCACACGGCCTCTGTTCTCATGAGCAGGGGGGAAAAACTCACCGCGTTTATTACCCGGCCTCAGAGACCACAGCCCCCACTGGAAGGTGAGGCGAAAGCCGAATCGCAGAGCAGAAACCTCTCGTTCGTGACGTTCGTGGTGTGTGAGGGATGGTCGCCTTCAAACAGCCGATGTGCAGATGGCGCAGGGAGAACTCCGCTGACTCAGACTTAGTCGAACACAGGAATATTTTATATCCAGCCGGGTCCGTATCAGAATAACAGATTGATGTATCAAATTCTGGAGAGATCTTCAGAGCCCCAGTCCGTGCAATCCCTCCCTCGCTGTGGGTGCTCCTCCCGTTAAGTCGGGTAAAACCTTCCCATATTTGGTAACCCTGAACTCCCCGTCAACAGGCACACAGCCAGAATATAGTTTATCTGTATCTGGTGGGCCTCCCCACTAGGAATGTGTTTATGTCTGACTGTGTGCATCCCTGTGTGTGTGTGCAACACTGTCCTTGACGCTCTTTCGATCATCTGTTAAGTATCAGATGAGAAACACTCCCTCCACAGCAACAGACTGGATCTCAGTTACGCCAGGCCAGTGGTCACAGTTATTGGAAATATCATGAAATAGTTCACACAATCTTAAAATGTATTTTTTCATGAAAAGTTATCTACAACTTGTCTGCTGAGTCTGGACCAGTGTGTAAGTTCTTGTAAACTATTATTAATACTGTGATTAAGAATTATGACAAGTACTGAATGTATTCTGTAATTAATGAGCTGAAACAATAGCTCATTAATTACAGAATACAGAATACAAATACACAGCCTACAGTGTAATTGTTGTCAAGCTTCATGTAATTCAACATCCCAACTTGGTTGCTGAAGCCACTGGCAAAAGAAAAGTCTGTCCACCAACACTGAAATAAACCTCAGCAACAGGATAACCTTTTCAATCACCATGAACCCAGCTTGTTTCGATGGTTGCATCACCCACACAGCTCCCTCAGTATCTAACTAAACACAACTACTGACTGTACGCTTCACGTGTTTAAGAGGGCAACCTCCCACCGACCACTCACTGGCGCATGTTCATAAACAGAGGCTGGGAGAGGAAATGGAAAATAAAAGGGATGATTTATCTGTGTAGTTACTGTGGTGCAAACTTTAGTAACGCACAGAGTCAGCTGTTTTCTGAGAAGATGAGAAGCTTTTAATAATATAATATATTAACACAGTACAAGGTACAGAGCTCTGACCACTGAGACAAAAACAATTCAGTTATAATGCACATTGTCGCGTCATCGCTCCTTTGGTGTAGTTGTTCTTATCTAGTCTACGTTTCCTCCACGGCTACAGTCAACGTTACACAGCTGCAAGCACCGGCTTCATTTCTATCCTTAAAGTGCAGCTTTATCATATAACAAGCACAGGATGTTCTCTGGAGGAAAGAGAAAAACAGGATGTGTTATGTTATACACAGTAACAAGCAATACAATGCAAATAAGAATGAATTTTCCATTCCATTACTGAACAGCTTTACTGAGTTGAACTAATTGCACTCCTGGGATGGATTGGTTTTAGTAAAAGTGATTGTCTGTGAATTTGATAATCATTTTTCTTTAATTAGCCTAGAGGAAGTTACAGCCAAAGGTTGTTCTGTTAGTCTGTTAGTTGTTCTGGCAGATCTCAGCAAGGAAAATGAAAGAAAAGCCACTCCAGAGACCTGTTTGATACTTTATGAGAACTGGAAGACAAGTCCTGATCAAATTTACTCCAAGTTTCCTCACAGTACAACTGGAAGCCAAGATGACATCCAGCCTAATTTTTTTTTAGCACCAAAGAGAATATCCCCTATTTAGCCTGTATTCAAAAGTAGAAAATTATAGATTATCCAGGCCTTCATGTTTCCGAGACAAGCTTTTAACCTCAGTAACTGATGAGGTTCTCTTCTTCTACTCTTCTGGAAACAAAAGCAACATGATTCTAATCTCTGAGATATGTTCAGAGTGCAAGTGGTTGATTTCAGCTGTCAAACGGTTTCCTCTAGGATTTTTAAATCAACAATATTAAATTGTGACATAACGTCAGAGTTATTTCTAGGTTTTAGACACAGATTAGTTTTCTTGTTTGTCTGTGTTGCGTGAATGTTTTGTCTAATCGTTTTGATTTTTTGGCTAAAAAAGTTGGTAAAATTCGTTGCATTTCTCAGTGGAGAGGAGGTGTTGGTTTGACTGTTTAGGAGGATTTGTGAGTTTTTCAACCATAGCAAACAGAGTTCGAGAATTGTTGACATTCTTATTAATCATTTCAGATAAATGCACATACATGCATACATTCGAAACCAAACTAATAAAAAGCAGAAGATTGAATCAGCTGCTCTGTATATGGAACCTTCTGTCTGTCAGAGTAAACAGGGTTCAGCATCCATTTATTAGGCTGGATCCAACTCAAGGCCGCAGGCGGCTGGAGCCCGGCTGGGGCCCGGTCAGGCTGGGGCCCGACCCGACTGGCCCTGGGGGGTCCATTCAGGACACGCAGCTCATTTCCACAGATCCGATCCACAGAAAAGTTCTCAGAATAAACAGCAAACACATTTTATTAAAGCTTTCTCTTTACATTTGGCACCAGCTCGGTTCTACAAACATAAGGAAATATTTCACCCAAAGTTTTTACAACACCGCGACAGAAAAGAACCGGATCAGCAGAAAATCAGTCAATAAATTAAACTTAAAGCTTCGCTCAGAGCGGGTTTAAAGGGTCAGTTCGCCAAAAAGAACCTCCCTGTTCGCACTCAGGTCCACATGACTTGACTGGCGTGGGCAGCTACAAAAACACGTTTCCACCGTAGAAATTTATCGTAAAAAATTCAGGAAGTAAAAATCAAAGTTTGTTTTTTTAATCATTTTCAAAGGTTTAATAATATTTTAATATTTTCCGCCATTTTGTTTCTGAGGGATCTTCCCAAGGTTTTATTGACTTTTTTAAACAGTTTGAAGGTTTGATTCATGATTTCTGAGATTAAGGTTGCAGCAAAGATCCACAAATCCGATCAGAGCCCGATCAGAGCCCTGCTGTTTGATCAATGACAGGATGCGGCGGCGGCGGCGCTCATTCAGCTCGATGAGGGAAGCAGGAAAGGAACAAGCCCGGGTGTCAAAGCTGACGCCACATGGTTCTGAAAACGGCTCTGAATGTTGATCCGGAAGGTTCCGTCTGATTTATGGCAGAAGAGGAGGCTGACTGTGATTGGTGCTCGCTGTGTGGGGGCGGGGCTTGGTCAGACGACAGCTGGCTCCAGGTCAGCAGGTGGGTTAAAGGGACAGTTCGCCTCTTCTGACATGAAGCTGTATGACATCCCATATCAGCAACATCATTTCTGAACATCTTCTTACCCCCTGCTGCGTCCTGTGAGCAGAGTTCCAGCCTTGTTTTGGTGTTGATGAAGGTAGTCCTGCTAGTTGGCTGGGGTTTAAAAAATAAAGCGTTTTGCTTCTCAAAACAATATGCGTTCAACAGAGTAATACATTTGCATCACAAAATCGTTCTCCAGGAAAAAGTCAGACCTCACAATCGCTTGGCGCTATTTTTGCCTTCCTTGATATCAATGCGTACAGCCACCTAGCGATAGCTGCACCTGTTACGGTGTTTGCTGCTCGGTCTGCACAGTTCACACAGCCCGTAGTGATACGAAGGGAGAGAAAATAGGGCCAAGCGATTGTGAGGTCTGACTTTGTCCTGGAGAACGATTTTGTTATGCAAATGTATTACTCTTTTGAACGCATATTGTTTTGAGAAGCAAGACGCTTTATTTTTTAAACCCCAGCCAACTAGCCGGACTACCTTCATCAACACCAAAACGAGGCTGGAACTCTGCTCACAGGACGCAGCAGGGGGTAAGAAGATGTTCATAAATGATGTTGCTGATATGGGATGTTACACAGCTTCATGTCAAAAGAGGCGAACTGTCCCTTTAAGGCCGTAGAGAACATTCTGGTATCAGCGGGTCAGAGCTCGGTGTTGGGCCCCCGGCCCCCGGCCCGCCCTTCACACTCTCTTTGGAAGTCGCAGCCGTCCAGCAGGTGGCGGTACGCCGCCCGGACGTCCCGGTACAGCGGCGTGTCCTCCGTGGGCAGACCCGGGAAGCGCAGCGGCGCCTCGTTGAGGAGCATCTGGAGCCGCGGGCCGCGCTGGCAGTCGTACAGCACGAACAGCAGGTTGGCGGCGTACGGCACGATGCGACCGCTCCGGAAACTTCTACCTGTGGAGAGAGAGAGCGTGGTGACATCACCATTATGAGGTCATTGTGACGAGGGCAGAAACGGCGGCGGCTTCCTTCCAGCCCCAAACCTTCAGATCTTTTAAACAATAATTAGCCTGAAAATAAATACAAACTTGTGTTAAATAAACATGAATAAAAACATTTAATAAATCAGTTTTTTACTGGGATTGTTTTCTAAAAGTTTTAAAAATGGTTTTCCAGCATTTTTTATTATAATATGAACATTTTTACCTTTTTTTTCTATAATTCATCAATATATGTACAGAAATATTTTTCAAATGAACATAATTAAATATTTTACGGTTCATAATAATTTTCCAAATTTTTTTTTTTCCAGAATCTAATTAATTAATTTTTTTATAATTAAGATTAAAATGTTATTTTCAGAAATGTTCCTCATTTTATTAATGTTTTTCTGTTTCTGCAAATATTTATTAACCCTTTAAGAAACATTTTAACAACCAGATGGTTGTAAGGAAGTGACTTTAATCACCTAATTTGCATGTAGTGACATCACTGATGACATCACCTTTTCCCCTTCCTGGTCGACCCGTCACTGGGAAATTCTCACCCTCTGAACACTTCCTGGTAGCCGCTTGAGCTAATGGCCAAACGCTTCATGTTAGCTGCGTGAGCTAACGGCCAAACACTTCCTGTTAGCTGCGTGAGCTAACGTCCAAACGCTTCCTGTTAGCTGCGTGAGCTAACGTCCAAACGCTTCCTGTAAGCTGCGTGAGCTGATGGCCAAATGCTTCCTGTTAGCTGCGTGAGCTAACAGCCAAACGCTTCCTGTTAGCTGCGTGAGCTAACGTCCAAACGCTTCCTGTTAGCTGCATGAGCTAACGTCCAAACGCTTCCTGTTAGCTGCATGAGCTAACGGCCAAACACTTCCTGTTAGCTACGTGAGCTAACGGCCAAACGCTTCCAGTTAGCTGCGTGAGCTAACGTATCTCTTATACGGCGTTTAATTTAATTTCTCAGTTTACTGGAACATTTGGAATATGAAGATCTCTGAATTCAGGGATAATTGAAGTCACGGCCGAGGTGCCCTTGAGCAAGGCACTGTACTTAAAATTAGATCTCGATTTATCATTCGTGGTCAAACGCTCATCCCTGACTGTTGGGTGGGGGCGGGGCTTCATACCGTGCTGTGAATGGTAGTTGCTGGCAGTGGGCGGAGTCTGGTCCTTGTAGAGTCCCAGCAGGGAGAGGAGGGGAAGGAGCGTCTCAGCATGTCCCACCAGGACGGAGGCCGGTTCAGGAGACGCCTCAGTGGACCTGAGAGCAACACCATCAATGATCAATCAATCAGTACCTGCTGCTGATTGGTCAGAAGTCTCACGTGACGTCACCGACCTGCGAGGACGCCCGGCTTTGTCCAGCGTCCTGAAGATGTGATGGAAGAGGGGACAGCTGGACAGGCTGCTGATCACATGACCGTGAGAGCGCTTCCAGAACTGCTTCAGGTCCGATTTGTACTCCAACACCTGCAGACAGAAGAAGCAGCCGGCTCATCGTTTCTGCTCCGATTTCATTCAACGAGTTTCACTTGAAACGGTGGAAAAAAGCCACGTCTCTGCAGGTGAGTCTGAAAGGAGCACATCTGATACCTTTGCTTTGGTTCATTTTCAGCTTCTCAAACGAAAGAAAGCAGGAAATAATGTGAAATACCGCTGGAGCCTATCCCAGCTGTCATTGGGCGAGAGGCTGGAAATGTACTGACATATTCAGTAAAACCCCTCTTTCCTGTTCCTGGGAGCGTATATCAGGACAACACAACTCTGGTATTTATTTAGCTCTCCTTTGGCTGAAAGTTCCTCATATAACGAGCTGTTCTGCTTTTCATTTCTAAAGTATGTCCGTCCTTAAGTTGGCCCCGCCTCCTCTGCTAAGCCCCGCCCACTCACATCCACCCTGCTGGCCGGATGAAGCCAGCTTCTGATGGAAATGTTCTGCTGTCAGCTGCACTGAGGAGCATGCATCTTCCATCCAGCAGCAGCCTCAGAGGATATCAGAGCCCAGTGGATAAACTCCATCTGAGGCTAATGTTCCAGCAGAGCTAGCTAAAGACTGTGGATGTGCAGCAGCCACTTTTCATCCCACTGTTTTAACAACTCGGTCCAGTTCAACGCTGGCCTGAAGAAGCTGAGCCACAAAGAGGGATCAGTTCCAACTCTCAGAGCCTGAACTTCAGAGCAGGGAAATGGAAGCATCTGAGAAATAACTCCTCATGTTTTATTTATTGATTTATTTTCTCCTTTAGCAGCAGCTAACGCTAACAGCTTGGCTAATGAAGGTGACATACACCAGCTTCTGAGGAGTTATTGCTGTTCCTTTCTGAAAGGTGAACATTATTGTTCCCACATCACTTTCAGGAGAAACAGGGTCAGATCAAACCCTGTTTCCATCATGGGAGAAGAAGTGGAGGTGGTCGAGGAATATAAATACCTTGGTGTTCATGTGGACAACAGACTGGACTGGAGACACAACAGTGAAGCCATCTACAAGAAAGGACAGAGCAGACTGTACTTCTTGAGGAAGCTAAGGTCCTTCAAGGTTTGCAAGAAGATGTTGCAGATATTCTACAAGTCTGTTGTTGAGAGCGTCATTTCCTCTTGCGTCATCTGTTGGGGCAGCAGCATCAGAACCAGGGACCTAAAAAGACTCAACAACCTGATAAAGAAGGCTGGTTCTGTTCTGAGGACGACTGTGGAACCTCTGGAGACAATAATGCAAAGAAGGATTTTGCATAAAATCAAGAGAATTATGGACAACCCTGAACATCCTCTCCATGAGACTGTTATCAGAAAACAGAGTCTCTTCAGTCAAAGGCTTCTTCAGTTTGGATGCAAAACGGACCGCTATAAATAAAGTATTTTTGAATGGAATTGAATTGTTAGCTGAAGCTTTCTAGCTGAACGATTCCGTTCTGTAACTCATCAACCTGCAGCTGTGTGGATAAGATGGTTTCCAACACAACACCGGTCCTCTCCTCACTCTCGGTGTGCTAACGTTACATTATCAGCATGTTTCTGATAAAGATGTAGGTGTTTCATGAGGTTAATATATCCAAAATGTTTAAACGCAGTAATTAACGGTACACATGCATTACTACGAGTTACGCTGTGAACATCACTGTTGATGAGAAAGCATTGTTTACTAGCATCTGCTGCTAGCTTACAGATACATGCTAAACTGTTTCTCTCTGGGATCAATAGAGGAACTATCTGTATCTGTATGTAGAGCTGGAGGGTTGTTGGTCTGACTGCAGGAATAGCTTTTTCATGTCTGAGTTTCTGCATTAAATCAAACAGCAGGTGTCCAGCTGTTGATAGCAGCTAACGTAGGTAAACACAGCTAACGTAGGTAAACACAGCTAACGCAGGTAAACACGGCTAACGCAGGTAAACACGGCTAACGTAGGTAAACACGGCTAACGCAGGTAAACACAGCTAACGTAGGTAAACGCAGGTAAACACAGCTAACGTAGGTAAACACGGCTAACACAGGTAAACACAGCTAACGCAGGTAAACACAGCAAACGCAGGTAAACACAGCTAACGTAGGTAAACACGGCTAACGCATGTAAACGTAGCTAACGTAGGTAAACACGGCTAACGCAGGTAAACACAGTTAACGTAGGTAAACACAGCTAACGCAGGTAAACACAGCTAACGTAGGTAAACACGGCTAACACAGGTAAACACAGCTAACGCAGGTAAACACAGCTAACGTAGGTAAACACGGCTAACACAGGTAAACACAGCTAACGTAGGTAAACGCAGCTAACGCAGGTAAACACAGCTAACGCAGGTAAACACGGCTAACGCAGGTAAACACGGCTAACGCAGGTAAACGTAGCTAACGCAGGTAACGCAGCTAACGCAGGTAACGCAGCTAACGCAGGTAAACGCAAGTAAACACAGCTAACGTAGGTAAACGCAGCTAACGCAGGTAAACACAGCTAACACAGGTAAACACAGCTAACGTAGGTAAACGCAGCTAACGCAGGTAAACGCAGGGAAACATAGCTAATGTAGGTAAACGCAGCTAACGCAGGTAAACACAGCTAACGCAGGTAAACACAGCTAACGTAGGTAAACGCAGCTAACACAGGTAAACGCAGCTAACGTTGGTAAACACAGCTAACGCAGGTAAACGCAGCAGCTAACGCAGGTAACCCAGGTAAACGCAGCTAACGCAGGTAAACGTAGCTAACGCAGGTAAATGCAGCTAACGCAGCTAACGCAGGTAACGCAGAAAACGCAGGTAAACGCAGCTAAAGCAGGTAAACACAGCTAAACGCAGCAGCTAACGCAGCTAACACAGGTAAACGCAGCAGCTAACGCAGGTAAACGCAGCTAACGCAGGTAAACACAGCTAATGCAGGTAAACGCAGCTAAAGCAGGTAAACGCAGCTAACGCAGGTAAACACAGCTAAACGCAGCAGCTAACGCAGCTAACGCAGGTAAACGCAGCTAACGTAGGTAAACGCAGCTAAAGCAGGTAAACGTAGATGTAGGTAAACGCAGCTAAAGCAGGTAAACGTAGCTAACGCAGGTAAACGCAGCATAACTCTGCACAGCAGTATGATGGCGTGTCCTCAGCCAACGGACAGAAACTAACCCTTAAACTGATGTAATTCTTATATAACTAATAAATGAACCAGCCTGTCTCATATTTCAATAAGACCTCAGAAAACTGTGCAGAATTGTTAAAAAAGATCAGAATAAGTCTCCTTTAACCTTGGCATCGCTCTCGTCAAACAGGAAGCACCACGGGGAGTGGATGGATTTGATGGACAGCTCGTAGGAACACAGAAAGAAGGCAGCTTCCACCAACTCTAAGGGAGCCAAAGAGGGACAAAAGTTCAGCAACAGACCGACTTATTCAGCTTCAACAACGACATACAGGACACGGATATTACGTTTCAGATTCAGGGGAACGTTTCAGATTCAGGGGAACGTTTCATATTCACCGGAACGTTTCAGATTCGGAGGAACGTTTCAGATTCAGGGGAACGTTTAATATTCAGGGGGAACGTTTCAGATTCAGGGGAACGTTTCAGATTCAGGGGAACGTTTAATATTCAGGGGAACGTTTCATATTCGGGGGGAACGTTTCAGATTCAGGGGAACGTTTAATATTCGGGGGGAACGTTTCATATTCGGGGGGAACGTTTCAGATTCAGGGGAACGTTTCAGATTCAGGGGAACGTTTCAGATTCAGGGGAACGTTTCAGATTCGGGGGAACGTTTCATATTCAGGGGAACGTTTCATATTCAGGGGAACGTTTCATATTCAGGGGAACGTTTCAGATTCAGGGGAACGTTTCATATTCAGGGGAACGTTTCAGATTCAGGGGAACATTTCAGATTCAGGGGAACGTTTCAGATTCAGGGGAGCGTTTAATATTCAGGGGAACGTTTCAGATTCAGGGGGAACGTTTCATATTCAGGGGAACGTTTCAGATTCAGGGGAACGTTTCATATTCAGGGGAACGTTTGTTATTCAGGGGGAACGTTTCAGATTCAGGGGAACGTTTCAGATTCAGGGGAACGTTTCATATTCAGGGGAACGTTTCATATTCAGGGGAAGGTTTCAGATTCAGGGGAAGGTTTCAGATTCAGGGGAAGGTTTCAGATTCAGGGGAGCGTTTCAGATTCAGGGGAGCGTTGGCGGACATTTTGCAGCGTTTGTGCTTCTGACCTGGTGTGAGGCGCTGAAGAGGAAGGCCGAGGCTCTCAGCCATCCTCCTCCTCACTGCTTCCATCTCCTCCCCGTGTTTGAACTTCTCCACCTCCAGCAGCGCCGTGCGATTGTTTTCCACGCCCTCCACGTAACCACGGCAATGCTCAAAGAAGCGCATCAGCTGGTCGTCCTCCACATGGCTGTACTCTGGAGGGCCCTCTGCAGACAGAGGTTCATGTAGAATCCTTAAATCAGACTAAACCTCCGCTTAGACCAGAGATGCTTCTACATTCAACACTCAAACTGTCCAGTTTTATTCCAACACTAAAGACAATCAGCTTCCCTTGGACCACAGCTCTCTCTGTAGTAAATATGAACGTCAGCTGAGAGCAAAGTAACACGCTGCCATGGACAACCACACGTTCATTCAACAGAAAGCAGGTAAGGAGCAGCTTCCCATATTCCTAAAATACTGTTTAAGGTCAATAAAACTGTTATTAACAGATCATCTCATCAACATTATGATGCTGAACTGCC
Source organism: Odontesthes bonariensis (assembly GCF_027942865.1). NCBI lineage: Eukaryota > Metazoa > Chordata > Actinopteri > Atheriniformes > Atherinopsidae > Odontesthes > Odontesthes bonariensis. The sequence goes on along the minus strand of NC_134528.1, from coordinate 4,523,580 downwards.
TGAAAAGTTCCTAATTAACTCGATTATTGATTACTACCCATTCCTCGTGGTAATTCTATCGTATTGCTCCCAACTGGCTGCTCACCGTCATCCTTTGAATCTGATCTTTTCCACAGTTTTAAATGTGCCGTTGTTCATCCGCTGCTAAGAAACTCTCATCTGGACCGTTTATCTCTAAGACCGATCTCCAGACTGCGTGTAACAGAACTTAACATCACCTGTGCACAGCTGGTGTTTACAGTCTCTTTAACAGCTTCCAGTCTGGCTGCAGAGCACTCCATTATGAACAGACTCTCTTGTTGAGGTGACCTTTGACCTCCTGCTGGGTGCAGGATGCTCAGATTTACTTCTTTCGTCCTCCTGCATCATTTGGACTCCAGGCTGAGTTTATTACCCTCATCTCTCAACAGCTCAGCCGACTCCCGGCGTCGCTCAGGGCTCCGTCTTCGGCCTCCTTCTGTTCTCCGGCGACATGCTGCCCCTTTGCCGTAATGTTCCCTAACATCTGGATCCATCAGTCCTGTTGGTTCTGATCTCTATGGGATCATATCAGGCTGCAGGAATGGGGCAGTAATATTTCAGTTTTGGTGCTCAGGGCAAACATCTCGTTCAGTCTTGTTTTTCCGACTGAAGACGAACCCCGTAATGATTCTTCTTCCAGCTGCTGACAAAGTTCTGCAGCTTCTGGAACAAACTGCTGAACCCATGTGCCTGCCTCCCTGTTCGATTGATTTTAATTCCCTACTGCTCACCTTCAAGCCTTTAATGGCCCCAAATACACCTCATATCCACTACATTTCCCAGGATGCCTTTCACACTCACCGTGGTGACCCCAGTGCTGCTGCAGACCCTCCTGGAAGGCCTCCACGCTGCTCACACAGCGATGCTTGGAGCTGGTCCGGAAGCTGACCCTCCTCTCGCTCACGTTCTCCTCCGACAGCAGAGACGGGAACAAGGCGGCCAGACGGCGAGCCAGCTGACGGAGGTCATCCCTGCCCTTCATCACCAGCCGACCTGAGGAGGAGGAGGAGGAGGACAGGTGTGAGCTCACAGCATCTTCACCGGAATACTCAGCAGGAAACTTTATCTCACGTTTTTATGGAGCCAGAAAAAGCACCGGAGATGAGAAGAAGAGCTTCCTGAGGCAGCAGGCCCTTCGTTTATCAGAAAAACTTCTGAGGAGAACGTTTCTCCAGAAATGATGTTAAAGGGACAGTTCGCCTCTTCTGACATGAAGCTGTGTGACATCCCATATCAGTAACATCAGTTATGAACATCTTCTTACCCCCTGCTGCGTCCTGTGAGCAGAGTTCCAGCCTCGTTTTGGTGTTGATGAAGGTAGTCCTGCTAGTTGGCTGGGGTTTAAAAAATAAAGCGTTTTGCTTCTCAAAACAACATGCGTTCAACTGAGTAATACATTTGCATCACAAAATCGTTCTCCAGGAAAAAGTCAACAGACGCGCCTGTTACGGTGTTTGCTGCTCGGTCTGCACTTCGGTCTACGCAGCAGGCAGTGATACGAAGGGAGAGAAAATAGGGCCAAGCGATGTGAGGTCTGACTTTTTCCTGGAGAACGATTTTGTGATGCAAATGTATTACTCTTCTGAACACATATTGTTCTGAGAAGCAAAACGCTTTATTTTTTAAACCCCAGCCAACTAGCCGGACTACCTTCATCAACACCAAAACGAGGCTGGAACTCTGCTCACAGGACGCAGCAGGGGGTAAGAAGATGTTCAGAAATGATGTTGCTGATATGGGATGTCATACAGCCTCATGTCAGAAGAGGCGAACTATCCCTTTAACTTATATTTGAGAAGTTTAAACATAATAAAACGTTTCAGCGGATTTAATAAAATCCATTTGGAATGTTTAAATGTTTTCAGCAGCATTAAAAAGGCTAAAATGAATATTTCAAAGAACATTCCGCCAGATTAAATTAATACATCTTTAGACATTTCTAAACAGATTCAATTCAGCTTTCAGGAGAATTTGAATCTCGGCAGGTGACCGGGGACCTCGCCGGGACTCTCACCGTCCATGTCCTCGGTGTACCACGGCTCCCAGCGGCTCCGGACGTCCCGCAGCCAGGCGGCAGAGCCCCCGGAGCTCCCGGAGCTTTCTGTCCGGACCAGCTCGCTCAGCCTCTGGATCCTGCGGATGTTTTTGACGGTCGGGTATCGGCTGCCGTGCCTGATGACAGCGGTCAGGTGGACCGGGGAGCAGCGCTCGGTGGACGGAGGTCTGAGCACGGACATGTTCACGGATAAGAAGTCCCGCAGCAGGTGCGGGTTCACCTCCTCGTACCGGGTCTTGGTCCCGAAGTACGCGGCGATGTGCGGGATGTCCGGGACCGCCAGAGAGGAGCAGGAGAGGCGGGTGGGAGCCAGGCTGAGAGCCGCCAGCAGCAGCCCGTGAGCGGGCCAGAGGAACGGGAACATGTCTGCGGGAGGATCGCACCGAACCGAGCCTCACAACAGCCGCTCTTTGCGGCTTTGTTGATCTTCCGGGTTAATCACGTGACCGCTGACCTCTTTCGGTGGCCGAACAAAACCGCTCCCGGAGTTTTAAAATCCTTTTTTTTTTTTTTTTTTTTTTTGCAGAAATCACAACAAAATAAGTGGATCGATAAATATTGATCACGCAAGCAGTCAGTGAGAATAAAAGTGGTTTGTAGAAACGTTTAACTTCATATTGTTTAATGGATTCATGTCAAAATAAAAGCCCTGAGCTGCGAGCCAAACTTCTTCTTCTTCTTTAAACATTTACGGAAGTTGGCACCCTGGAGACATTATTGCTATCTCTTGATAACTTTATTAAAATGATTTTTAAATGTCCTGTACGTCTCTGCCAGCTCCCCTCACCCCGTTAATCTAATCGTATCTTTCCTCCAATCATCCGCAGCTCATGATGTTCAGCTGTTGACAACAATATTCACAAAGTCCAGACTGATGCTCTCTGTCACATACTTTGTCTTATTTAAATGATCGGGACTTAATCTTAGCCAGGTTATCACCACCTCGTCTCTGTATCTTGCCCTACTTATTACATCCTCACTAAGTGTAACTACCTTGTGTTTCACAGTACCGTATTTCATCCAAATGTCTTCCCCTCTGACCCTCAGAGGAGACGGAGCCTTTTCCGCTGCCGGTCCAAAATTGTGGAACGACCTCCCATTTTATATCAGACAAGCCCCTTCACTGCCCATTTTTAAAACTCGTCTTAAAACCCATTTTTATTCCCTGGCTTTTAACTCAGCATGAGACTCTGTTTCTGTTATTGTTTTTATTATTTTAATATTGTTGTTGTTTATTGTTGTTTTTGCATTGTTCTCGTGTTTTATGCCTTGTATTTTGTGTTGTACAGCACTTTGTTTCAGCCACAGGCTATATAAATAAAGTTGAGTTGAGTTGAGATAATCAAATGTTAACATGTACTGCTTGCATCTGAGAGGCTTGTTCAGCTGATTTATCCACAAATTTTTTAAACCCCAGCCAACTAGCCGGACTACCTTCATCAACACCAAAACGAGGCTGGAACTCTGCTCACAGGACGCAGCAGGGGGTAAGAAGATGTTCATAAATGATGCTGCTGATATGGGATGTCATAAGAGGCGAACTATCCCTTTAACATCGATGTGGCCGATGATGTTGTTTTAGGTTGGGAGTGATACCTTCAGTGGATGGGATTCTGCTGAGTCAGCACAGTTCAGGACTTATGGGGCAAATGGGAGAGGAAAGAGGAAGTTTTTTTCTTTCCACTCTCTCCTCAGCACGGGGGATTGAAGACTAAAGAGGTTTAAACACCTTTAGAGATCAGACTGTAAACTGTCTGCTGTGTGTTTAAGGAAAACACAAAGAAGTGTGAATACAGGGAGTCCTGATGGTGTAAATGTGATAAAGTCTCATGTTTGCTTCCCATTTATTGTCAGCATACAACAGAGAATCAGAACTCCAACAAACCCGTTGAAACCAATTGGTTCGACTTAAAAAACAGCAGCTGATGGAACCCACATTCAACATGTGAATTCTGTTCAGATTCAGACTCCAAAAGGCCTTTAATGTGTACAATCTAATCCATCCATATAGAAATAAAGAAAAATAGAACAAACATTAAAAACCCAACATTGACAACAATAACGCTCCACTAACTTAAACAGGATAATATAGATAGAAAATTCAGATGTCTGACAGCAGGAATAAATAAGCTTGCACAGGGATTTGTTCTCCATGTTGGCGCACGTCACACCAGTCAGAGGTCATAACCACACGGTTCTTAGAAAGAACATGCTCAGTTTGACATGTGCTTCTTCTGCCCTTTGGATCACAGTTCAGCTAAATGAACAAACTTTAGCGGGACAAACCCTGACATTGCTATTTAAAACGCTTTGTCGTTCACAGAGGCCTGTGGAAGAAGAAGATAACAGCTTCTTTTGGTCTTAGGCTACGTGCCCACGACAACGCTCTGAAGCATAAACGCAGAAGTCTGTTTTTTTCCTCCACAATTTATCTGCGTTCTCACGAGCGTCTTGGGGTGGATATCTGTCTATCCATGGGAACAGGGAAAACGTATAAAACTCATAAAACTCGCAGTTTGCCTATGTAGTATGCACGCCCCGGACGTAGGTGGCAGTAGCAACAATACCTTTGGTATATGAGTTATATATTAATAAATATGAGAAATGCTTGTTTTGTGGCTACTTCCTCCGCGTCAGTTGGAATAAAATGGCTAAGCGCGGCGGCAACAACAGTACGCCTTCAAACTTTGTTTGGACAGATGAGGTCCAGTTGCTCCTGAACACGACACTGAACTACAAAGCCAGGCAGGCAGTGGATAATGTGGATTGGGAGAGTGTCCAAAATAAATATAGTGAGATATGGGAGTCGTTCATGGAGAACTACCCACTTAACGTGTGCAAAAAACGCACTTCTGCCTTTTGAACTGTTCCTACGGCGACGAGAGGTTGGATCGTTTTCAAGATCTCCACTCTGGAGGGCGTTTGCGTTTTCTCCGTTTTGAAAACGCCGTCGCCGTGTGCAAGATAGGCACATCTGTCGAAATGTTCTGCGTTTATCTGTCGTTACCGTTGTCGTGGGCACGTAGCCTTAGTTCCTTGGTTACCCGGGGTGTGTTATTTGGGTAAATAACCACATTTCTAGTTGGAATAACTGATAAAAAAAACAGCATTGGTCATTCAAAATGTAAATGTTCAATCTGAATATCTTAAAAAGATAGAGATGTGATGTTCTTCTGTTGGTTTGTTCTGCAGATTTACTGCACCGGACGGATCTTCATGCTGATGGTCTTCAGGGAGTAGCCATAGCCCTTCCAGCTGGACCAACTCACTCCGACAGCATAGAGGGTACCATCAGCGCCCCAACGATAAATCCCGTTGGGGTTTGCAGAGTGACACTTCCCATACCAGAATGCCCCCAGAAATGACCGGGCACAGTTTGTCTCCCAGATGTCCTGGTCTTTGTCCAAAGTGGAGAATTTCTGTCCACTGTGACCACTCAGAGAGTCTCCTGCAGAAAGTGAACAGAATGATCAGGACATTGATAAAACTATTCATAGTTATCTAAACATTTATTTAACGACACCTTACTGCCACATTCTGATCCTCTGAAACTGAGTCCTGTCCAAGGTTTTCAGTATCAGTAACTACACTGGAAAAAATCTAAATCTTACCAAGTATATTTGTCTCATTGAGTATCTCATTACACTTGATATAAGACACAACTGCCTAACAAGTACCATTTCAGCCAGATATAGGGACTTGTTTTAATATAATACATCTGGAATATCTTCTTAAGTGAAAAAGTCTTGAAAACATCTGGTTTTGAGTCATATTTCACAGCTTTTTTTTTCATTTGAAGAGGTTTTTAAGCTAATTTCAACATCACTTTTAACTCAAAACCCCTAAATATCACATTTTATTTCAAGAAATCTTGACAAGCCGATTTTCACTAGTTCCATTGGCAGATTTTTTTGCTTATTTCAAGCAAAAACGTCTTGTATTTGTTGTTTTTTTACTTATTTTTGGAGGGGCATTTTTTCCAGTAACTTTCACAACTTTAATAAATGCTCCTTCCAGTGGACAACATCCAGCTCCATGGATTGGAGAGAGCATTGCTGGAAGAATATTATTAGATATTTCAAGACACCGTATCAGGAGAGATATAAAAGGTGTATCTATGCCATGTTGGAGGCCGTGTGGCTCGACTGCTGCCAACCACTACCACATATTCTGGGATTGTCCCAAGGTAAAAGTCTTCTTTAAGCACAGTCTTTAACATTCAAATACCCCTGAGTTTTGATGCCCTATACCTGGGTCACGTTCCTTTTTTGAAATGTAGGAGAGAGATAAAGCTGCTACGAATACTCTTGGTGGCAAGTAAGCAAAACAATCACAAGAAGATGGTTAAGCCCGACTCAGCCTACCTTAGATGACTGGTTTGGAATTACTCTGGAGATATTTAGGATGGAAAAATTGACCTACCAAATAAGACTCAAAAGCACAAATTTGATCAAATCTGGAACAACTGGATTTCATTCATAGCCCCCACGAGAGCAGACTTCATTTGATATCACTGGTAATACTGCTTTGTAATTTACTCGTTTTACTGTGACTGATTATCGATGTTTATCTCTAAGACAGCAGCAGCAGGGAACCCCTCCCCCATGTTTTTTGTACATAGTTTTGTAACTGTTCTTCCTTCCATTAAGTTATATCAGAATTCTCTATAAGTGAACTTGTGAGCCTCCTCTGGCTCTACTTATCTTGGGCAATTTATCGACACGGGCTTTAAACGGTTAACTGTGTTTCCACCGATGCTACTCCTGTGCAGGTCTCTATGGTTTCATAGGAGAATGGGTTCTGCAGGGAAAATGAAAGTCTGACCCGCGATTTGAGACTGTACGCTCCATGGACTCATGTGCCCTGATGAATGGTGTTCTGGATTTAAAACAAGAAGAACTGGAATGACATATGTGTTTAACTTGACTAGTGAAGTCATGCAGATGTATTCTCATGTCCATTCTAAATAAAAATACAATTAAAAAAAATAAAAATAAATGCATTATTTTGCACCTGAACTACTTGCTACGTTGTGGGGGTAATTGTTACCTACTATTGTTACCAACTACGCCATCGGGGGGCACATCAGATGACTCAGACATCATCGTCATCCTCACTCCGTTTTCCTTCATGCACGGATGTTTTCAAAATCAGTCTTATCACCCACTAGCTATGTTGACCAGGGCGTTAGTCGCTGCGGTGGCAAAGGGTAATTGCACACTTTTCTCCAAGCTTGTCTTCAAAACTTCCCAACATTTTTACCGTTGCCGATCCTTTGATCTTCCATCCAGTCAAAGTTGGCCTTACACTGCCCCAGAGATGGGACCAAGTCACACATGTAAGTAAGTCTCAAGTCTTAGCTTTCAAGTCTCAAGTCATTTTTTCTTGGGCAAGTCAAGTCAAGTCACCTTATTGCAATTTTACCTGCAGAATCTGATCTTAATAAAGTGAAAAGACAAGATATAAGTAACTGTCAGTAAACATCATTGGCCAATGTGTCCAACCTGTCCACCCCGTATCATATTAAGCTAACGTTAGCTAACTACCGACTAGGCTAACAGGATAATATTAGCTAATTTGACAAGCACTTACTGGTCAGAATGGATCTTCAAATGACGAACAAAGTTAGAAGTTATGCTCAATGCTTAACACTCAAGTCATCGTGTCTCAAGTCAAGTGCCGAGTCTTTAACTTCCAAGTCAGAGTCGAGTCTCAAGTCTTTTATTTTTTGTCAAGTCAAGTCACAAGTCATCAAAACAGCGACTCGAGTCCCATCTCTGCACCGCCCCCTACTGGTCACCGTGTGAAGGCGTAGCAGTCATTTCTGAGGACATGCACTGATGTCCCAAACATATGAGAGGTAACCGTGGTAACCACATGTATCTGTCGTGAAAAGTAAGCATATTTATGGCCTAAGAGTCCCAGCTCTGCTGAGCCATGTTTTCCGGATGAGGTGAATCTGTGGCAGAACATTAATACAACACCCCCCACACCTACGCTGGAACTGATGTTCACCTCCTCAAAGTTTTAAGTACACGGTGTGTTAGAGTGCTCCACAGCTTGGAGAGTGAAGTATTTCCTGACATACGTCTCATTTACTGCCTGATCACTTCTGCAGTTCACAGGTCAAACACTCCAGCTCTCCCTGGCGCCTTTGATTTCAGTGTTTCAGATATGGCAACAGAAACATTTTCCCATTCATTCTTTTTAGAGCCTTCAATGAGACGTATGAGTCAGGGTATCAGGGTAACTGTGGAGTGAAGGCAGGGTAACTGCAAACTGAAGGCAGGGTAACTGCAAACTGAAGGCAGGGTAACTGTGGAGTGAAGGCAGGGTAACTGCAAACTGAAGGCAGGGTAACTGCAAACTGAAGGCAGGGTAACTGCAAACTGAAGGCAGGGTAACTGCGGACTGAAGGCAGGGTAACTGCAGACTGAAGGCAGGGTAACTGCGGACTGAAGGCAGGGTAACTGCAAACTGAAGGCAGGGTAACTGCGGACTGAAGGCAGGGTAACTGCGGACTGAAGGCAGGGTAACTGCGGACTGAAGGCAGGGTAACTGCGGACTGAAGGCAGGGTAACTGCAAAGGTAACTGCAGACTGAAGGCAGGGTAACTGCAGACTGAAGGCAGGGTAACTGCAGACTGAAGGCAGGGTAACTGCAAACTGAAGGCAGGGTAACTGCAAACTGAAGGCAGGGTAACTGCAAACTGAAGGCAGGGTAACTGCAGACTGAAGGCAGGGTAACTGCGGACTGAAGGCAGGGTAACTGCGGACTGAAGGCAGGGTAACTGCGGACTGAAGGCAGGGTAACTGCAAAGGTAACTGCAGACTGAAGGCAGGGTAACTGCAGACTGAAGGCAGGGTAACTGCAAAGGTAACTGCAGACTGAAGGCAGGGTAACTGCAGACTGAAGGCAGGGTAACTGCGGACTGAAGGCAGGGTAACTGCAAAGGTAACTGCAGACTGAAGGCAGGGTAACTGCAGACTGAAGGCAGGGTAACTGCAAAGGTAACTGCAGACTGAAGGCAGGGTAACTGCAGACTGAAGGCAGGGTAACTGCGGACTGAAGGCAGGGTAACTGCGGACTGAAGGCAGGGTAACTGCAAAGGTAACTGCAAACTGAAGGCAGGGTAACTGCAGACTGAAGGCCGGGTAACTGCAAACTGAAGGCAGGGTAACTGCAGACTGAAGGCCGGGTAACTGCAAACTGAAGGCAGGGTAACTGCGGACTGAAGGCAGGGTAACTGCAGACTGAAGGCAGGGTAACTGCAGACTGAAGGCAGGGTAACTGCGGACTGAAGGCAGGGTAACTGCAGACTGAAGGCAGGGTAACTGCAAACTGAAGGCAGGGTAACTGCAGACTGAAGGCAGGGTAACTGACCCGGTATGCTAATAAACGGTGGCAGCTGGTGAAACGTTGCTGCATTAAGGGGCTGACACACAGGTATAAAACGCCCTTTTTATCCAATTAAATTGTTTCTATCAGAGAGAAAATTCATGGAATCCTTCCCACTATTATCAGGGATGTATTATCAAGTACAGCAGCTTTAGGAGTATCTGTAGAACCTGATTTGTGTTTAGTCTTTTTCTGTCCTGTCGATGTGTCTGAGCTTCTACTCTGTCTCCCTTAATTCATTTCTATTTTTTTTTCTCTCTCTCCACCATATGGAGGCATCTCTGGCTGTGGGCCTTCTTGTTGATCTGTTACCCACCTGCTCCTCCATCAGTGAATCCAGACACCTGCAGTCTGTATCCGTCAGATTCTGAGTCGATGGAAAACGAGGAGTAACGAGCAAACACCTTGTTTCCCTCGAAGTCCTCCATGTCCACCAGCAGCTCGTACTTTTTCCTCTGAGTGAGGTGGAAGAGAATCTCCAGACCTGAAAACATACAGAAACTGATGTCTCAGAGCTCTCTGCTTCCTCATCCTGCCAGCATCATCATTATTATCTTTATGTGAAAAGATGAACTGAAAGGAGTCTCCTGCTGGTCTCCTGGTCAGCACAGCTCCAACACATTTCAGAGATTTGACAAATACAAAATGATTGTACAAAGTTAGCATCAGATTAAATATGAATCCGTCATGAAATCAAAAGGTAAATATCTCAAGTGATGAAATGAGAAGTCAGAAAGAATCAATGAAAATATGTAAATCTGCATTCAAACATTTTGATCTTGAGTATTGGTGTTAGAAATGATTAGCAGTGGTCCCAGGACCAAACCTTGTGGAACACCTTCAGTCACATAAAGAAGCTCAGAAATGGAAACTTTTCCTTTTCAGATCTGCCTGGCAGGTAGTTTTTAAAGCAGTACGGCCTGAGAGCCCAACACTGAGAAGCTTCAGTGATCCGATCACGATCCTCTGTATGGAAAGCTTTGGGTAGATCAATGTCCATGATCCATAAGAGTGTGATGTTGGTTCTTTATGAACTGGAGTCATGTCTCACCGAGCCAGTACTCCCCAGCAGCGTTCCCAAAGCCCGTCTTGTACTGATCCCAGGGCCTGTAGAAGTTCACCGAGCCGTCCATCCTCCTCTGGAACACCTGAGGGGGGGCGTGAAGGTGGTTAACCAGCTGAACACGGCAGAAATCTGACAGCTCATGTTTTGTTAACAAGTTCAAATGCTCACCGTCCACTGTCCTTCTAATGTGTCAACATCACAGAACACCTGCACACACAGAATTTCCACTGTTAGGGTTAGACACTGAGCAGTGGACTGGTATCACAGGAAGTAAGGGTCAGGGTTAGTGTTAGACACTGAGCAGTGGACTGGTATCACAGGAAATAAGGGTCAGGGTTAGTGTTAGACACTGAGCAGTGGACTGGTATCACAGGAAGTAAGGGTCAGGGTACCTGGACAGCAGACGTGGCTCCGATGGGATAGATGGTGTACACTCCGCTGGGTCGGCTGGTATCGCTGTCATAGATGTCGCTGCAGTCCAGAGGGAGGACGAGAGGCGCACAGCTGGTCAGCAGTGGAACCAGGAGGAGGACCGACAGCACTTTGAGCACTTTAAGCTGGAAATGTGAAGGAAAGCAGAGAAATTCACCTGGAAGAAGCTGACTAAACCTGTTATCATACAAAACTACTGATGAATATTCACAGTCACATGTTTAAAGTCATCAACTCACCTTCATGGTCAGAGCTGTGCTGAAGTGATCTGATATACAGTCTGACGTCTCTGAGCTGTACTTATATCCCAAAGGTTAATGATTCCCTGAGCCTCCAGTGAGGGCGGATCATGACAAACTGACCTCCAGCTGGAAATAACATCTTTGTCTCCGGAAATGGTGTAAAATCTCAGATTGAGCAATAAGATACCAGTACTTCAGAGATCAGTGGGTGAAAGTATCACTGTGGGCTGATGTTATTGGTTACAGCTGGTGTCACCGTGCTGGGTAAACCCACATTGCATCACAACCAGACAGCAGCACAGACTGTGTGCGTTCAAACACTCACGGATCAGTCGGTCAGAGTATGGGGGGGTTTTCCATAGACGGGTCGTCAGCCATTTCAGGATTAGATGCTAAGTTATTTCCTCATTGTGAATGCAGATGTTGAAGGTCTCAGAACTGCAGATCAGCCTGAACCAATGACAGAGTACATCCACCAAGGCTGCAGAAAAATGTCCTGGTTATCACATTTTACCCACTTCTAAGTTTGGAAAGTGTCCCACCCCCGTGCAAAGCATCATGGGAATCCAAAATAAATCTTCAACAAACCAGAACAAACCTGCAGAGGAGGTCAAATAAAGATCGTATAAAGATCGAGCCCATGAATAAAAAATCCAATTAGTTAACTTTCCGTAGATGTCAGACCCGGGCTTGAAAGAGGACTCAGATGCAGAGAATCCAATTAGGCAGATTTTATTAGATAATTCCAACCACCAATACGACGTGACGAAATAATCAGCTATGAAAATGAAATTCTATAAAACTTAATAAATAAAAGAGGAGAAAACAACAGAAGCTCACTCTGCTAAGAGGAGGGCAATTAACTAAGAACTATAAACCAAAAATCACTCCCTAAGGAGGAAAGACAACTTCGTACCAGAAACAAAAACAACTAAATTCACTCCTAAAAACAATAAAATCTTTGAAATGTTATCTATAATGAAAAGTCACTCCTAAAGGAGGCTATCAAAAATGGCTGTGAAAACTGAAGACTAGATTACAAAATTTCCAAACAAAAAAATCACTCACAAGGAGGCAAAGAATCGTGGCTTTGTAAACGTACGAGCAAGGCAAGGTTTACTTTGACTGTGGCAGGCTCGGGTGAACGACAGAACGAAACACTCCGGCACAAGACAAAGGGAGACGCAGACTATAAGACACATGAGGGCAACGGGACACAGGTGGACACAATCAGGAATCAGGGCAGACGCTCCAACGGGTGACACATGAGGAAGGGCAAGAGACCTGAAACAAGAGGAGAGTTACTCTTCTAAATAAAACCGGAAATGACAAAACTTGACCTCACCGTGTGACAGTAGAAAAACAACGCAGACTGCCAACAAACATTTAAAAAATCAGCCAAAACATTAAAACTACTGACAGTTCAAACTTTACTGATGTACAGAATTACAGAAATGTTTGGAGATGAGATCAAACATCAACCGAACGGTTATAAATGGGTTATAAATGGGTTTCATATATGATTGAGGGTTATTCCTGACCAGTCTGACTTTCTCCCTGAACAACACTGAGTGAACTTATTTTCCCAAAGGTTGATGACTCGCTGGCTTCCTGCTCAAAATAACATGTATTAGTTTCCACTTATTGGCCTTTCATACATGTTCAGAGGCTGTGACATGCACATTTATCAACATTTCATAATACATACCAAGGCTTCCGCAGCAATATGATGGCAGAATCACAGAAAATCAGAACTGATATTTCAACAAGGGAGGAAGTGAAGATGTAAAAGGAGGCAGCAAGTTGCAGTAAGAATCTGTGAAAAGGCTTAAACCCAAAACCAGCTACATGAGGTTTTAGTCCCATAGCTTAGAGGCCTAACTGAGACAAAAGATTGGCTAAAGATTTGGTATTTGACTCCATGTTGTGGCAAAGTGGGACTTTCATGACAAAACGTCTCAAAATGAAAAATTTTCACCAAAGCTTCAAAGTTCTAAAACTAATAAAATAACATAGTAAATGTAATGCTGACTTCCTGCTGCCCCCTAAGGAGCGCTGCTCTCTGGTCGGGTAAATAACAGGATGTTTGTCACGTGGAAGAACCAGATGAAGCGTGTTTTTGGCCACATACACTCAGCTGGGATGCAAAGTCCAGGGCCCTCATTTATCAAGCGTTCTTAGGAACAGATCTGTGCGTAAAGCGTGCGTGCGATGATTCCTGAGCAAAGTGTGGGATCTATGAACATGTACTTGAACTTAGAAATGTGCCTAAATCTACGCACAGCTTTGACCATGCTTACGCACATTGCCTAGTGGTAGAATTACGAAACTGCAAATGGTGTTGATCGCTGCACAGGGGAATATTACAATGTTCATTCAATTGTTGCATTACAGTATGTCTGACGGAATTTGGGTCCGCATAGCCTATGCAATTCCAAAGCACGGTGCATTAGACCTACCTGGCATTCATTGCATTTCATTCAGAGTGTAACAATAATTGTTTCACCAGAAGACCTGACAATAATCAGCCTAGTTTAATTGATATGGGTATAAAAGGCACACGTAGGACATGCCATTCAGAACGCAACATGGCCCATCTTGCATTGCTTGAGGATCTGGAAAACCGTGCGCTACGGAGGGAGCGGGTGTTTAGGGAGCGTGCAGATTTATTGGCAGAAAGTAGTGAGTGGCTTCTAAGCAGGTTCAGATTTCCAAAACATATATTGCTCGACCTCTGCCGTGAATTGGGGCCATTTCTCGAGCGAGAAACTAAGCGCACGCAAGCCATACCTGTGCATATACAGGTGCTGTCCACTCTGGGCTTTTTGGCTACAGGTACGTTTCAGCGCGAGGTAGGAGATCGATGCGGCATTTCTCAGCCGTCCATGAGCCGAATTCTGCCCACAGTGTTGGATGCGATTATTTCTTTGGCCCCGACTTGCATTCGATTCCCTTATGGGGACGCCAGGCAGCATTAAGCGAGGGTTTTATGGTATCGCGCAGTTCCCCAACGTCATAGGAGCAATAGACTGCACTCACGTCGCACTAAAAGCACCATCACAGCACGAATACAACCTCGTGAATAGGAAGGGGAAGCACTCCATTAATGTACAGCTTATATGCGACAGTGATATGCTGCTTCTCAATGTCGTTGCCCGATGGCCAGGGGGGACGCACGATTCCTTTATTTTGCAGAACAGCTCCGTCGGCCTTCGTTTACAAGAAGGAGCTGTTGAAGATGGCTTATTGGTGAGTGTCGCGCAGCATGTTTGCAACATTGGTTATATTCAGTGTTCGAACTACGGGGGGACTCGGGGGATCCGAGACCCCCTGAAACTGACACGAGACCCCCGAAAACATGATTTGGGAAATGTTGGGGGGTCTCTAAAATATTGGCAAAATGTGATTTTCCCTAATGAGTTATGATTGCAGACGCGATGCGTGTGTGGAGGTGTGGAGCCTGTGTGCGTAATTGGCATAAAGCTGTGCTGTCCGCCGCGTATGATTCTGTATTGCTTCTCATGTGTTTTCGAGATCCGTGCTCTGAGTCAAGCGCAAGCAAGCAAGTTCCGGTGGCTTTTAAAGGGAATGTTGGTGCCATATATGGTTACTTGGGGGCGTTCCATGATGCAAATTAGTCTGCTCGTGCCCGCGCAAGGTGAACTGGGAGTGTGGTATTTATCATTGCAGATTACCTACCAGTGTGCGTACGACCTGTCTAAGAACGTTTGATGAATGCCGATTTTTTTGTACTTGGGCACATTCTAAATTTCACTCATACGACAGGATTTAGAAGGGATTCTACGCACTAATGATAAATGAGGGCCCAGGAATCTACTGTTCGGGATTCTTTGCTGCTTTGGTGACACGTGTTTCTGCTGATTCTGTGAAAATATAAATACTTGCAACTGAAAAACAACGAGGTCGTGGGCCCAGCGTCCCTCCAGAAGTTCACAGTGTTCAGAAGAATCTCCACAACACTTCTGATCTGTACCACCACTGGGTTGGCCTCTGTTTGCTCTCAGTTCTGGGAACTTCCTCTGACATCGTTTCTCCGTGTTGCTGCTGCCGGTCTGATCTACTGGCTCCAGATCACAGATCATCCTGTCAGGCAAGCATCAGGGTAAACACACAGTTTGTTTGCTGTCTGCAGACGAAGGTGGACTGTGTGGACCGAAGACGCCTCTGATATGAGGAAAGTGGGAGAAGAATACCTTTCATTTATTGGCTGCTGTCTAAAAGCTCAGGTTTGACTTTTAAAAGTGTCTGTTTGTCACGTTTAAAGACTGAAACCACTCAGATACAGAGCGAACTGAAGCCACTCAGATACAGAGTGAACTGAAGCCACTCAGATACAGAGAGAACGTCCACACTGAGGTCAGAGCCTGCTGCTGACCGTGAACCACCGCCATGCTCTGTGGAAACCAGCTCAAAGATGAAAGAAATGCACTTCAGACAAGAGAAAATTCAAAGTTTATTGTTAACTTAATTTATTGTTTGTAATAAATTATTGTGTGTATTGCAACTTAGTTTATTGTTAATTAAACACAATGTTGAGTGTTTGGAACATACATTTATCATTACCATAAAAAAGTATGGTTGGTATCACGTTGAGGTGCAGTTTACCCACATTATCCATTTCATTTGGATGTTATCTGGAAGCCTTTTTGTTTTCAGACAAGATAAATAGGACTTTTCTTCCTTCACTGACATAACAGAGTTATAGAGAGAGGAAAGTGTGTGTTTCTGCCCTCATGATCACTTTCAGGACTGCTGGAGGATCGATAACTCAACCCAGAGGTGAATACAGCCAGCAGCTGTTCACACTCACAGTCATAATCTGACACTGATTCATATTTTAATCCCTCCAATATGTTTGATACACGAGAAGACAACCTGTGAGCTTCCTCTGTGAGTTTGTTTTACTGAACAGCACGGATCTTCATGCTGATGGCCTTCAGGGAATAGTCATGCTCCTTCCAGAGTTTCCACTCCACTCCAACAGCATAGAGGGTACCATCAGCCCCCCAGCGGTAAACTCCGTTGGGGTTTGCAGAGTGACACTGGTCATACCACCATCCCCCCAGGAATGACTTGGCACAGTTTCCAGACCAGATGTCCTGGTCTTTGTCGAAGGTGGAGAATTTCATTCCGTTGTGACGAAGCAGACCATCTCCTGTAGAAACAGGAAATATAAGAAGGGAATGTTTGAGTTGGACAAACTAGTGAAACTATCCCCTCACATTCTCTGAAGCACAGACTGAGGAAAACCCAGCACACTGTTCTTAATTCTGTTCAGCATTCTGTTACAGAGACTTGAACATGTTATTGGGATTAAAGGAGCTGCATTAGTTTGGTTTAAGTCCTATTTATCTGATAGATTTCAGTTTGTTCTTGTAAATGAAGAATCTTCCTCACACACCAGAGTAAGTCATGGAGTTCCTCAGGGTTCTGTGCTTAGACCCATTCTCTTCACTTTATACATGCTTTTATTAGGTAACATTATCAGACAGCATGGCATAAAGTTCCATTGCTATGCTGATGCAGTAGATATTGATTAAAGTAACTTAAGTAAGACAGCTCCTCCCCTCTAACATCTCCTCTCTCATTTTTCTTCATTTTAAACTGCAGATTACCAACTTTGTGTCACCGCATAGTTTTTTTTCTGCCCCTTTTCTCTTCCTTTACCTTTCTGGGGGTTGTCTGGCTCAGGTCCTGCATGTTTCTGATCTGTTACCCACCTGCTCCTCCATCAGTGAATCCAGACACCTGCAGTCTGTATCCGTCAGATTCTGAGTCGATGGAAAACGAGGAGTAACGAGCAAACACCTTGTTTCCCTCGAAGTCCTCCATGTCCACCAGCAGCTCGTACTTTTTCCTCTGAGTGAGGTGGAAGAGACTCTCCAGACCTGAAAACATACAGAAACTGATGTCTCAGAGCTCTCTGCTTCCTCATCCTGAAGTCACGTCAGAGTGTGATGTTGGTTCTTTATGAACTGGAGTCGTGTCTCACCGAGCCAGTACTCCCCAACAGCGTTCCCAAAGCCCGTCTTGTACTGATCCCAGGGCCTGTAGAAGTTCACCGAGGCATCCATCCTCCTCTGGAACACCTGAGGGGGCAGATATCTGACAGCTCACGT
This sequence comes from Odontesthes bonariensis, assembly GCF_027942865.1. Lineage (NCBI taxonomy): Eukaryota > Metazoa > Chordata > Actinopteri > Atheriniformes > Atherinopsidae > Odontesthes > Odontesthes bonariensis. The sequence continues at coordinate 4,506,225 of NC_134528.1, read as the reverse complement.
TTCCACAACGAGGTTTGTCGCATTCAGAAATCAGCTGGTTGTGTTACGACTCTGAACCGCTGCAGGTCTCAGTTGTGCAGGAATCTGGGCCCAGATTCATTAAATACTAATATGAATTAATTACATTGATTATGATATCATATTTTTTCCTTAATTGTGACATTTACGTTTCAATCTCTACTCAGCTGAGAGACTCACATCAGGATGTTGCACAGAATCTCTTAAAAGTTGAGGAATATTCAACCGTTTACTGTAAACACTGAAAGAGTTTTAGTAGTGATGAAATGATCCAGGTGCGATGTTTGTGAGAGAACTGTAAGGAACCAGCTGAAGGAGATGGGATTTCCATCCAGAGAAGCCACAGTAAAGCATCAGAAACACCTGAAGAGAAGAAGAGCAGCTCACAGCAGCTGAAGAGAAGCAGCCATGGACCGTGGATGGTTGGATGGAAGTGAGACTCAGAGATGAATCGCCAAGGAGACGATGCTGGAACTGTAGTTTGGTGCAATGAAACATAGAAAGATGACCGGCTGAAGGAAACCAGCACATGTCCACCATCAGTGACGATGTGGGGCTGATGGCAGGTAGAGAACCGGGGGAGATGGCAGGTAGAGGACCAGAGGAGATGGCAGGTAAAGGACATGGGGAGATGGCAGGTAAAGGACATGGGGAGATGGCAGGTAACGGACCAGGGGAGGTGGCAGGTAAAGGACCAGGGGAGATGGCAGGTAAAGGACCAAGGAGATGGCAGGTAACGGACCAGGGGAGGTGGCAGGTAACGGACCAGGGGAGGTGGCAGGTAAAGGACCAGGGGAGATGGCAGGTAAAGGACCAAGGAGATGGCAGGTAACGGACCAGGGGAGGTGGCAGGTAAAGGACCAGGGGAGATGGCAGGTAAAGGACCAAGGAGATGGCAGGTAACGGACCAGGGGAGGTGGCAGGTAAAGGACCAAGGGAGGTGGCAGGTAAAGGACCAAGGAGATGGCAGGTAAAGGACAGGGGGAGATGGCAGGTAAAGGACCAGAGGAGATGGCAGGTAAATGACCAGAGGAGATGGCAGGTAAAGGACCAGGGGAGATGGCAGGTAAAGGACCAGGGGAGATGGCAGGTAAAGGACCAGGGGAGATGGCAGGTAAAGGACCAGGGGAGATGGCAGGTAAAGGACCAGGGGAGATGGCAGGTAAATTTCATTAATGAAGCCCTCAAAGAATTCAAGCCATCACAAAACATTAACCACATGGAAATTAAGAGGTAATAACGAGGAAATACCATGTAAATAACAGCCTGATAAACACATAGTGGTAATAACGGGCCCGAACTGAAGTTACAGAACCTAAAACTGACACATTTAAACACTCACCGTCCACCTTCCTTCCAGTGAGTCCATGTCACAGTAAACCTGTACAAACACACACACACGTTAGTAAAAGTTAGTTAAACCTGTAACTCTACTGTTTGTTTCTGTTTTATCAGACGCAGCGAACAGATGCATCTGGAGCCTGATTAACCTCCTGTTGGGCCCATACCGACCCCATCATCCATGAGCCAGTTCCATCATGTGTGTGAAATGCAGGGCTCTCAAGTTTTCAAGTTTGCTTGGAGTGAGATTCGGGCGGGGCAGGGGCCGGGCCGTGTGTGCGGGGGGGGGGGGGTTTCTTTCATTTTTTTTTGGGGGGGGGGGTCCCTTGCAGTATCCCGTCGCCATAAACTAGCTACCTAAAGAACAAAGAAATTGTTTTATTTATACCAAAATCACAAATCTTCACTTTTACACTAAATTCTGCTATATTTTAAAATAAATTGTTTTAGGTATGCAAAGTCTTAACAAACAAATTTTTTTTATGAGTGTTGTTGTAAGTGTTTGTGGCAGATTTTGATGCTTGATGACTGATATTGGGGGCTCCCATTTAAAGCACTGAGGCTCAATGTCAGCCATTTTCACAGTCATGATGGATGACAGAGTTCCATTCAGAAACAAAGTGTTCCTGGTCTTGGTTTTATTGAGCCCCACCATGGAAAAAACCCTCTCTGCATCAGCATTTCAGTGCGGCAGAACTAATACCAGTTTGGCAATTGTAGATAGCCTTATTGGGAATCTGCTCATACCAGTCACCTTTGAAAAGAATTAACCACGAAAGCCTAATTACACTCCTACATATTTTTCATTTTTCATTAAGTTGCTCATGTCAAAGGGTGTGTGCTGAATATTTAGGCCTACTACTCCAACGAACACTTTAATCGGCAGGTATTGGTCTTTTACAAAGAGTAGGAAAACTATAGTAATAACTAATAAAAGATTCAAATAAATGAAGATATGACCTGCTGATGATCCTGACGGTTCTCTTCCACCTCCAGCTCGTCTACAACTTCTGCAGGCGTGCTTGCAGCTGAAAGCTATTTCAGACCTCACCCGGCAACAAGAAATTCTGTTTTCTGATTGGCTGAGAAATTCTATTTTGTGATTTGCCGATGGGTTGCTAAATCAAGACAGCTGTACCAGAGCTATAGTTCTGAGCTGTACAGCGCACAGTAACCTGCCATTGACTCGTTTATAGTATCGGCCATTAGAATTTCTGTGCGACGAAGTTGATCATTTCTTAGCGTGAGAAATGGCATGTGTGGCGTGTGAACTTGTTGAAATGCGTGTGTTTCACGCTCATTGCGTGAGACTTGAGAGCCCTGGAAATGTCTCTGATTATATCAAAGATAGGTTGACAGAGACTTTATAAGAAAAGAGCAGTTTTTACAGCTTTACAAAGTGTCATCAGTAGAAAACAACATTAGAGATCAGAGCTGGGCTCAGAGAGTCAAAGACAAACAGACGGAGGCAGAGTTTCAGTTCATTCTTTTCATCTTTCATCTTTGTTATACGATTAGAATTGTGAGAACATGAAATAAAAAACTTTGATTCATGTGTTTAGTAGTTAAACAATGTGATTTCCCCCCACGAGTAAACAGGGTTATGTTTTATTCTCATTATTGCTGGTCTGAGTTAGCGTTAGTTTTATTGTTCTAACTTATTTCCTTTATCCAGCCGTGACAAACCTGGACTTCAGGCACCAATAACCAGTATTCCCACTGTTAGGGTTAGGGTTAGACACTGAGCAGTGGACTGGTATCACAGGAAGTAAGGGTCAGGGTACCTGGACAGCAGACGTGGCTCCGATGGGATAGATGGTGTACACTCCGCTGGGTCGGCTGGTATCGCTGTTATAGATGTCGCTGCAGTCCAGAGGGAGGACGACATCTGTGCAGCTGGTCAGCAGTGGAACCAGGAGGAGGACCGACAGCACTTTGAGCACTTTAAGCTGGAAATGTGAAGGAAAGCAGAGAAATTCACCTGGAAGAAGCTGACTCAACCTGTTACCATACAAAACTACTGATGAATATTCACAGTCACATGTTTAAAGTCATCAACTCACCTTCATGGTCAGAGCTGTGCTGAAGTGATCTGATATACAGTCTGACGTCTCTGAGCTGTACTTATATCCCAAAGGTTAATGATTCCCTGAGCCTCCAGTGAGGGTGGATCATGACAAACTGACCTCCAGCTGGAAATAACATCTTTGTCTCCGGAAATGGTGTAAAATCTCAGATTGAGCAATAAGATACCAGTACTTCAGAGATCAGTGGGTGAAAGTATCACTGTGGGCTGATGTTATTGGTTACAGCTGGTGTCACCGTGCTGGGTAAACCCACATTGCATCACAACCAGACAGCAGCACAGACTGTGTGCGTTCAAACACTCACGGATCAGTCGGTCAGAGTATGGGGGGGTTTTCCATAGACGGGTCGTCAGCCATTTCAGGATTAGATGCTAAGTTATTTCCTCATTGTGAATGCAGATGTTGAAGGTCTCAGAACTGCACATCAGCCTGAACCAATGACAGAGTACATCCACCAAGGCTGCAGAAAAATGTCCTGGTTATCACATTTTACCCACTTCTAAGTTTGGAAAGTGTCCCACCCCCGTGCAAAGCATCATGGGAATCCAAAATAAATCTTCAACAAACCAGAACAAACCTGCAGAGGAGGTCAAATAAAGATCGTATAAAGATCGAGCCCATGAATAAAAAATCCAATTAGTTAACTTTCCGTAGATGTCAGACCCGGGCTTGAAAGAGGACTCAGATGCAGAGAATCCAATTAGGCAGATTTTATTAGATAATTCCAACCACCAATACGACGTGACGAAATAATCAGCTATGAAAATGAAATTCTATAAAACTTAATAAATAAAAGAGGAGAAAACAACAGAAACTCACTCTGCTAAGAGGAGGGCAATTAACTAAGAACTATAAACCAAAAATCACTCCCTAAGGAGGAAAGACAACTTCGTACCAGAAACAAAAACAACTAAATTCACTCCTAAAAACAATAAAATCTTTGAAATGTTATCTATAATGAAAAGTCACTCCTAAAGGAGGCTATCAAAAATGGCAGTGAAAACTGAAGACTAGATTACAAAATTTCCAAACAAAAAAATCACTTACAAGGAGGCAAAGAATCGTGGCTTTGTAAACGTACGAGCAAGGCAAGGTTTACTTTGACTGTGGCAGGCTCGGGTGATCGACACAACGAAACACTCCGGCACAAGACAAAGGGAGACGCAGACTATAAGACACATGAGGGCAACGGGACACAGGTGGACACAATCAGGAATCAGGGCAGACGCTCCAACGGGTGACACATGAGGAAGGGCAAGAGACCTGAAACAAGAGGAGAGTTACTCTTCTAAATAAAACCGGAAATGACAAAACTTGACCTCACCGTGTGACAGTAGAAAAACAACGCAGACTGCCAACAAACATTTAAAAAATCAGCCAAAACATTAAAACTACTGACAGTTCAAACTTTACTGATGTACAGAATTACAGAAATGTTTGGAGATGAGATCAAACATCAACCGAACAGTTATAAATGGGTTATAAATGGGTTTCATATATGATTGAGGGTTATTCCTGACCAGTCTGACTTTCTCCCTGAACAACACTGAGTGAACTTATTTTCCCAAAGGCTGATGACTCGCTGGCTTCCTGCTCAAAATAACATGTATTAGTTTCCACTTATTGGCCTTTCATACATGTTCAGAGGCTGTGACATGCACATTTATCAACATTTCATAATACATACCAAGGCTTCCGCAGCAATATGATGGCAGAATCACAGAAAATCAGAACTGATATTTCAACAAGGGAGGAAGTGAAGATGTAAAAGGAGGCAGCAGGTTGCAGTAAGAATCTGTGAAAAGGCTTAAACCCAAAACCAGCTAAATGAGGTTTTAGTCCTATTGAGAATGAGGAGTTGTGGTCATAGTACAGAGCCCCGCCCCTATCCGCCATGTTGGCAGAATGCTAGCGAGAAAACGCCATTCTCTCTGTTTGTTTACATTGTACGCGTGTGTTTTTAAATCAGTAAGTTTAAACAGTGCGGAATTGCAAGAACATGCCTGGAAATCACTGCTGTGTGAAGAACTGTTCCAGTACCTCACATAATACGTTTGGGAAACATAGGAACAACAAAATACATTTTTTTCGGTTTCCTAAATGGATGCAGCATCAGGGAGAGCAGGCGTCTGACCTGACGAGAAGACGCCGGGTTGCCTGGCTGGCTGGACCTTACTTTCGATTGCACCCCTCCGTCGATGAGAGTGTGTTCTCTACATTTTCACTCGGGTACGTTATCTAAAAATCTCTTTATGTTGTTGTCTCTTAAAGCTACGAAGTTACTTTATGTTGTTGCAAACCCTGAAGTGCACCTCACGTTGCTGCCTAGCGAGCTAACTAGCGAACTGTTGCCTCTTCGAAAATGCTCAATTTGCAAACTGTTGCCTCTTCGAAAATTAATGTTAACTACCCCCTAATGTGGCTAATGTGTTAATGTGTACCCCTTCAGCCCTTTTGTCATACCATGAGCAGCGTGACCCTCTCAGTCTGTATCTTTATTTTGCATGTGTTCTGTGATGGGTTTGCCATTGATTGCATAGATTTTTTTCATAAACTATTTATTCTGTTGTAGGTAAGCCATCATATGAGATGTTGGAGAACCACGCTGACTGGACAAATTCAGCTTTTTACATTCAACTGTACCTGTGCACATGCTGCCCAAATGTGAGGGTGAAAACCTAATGCCTTTAGATAAGATCGTCACTGTTTGCTGTGCCTTAACGAACATGTGCAAAAGTGTTGTTTGAGTTCATTCCTCATTGTTCATTACTTTTTAATTTGTTTGAAATAAACGTTTGAGTGCCTTGTTCATTTACCTTTTAATTTGTTTGAAATAAATGCTTGAAACAACTTGATATGGCTTAACAATGTTTATTAACAGAAGAGGAAAAAAGAATAAGGGCGCAAGGTGCAGAATGCAATATACCTCTAGGAAAAGTTAACAGTGCAAAAGAACATGTGTGCATTCAGAATTAAAAAGTATAAACATTTCCAGCATGTAAACATTGACAACAAACAATAATAAAATAATACTGTTACTAGTGCAAAAGAACAAAGAAACACTATTCAGCACAAGAAGAGCAAAACCATGGCGTGTCAGCGGAGGGTCTGTCCACAAGCCCCACACAACTGAAGTGATACCACTGGACTGGTAAGTGGAGGCTCAGAGTCTCCGTGAATGCAGGACCTGTAAAATAAATAAAGTGAAATAAACTAAACAGTAAAAAGCATTTATTTCAAGTTACAGTCTACACTTTAGACACATTGATAATGGCTGTAATCTAACCAGGACATGTACACCTTGCATTCAAAATGTTAATGGCTTAAATCTAACCAGGAATGTAAGCCTTGCAATCACACATAAGTACCCTAGCCAACCCAGAACTGGTTTGTTCACTTTGCAGCCCCCAACACAATAACCTGCTACAGTATGTGTCGTTGGGCTAAAATCAAATGACAACTAAATACCTAAACATAAGCTTTAGCATACATCAAAACATTGGAAACGTTTGTGTACATTGAACATCTCGTTAATCTAGTGTTTACAAAACAAGTCGCAGTTAATTACGTTGTCATTTTGGTCAAGAAGTGTCTCAATGCAATGTAATTACAACACACTAAAACGCATGACAAGAACCTTACCTTTGCCAGTACAGCGCTGTTATCATCACCAGGCAGAGCCACCTGGAGGCTTGTAGATGGCCAAGTCCTGCACCCAGCCAGAGCAGAAAGTCTCGTGCGATTCCAAAGATTTGTGACTTTTAAACTCCTGCATAGTGTAGTAACTTACACCAAAGACAAGATAATTGACTATGTCCATATATGTGCACGGAGGTAACTGGTCCAGGTCTCTGTGCCATTCTGCTGCAGGGAGCTCGTAAGGATCAATATTTTGGATGCTGGACAGTTTCTCCAAATACCGCTGCTTTGCGCTTGTAATAAGTTTGTCCCTGCAAGGTCCCTTTTCTTTCGCCTTATCTCTCTCCATTGCTTTGCTTTCTTTCTTTCTTTTGTATTCGCCTCTGCCCTGCCGAAATGACAAATGCGGGAGGATATCCGTTAAGTTAATGGCGTTGCCCCTGGCAACCAATAGATTCTTCTGCCAACATGGCCGACCGGCCGACCGGAGTCACGTGACTCCTCATTCTCAATAGCTTAGAGGCCTAACTGAGACAAAAGATTGGCTAAAGATTTGGTATTTGACTCCATGATGTGGCAAAGTGGGACTTTCATGACAAAACGTCTCAAAAGGAAAAATTTTCACCAAGGCTTCAAAGTTCTAAAACTAATAAAATAACATAGTAAATGTAATGCTGACTTCCTGCTGCCCCCTAAGGAGCGCTACTCTCTGGTCGGGTAAATAACAGGATGTTTGTCACGTGGAAGAACCAGATGAAGCGTGTTTTTGGCCACATACACTCAGCTGGGATGCAAAGTCCAGGAATCTACTGTTCGGGGATCCTTTGCTGCTTTGGTGACACGTGTTTCTGCTGATTCTGTGAATATATAAATACTTGCAACTGAAAAACAACGAGGTCGCGCTTTAAGGAAAACTGAAGGCGGCAGACGGATTCAGCAGGAAAGAGATGAGAAAATGACACCAGGTTTTTCTATGCAGACATTTGTAGAAGATGATGAACAAAGCTGTTTCGTTCAAGGTAAACACAAGAAACTTGTGCGAAAGAAAAAAATGGACCAGACTCAGTGAATAATTCCCTATAATATAGATCAGTGAGCAGTGCTGACCAACATATCATTGGGGTCATCAGGTGGGAACCTCCTTTCGTCAGTGTTTCGTCTAGTTGGGCCCACGACACCTCCAGGAGGCTAGAGAGTGATCACTGGCGAGTCCCCCCTAATGCCAGCCAACACTGCTCCTCACACCACAACAACCATCTTTTTGGTTCGGGAAGGGGTGGAAATAGAAGAGGTAAAGATAAGTAGGAATGGGATTCAGACCCTGGTTCGGGTAGGGGTAGAAATAGAAGAGGTAAAGATAAATAGGAATGGGATTCAAACCCTGGTTTGGGTAGGGGGTAATGAAAGTATAGAGGGTGCCAGAGGTGGAGGCAGGACAAGACACACTAGCAGATTCAGCAGACAAACTCACGTAAACAGTCCTACAATCACTAAAAATGCCAGCAAAGACAAGGCCATACAGGCCAACACACCCAAAATGGCCGCCTGTTTTCGAAATGCTCACATGGGCCACACCCTAAGCTGCCCTGCCTTTTCCTGGTTAAACAATCCTTTAACAAACTTGAACGGGTCTCTGTAAAATGCAGTCCTTACATATTCTTTCTACTTTCTCTTTTTCCTAAGATTTTCAGCCCTTCTGAGAATTGCTTCTCAATTATTCCTGCAAAACATTAATTCCCTCTCTCTCTTCTTCTGTAGCTCTTTTCCACTGCTTTCTTAAATTTCTTCTTTCCTTAACCAATTTCTCCATCTCTTTTTGCTGTCTAGACTTACCTAAATGTACTCTTTCAACCCTCTTTCTATCTTGCACCCCAAATCTTTCTACACCACAGGAGTAAATTATATCTCCCATCTTTTCTAGCCTATCACTTGCATTTCCTCCTAACCTACCCAATATTATCGACAAATCTTTATTGACTGCCTCCCATTCTTTGTTACCATTTGCCCTAGGCCACTTAACTCTCGCTTTCTGCTCCATATTTCTCTCTATAACTGGCCTATTCACCTCAGTATCAGCTGCATCCACTTCTGTAGCTGTGTTATTGATATCCTTCGGACTGTGGTTTTCTACCTGCCGCTGGACTTCATCCGACTTACTCGATTGACTTCTTAAAAAGTAGTGATCGATTCGGCCACACTGCCCTTCCTTTACCACACATCTCTTTCCTCCCTGATGCATTTTAAGGCCTCTAACTGATGTTACTTTCTGCCAGCCACAAGGACAAACCTGGAGCTTACTTCCCTCTAGCCTACCACTTTTATTTAGACTCTTTCTGGTCTATTCTGGTCAGTTCTAGCCCTAGAGAATAGGTCCGTGCCCCTATCCTTCACTGAGTCACGTATCCACCTCATAGTCATGTTCGTTCCAGTGTCAGTTGCCATGTAGTCTGCCTGGGAGTCATCTTCCGCCCCTGCTCTCGCTGACTCTAGGGCAGGCACGGACTGAGCAGTCCGGCATTCGGGCACATGCCCGAGGGGCCACGGCCCTGACAATGCTCATCGCGGCCCCGCAGTCACGGTCGGTCATCACGCTCCCTCGTCATCCTAAAAAGTTCCTTCTTACTGACCTTTCAATGGCACCTTTTCGCTTTTCATACCACTGAAATCGCTGTACATTACACACTGACGGTGGGACCTTGATGATGTGTTTTATTATGGTTCATTTACATTACATTATTTTATTTTATCTGAATATATCTTCGTACGATGTAAAAATGTTTAAAATTAAAGAAATGTATATCTATCTATATTTTGTATGTGTGTGAGACAACTTGAGTAAAGCACTGCCTTGTGGGAATTTCATTTACCCGGCTCCCGCCAAAAAAAAATAGAACGTAGAAGATTCAACATTCTGTAGCTTGTTGGTCAAAGTAAGAGATAAACGGGGACGGTAGATGTCGCGGATGGAGTATGCCTTCTTGGCTTACTTGAAAAAAGAATATGACGAAGTTTTGTCTCTGCAATCGCCAAGAAATACGTTCACAATGGGATAGCAACTACACAAATATGGATATTAACAAGATGTGTTGCACAGACGCTACGAACAAGACAAGGTAGGGCCCGAAGGATTTCCACTAATCATTGTGTCCGCCGTGGCACTATTTTTTTTATATTTCATCTCATCTCCTTCACGTAGGGTCTGTCTGTATTGTCACTCACTTTTCTAAATCAGTGTGTAGCCTACTGTCATAAGCTAGTCTGTGGCTAGTCTGTGGCTAGTCTGTGGCTAGTCTGTGGCTAGTCTGTGGCTAGTCTGTGGCTAGTCTGGCTAACCTTAAGAGTAATACAAGGCACACTTTTCACGATGTGTAAACCTGGTTAGCTTGTGGTAACTGCCTGGTAATCTATGGCAGGGCTGTTGTAGTTGTTCTTATTCCTATTCCTAACTTCATGACTTGGTAATGGGTTCTCGATTTGACGGCTTGTCTTGCTGACAATTTTACAGTATTTCCATGTTGCTTTGTATTTAGCTCTGGACTGGTTAGCATAGAAGTTGGACTACCATAACTGTCTTGTTATGAAGTATTAGCTGGGTCTCTCTCGAGTGGACAGCGATCTAAAGAAGGGACTTCACTTTTGCATATAAACACAGGGTGCAGGAGCGAAGTGGACATCAAAAACAAGTGGACGATTGGTGTTGGCAAATACTGGTCTACGGGGCCGCTTGTGGGTGCAAAATACCAGGGCCGTTTTTTTTACCCCAGTCCGTCACTGCTCTAGGGGTATTGTCTTTAATCTACTTGTAGCTTATGCTGGTTGTAACAAAGCTGCTAGGCCTCGCTACCGCTACCCTGTCAGCTGTCTTTCCAATCTGTCACATGGTCTTTCCCTTGTTGTCAGCTGCCCTATTCACAGCAGTCACTAGCTAGGCTAGATTTGAATAAACATTCGAACCGTGATTTTCAGACTTCAAACTTTGATCTGAATGACTGACATGAACTTTTAACTTTCATGTTTCTGAACATCTGAACGTCAGCTGTGTGTCCAGATGTTTCAGATAAATTCTGTCCATGCTTAAGTATATTTGTTCTGGGCCCAGCGTCCCTCCTGAAGTTCACAGTGTTCAGAAGAATCTCCATAACACTTCTGATCTGTACCACCACTGGGTCGGCCTCTGTTTGCTCTCAGTTCTGGGTCAGATGTTGGAAACTTCCTCTGACATCGTTTCTCCGTGTTGCTGCTGCCGGTCTGATCTACTCGATCCAGATCCCAGATCATCCTGTCAGGCAAGCATCAGGGTAAACACACAGTTTGTTTGCTGTCTGCAGACGAAGGTGGACTGTGTGGACCGAAGACGCCTCTGATATGAGGAAAGTGGGAGAAGAATACCTTTCATTTATTGGCTGCTGTCTAAAAGCTCAGGTTTGACTTTTAAAAGTGTCTGTTTGTCACGTTTAAAGATGGAAGCCACTCAGATACAGAGAGAACGTCCACACTGAGGTCAGAGCCTGCTGCTGACCGTGAACCACCGCCACGCTCTGTGGAAACCAGCTCAAAGATGAAAGAAATGCACTTCAGACAAGAGAAAATTCAAAGTTTATTGTTAAGAATTAAACACAATGTTGAGTGTTTGGAACATACATTTATCATTATCATAAAAAAGTTGGTATCACGTTGAGGTGCAGTTTACCCACATTATCCATTTCATTTGGATGTTATCTAGAAGCCTTTTTGTTTTCAGACAAGATAAATAGGACTTTTCTTCCTTCACTGAAATAACAGAGTTATAGAGAAAGGAAAGTGTGTGTTTCTGCCCTCATGATCACTTTCAGGACTGCTGGAGGACCGATAACTCAACCCAGAGGTGAGGCATAAATACAGCCAGCAGCTGTTCACACTCACAGTCATAATCTGACACTGATTCATATTTTAATCCCTCCAATATGTTTGATACACGAGAAGACAACCTGTGAGCTTCCTCTGTGAGTTTGTTTTACTGAACAGGACGGATCTTCATGCTGATGGCCTTCAGGGAATAGTCATGCTCCTTCCAGAGTTTCCACTCCACTCCAACAGCATAGAGGGTACCATCAGCCCCCCAGCGGTAAACTCCGTTGGGGTTTGCAGAGTGACAGTGGTCATACCACCATCCCCCCAGGTATGACTTGGCACAGTTTCCAGACCAGATGTCCTGGTCTTTGTCGAAGGTGGAGAATTTCATTCCGTTGTGACGAAGCAGACCATCTCCTGCAGAAACAGGAAATATAAGAAGGGAATGTTTGAGTTGGACAAACTAGTGAAACTATCCCCTCACATTCTCTGAAGCACAGACTGAGGAAAACCCAGCACACTGTTCTTAATTCTTAATCCTGTTCAGCATTCTGTTACAGAGACTTGAACATGTTATTGGGATTAAAGGAGCTGCATTAGGCTGGTTTAAGTCCTATTTATCTGATAGATTTCAGTTTGTTCTTGTAAATGAAGAATCTTCCTCACACACCAGAGTAAGTCATGGAGTTCCTCAGGGTTCTGTGCTTAGACCCATTCTCTTCACTTTATACATGCTTCCATGAGGTAACATTATCAGACAGCATGGCATAAAGTTCCATTGCTAAACTGATGCAGTAGATATCGATTTGAGAATGTGGTGCTTCTTTTATTTTCAGTTTCAAGTTGAAAAGCAACGAATGAACTAAAGAAAGACAGCTCCTCCCCTCTACCATCTCCTCTCTCATTTTTCTTCATTTTAAACTGCAGATTACCAACTTTGTGTCACCGCATAGTTTTTTTTCTGCCCTTTTTCTCTTCCTTTACCTTTCTGGGGGTTGTCTGGCTCAGGTCCTGCATGTTTCTGATCTTTTACCCACCTGCTCCTCCATCAGTGAATCCAGACACATGCAGTCTGTATCCATAGGACTCTGGGCCGATGGAAAACGAGGAGTAACGAGCAAACACCTTGTTTCCCTCGAAGTCCTCCATGTCCACCAGCAGCTCGTACTTTTTCCTCAGAGTGAGGTGGAAGAGACTCTCCAGACCTGAAAACATACAGAAACTGATGTCTCAGAGCTCTCTGCTTCCTCATCCTGAAGTCACGTCAGAGTTTGATGTTGGTTCTTTATGAACTGGAGTCGTGTCTCACCGAGCCAGTACTCCCCAACAGCGTTCCCAAAGCCCGTCTTGTACTGATCCCAGGGCCTGTAGAAGTTCACCGAGCCGTCCATCCTCCTCTGCAACACCTGGGGGGGTGGGGGGGGGGGGGGTGGGGTGGGGGGGTGGGGGTTGAAGGTGGTTAACCAGCTGAACACGGCAGATATCTGACAGCTCATGTTTCCACAACGAGGGTTGTCGCATTCAGGAATCAGCTGGTTGTGTTACAACTCTGAACCGCTGCAGGTCTCAGTTGTGCAGGAATCTGGGCCCAGATCCATTAAATACTTATATGAATGAATTACATTGATTATGAAGATATAATATTTTTTCCTTAATTGTGACATTTATGTTTCAATCTCTACTCAGCTGAGAGACTCACATCAGGATGTTGCACAGAATCTCTTAAAAGTTGAGGAATATTCAACCGTTTACTGTAAACTCTGAAAGAATTTTAGTGGTGATAAAATGATCCAGGTGTCAAACTCATTTTCACCGAGGGCCACATCATCATAATCGTTGCCCTCAAAGGGCCAGATGTAACTTATAAATGTAACTACTCCTTAATGTTAAATAACTCTTAATTTATGACTTATTCAAGTTACAAATATTACATATATATTTGCATAGATGTAAAAAAAAATACGTTTGCTGGTTGCTCTGTTATTTTATCATAAATATGTTTCATTTGTCAGGTTATGAAATCCACATCACTCCATCAATCAACGATCAAACTATCCAAGTGAATAAAGAAAAATAACATCAAACACAAGTTATGACATTTACTTTGTTCCAAACTTGAAATATCAAACAAAGCTAGCTTTTACTGCCGCATTGTTTTTGGTTGTGGCTTTCGCAAACACATTCGATCGCAGTTTGCCTTTTTAATTCTTGGGGCAGTTTGTCGTTTTTCTTGAGTTCTAATGTTGGCAAACTCAGCTCCGTGTTTGGTCTCAGAATGCGGACGTAGATCGTACTCTTTGACAACCGCCACCGCCTCATAACACAAAAGACATATCGTTTTTTCTCCTTGAAGCACAAACATGTATTCGCCTTCCGATCTTTCTTGAAAAAGAAAAATTATTCTCTTCCTGGACATTTTGGGATCATCATTTGTATTTCTCAATTCCACTTGTCGGGAAAATCGCATCGATTCGGAAACATTGCAGTCCAGTGGCGGGATGCTGTCACTTTGCGCGTAACATAATCGGCATGCATTGTGGGAAATGTAGTTTTTGGTCACTGCACATATTTGACTTCAATCAGACCTTTTAAGCTCTCATGGGCCACATAAAATGACGTGGCGGGCTACATTTGGCCCACGGGCCTTGAGTTTGACACATATGCTGTAAACACTGAAAGAGTTTTAGTGGTGATAAAATGATCCAGGTGCGATGTTTGTGAGAGAACTGTAAGGAACCAGCTGAAGGAGATGAGATTTCCATCCACAGTAAAGCATCAGAAACACCTGAAGAGAAGAAGAGCAGCTCACAGCAGCTGAAGAGAAGCAGCCATGGACCGTGGATGGTTGGATGGAAGTGAGACTCAGAGATGAATCACCAAGGAGACGATGCTGGAACTGTAGTTTGGTCCAATGAAACATATGCCCCTTTTCCACCGCCAAGCTAGCCCTACTCTACTCGGTTCGATATAGCCCAACACTACACCACACGACACGGCACCAGTAACATTTCCTTTTCCACCCAAACTGTGACCTGGAAGAGTCGGCCCGTTCACCTCTAACGTGACGTCGGTTTCAGGTGACTACAAAGTGTCACGCCGCGGTTAGTCAAAAGTTAACACAACGATGGAGTGTAATGTGTAATGCAGTTGACAGTTCATATTGTTTAGTTAAACCAAGCTCTTTATTAAAAAAGACAGTACAAAAGTAAACAGCAGGAGTTGTCTCAGATACAGGCGTCTGTGTTGGTGCCGGTGGAATGCAGATAGCAGCTGTTGCCTCAGCTGCAGATTGTGATGCCAGTGTCGGTTCTGAAGCCTGCGGGATTGGAGGATCTTCGCTGACCTCAGCAACCGAACACTCATCGGTTGAACAAACCGAGTCTTGAGGGAAAAAAAATAAAGTGTGAACACACAAAACGCATACACGTAACCGCATAGGTGAGACACTGTGCTAGCCTACAAAAAAAGCGTTGTTTGCTAGCTCACTCAGAACAACTTACATGAGACACCTGTGTAACGTTTTACACAAGTTAAAGACTGAACATGCATTTGTTAAGATATAAGCGTTGAACCAAGGGGATAAGAACAACACTTACCATTTTCCATCGCCTCCAACAAAGACGTTGCCGAATCCACGCTGTTCGCCGGGCGGTGCCGTCCATTTGGTCAAACCACTTCCATGTCTTTCGGTTTGACCCACTCCGGCTGTTGTGGTCCTTTACCTGCCGGTAATCACTCTTCAGCTTGTCTCGGCACTGCTGAGAATTCCGGTGATAGCATGGCTAGCCATCAGCTTGGTTATATCCTGGAACACCTTCTCATTTCGTGTTGCTCCGTCCAGTTCCTTCTGTATAACGTCCTCAGCCACCACACACAGAAAGGTCTGCACCTCGCTCATGGGTTGGCTTTCCTTCTCTGGTCTTCAATCTTCGCAATTCTGTTTACTCTCTGTTGCTCTCGCAGGTGTGTTTTCATACGGCGGGTGATTATTTAAAGCTCCCCGAGCTTCGTTGCGTGTATGACGTAATTTCACCTGACCAATCAGTGGACAGCACTGATCACGTGACGTTTTAGCACCGACAAGTACCTACTAGACCCACCTCTGAAGCAGGTACTAGTCGGGGCTAAAAATTGTAACGCGTCCCACCTTCAACCCGCGGTGGAAAAGCTCCCAATCAGGGTAGAGTGGGACCGTGTAGAGCTGTGTTGGTACAAAAATGTTCGGTGGAAAAGGGGCAATAGGGTGAAGGCTGAAGGAAACCAGCACATGTCCACAATCAGTGATGATGTGGGGCTGATGGCAGGTAAAGGACCAGAGGAGATGGCAGGTAAAGGACCAGGGCAGATGGCAGGTAAAGGACCAGAGGAGATGGCAGGTAAAGGACCAGGGCAGATGGCAGATAAAGGACCAGGGGAGATGGTAGGTAAAGGACCAGAGGAGATGGCAGGTAAAGGACCAGGGCAGATGGCAGGTAAAGGACCAGAGGCGATGACAGGTAAAGGACATGGGGAGATGGCAGGTAAAGGACCAGAGGAGATGGCAGGTAAAGGACCAGAGGAGATGGCAGGTAAAGGACCAAGGGAGATGACAGGTAAAGGACTTGGGGAGATGGCAGGTAAAGGACCAGAGGAGATGGCAGGTAAAGGACCAGGGCAGATGGCAGGTAAAGGACCAGGGGAGATGGCAGGTAAAGGACATGGGGAGATAGCAGGTAAAGGACCAGGGAGATGGCAGGTAAAGGACCAGGGGAGATGGCAGGTAAAGGACCAGAGGAGATGACAGGTAAAGGACCAGAGGAGATGGCAGGTAAAGGACATGGGGAGATGGCATGTAAATGACCAGGGCAGATGGCAGGTAAAGGACCAGAGGAGATGGCTGGTTAAGGACCAGGGGAGATGGCAGGCAAAGGACCAGAGCAGATGGCAGGTAAAGGACCAGGGGAGATGGCAGGTAAAGGACCAGAGGAGATGGCAGGTAAAGGACCAGAGGAGATGACAGGTAAAGGACCAGAGGAGATGGCAGGTAAAGGACCTGGGCAGATGGCAGGTAAAGGACCAGGGGAGATGGCAGGTAAAGGGCCAGAGGAGATGGCAGGTAAAGGACCAGAGGAGATGGCAGGTAAAGGACCAGAGGAGGTGGCAGGTAAAGGACCAGGGCAGATGGCAGGTAAAGGACCAGGGGAGATGGCAGGTAAAGGACCAGAGGAGATGGCAGGTAAAGGACATGGGGAGATAGCAGGTAAAGGACCAGGGAGATGGCAGGTAAAGGACCAGGGGAGATGGCAGGTATAGGACCAGAGGAGATGGCAGGTAAAGGACCAGAGGAGATGACAGGTAAAGGACATGGGGAGATGGCAGGTAAAGGACCAGGGCAGATGGCAGGTAAAGGACCAGGGGAGATGGCAGGTAAAGGACCAGAGGAGATGACAGGTAAAGGACCAGGGGAGATGGCAGGTAAAGGACATGGGGAGATAGCAGGTAAAGGACCTGGGGAGATGGCAGGTAAAGGACCAGGGGAGATGGCAGGTAAAGGACCAGGGCAGATGGCAGGTAAAGGACCAGGGGAGATGGCAGGTAAAGGACCAGAGGAGATGACAGGTAAAGGACCAGGGGAGATGGCAGGTAAAGGACATGGGGAGATAGCAGGTAAAGGACCTGGGGAGATGGCAGGTAAAGGACCAGGGGAGATGGCAGGTAAAGGACCAGAGGAGATGACAGGTAAAGGACCAGGGGAGATGGCAGGTAAAGGACATGGGGAGATAGCAGGTAAAGGACCTGGGGAGATGGCAGGTAAAGGACCAGAGGAGATGACAGGTAAAGGACCAGGGGAGATGGCAGGTAAAGGACCTGGGGAGATGGCAGGTAAAGGACCAGGGCAGATGGCAGGTAAAGGACCAGGGGAGATGGCAGGTAAAGGACCAGAGGAGATGACAGCTAAAGGACCAGGGGAGATGGCAGGTAAAGGACATGGGGAGATAGCAGGTAAAGGACCTGGGGAGATGGCAGGTAAAGGACCAGGGGAGATGGCAGGTAAAGGACCAGAGGAGATGACAGGTAAAGGACATGGGGAGATGGCAGGTAAAGGACCAGGGGAGATGGCAGCCATTACCTCTGCAGGAGGTTCTCAGCTGGGCTCTGTTCTCCTTCCATCAGTCAGAAGGAGGTTTGGTGATGCTGAGCTCATTTTTCAGGAGGATGAATCTTGCCTCAGAGCATTTAAACCTTTCTTAAGGGAAGACATATCAACTCATTGGCATGGCCAGCAAACAGTTCAGATCTCAACCTGACTGAATGTTTCAGGTGGAAACTGAAAACTAATTGCCCATGACACAGCTCCACCATGCAAAGCTGATGGAGCTGTGCTCTGATGAATGACTTTGTTTTTCATTAATGAAGTCCTCAAAGAATTCAAGCTATCACAAAACATTCACAAAACATTAACCACATGGAAATTAAGAGGTAATAATGAGGAAATACCATGTAAATAACAGTCTGATAAACACATGGTGGTAATAACGGGCCCGAACTGGTTTAAAGTTAGAACTTTAAACCAAACATCAGGTAAAGTGATTACCTGTAGACATTTGGAGTAGTTTCTCTGCAATAGAACCAACTGGCTGCAACACTAAACACTGCATTTATTTAGCATGACCTTAAGAGGAAAATGTGAACGTCAGCACCATAACATGATAAATCCAGCCTTGGTGCAGTGTGTGTTTAAAACAGTGTGTGTTTTAACTTTTGGAGGGACTGTGAACTCCTTGATTCATCCAGAATAAGTAAGTAACATTTTTTTTGTGTACCAGGCTGCTTTTTGCTATACTTTGACTGCTAAGTAGGCTGTTGCTTAGCTGTGATGTTGGCTTTGATGTTAGCTGTGATGTTGGCTTTGATGTTAGCTGTGATGTTAGCTTTGATGTTAGGTGTGATGTTAGCTGGGATGTTAGTTGTGATGTTAGCTGGGATGTTAGCTTTGATGTTAGTTGTGATGTTAGCTGGGATGTTAGCTTTGATGTTAGTTGTGATGTTAGCTGGGATGTTAGCTTTGATGTTAGCTGTGATGTTAGCTGTGATGTTAGCTTTGATGTTAGCTGTGATGTTAGCTTTTATGTTAGCTGTGACGTTAGCTTTGATGTTAGTTGTGATGTTAGCTATGATGTTAGCTTTGATGTTAGCTGTGATGTTAGCTGGGATTTTAGCTGTGATGTTAGCTGTGATGTCAGCTTTGATGTTAGCTGTGATATTAGCTGGGATGTTAGCTGTGATGTTAGCTTTGATGTTAGCTGTGATGTTAGCTTTGATGTTAGCTGTGATATTAGCTGGGATGTTAGCTGTGATGTTAGCTTTGATGTTAGCTGTGATGTTAGCTGTGATGTTAGCTTTGATGTTAGCTGTGATGTTGGCTTTGATGTTAGCTGTGATGTTAGCTTTGATGTTAGGTGTGATGTTAGCTGTGATGTTAGCTTTGATGTTAGCTTTGATGTTAGCTGTGATGTTAGCTTTTATGTTAGCTGTGACGTTAGCTTTGATGTTAGTTGTGATGTTAGCTGTGATGTTAGCTTTGATGTTAGCTTTTATGTTAGCTTTGATGTTAGCTGTTATGTTAGCTGTGATGTTAGGTGTGATGTTATCTGTGATGTTATCTTTGATGTTAGCTGTGATGTTAGCTGTGATATTAAGTGTGATGTTAGCTTTGATTTTCGCTGTGATGTTAGCTTTGATGTTAGCTGTGATATTAGCTGTGATGTTAGCTTTGATGTTAGGTGTGATGTTTGGTTTTATATGCGCTGTGATGTTAGCTGTGATGTTAGCTTTGATGTTAGTTGTGATGTTAGCTTTGATGTTAGCTGTGATGTTAGCTGTGATGTTATATGTGATGTTAGCTGTGATGTTAGCTTTGATGTTAGCTGTGATGTGAGCTGTGATATTATGTCCTCATCTGTAAGTCGCTTTGGATAAAAGCGTCTGCTAAATGCAGAAACATAAACAGTCACTGAAAACAAACTTAAAACTGACACATTTAAACACTCACCGTCCACCCTCCTTCCAGTGAGTCCATGTCACAGTAAACCTGTACAAACACACACACACACACACGTTAGTAAAAGTTAGTTAAACCTGTAACTCTACTGCTTGTTTCTGTTTTATCAGACGCAGCGAACAGATGCATCTCGAGCCTGATTAACCTCCTGTTGGGCCCCTACCGACCCCATCATCCATGAGCCAGTTCCATCATGTGTGTGAAATGTCTCTGATTATAGCAAAGATAGGTTGACAGAGACTTTATAAGAAAAGAGCAGTTTTTACAGCTTTACAAAGTGTCATCAGTAGAAAACAACATTAGAGATCAGAGTTGGGCTCAGAGAGTCAAACACAAACAGACGGAGGCAGAGTTTCAGTTCATTCTTTTCATCTTTTATCTTTGTTATACGATTAGAATTGTGAGAACATGAAATAAAAACCTTTGATTCATGTGTTTAGTAGTTAAAGGTGATAGAGAATGGTTGAATGGGGCATTAATCCTTGTTCTGTGATGTGATATGTAGCCCCAAAAAAAATCAGAACCCCCCTAAAAGGCTCTCTGAAACAGCTGTTACTATGCTGGGTTTAGAATGCGTCGTTTGCCCTTATTGGCGTCGTTTCAGAGCTTATCTGGCAACCTCATTATGAAATGCAGGGAGGTGTTGGCGCTATTCGGTTGCCGTTGCTTGATTGGCTGCCCTTGCTCTCACTGAAAACAGAGCTATGGCGTAATACACTGACTGGAAAGAAAGCTCATCAGAATCAGAATGAGTTTTATTGCCATTGTTAGTGAACAGTGTTCACTAACTAGGAATTTGCTGCGGCGTAAGGTGCAAACATGTAACATAGGATATAATAATAAACTAGAAAGCTGCAAGCAGCTGTGAGCGGGACCGAGGTGTGCGTAAGTTGGGATGTGCGTACGTTGGGGCATGCGCTGGACGCTGGAGCTGCAGCTCTACCCACACGCACGATACCCTCTGCGTACGTACGAGCACATAATAACCCCAATGCGTAGGGGCTTTTGAAAGTTTCTAGGGGGCGCCACTGAGCCATTTTATCCGCCCACACACGATACCCTTTACATACGTACGAGGTTGTTAGGGTAGACGTGTGTGCCAAGTTTCATGATCTTGCAATGATGATAAGGCTTTCAAATCACAAACGCCATCACACGATTTTCACCGCCTGGCCACGCCCACATTGTTCAGAGTTTGGAAAAGTTTCTCAAGAGTTTTCTTCCCCCCTAGCCTAAGAGTAATATGTTCAAGTTTGGAGCTGTTAACATTAAATCTGTAAGAGGAGTTCGATAAAATGCGAGTTGTGGAAAAAAAAAGACATTTCCAACCACCAGCAGGTGGCGCTGTAGGTGGATGTCACTATGTTATATGTGCGCGTTCAGGCTGGGTCCAGCAATCAACGTATGAAGTATGGGACAGATTGGATTGTGTATGTGGGAGTTATAAGCGACTTAATTTTTTGTGGCGAGTGATGGCGAATCATCAAACTTTGAGGCGTCACCACGGCCACGCCCTTTAAGTTTTGAAAAAGTTTCTCCATGACCCCCCCCCCCCCCCCCCATGTCTTAAGAGTAACCTGGCCAAGTTTGAAGTCTGTAGCATTAAATCTGTAGGAACAAGTTCGATCATATGCAAGGCGTGGAATCGGTCAACTTCCATCCAAAATGGCCGCCTTCCTGTGGACGTGGGACCATGGCGACCCTAGACTTTTTTGTGCGTCTGGCATGATGAATGAGTGTACCGAATTTCGTCGTCCCACGCGAAACTAATCCTATTAAGGGGACCATTTTTAAGCATCGTAGAGGGCGCTACAGAGTCAATGAGCGACTCCCAAAAATATAAAGTTATTAAAAAGAGTTTTCGAGCACCTTTTGCAAAGAATAATAATAATAATAATAATAATAATAAACCTTACAGATACAACAGGGTCCTTGCAGTTTCACTGCTCGGTCCCTAAAAATAAAGAATAAAAATATATGAATATAAAATGTACAAGGTGTGTACAACAATACACAGTATCCAATGTACAGAGCAACAACAGTGCAGCTTCATTAGTGCAATTTTAATGATGGTAAAGTGACTGGGGCAGGTTATGAGGTGATTATGAAGTGTTCATAACTCCAACTGCAAGGGGAAAAAACTGTTTTTTTGACGGGAGGTTCTGGTCCGAATGGACCGAAGCCTCCTGCCCGAGGGGAGTGGTGCAAATAGTCCATGTGCAGGGTGAGAAGGGTCAGCTGTGATCCGACCTGCTCGCCCCATAGTCCTGGAGACGTGCAGGTCATGGATAGATGGGAGGCTGCAGCCCATCACCTTCTCTGCGGAGCGCACAACTCGCTGCAGTCTGTCTGTCCCTGTCGGCACTGACCCTCACTGAGCGTTAAATTCCGACTGAAGCCTGCTCGGAATCATGCAAGCTTTGTGAAACTGTACTCCGTGAAATGCGCAGAGCAAAGGAAAAGTCGGTGGTTGTATGTACTGGGGATGCTGTTAAAAATGAATGAAAGCCATTGATCGCGAACATTGCTTTCCAGGGGAAGAATATGTAACAATCGTAGTCCGCTTTCACACCCTTGGAAGGCTCACCTGTTCCTGTTTCTGGCCGAAGGGGCGTGTCTGAAACGGGGTGGCTGTGGATTTGGGTGTGTGTGTGTGGGGGGGGGGGGGTAATTACTGAAAAAGTGACATCACTTTTTCACAAAAAAGGGGAGTACTTGAAACAGAGGTTCTGACACTTGCTGGCACTTCGTGTGTACTCCCCACAGCGGGGAGACTCAGAACTAACACCAAAAACGTGAAAAAGACGATTTTGATTCTCTATCCCCTTTAAACAATGTGATTTCCCCCCATGATTAAACAGAGTTATGTTTTATTCACATTATTGCTGGTCTGAGTTAGCGTTAGTTTTATTGTTCTAACTTATTTCCTTTATCCAGCCGTGACAAACCTGGACTTCAGGCAACAATAACCAGTATTCCCACTATTAGGGTTAGAGGGTTAGGGTTAGGGTGGGTTAGGGTTAAAGGGTTAGAGGGTTAGGGTTAGGGTGGGTTAGGGTTAAAGGGTTAGAGGGTTAGGGTTAGGGTGGGTTAGGGTTAAAGGGTTAGAGGGTTAGGGTTAGGGTTAGACACTGAGCAGTGGACTGGTATCACAGGAAGTAAGGGTCAGGGTACCTGGACAGCAGACGTGGCTCCGATGGGATAGATGGTGTACACTCCGCTGGGTCGGCTGGTATCGCTGTTATAGATGTCGTTGCAGTCCAGAGGGAGGACGAGAGGCGCACAGCTGGTCAGCAGTGGAACCAGGAGGAGGACCGACAGCACTTTGAGCACTTTAAGCTGGAAATGTGAAGGAAAGCAGAGAAATTCACCTGGAAGAAGCTGACTCAACCTGTTACCATACAAAACTACTGATGAATATTCACAGTCACATGTTTAAAGTCATCAACTCACCTTCATGGTCAGAGCTGTGCTGAAGTGATCTGATATGCAGTCTGACGTCTCTGAGCTGTACTTATATCCCAAAGGTTAATGATTCCCTGAGCCTCCAGTGAGGGCGGATCTGTTGCACAGCAAGTAAATTAACTTTGTCTTTAGTTTTTATGTCTTTAGTTTCAGTATTTTAATAAATCAATTATTAAAGAATTTAAGGAAATCATTATTTCCTCAAACAAAAGAAAGTTGAAAAGATTGTTTTAAGAATGATTTCAAATAATATTTTAGTTGCCTAAACATGAAAAGTTGAAAAGGGAAGAAACTTATTATTAAGCTTATTTTTTTTTGGGGGGGGGGGGGGCTTTTTGTGCCTTCAATGGATAGGACAGTTGGAGAGAGACAGGAAGCAGGGGGCAGAGAGAGGGGGAACAACACGCAGCACAGGGTCGTCCGATGCGGGACTCGACCGGGGCCACCTGCAGCGAGGACTGTAGCCTCTGTATCAAATCAAATCAAATCAAGAACTGGATCGGATGGGATTCAGACCCCGAGATAACTGGGCTGAAAGTCACTCTAAACCTGCTTGTAGACGCTGAAGCTCGTGGTGAATCAGACTTTGCGTTCTGCGCATGCTCCAGATGTTTTCCCGGGGTCGTGACCCGGAAGTCAAAGGAGACGATATTCCTGTTGTTGTCGCCGTCAGAAAGAAACAAACAACGCGATGGAGAATGCTCCGTTGGGCATCGAGTTTGTGCAACAAGCAGCTCATCACAGAGCAAATGTAGAGGGACGTAGCTTCATCTGGCTCTGCGTTCTCCATCTTTCTCCAATGCCTGAGTTTGTTGTTGTTGTTGGTGGTGAAGAGGTCAACAGGAAGTGGCTCTATTAGCAACAGCTGGAATGGGTACAGCGCCACCTATCATACCGGGGTATGACACGCCTCTGATCCCATTCATTCACCGCCAGATATCCAAGGAGAATTACCCTTGAATAAGGAGCAGAACCCAACTGTAGCTGTAAACAGTGAGTCCTGGCGGTGAAGTTATTCTTATTCAGGGATTAGTGACGATAACAGAGATGCAAATAATTCAAAGTTCATTTCATTATGTTTTCACAGCATCGATGTACAAATAAAAAGAGAGAACTCTTATCGATGTGTCCTTTAGGTTTCTGTAAAGATAACCAAATTAATTATTCCTTACAGTGTGTTATAAACTGATAAATAAAGAAAACAACCCCACAGTGCGACCAAGGTTCAGCAGTAATAAACCACTGCAAACAGGTCAGACGTGACCACCCGACACCAACGTTTCAATTCATGATCCAGACACACTTTAAAGTGGAATCAATTCATTTTGTGGTAAAACTTAACAATAAGGTACACGTATTTATTTTTACTGATGATCTGCCTGATCCTTAACGCTGTGATTCATATTCAAGCTTTATTAGGGCTAAACTTCCTAACATTATGTGCAGCACACAGAGCTTTACAGGGTGAACGTAATAGCAACACACACCTGGATGTGGACAGATGTGGACAGATGTGGACATGAGCCGAGCAGGACACCTGACAAACGAAAGAAAGGATGAACAAAGAGGGGAGCCAACAAGCTAAGCTACAGAGTGGAACAGTGGAGCTGAAACGATGAAGAGATTATTAAAAAGGAACAATTAAAGACACATCTCCAGGGGTCCTGAGGGTCCTGGACTCATGAGTAGGACAACGGACACTTTTTCTTATGTTATAAAAGGATCTTAAACTCAGGCCGTCAGTACAGAGATCATAAACTGGGTGTGATAAGAGCCCTCTCTCTGGTTTTCTTTAATGAAAACATGGACCGGCGGTGTCGTGTTGGCTCACCAGACAAACAGATGTTGTCTGGATTTTCAGATCATAAAATTCACTCTTTGAACCAGATTTCCTCAGAACTCCCATTCAAGGATTATAATAACGGTAAATAATTAACTGATGAACCAGAAACTAGATGAGAGATACCATCAGTGAACCATCAGGAACCAAACTGATTACAACTTTATTACTGATTGCCTCTGATCCAGTGAACCTGCCCGGCAACAACAACCTTTAAGCTTTGTGGCCTTCAGGGAACCTTCAGAGAATCCAAACGATAACATTTCCAAATGTTCTGAATGTCTCTGGCAACTAGGAATCAGCTGGAATTAGAATAGATTGTTCCGAGGGTTTTCCATCAGAAACACGACATGGCTGCCACTCTGAAGAAGGAAACAATCGGCTTCATCCTGAAACATCCCCACAGCATCATGCTGCCACCGCCATGCTTCTCTGTGGATTCACTCCTTTTTGGATGGTCATTAGTTTCAGCTTTGGTCTCATCTGACCTCACCTGTGTGAAGTTTAGCAGATGCTTTCTCTTTGTGTTTTGTGTAGGGCTGAGCGAGTTAACTCGTTAATTATTTAGCACCGATAAATATTTTATCGGTGTCGGCGGATCCACCAAACATGGAGAAGGGTACGGAACTTTTACTCGGCCATTTTCATTTTAAAGTTCTTCCAGACGGCGGAGTCGACAGAACCAAAGTCATCTGTAAACACTGCCAAGTTGAATTGTCTTCTCACAGCAAAGTTTCCCTGTAGCTCACACACAGTTCTGTGAAAAAGCATTCGCTATCCAAACCAACCCGACGCTATGTGAGGATATAACGGCCCCCTTTGTTAAATCGTGAATACTGCAGCCGACGTCCAAAGAAGAGCTTTGGGATGTCCTTCAAGAAGCCTGGAGAACTATTCCTGAAGACTCCTTAAAGAAAGGACAGAAAGCTCGTCTGAGAGGGTTCAGGCTGTGCTGGAGGAGAAAGGAGCTCAGAGCAGATATTCACTTTAAAGCTGCTCAGAACTGAACTGACTCTGGTTCTGCCTCAGATTATGGGTTTATGTTCATGTTGGAACATGTTTCAGTGAATCTCTGCAGCTGTTACCATGGAAACATCTGCAGATATTCACTTTAAAGCTGCTCAGAACTGAACTAACTCTGGTTCTGCCTCAGATTCTGGGTTTATGTTCATGTTGGAACATGTTTCAGTGAATCTCTGCAGCTGTTACCATGGAAACATCTGCAGATATTCACTTTAAAGCTGCTCAGAACTGAACTAACTCTGGTTCTGCCTCAGATTCTGGGTTTATGTTCATGTTGGAACATGTTTCAGTGAATCTCTGCAGCTGTTACCATGGAAACATCTGCAGATATTCACTTTAAAGCTGCTCAGAGCTGAACTAACTCTGGTTCTGCCTCAGATTCTGGGTTTATGTTCATGTTGGAACATGTTTCAGTGAATCTCTGCAGCTGTTACCATGGAAACATCTGCAGATATTCACTTTAAAGCTGCTCAGAACTGAACTAACTCTGGTTCTGCCTCAGATTCTGGGTTTATGTTCATGTTGGAACATGTTTCAGTGAATCTCTGCAGCTGTTACCATGGAAACATCTGCAGATATTCACTTTAAAGCTGCTCAGAGCTGAACTAACTCTGGTTCTGCCTCAGATTCTGGGTTTATGTTCATGTTGGAACATGTTTCAGTGAATCTCTGCAGCTGTTACCATGGAAACATCTGCAGATATTCACTTTAAAGCTGCTCAGAGCTGAACTAACTCTGGTTCTGCCTCAGATTCTGGGTTTATGTTCATGTTGGAACAGGTTTCAGTGAATCTCTGCAGCTGTTACCATGGAAACATCTGCAGATATTCACTTTAAAGCTGCTCAGAGCTGAACTAACTCTGGTTCTGCCTCAGATTCTGGGTTTATGTTCATGTTGGAATATGTTTCAGTGAATCCCTGCAGCTGTTTGCTGCTTTAATGGAGAAATATAAAGAAATTAAGCTGATCAGGAGTTTCACATGATACA
Source organism: Odontesthes bonariensis (assembly GCF_027942865.1). Taxonomy (NCBI): domain Eukaryota; kingdom Metazoa; phylum Chordata; class Actinopteri; order Atheriniformes; family Atherinopsidae; genus Odontesthes; species Odontesthes bonariensis. Next base: position 4,478,954 of record NC_134528.1, on the reverse strand, counting down.
GTAAACGTGTTAAATGTAACTGAAAGTCTGGTTTGATCAGAGAAACAGTGAGAAGGTTTATGATCGTTGAACTGGGAAATCTGATGCTTGTCTTGAACAGCAAAGAATTTCTCAGACAGGTTTCTGGTGTAAATTATAAGGCTGCCTGTTCAAGGCGACCCATTTGGGGCCTGACGGCACATGCCTGCCAGGGGCCCCGAGGAGGACAACTCGGCCCTTCATGCGTTGGCGTCTTCAAACACGTGCTGCCGGAGGAGAAAACAAAAAGCAGACGAGTGAAAGAGGAGCAGAGCTGAGCCTTGGTGTTTCTCACAGGGCGAACGTGGAGCCTCACACCTGAAGCTGCCAATAACCGATCGCTCCGATCAATACGAGGGCGATACATGAGGGGAGCAGAGCCACTGGCAGCTGGACTGAACTCCACTTTGTCCCATTTAAATCAGAGCTGAACGGTAAGAAATCCTCAGCTTTTACTGACCAATAACTGATTGATCAGAGTGAAAGATTATTCAACCCAGAACTGAAACGTTGTTTCTGCAGGATGAAAACACAAAGAAGATCCAGAAAGTAAAGTGGAACCTGGATGACTTTGAATGGAAGGTGTGAAACTGGACTGCTTCATATGAAAGTTTATTCAGTTCAACATGAGTCACATTTAGATTTGTATTGTTTTCTAATGTATTAGCCATGAATCCAGGAACTGAAATCATCTGACCATCTTCAGCTGGACTCAGAACATTCTGTTGGAACTGCAGGTGAGAAACAACTTAAACGGCGGTGCCTGTCCGGTCCAGCAGGGGGCGCCACAGCACCCAACTCAAACAGTGATTTGAGGACAGAAAAACATTTAATGGTAGTTCAGAGAAGTTGGTTTGATCATTTTAAACCTTTAAAACACGGTTCTGATCCCAGCTGGTCCCTGCTCTAGTCCTGATTCTGGTCCCGGTGTTCTCCTGCTGTGCTGGATCTCAGAACATCTCAGACCACAACCAGGAGCAAAAGGACAAACTGGACCAAACAGTGTGTTCTTGTTTATTTTTGTCCTTGGGGATGTTGATCCACCAGGACCAGGACCAGGATCAGGACCAGGACCAGGAGCAGGAGCAGGACCAGGACAGAACCTCAGATCAGGCTTTCAGTCTGAGTGAAGTCCAGAAATCTTCACACACTGATTCTGGTCCTCTTTGACCCGTCTGGCCCTCTTGATCCTTGTTCCAGCTCTGATTCTGGTTCTGGTTCTGGTCTCGGTTCAGTTCTGTTGTATCTGACCCGGACGTCAATAAACACAAAGCTGCCGGGAAGTGTGGGACATAAATACCGTCCTGTTGGCCCCGTCTCACCAGATGAGCTTCTTTCTGACACCTGAGACCTGGCTGGCTCCTCCCACTGCCCCCGGCTCCTCCCACTGCCCCCGGCCCTGCAGGGGTGGCAGGCTGGGTCTGTTCCTGCAATGGTTGAACATGTTGATGCTGCGTTTATGACGAACATCGGTGGACCGGGAGCTGGCTGATCCGGGAGCTGACCCGGGAGCTGACCCGGGGGTCTGGGGGCTCAGTAACCATTGGTGGTTGATGATTGAGGGTCAGCCGGTCACTTATTGACCGAAGCAGCTTTAAACTCTGCAGATGCAGAATGAGGCCAGTGGGACCCTACTAGCTCTGACTGCTGTTTTCTGACTCTTCTCTGCTTGAGGCTCAGCTCCACCTTCAGGCTCAGCTCCACCCTGCCCATCACACCTGCTGTGGAGCCGTTTACATCGACCGAAGCCTCATCTGTCAGGACCGCAGCAGAACCGGAAACGCAGCCCGGCTCGGGGGGTCCGGCTGCAGAGATGGCTGATGTGAAGCGGCAGAGTGTTGTGGTGTCTCCTCCAGATGGGGGGTGGGGATGGGTGATCGTCGGCTGCTGCTTCATGGTGACAGTGTGCACACGTGCGGTGACCAGGTAACTAACTAACTAACTAACTAACTAACTAACACACACACACACAGAAAGGATGCCTCTCATGATACCTGCCCTGGACTGATGAAGAGTTATCCGAGGACAAAAACCTGCACAGAGTTGTGTAAAAGAGGCTGAAAAGAGTTCACGTAACAGCGAGTCGTTAGGTTGTGTGTGTGTGTGTGTGTGTGTGTGAGAACAGGTCAGGCAGGTTAGAACAGAAAAAATCCAGCAGCAGATCACCACAGAGCCACTGCAAGCACAAACATATTCTGTGAACAATTAGAGACGTTTTCCAGCATTGTACCAACGTCACTGTCACACATCAACCAAGTTTTCCAACCAGGATGTAATAATTCACCTCGGAGAAACCTACTTTCCAGAGATGTCTGAACAGGGGGATCTTCACAAAGATAGGCAGACACACACATTCCCAGCCCGTTTACAGATAATTTACCTGACAGCAGAATCACCCGGCGGTGCAGTAAAAGTAAAAATTGTTTCAGGCTGAGATTTTCAGATTACTGAGTCATGAAACACATTTTAAACTTGGATTCTATGCGGTGGGACTGGTTTTAGTGGGAATGTTACACAGACCTTCATTTGTTTCCGTCGGCTGAAACCTGATCCACCAGAAACAAGTTTTAGGCCCTTTTCCCATGTCAGCTGCAGCTCATCGGCACGAAGAAAGACTCCTCGTTAGCTCCTTCTTTATAGATTATAGGTCCCATCTGGAGGGGTAGTATGTCCCATCTGAAGGGGTCATAGGTCCCATCTGAAGGGGTAGTATGTCCCATCTGAAGGGGTTATAGGTCCCATCTGAAGGGGTCACAGGTCCCACCTGGAGAGGTCATAGGTCCCACCTGAAGGGGTCACAGGTCCCACCTGGAGAGGTCACAGGTCCCACCTGGAGGGGTCACAGGTCCCATCTGGAGGGGTCGTATGTCCCATCTGAAAGGGTCATTTGTCCCATCTGAAGGGGTCATAGGTCCCATCTGAAGGGGTCGTAGGTCCCATCTGGAGGGGTCATATGTCCCATCTGGAGGAGTCGTAGGTCCCACCTGGAGGGGTCATAGTTCCCATCTGGAGGGGTCATAGGTCCCATCTGAAGGTGTCGTAGGTCCCACCTGGAGGGGTCATAGTTCCCATCTGGAGGGGTCATAGGTCCCATCTGAAGGTGTCGTAGGTCCCACCTGGAGGGGTCATAGGTCCCATCTGAAGGTGTCGTAGGTCCCACCTGGAGGGGTCATAGGTCCCACCTGGAGGGGTCACAGGTCCCATCTGGAGGGGTCGTAGGTCCCACCTGGAGGGGTCATAGGTCCCACCTGGAGGGGTCACAGGTCCCATCTGAAGGTGTCGTAGGTCCCACCTGGAGGGGTCATAGGTCCCACCTGGAGGGGTTGTATGTCCCATCTGAAAGGGTCATAGGTCCCATCTGGAGGGGTCGTATGTCCCATCTGAAAGGGTCATAGGTCCCATCTGAAGGGGTCGTATGTCCCATCTGAAGGGGTCATATGTCCCATCTGAAGGGGTCGTAAGTCCCATCTGAAGGGGTCATATGTCCCATCTGGAGGGGTCATAGGTCCCATCTGGAGGAGTCGTAAGTCCCATCTGAAGGTGTCGTAGGTCCCACCTGGAGGGGTCATATGTCCCATCTGGAGGGGTCATAGGTCCCATCTGAAGGTGTCGTAGGTCCCACCTGGAGGGGTCATAAGTCCCACCTGGAGGGGTCATAGGTCCCATCTGGAGGGGTCGTATGTCCCATCTGAAAGGGTCATAGGTCCCATCTGGAGGGGTCGTATGTCCCATCTGAAGGGGTCGCAGGTCCCATCTGGAGGAGTCGTATGTCCCATCTGAAAGGGTCATAGGTCCCATCTGAAGGTGTCGTAGGTCCCACCTGGAGGGGTCATAAGTCCCACCTGGAGGGGTCATAGGTCCCATCTGGAGGGGTCGTATGTCCCATCTGAAGGGGTCGCAGGTCCCATCTGGAGGAGTCGTATGTCCCATCTGAAAGGGTCATAGGTCCCATCTGGAGGGGTCGCAGGTCCCATCTGGAGGGGTCATAGGTCCCATCTGGAGGGGTCGTATGTCCCATCTGAAGGGGTCGCAGGTCCCATCTGGAGGGGTCATAGTTCCCATCTGGAGGGGTCATAGGTCCCATCTGGAGGGGTCATAGGTCCCATCTGGAGGAGTCGTAGGTCCCATCTGGAGGGGTTCTATGTCCCATCTGACCTGGGAACACCTCGGGATCCCCCAGGAGGAGCTGGAGAGGGGGGCTGGATTTCCCTCCTTGACCAAAATGGATGGGTGTCTTTGAGGTTGTTTAGTGTCTTCTGTTTGTTGATCGGTGATCTTACAGGTGGTGTTAGCTTTGCTCAGAGCTAGGCTAGCTGCTTGGCTTTGTTCTCAGCTGCTATGCTAACACTGTGTTCCTTCCAGCTGTCTTTGAACATATTCAGAGGCTTAATTTATCTGCTCAGTGTATAACTCCTCATCATTTCCCTCCGTTCAGTGTCGCTGCGTTTCCATCCATATGTGCTCAAACTTTAACAAAGATCTGACTAAATTAAATGTGTTTGTATGAAATGTTTCAAAATGATGAACAAGCGTTATCAAGCAAACGGTGAAGAAAGTAACGTCACATTTAGGGATACACCGAGTTTTCCACCTCTCCCAGGATTAACATTTTAAAACGTGTTCTTTCCATTTCAGTAATGCTGCAGCGTGTTAGAGGGTTTAGAAATGAGTGAAAACCTTCTGCCAATAGATGACTGCAGACGTTACACACCTGAACTTCGAAGCAGTGAAAATCAGCCATGACCTCTTGAAGAATCAGCGGATTAATAATTATGATCACGTTTGTTTGACTTCAGGCTGGTTTTCGGGAGAAATATGTAACTTTTTAAAGAGCTTCCTGCTCATCATAGAGCATTCCAGTAAACCCGTTAACCTCTCTGTGAAACATTAAGTGAAGCTCTGACAACACCAGGTGGTCTCTTACATCACAGCAGCTCAGTGGAGTGAAGCCTGATTTATGCTTCAGGCGCAAAGCCTCTGACGCTCGGGCGCAGAGCCTCTGCGAGCGTCAAAATCTTGACCACTCCCCCACGCAGAGGCTCTGCGCGCGTTGTCGTGCACCTCAGAAAAATCCTGACTACACGTCGGACGCACGCAGACCACCAACGGAAGTGCGCAGACAAAAGCGGCTGTGATTGGTCCTCGGTGTGCCTTTCCGGTTGTCTGTGTGGCTTCCTCCTTTGCATTTTCGCCAACTCCAATAAAAGAAGCTATTCTTCTTCGATGTCGAGCAACTCCAGATCCATATCTTGCATACACTTTTTTTTTTTTGAAAGATAAACACTTCCGCCGGCGCCGCCGAAAGTTCTCGTCACCGCCCACCGAAATTCTCGTGAGGGGAAACTGCTGTGCGTCCCTAGAAATTCCAGACCGAGGTTGCAGAACCATAACATGAAAAGTGGTTCGCGACCAGAGCAAAGCAACACGTCAAGACGATAGACGCAGAACTATAATCCGCCCTTGAGGCCCCGCGGTGCATTCAGGAGCCCTTTGTTACGTAGCAAACATCCAAACATGAACTATTGCTGATTCACTCCGTGCTCTGTGACGGTCGGCTAACTTCACACAGAGTTTGCTGCTGTTAGTCTTGTGCAACATGGCCTGACAATCTGATATTTATCAGATTTTGACGACGTGGACGACGACTTTGAGTACGATGGAGTGAATGAGCTGTGCTGATGACGTCATCCCAGTAGGCGTGTGTGTAGAAAGCTTCCTATGAGCCCCCCAATAACAACAACACGGCAGCTCTGAGCTAACTGCAATAGTACGCGTTCATTCAGTCTTAAAGTATTGGTGAAATAAAGACAGATAATTCCTTATTTAGAGGCTGTATTGTCTGCCCTGTTCTCTCCGTTATATGGATATAAGACGATCTCCAGCGATCTAAATATCTTCGTAAGGACGCCGACTTTCACCAAACTGTTATCGGTGAGGAGATGAAGGTATTTCATGCCAGAAATAAGGTCCACGTTTAAAAAAAACAAACTTCCCCTTTAACTTTCTTAACTATTCTTCTGAGGCTCCAGCTCGCAGCGACAGTTAGCTTTAGAAAAATTTAGAAACATGTCTCAACTTGAGTTCTGGTGGAGATCTCAGAGCTGCCAAGAGATTGTAAAACTGCTTCTGTTTGGGCCCGTTTCGTTTGAGGTTAAACTCAGATACAGGCCGCCACGCCGTGACCTCACGTTGTCTCTGCCGCCATCAGCTCACCTGGACACTCAGTTTGTTCAGCAGAACCAGTGAACATTGGACCGGGACACCTGCCTGACCTGCTCATTGTGGTGACTCTGACTCAGACCCTCCTCTGTTTCTGCAGGTGCATCTCCATCTTCTTTGTGGAGTTTCAGGCCGACTTTGGGGCGGACTACTCCGCCACCGCCTGGATCCACAGCCTGGTGGACTGCACCACCATGCTCTGCGGTCAGTACGCCTCCGTCCACTAACACCACCCGCCAGTTTTACATGAAAGTAGCTGAAGTGGTGTGTGTGTGCAGCTCCTGTCGGCAGCCTGGTGGGGAACCGCTGGTCCTGCAGGTTGGCGGTGATGTTGGGTGGCGTCCTGTCGTCCTGCGGCCTCCTGCTCAGCTCCTTCTCCACCAGCCTGGAGCTGCTCTACATCAGTTTGGGCGTCCTCACAGGTCAGGACGCAGCCATGTCTTCACTGTGTGAAGGTGTTTCGTAGCTCACCTGAAGTATTGACCCCGTGTAGACTCCGCAGGTCTGGGCTTCGCCCTCTCTTACACCCCGGCCATCGCTCTGGTGGGCTGTTACTTCCGGCAGAGGAGGGCGCTGGCGTACGGCATCGCCATGTCGGGCAGTGGCATCGGAACATTCGTGTTGGCTCCGGCCGTGCAGCTGCTCATCGAGCTGTACTCGTGGAGGGGAGCCCTGCTCGTCCTCAGCGCCTTCGTTGCCAACCTCTGCGTCTGCGGTGCGCTGCTGCGACCAATCACAGTACAGGGGGAGGAGACGGAAGATACGGGGGAGGAGTCACGTGCTGAGAAGCAGTGCTGTATGTCATTTTTTATTTTAATCATACTATTTTACTCAGCTGATCCGAGCCACGTGCTCAGGTTGCAGAGTTGATGGCTTGATTCCCGGTGCCTTGCACCTGAACGACCTCTAACCAACTAACCGTTCACACCTGAGCAGTGACAAACTCACCTGTTTGTTCTGTTGCAGGTGACATCTCATCGCAAGATGCCGAACTCACCGTGAAACTCTCCGAAGATTCCAAAGGCAGCCTTTTGTCAGCGCCGCCATCTTTACTGCCCCTGCCCCCGTCCCTAGGAAACCCCACCCCCAGGCTGAACAGGAGGGGCCTCGGTTCCTGTTTCCTGTCCTATGAGGAGTACCGCTTCCTGCTGCGGCCAGACTTCCTGGGTCTGGCCGTGTCCTTCCTGTTCCTGGCTAGTGGCTGCAGCCTTCCCTTCGTCTACCTCGTGCCGTACGCTCTGAGCGTCGGCGTCAGCCACCAGCACGCCGCCTTCCTCATGTCCATCCTGGGAGTCGTCGACATCGTGGGGAACATCACCTTCGGCTGGCTGACGGACAGAAAGTATGAGCCACTAATCTGGTTGTGAACAGTTTATTCTGTGCCATGTATGAAGAGAATACTTGAGAGACTTAATAAAAATCTAAAGTGGGCTGGTATGAAAATTAAACCTACTAAGTCTGAAAGTATCTCAATAAGTAGAGGGAAATTAAGTGATAGAAAGTTTGTAATAGATGAAGAAAGCATTCCAATAATTAGGGAAAAGGCAGTAAAGAGTTTAGGCAGGTGGTACCAGGCAGACATGAATGATGGAGAGCAGGCAGTGCAGTTTGGGAAAGATGTTGCTGAGGGACTGGATAGAATAGATAAATCAGAGCTTCCAGGAAAGTTGAAGCTGTGGTGTCTGCAGTTTGGATTGTTTCCTAGGTTGATGTGGCCACTGTCTGTGTATGAGATTCCAATATCTGTTGTAGAAAAAATAGAAAGATTAGTTAGTTTTTATATTAGGAAGTGGCAAGGTGTTCCTAGATGCTTAAGTACTGTGGCACTGTATAGGAAAGGCATACTCCAGCTCCCAGTATCTAGTCTACTAGAAAAACTGCGTTCAAGTATTTAAAACATTACAACAATACATGCCCAGTAATATTGTTGTAATGTTTTAAATACTTGAACGCAGTTTTTCTATAGAAGAATAATTGTTTTGTATATGTGATTATCGTCCATCGACTCTTTTGGGCTTTCACATACGCGAGCGTACAACTAACCGGTGAGTTACATGCTGTTTATAAAGTTGTTTTGTAACGTCCCCATGCCAGTAATGTGAGAACCATGCATATGGTTTTGATGGTAAGGCTTGTGACTTTATTGTCGGATGGTTTATAAAGTGGTGTGACGTTTCTGCAGTGTGCAAGTTGTTGTTTTACGTGGAAGGGTTAGCACTTGCCCCTAGCCACTACGTATTTGTGTAGCATTACAGGCTGCGCAAACAGCGCAATCGCAGCACAGGGAGCGCCGATTTGCACCAGCCTGTGTCCTACTGTCAGTATTTGACAACCTCTAGCAATGGGATTGCGCTTCAAATGCCCCGGAGTTCTCCTTTAAGTGGAGGGTGGGGCCCATGTGAGGCTGTTGAAACCAGGCGGCCATTTTGGGTGAGTTGGCTTGGAGTGAGTTGTATGGATTTGTCTTTGCTGGCATTTTTAGTGATTATAGGACTGTTTAGATGAGTTTGTCTGCTGAATCTGCTAGTGTGTCTTGTCCTGCCTCCTCCTCTGACACCCTCTATACTTTCAATACCCCCTACCCAAACCAGGGTTTGAAACCCATTCCTACTTATCTTTACCTCTTTTATTTCTACCCCCTACCTGAACCAGGGTTTGCATCCCCACCCCGCTGTGACTGGTGGGCAGTTGGTGAGAGGCTGGGGTAGCTTGTGGTTATGTAAAGAAAAGATGGTTGTTGTGATGTGAGGAGCAGCAATGGCTGGCATTAGGGGGGTGACTCTGGGACGCCAGTGATCACTCTCTAGCCTCCTGGAGGTGTCGTGGGCCCAACTAGAGGAAACACTGATGAAAGGAGGTTCCCACCTGATGACCCCAATGACATGTTGGTCAGCACTGCTCACTGATCTATATTGTAGGGAATTACCAGTCGCAGCTACCAGGCAGCATGAACTTAGGTCCAGGTTTTGAAGATTTGCGTGTTACATCGCAGGAGGTTCTGTCATTGGTTCGGTTTGAATTTATTAGACGTGGCGTAGTCCAGCCTAGAGGTGATTAAAGTTTAATGCTGATCCAACTCTGGATCCAGGCTCCGTTCTACTCAGCCTTCATGGTGTGCTCAGTGTTACAGCGGCTGATGACCAGTATGTAACTCGGTGGGGATTGGAGGGTGGGTAAAGAGAGAAACCTGTAAATTTAAAGGGGGGGTGCTCATTTCTGTTTGGTGCAAAGAACCTCCGGAAGTGTGGAAAGCTCTGTGGGAACAGGCCGAGGCGGGACAGAAACACGATATCCATCGTTACAGATTAGTCTGACCTGCATTTAATGAGGACAGAGCACAAAGAGTCACAGCTTATGGCTGCCACTAACACACCTACCTGATGAAAAGCAAACCGGGAATAGTTTCTGTACTTAGCCGTTTAGAGTTTCCAGATGTTTGTCGTGGCACCTGGTTCAGGATGAAATATCTGAGCGTCGCCGCATGCTGAGTTTAGGAGCTGAAGTGTGAGAGGACGTCAATGATCGGAGTTCATGTTCCAGAGAAAATCAGTTCAGATCCGAGGTCAGAGGTCAAACTTTCAACTCTTCCAGGTGGACATGAAACCGGATAGTAGCAGATGAAGCTCGTTTGTATGCTACGAACAGCTGTTTGCTCCAGACTCAGTTTTCTGCTAACTGTGCCCTTCTGCCCGTCTCTCAGGTGTTTGAAGCCGCGCCGTCTAGCCTGTTACGTCTTCTCCGTGGCCATGGAGGGTCTCTGCTGCCTCTTTGCGCCACTGCTTTCATCCTTCATGCTCCTCGTGCCGTTCGCCGTTCTCTACGGTTACTTTGATGGTGCCTACGTGGCTCTGATCCCCGTGGTGACGTCGGACGTGGTGGGATCTCCATACCTGTCCTCGGCGCTGGGCGTGGTCTACTTCCTGCACGCCATCCCCTACCTGGTCAGCCCACCTATTGGAGGTGAGAGGAACAGAAATGCCGTTCCAGCCATAATCATTAAGATTCCGACTGGAATGTTAAGAATAAAATTTCATATAGTCATCTTTATGCCTGATGACACCACTGTGACATCACTTTTCTTCTTCTTCTCCTGCAGGCTGGCTGGTTGATGTCACAGGAAGTTACACAGCCACCTTCTTCCTCAGCGGCGCCGCCCTTCTGGCCAGTGCGCTTGTCCTCACCACCGTTGCCGTGATTTGCCGCTGCCGCAGAAAACTGTCCCAAGCCCCTCCCCCACAGCCTGTCTGACCAATCAGACTGCTTTAGCTCGGCTAAAGACACTCAGGACATCACCGCTGAGTTGAAGCGGAAACAGCCAATCAAATTCACCGATGCAGCATTCAAATCTTCAGAGGACGATAATTTAAAGTCAACAGGAGACTCCCAGCCGCCGGCCTGTAAAGTGGAACCTTGCCTTGGTCACATGACCCCAACAGGACTGTAAAGAGGACTCAAGACAAGCTAACACAGAAACAGACAAACCAAATGTCAAACTTGTTGTATGGAGACAGTTTAAGGACAAAATAATCGGCTGAATCAGGGTCATCGAACAGTTCTGCAGACTTCATGTGCACGATGTAGCCGATGTGCACAGCAGAGCAGCTAACTGGCATCAGTCCACATGCAGTTTGATGCACAGCTGATGATGTGGTGGTTTAATGTGGACTCTGAGCTGCACTTTGTTATTTTAGAGAATGTTTGTGTGTGCATTTGGCAGACGCTTTGGGGTGGTACCTTTTGATTTGAACCCAGGTCACCTCCACACTATCCAACCCCTTCACTCTAAAAACTGTAGAACACAAAGAGTGAAGTTTCTGATCAAACCTTCACTCTTTGCTAATGTTTTCTCCAGAAAAGGACTCAAGCTTTTCTTAAAGTAAGCCCCCAGGTTCAGGTGAGAGTGTTAGATCAAAGTCTGACCTGATATTAAGTTCAGATCATGTTATCAATGAGGATCAATCATACATCTTATCACAGTATAAATTCTTTGGTTGACAGGCAGCTTTTCTCTCACCCTCAGGGGATTCACAGAGAGTTGATGTAAAGCTGCACACTGAAATATTGTTTTTAATAATGAGCTGAATCAGAGTTCAGTAAATTTTGCTTTTTAGGTGTGTCACAGAAAAGTAAAACGCACAAGAATCAGATTAAAGACGGGAGGGATTTTTGTCTTTTGCACCTGCAGAGAATTTAATGTTTAAAAATGTTTGTGTAGAAAATTGAATAAACTTTAATATCTCAAGCCTAATTTATTTTTCATTTATAGCAGTTGGTGCTTGTGTTGGAGGAGTAATGTTTAGTTTAGAAAGGGAAGCTTTCTAAATGGAACAGACCTCTATGCAGTTAAAAGGGTTCCGAATAACAGGCCCTGTGGTGCGCCTGTAAGGTTCAAACCCTTCGGTGTGCTGGAAGGTTTGAACCCTACGGCCTGACTGAAAGGTTCGAACAATTCGTGTGCACGAGGGCACCGTCACAGTGTCAGTGGTGGATGGTAATGTGGGAATCAGCAGTCTGAAGGCAACAGATGATCGTGAAGATGTTAATTAAAAAAAGAAAAAAAAAAAAAAAAAAAAAAAAAAACAGACAACGCAGCTGAGCCAGAAACAATGAACTATAAAAAAAAATAATAAAATAACCTGAAAAAAACCAGAGACATGAGAAACAAAACCTCAGAGGACTGATGAGAAGTCACAGCAGCAGAGTTCAAACTAAAAATCAACTAAGAACACACAACAGAGAGTAAATCACAGAAATAAGATATAAATAAAGCAGAAATCCAAAGAACAAAGTTCCCACACCTCTGGGAAACAACTGTCCACATGTTTGACTTCTTTAAGAACCAGTTGATTATCTCCGCTTCTGCATTTGCACTGATGAGTCAAAATCCAAACACATGCAAATTTAACACAAACTGAAGAATAAAACCGTCACAAAGCAGAATTTACTGCAGGAGCCCAACGCTCCAAACAGAACCAAGCCTAACACTTCATTCTTGGGTACCTCTAGATTAGCTTTGCACCCATCCTTACTTCAAATAGTTTCTAAGTGGTTGAGAATGAAGAGCTTTGTGTTGGGGAAGCCTCCTGCTGAGGTGTCCTCACTGCTCCAGGAAGCTGCAGCCACCCATAAACCGGGAAAAGGTCTCAGGAAGCTGCAGCCACCCATAAACCGGGAAAAGGTCTCAGGAAGCTGCAGCCATCCATGAACAGGGAAAAGGTCTCAGGAAGCTGCAGCCACCCATAAACAGGGAAAAGGTCTCAGGAAGCTGCAGCCACCCATAAACAGGGAAAAGGTCTCAGGAAGCTGCAACCACCCATAAACAGGGAAAAGGTCTCAGGAAGCTGCAACCATCCATAAACAGGGAAAAGGTCTCAGGAAGCTGCAGCCACCCATAAACAGGGAAAAGGTCTCAGGAAGCTGCACCCATAAACAGGGAAAAGGTCTCAGGCAGCTGCAGCCACCCATAAACAGGGAAAAGGTCTCAGGCAGCTGCAACCATAAACAGGGAAAAGGTCTCAGGAAGCTGCACCCATAAACAGGGAAAAGGTCTCAGGCAGCTGCACCCATAAACAGGGAAAAGGTCTCAGGAAGCTGCAACCATCCATAAACAGGGAAAAGGTCTCAGGCAGCTGCAGCCACCCATAAACAGGGAAAAGGTCTCAGGCAGCTGCAACCATAAACAGGGAAAAGGTCTCAGGAAGCTGCACCCATAAACAGGGAAAAGGTCTCAGGCAGCTGCACCCATAAACAGGGAAAAGGTCTCAGGAAGCTGCAACCATCCATAAACAGGGAAAAGGTCTCAGGAAGCTGCAACCACCCATAAACAGGGAAAAGGTCTCAGGAAGCTGCACCCATAAACAGGGAAAAGGTCTCAGGCAGCTGCAACCATAAACAGGGAAAAGGTCTCAGGCAGCTGCAGCCACCCATAAACAGGGAAAAGGTCTCAGGAAGCTGCAACCATCCATAAACAGGGAAAAGGTCTCAGGAAGCTGCAACCATCCATAAACAGGGAAAAGGTCTCAGGCAGCTGCAGCCACCCATAAACAGGGAAAAGGTCTCAGGCAGCTGCAGCCACCCATAAACAGGGAAAAGGTCTCAGGAAGCTGCACCCATAAACAGGGAAAAGGTCTCAGGCAGCTGCACCCATAAACAGGGAAAAGGTCTCAGGCAGCTGCAACCATAAACAGGGAAAAGGTCTCAGGAAGCTGCAGCCACCCATAAACAGGGAAAAGGTCTCAGGCAGCTGCAACCATAAACAGGGAAAAGGTCTCAGGAAGCTGCAGCCACCCATAAACAGGGAAAAGGTCTCAGGCAGCTGCAACCATAAACAGGGAAAAGGTCTCAGGAAGCTGCAGCCACCCATAAACAGGGAAAAGGTCTCAGGCAGCTGCAACCATAAACAGGGAAAAGGTCTCAGGGAAAAGGTCTCAGGAAGCTGCAACCATAAACAGGGAAAAGGTCTCAGGCAGCTGCAGCCATAAACAGGGAAAAGGTCTCAGGCAGCTGCAGCCATAAACAGGGAAAAGGTCTCAGGCAGCTGCAACCATAAACAGGGAAAAGGTCTCAGGGAAAAGGTCTCAGGAAGCTGCAGCCATAAACAGGGAAAAGGTCTCAGGCAGCTGCAACCACCCATAAACAGGGAAAAGGTCTCAGGGAGCTGCAACCACCCATAAACAGGGAAAAGGTCTCAGGAAGCTGCAACCACCCATAAACAGGGAAAAGGTCTCAGGGAGCTGCAACCACCCATAAACAGGGAAAAGGTCTCAGGAAGCTGCAACCACCCATAAACAGGGAAAAGGTCTCAGGAAGCTGCAGCCACCCATAAACAGGGAAAAGGTCTCAGGAAGCTGCAACCACCCATAAACAGGGAAAAGGTCTCAGGAAGCTGCAACCACCCATAAACAGGGAAAAGGTCTCAGGAAGCTGCAACCACCCATAAACAGGGAAAAGGTCTCAGGAAGCTGCAGCCACTGATAAACAGGGAAAAGGTCTCAGGAATGAAGTGAAAGGATCGATTACAGCTCTTTATTATTATTTAAAAACTGGGAAAAAAAAGCTGTACAGTATTTAAAATCAGTCCTGCGCAGTGATGTCACTTCCTGCAGGTTTTGGAGCGCAGCTGTCTCTTGATGATCAGGTGGTCGCTCTCCTTTTCTTCTTCTGCGCCTCCAAACATCTGACGGGAGACAGAACGCCACGTCAAACACCAGCGCACAACCTCTGCTTTCCTGACCACCTCTACAGAAACTCTTACCGTGTGCGGCGAGTCAAGCAGCGGAGACGAGCCCTGCGTCTTTAGAAGCTTCTTGCGTCCTCGCCTGGGTTTAGTTGCCGTGGCGACCGTCTCTTTCCGCACCGAGTGCCCGCTGACGAGGCCGATGAGGGTTTTAGCTGCTGAGAGAAGACGGCAAGCGCTTAGACTCGTGGTCACTGAACGGATGAGGTCATAACGCCCTCACAGAGCGTTGGTGGTCAAACGGACGCCATCGTGTGCGAGCAGCGGCTGGGGGCGGGGGCTGTTGCTGCCGACTCTTGTCAGAGCCCAGTCCCGATGTTGGACCAGAGGTCCGTTGTAGCAGAGATCATGGAGGAATGAACGGTTCAGTGAAGATGTGTCAGAACAACAGTTCATGAACACCTCTGACCCGTGGGCGTGGCCTAAATAAGGATGTGGGCATGGCCTAAATAAGGATGTGGCTCACTCCTCAGAGCTTCCGTCGCAGCTCTGACAGGAACCGGCTCAGAACTGGACCTCTGCTGTCTGACAAACACACAAAACACACACAAACCTTTGGCGTGGAGGACGGAGGGTGAGCTGTGGATCAGCTCGCCGATCTTCTCCAGAGCGCCGTCCCTCCTCTCCTGCACCACAGAAGAAGAACCGTTAACCCTGCAGGAGCCGCCACTCAGAGGGTCTGACTTCATATGGCATTAAATCAAACCAACCCTCACCCTTCTACTCAAAGATCCAAGATGGCGGCGCATGGATCTGACTAGATTTAGCAAATTAGTGCTTATTTATATCGTTTTGCCCAGTGTGTTCGTCCGATTCAGCGAACCGATAATACAACATGAGGCGGTGATCCTGCTGAACTCTACCCCATCCCTCCACCCTACCCCATCCCTCCACCATACCCCATCCTTCCACCCTACCCCATCCCTCCACCCTACCCCATCCCTCCACCCTACCCCATCCCTCCACCATACCCCATCCTTCCACCCTACCCCATCCCTCCACCCTACCCCATCCCTCCACCCTACCCCCTACCCCATCCCTCCATCCTACCCCATCCCTCCACTCTACCCCATCCCTCCACCCTACCCCATCCCTCCACCATACCCCATCTTTCACCCTACCCCATCTTTCACCCTACCCCATCCCTCCACCCTACCCCATCCCTCCACCATACCCCATCCCTCCACCCTACCCCATCTTTCACCCTACCCCATCTTTCACCCTACCCCATCCCTCCACCCTACCCCATCCCTCCACCATACCCCATCCCTCCACCCTACCCCATCCCTCCACCATACCCCATCTTTCACCCTACCCCATCCCTCCACCATACCCCATCTTTCACCCTACCCCATCCCTCCACCATACCCCATCTTTCACCCTACCCCATCCCTCCACCCTACCCCATCCCTCCACCATACCCCATCTTTCACCCTACCCCATCCCTCCACCCTACCCCATCCCTCCACCCTACCCCCTACCCCATCCCTCCATCCTACCCCATCCCTCCACCCTACCCCATCCCTCCATCCTACCCCATCCCTCCACCCTACCCCATCCCTCCACCCTACCCCATCTTTCACCCTACCCCATCCCTCAATCCTACCCCATCTTTCACCCTACCCCATCCCTCCACTCTACCCCATCCCTCCACCCTACCCCATCTTTCACCCTACCCCATCCCTCCACTCTACCCCATCCCTCCACCCTACCCCATCCCTCCATCCTACCCCATCCCTCCACCCTACCCCATCCCTCCACTCTACCCCATCCCTCCACCATACCCCATCTTTCACCCTACCCCATCCCTCCACCATACCCCATCCCTCCATCCTACCCCATCCCTCCACCCTACCCCATCCACCCTACCCCATCCCTCCACCCTACCCCATCCCCATCCCTCCACTCTACCCCATCCCTCCATCCTACCCCATCCCTCCACCCTACCCCATCCCTCCACCCATCCCTCCACCCTACCCCATCCCTCCACTCTACCCCATCCCTCCACCATACCCCATCCCTCCACCCTACCCCATCCCTCCACCCTACCCCATCCCCATCCCTCCACTCTACCCCATCCCTCCACCCTACCCCATCCCTCCACCCATCCCTCCACCCTACCCCATCCCTCCACCCTACCCCATCCCTCCACTCTACCCCATCCCTCCACCATACCCCATCTTTCACCCTACCCCATCCCCATCCCTCCACTCTACCCCATCCCTCCACCCTACCCCATCCCTCCACCCATCCCTCCACTCTACCCCATCCCTCCACCATACCCCATCTTTCACCCTACCCCATCCCTCCACCATACCCCATCCCTCCATCCTACCCCATCCCTCCACTCTACCCCATCCCTCCACCATACCCCATCTTTCACCCTACCCCATCCCCATCCCTCCACTCTACCCCATCCCTCCACCATACCCCATCCCTCCACCATACCCCATCCCTCCACCATACCCCATCCCTACCCCATCCCTCCACCCTACCCCATCCCTCCATCCTACCCTATCCCTGCACCCTACCCCATCCCTCCACCATACCCCATCCATCCTACCCAATCCCTCCACCATACCCCATCCACCCTACCCCATCCCTCCACCCTACCCCACCCCTCCACCCTACCCCACCCCTCCATCCTACCCCATTCCTCCACCCTACCCCATCCACCCTACCCCATCCCTCCATCCTACCCTATCCCTGCACCATACCCCATCCACCCTACCCAATCCCTCCACCATACCCCATCCCTCCATCCTACCCCATCCCTCCACCATACCCCATCCCTCCACCCTACCCCATCCCTCCACCATACCCCATCCACCCTACCCCATCCCTCCACCCTACCCCATCCACCCTACCCCATCCCTCCACCATACCCCATCCACCCTACCCCATCCCTCCACCATACCCCATCCCTCCACCCTACCCCACCCCTCCACCCTACCCCATCCACCCTACCCCATCCCTCCATCCTACCCCATCCACCCTACCCAATCCCTCCACCATACCCCATCCACCCTACCCCATCCCTCCACCCTACCCCATCCCTCCATCCTACCCCTCCACCCTACCCCCATCCCTCCACCATCCCTTCATCCCTCCACCATCCCACCATCCCTCCACCCTACCCCATCCCTCCATCTCACCTGTTTGTTGCTGCGAGTGTTTCCTCTCGCTCGGTTTCTCTTGTTCTCGCTGGACACCAGGTCCTGAAACAACAGACCATGTGACCTCAGCAGCTTCCACACCAACAACCTGCTGCCCACCTCTCTGAACACACTCACCTCCACCTCGCAGCTCTTCCTCTTCCTCCCGGTGGTTTTTGGGGTCCTCTTCCTGTCGGCCATGTTGGACCTCAGAGGGGAAGCAGGAGTGTCCTGATGAGAGAAGAGACGAAGGTTTGTTGAGCAGCTGCCGTCTGTCGCACCATCACGTCAGACGTGGAGGTAACCATGTCCAGGTAACCTCACCCACCTGTAGTTTCTCCACCTCTCGCTTCACCGCCTCAAACACCCTGCTCCTCCCGTCCTCCCCCTGCTGCCGCCTCCCCCTCCTCTCCTGCAGTCTCTGCATCTCCTCCTTCAGCTCCTCCACCACCGACATCTTCTCCTTCTCCTCCTCCACCCGCCTGTTCTCCTTCTCCTCCTCCGCCTCCTCCGCCCTCCCCTGCAGCTCCTCCTTCAGACGCTGCAGCTCTGAGAGGAAACACAAACACACATCAGGGCCTCGTTCAAGAAACATCTGAAACTCTGAGGAACAAAGTCACGTTTACTAGATTCCAGTCCAGATCCGTCGAACCGTTCACCTGGATCAGACCCATGCCGTGACTTTTAATGACTGAATCTGTATTTTTGGATATTTTCTGATAAATGACGTGCTCTGAGCTATGGAGAAAGTCCAATCTACTGAGTCAGAGCAACACGGGACGTCCAGCCTTCCCACGCTGCCGGCACCGTAGGATCTACAGCCAAAAGAGTGTCAAACTCGCGAGAGCTTAAAAGGTCCGATTGTCTAAAAATAAATAAGTCAAATACGGGCACTGAACAAAAACTACATTTCCCACAATGCATACCGATTATGATACCCACCAAGTGACGGCAACCCGCCACTAGACTGCAGTGTTTCCAAATGGATGCGATTTTCCCAACAAGTGGAATTGAGAAATACAAAAATTGATCCCAAAATAAAAGTAATAAAAGCAGAGTTATTTAACATTAAGGAGCAGTTGCAGTTATAGGATCTGATGTGGCCCTGGGTGAGTTTGGCAGCCCTGCTCTAAACCAGTCTGACACAGGACAGACACACCTGGCTGCTCCTCTTATGGTTGGAGCCCAGGAGAACTGGGACCTGCTGACCTGGTCCTCCGGTCCCAGTCCTGTCAGCACGCCTTCCTCGCAGAGCCGACTGAGTTCTGAAGCTTCTGGTTTTCTGCAGGGTTCCTACAGGTTTCTTCAAGTCAAATTTAAGTCTTTTTAAGACCTTTTAAGACCATTTATAAAAAAAATAATAACACCTATTTCACAGACCTATCGGCAAAGAATTTTTTTTTTTTTTTTTAATTTGTTCATTTATTTCCCAAACAAATGAAAGTGTGGACTGTGTAAAGCATTGATGAAACATTGCAGCATAGTAGTAGTAAACGGTACAACACCACAGCACAGACACAGACAACAAGCCAAACAGAGGTGTGAAAAATCAAAGAAAATTTCAGCAGACCACCAGTTTAACTGATTGTTTTTTTGTCGTTTCGTTGAGGCTCTCAACGCTGTTTTGTCGGGACCACAAGTAATTGTGGCAGCGATGTCGGAATCGGAGAACATGCATTTAAACAACTCTGAAATACCCTCGTTTCCATTATATGAATGGTGTTTGGCAATTGTGTTAGGAGTCAACAACACCTCGGCTTTCATGGTTGGTGTGGACCCAAGAGCTGTTCGCAGATCTACTCTAGTTGCGGTGATGGTCGTAACTGGAGGGGCTGTACTAGCAGTTAACGTTATCTGCGAGCTCAGATACATTAATAGCTAACTTGCTAGCGTTGGCCGGTTGAAACACCCCGGCGATGGAAGGAGTTTGATCCTTCGCTTTGATATTATTCATGTGCTTGGAGGACTTGGTGTGAGACTCTAAAGCCTTCAGCCCATGGTACCAAGCTGAATCCTCTTTTTGCACACTGTGCAAAAAGCCTTGTATGCATGATTGTCCACTGGTTTTAACCAGTGACAAAATGATTCTTTCTCGCACCACGCTTCATTACATTTACATTTCCCCATAATCCCAGCAAGAAATGGGAAGCAAGGAAACGCAAACACATGTTAAAAAACAACATAACGGCGTAAGTTAAACTTTCTTGTTTTCTGCTGAGATTTGCCTTGATTTTTCACGCTTCTACTTTGCGTTCTCAATGATTGGTTCCGCCACTCTTCATTTAGGCTACGTTATTTAGGCTTTTCAAAATAATAGTAGCCTAGTTGACAAATTAAACGTTCGAGGAGAATGTGATACGGAGAAGTTACTGCACAAATTTTAATACCCAGATATAAAAATTCAAGACTTTTTCAAGTCTTTTTAAGGTTTTATTTCCAAATTCATAAATTCAATGCTTTTAAGACTTTTTAAGACCCCGCGGGAACCCTGTTCTGGGATCAGGTCCAAACTACTGAATCTGAACTAAAAACATTCAGGCCTCTGATCGCCCTCAGGTGACCGTTACCTCGTCTCAGAGTCTCCATGTCCTGCAGGCTGTCCTCCAGAAGTCTGTCCTTCTCCGACACGACTCCTCGCAGCTCTGACTCGCACACAAACACAAACCCGTCAGCCAATCAGGAGCTTCCAGCTGAGCCCCGCCTGCCATCAGCCTGTTGTCCTCACCTGACACCTCCTTCTCCCGCTCTCTCCTCCTCTGCTCTTCTGATCTCTCCACCTCCTCCAGTCTCACTCGCAGAGCTCCGCCCTCTGACTCAAGCTCCGCCCTCAGGCTCTGCAGCTGGTTGGTGAATGCTGCTCTCTGATTGGCCAGCTCCTCTCTGAGCTGCTCACACCTGCTCTCCCTGCAGAAGCAGAGGACACAGACGGGAGTTTGTGGGAAATAACACTAAAAACCACCGATCGACGAGCCTGATCGGCAGCAGCATTGATCACCTGCGGGTCAGCTCCTCCTGCAGCTCCTCCATCTGTTGGGACTTCTGTGCTGACCGCTGCAGCGCCGCCTGGCCCTCCTTCTTCAGCTCCTCTATGGTGGCCTGGAAGACGCTGCCTCTGCTGCGCCCCTCCTCCTCCTGAAACAATCGATCAATCGATCAATAACCGAGAACAGAACCAGCCTCCTGATCCATCCAGCCAGAAACCAAATGAAGGAAAGGACCTTGACTTCCTGTTTCAGACGCTCCACTTCCTGTGCAAGACTGCTGATGGAGTTGTTCTTCTCCTCCGATTGGCTCTCCAAGTCTTGGAGGCGGGACTTGGTCAAATTTAACTGCTCTGATAGGTCATTGGACCCGTCAGTCTGCTGTTTGAGCTGCATCTGCAGGGCGGTCACCTGGAGATGGGACACTGATCAGTGGCTGTACCAGAACAGAAGAAGAAGAAGAAGCAGAAGAAGAAGAAGAAGAACAGGAGGAGGAGCAGCAGAAAAAGAAGAAGAAGCAGAAGAAGAGGAGGAGTAGGAGGAGCAGCAGCAGAAGAAGAGGATCAGCAACAGAAAAGGAAGCAGCAGAAGAAGAAGAGGAGTAGGAGGAGCAGAAAAAGAAGAAGCAGAAGAAGAAGAGGAGGAGGAGGAGGAGCAGAAAAAGAAGAAGCAGAAGAAGAAGAGGAGGAGGAGCAGAAAAAGAAGAAGCAGAAGAGGAAGAGGAGGAGGAGGAGCAGAAAAAGAAGCAGAAGAAGAAGAGGAGTAGGAGGAGCAGAAAAAGGAGTAGGAGGAGCAGAAAAAGAAGCAGCAGCAGCAGAGAAGAAGAGGAGTAGGAGGAGCAGAAAAAGAAGAAGCAAAAGAAGAAGAGGGGGAGGAGGAGGAGCAGAAAAAGAAGAAGCAGAAGAAGAAGAGGAGGAGGAGGAGCAGAAAAAGGAGTAGGAGGAGCAGAAAAAGAAGAAGCAGAAGAAGAAGCAGAGGGGGAGGAGGAGGAGCAGAAAAAGAAGAAGCAGAAGAAGAAGAGGAGGAGGAGGAGGAGCAGAAAAAGAAGAAGCAGAAGAAGAAGAGGAGGAGGAGGAGGAGCAGAAAAAGAAGAAGCAGAAGAAGAAGAGGAGGAGGAGGAGGAGCAGAAAAAGAAGAAGCAGAAGAAGAAGAGGAGTAGGAGGAGCAGAAAAAGAAGAAGCAGAAGAAGAAGAGGAGAAGGAGGAGCAGAAAAAGAAGAAGCAGAAGAAGAAGAGGAGGAGGAGGAGCAGAAAAAGAAGAAGCAGAAGAAGAAGAGGAGGAGGAGCACCTCTGCCTGCAGCTGGAAGATGCCGTTAACCAGAGCTTTGTTCTCCCTCTGCGCCAATTCCAGAGAAGACTGAACCGAGTTACAGTTCATACAGCAGTCCAGATCTGGGGGAGACAGGGGGGGAGAGAGGGGAGACAGAGGGGGAGAATGTAACACAAAGGAGGAGAATTACTGTGAAGAGCAAACCTCCATCAGTTCAGCTCCTACCTGACAGCGCCTCCACCTCCTCCTCTAGCCTCTTCTTATCTTCCTCCAGCCTCTTCTTCTCCTCCTCCAGCTCCTCCACTCGTCTCCTCCTCCCGTCCTCCTTCTGTCTCAGCTGGTTTATGGTTTCCTCCATCTTGTTCTTCTCCTCCTCCAGACTATTCTTCTCCTCCTCCAGCCTATTCTTCTCCTCCTCCAGCCTATTCTTCTCTTCTTCCAGCTCCTCCTCTCGTCTCCTCCTCCCGTCCTCCTTCTGTCTCAGCTGGTTTATGGTCTCCTCCATCTTGTCCTTCTCCTCCTCCAGCCTATTCTTCTCCTCCTCCAGCCTCTTCTTCTCCTCCTCCAGCCTATTCTTCTCCTCCTCCAGCCTATTCTTCTCTTCCTCCAGCTCCTCCTCTCGTCTCCTCCTCCCGTCCTCCTTCTGTCTCAGCTGGTTTATGGTCTCCTCCATCTTGTCCTTCTCCTCCTGCAGCCTCCAGATCTCCTCCTCCAGAACCACTGAAGAGGATGTGAAACAGTTTTCAGAGTGACCCTTCGTCCTTACTCCTCCTCCTCCCCGTCCTCCTTGTACCTCTGTTCTTGGCCGGTCCTCCTCTCTCCTCTTTGTCCTCGGCGGCCCCTCTCTGGCGTTTCCTGCTGCCCTCCTCCTCCTCCTCCTCCTCTCCTCCGGTCCTCCTCTGGAAGCAGCAGCAGTCAGAGCAGGAAATGAGAAACAGAGTCCGGTACGGGTCGGTTCAGAACGGTACGGGTCGGTTCAGAACGGTTCAGAACGGTACGGGTCGGTTCAGAACGGTACGGGTCGGTTCAGAACGATACGGGTCGGTTCAGAACGATACGGGTCGATTCGGTTCAGAACGGTACGGGTCGGTTCAGAACGGTACGGTACGGGTCGATTCAGAACGGTACGGGTCGGTTCAGAACGGTACGGGTCGGTTCGGTTCAGAACGGTACGGGTCGGTTCAGAACGGTACGGGTCGGTTCAGAACAGTACGGGTCGGTTCAGAACGGTACGGGTCGATTCAGAACGGTTCAGAACGGTACGGGTCGATTCGGTTCAGAACGGTACGGGTCGGTTCAGAACGGTACGGGTCGGTTCGGTTCAGAACGGTACGGGTCGGTTCAGAACGGTACGGGTCGGTTCGGTTCAGAACGGTACGGGTCGGTTCGGTTCAGAACGGTACGGGTCGGTTCGGTTCAGAACGGTACGGGTCGGTTCAGAACGGTACGAGTCGATTCAGAACGGTATGGTACGGTACGGGTCGGTTCAGAACGGTACGGGTCGGTTCAGAACGGTACGGGTCGGTTCGGTTCAGAACGGTACGGGTCGGTTCAGAACGGTACGGGTCGATTCGGTTCAGAACGGTACGGGTCGGTTCAGAACGGTACGGGTCGGTTCGGTTCAGAACGGTACGGGTCGGTTCAGAACGGTACGGGTCGGTTCGGTTCAGAACGGTACGGGTCGGTTCGGTTCAGAACGGTACGGGTCGGTTCGGTTCAGAACGGTACGGGTCGGTTCAGAACGGTACGAGTCGATTCAGAACGGTATGGTACGGTACGGGTCGGTTCAGAACGGTACGGGTCGGTTCAGAACGGTACGAGTCGATTCAGAACGGTTCAGAACGGTACGGGTCGGTTCAGAACGGTACGGGTCGGTTCAGAACGGTACGGGTCGGTTCAGAACGGTTCAGAACGGTACGGGTCGGTTCAGAACGGTACGGGTCGGTACGGGTTGGTTCAGAACGGTACGGGTCAGTTCAGAATGGTAAGGGTCGATTCGGTTCAGAACGGTACGGGTCAGTTCAGAATGGTAAGGGTCGATTTGGTACGGTACGTTTGCGTCTGCCGATGCGTCTGCCGATGCGTCTGCCGATGCGTCTGCCGATGCGTCTGCCGATGCGTCTGCCGATGCGTCTGCCGATGCGTCTGCCGATGCGTCTGCCGATGCGTCTGCTGATGCGTTGTCAGTCTTCCTCACCTTGCTGCCGTCGGCTGACAGGTCCGCCGTCTTGCTGGCGAGGTTCCTCAGGATCTCCACCCTCTTCTCGGCGCGCTCCTCCAGGATCTCCCGCTCCTTCTCCAGACGCTCGCTGACACACGGTGAAAAACGCCAAAACTTAACACCATCCCGCCATCTCCGTGCGTCGGTCACGTGACCAGAAGCTGCCTTACCTGTAGTCTCTCTCCATCTTCTGAAACAGCTCCATGAACTCGCTGCTGACTTCTTCTCTGATCTGCGCCTCCAGAACCAGACGCAGCGCCGCCACTCTGCCCGCCTGCCGTGAGACCGCTCAGCTGATCACACTGAACCGGAGTTCAGGTTCATCAATACTGAAATCAGAAGGAGTCTTACCTCTTCTTCTCCTCCTTCAGCCTCCAGCACCGTTGCCTCCATCTCACTCTCCTCCTCCTCCTCCTCCTCCTCTTCCTCCTCCCACTCCTCTCCGTCCTCCTGCACATCCTCCAGGGTCGTCTCCCAGGCAACCAGGGAGCTCTTCCTGCCTCGCCCCGACACCTTCCTGCGCTCGTCTGCCTGGTCGATGAGGATCGACAGCTCCATGGCCGACTTGTGGGGGGCGTCGTCCTCCGAGACCTCCGACCGGGAGTTAGGCACCACCACCTGGACAGGTGAGGTCATGAGTCACCAGGGTCACATGTTCCCCGTTCTGCTGGTGTGTGTGTGGGAGCCCTGCGGCGTTCCCGTGTGTGTGTGGGAGCCCTGCGGCGTTCCAGTGTGTGTGGGAGCCCTGCGGCGTTCCCGTGTGTGTGTGGGAGCCCTGCGGCGTTCCCGTGTGTGTGTGTGGGAGCCCTGCGGCGTTCCAGTGTGTGTGTGGGAGCCCTGCGGCGTTCCAGTGTGTGTGTGGGAGCCCTGCGGCGTTCCCGTGTGTGTGTGGGAGCCCTGCGGCGTTCCAGTGTGTGTGGGAGCCCTGCGGCGTTCCAGTGTGTGTGGGAGCCCTGCGGCGTTCCAGTGTGTGTGGGAGCCCTGCGGCGTTCCAGTGTGTGTGGGAGCCCTGCGGCGTTCCCGTGTGTGCGTGCTGACCTTCTGTGCCAGAGCAGAGAACTTGAGGACGCTCAGAGTCTCGTCGAAGCAGGAGGAGTTCTGGTTGATGTTGACCACCATGGAGACGCGGCCAGCACCACAGAAGAAGAACTGCAGGAAGTGGGTCAGCTTGGACTCCCTGAAGGGGACGTGGTGCTGGAACCTGCAGAGAGAGCCCAGCTGGGTTAGCGGCTGGGTTAGCGGCTGGGTTAGCGGCTGTGTGAGCGGCTGTGTTAGCGGCTGTGTGAGCGGCTGTGTGAGCGGCTGTGTGAGCGGCTGGGTTAGCGGCTGTGTGAGCGGCTGTGTGAGCGGCTGTGTGAGCGGCTGTGTGAGCGGCTGTGTGAGCGGCTGGGTTAGCGGCTGGGTTAGCGGCTGGGTTAGCGGCTGGGTTAGCGGCTGTGTGAGCGGCTGGGTTAGCGGCTGGGTTAGCGGCTGTGTGAGCGGCTGTGTTAGCGGCTGTGTGAGCGGCTGTGTGAGCGGCTGGGTTAGCGGCTGTGTGAGCGGCTGGGTTAGCGGCTGGGTTAGCGGCTGGGTTAGCGGCTGGGTTAGCGGCTGTGTGAGCGGCTGTGTGAGCGGCTGTGTTAGCGGCTGGGTTAGCGGCTGTGTTAGCGGCTGTGTGAGCGGCTGTGTGAGCGGCTGTGTGAGCGGCTGGGTTAGCGGCTGGGTTAGCGGCTGGGTTAGCGGCTGGGTTAGCGGCTGGGTTAGCGGCTGTGTCGGGCTGCGGGGCGAGGCAGACTGAGCCCTTACTTAGCGTTCTGGTTGAGCCTCATGGCATTCATGCACTTCCCGAGCGTCAGCAGGGAGCTGTTGATGTTTCCCGCCTCCTTCAGCCTCTCTCCGGTGTTGTGGGTCCGGGAGCAGCGCTCCGAGCCGGCCAGGTCGCACAGAGCCAGCCTGGAAGCAGCACAGAGTCACGCACACGCCCACCCTGCGGCTCAAACTAAGAACGCCGGAGCGCCAGGGGACTTACTCGCTGATGCCGAGGACTCTGGGGACCCCGGCGTCCTCGACTCGCAGGATCCTGACGGAGAAGATGCTGTGACTGCGGACACAAAGCAGCGGTTAGAGCGGCGCCCACAGCTCAGAGCGGGAAACTCAGAGCGGGAAACTCACCTCCGGCTGGACAGCTGGTTCAGTTTGGTGCAGGAGAAACTCTGGTTCCGCTTCCCGATCTTCATCACTCTGTAGGCCTCCTCAGAGCTGCTCACCTGGACCCAGCGCAGGTCTGAGAGAGACACACATCAGCACACCTGCAGACGCTGTGTGTCCCACCCTGCAGACGCTGTGTGTGTGTCCCACCCTGCAGACGCTGTGTGTCCCACCCTGCAGACGCTGTGTGTGTGTCCCACCCTGCAGACGCTGTGTGTCCCCTGCAGACGCTGTGTGTGTGTCCCACCCTGCAGACGCTGTGCATGTCCCACCCTGCAGCAGCTGTGTCCCACCCTACAGACGCTGTGTCCCACCCTGCAGACGCTGTGTCCCACCCTGCAGACGCTGTGTGTGTGTCCCACCCTGCAGACGCTGTGTCCCACCCTGCAGACGCTGTGTCCCACCCTACAGACGCTGTGTCCCACCCTGCAGCAGCTGTGTCCCACCCTACAGACGCTGTGTGTCCCACCCTGCAGACGCTGTGTGTCCCACCCTACAGACGCTGTGTCCCACCCTGCAGACGCTGTGCATGTCCCACCCTGCAGCAGCTGTGTGTCCCACCCTACAGACGCTGTGTGTCCCACCCTACAGACGCTGTGCATGTCCCACCCTGCAGCAGCTGTGTCCCACCCTACAGACGCTGTGTCCCACCCTACAGACGCTGTGCATGTCCCACCCTGCAGCAGCTGTGTCCCACCCTACAGACGCTGTGTCCCACCCTGCAGACGCTGTGCATGTCCCACCCTGCAGCAGCTGTGTGTCCCACCCTACAGACGCTGTGTGTCCCACCCTACAGACGCTGTACATGTCCCACCCTGCAGCAGCTGTGTCCCACCCTACAGACGCTGTGTCCCACCCTACAGACGCTGTGCATGTCCCACCCTGCAGCAGCTGTGTCCCACCCTACAGACGCTGTGTGTGTGTCCCACCCTACAGACGCTGTGTGTGTGTCCCACCCTACAGACGCTGTGTGTGTGTCCCACCCTACAGACGCTGTGTGTGTGTCCCACCCTACAGACGCTGTGTGTGTGTCCCACCCTACAGACGCTGTGTCCCACCCTGCAGACGCTGTGTGTGTGTCCCACCGTACAGACGCTGTGTCCCACCCTGCAGACGCTGTGTGTGTGTCCCACCCTGCGGACGCTGTGTCCCACCCTACAGACGCTGTGTCCCACCCTACAGACGCTGTGCATGTCCCACCCTGCGGACGCTGTGTCCCACCCTACAGACGCTGTGTCCCACCCTGCAGACGCTGTGCATGTCCCACCCTGCAGCAGCTGTGTCCCACCCTGCAGACGCTGTGTGTGTGTCCCACCCTGCGGACGCTGTGTCCCACCCTACAGACGCTGTGTCCCACCCTACAGACGCTGTGTCCCACCCTACAGACGCTGTGTCCCACCCTGCAGCAGCTGTGTCCCACCCTACAGACGCTGTGTCCCACCCTACAGACGCTGTGTCCCACCCTACAGACGCTGTGTGTGTGTCCCACCCTGCGGACGCTGTGTCCCACCCTACAGACGCTGTGTCCCACCCTACAGACGCTGTGTCCCACCCTACAGACGCTGTGTCCCACCCTACAGATGCTGTGTCCCACCCTACAGACGCTGTGTCCCACCCTACAGACGCTGTCCCCACCTTTGATGAAGGAGTTCCCCCTGACGTCCTGAGACAGGCGGAGCGCCGTCCTCCTCTGGTGTCCGCTGGGAACCTGAGAATCACACATTAACCGTGAGATGAGATGACCGGAACAGCAGCATCTGTGTGTTTAATGCTCTGACACACACAGAGTGAACAGTGAGGGTGACAGCGCCCCCCTGTGGTGAACCTGCAGAGGTCCTGTCAGGAACTTCAGACATTGTGCAGCAGGTCACATTTAATCATTTCTGATTAAACATTTTGTTGAATCACTAAGAATACATTTAATCCCAGAAGTGGACAGTGGGAAGCACACGGGTCATATTGTTAAAGAATCAACTCTTTCTGCTACAGCTGATCTTAAGCAAAGCCGTGTTACCTGTTCCAGCAGGTCGTGGATGTTCTCCTTATAAATCTCACAGAATGAGACCCACACGGAGAAGCGAACATTTGAGGAGACGTCCAGAGAGAAACTGTCGGCCTCAGAGACGCTGTTCACACTGCTGTCGCTGCTGAGAGACGAGCCTGGACACACACACACAGATCTCAAACACGGGGCCGCCATCTTTCCGTCTGTACGTGAGCCGATGAGCTCCTTCATTCATAAACTCACTGCTGGGATAAAATGCAGGTAAGAAAAGCACCAACCTTCCAGGAAAGCTGATCTTCCAGACGTCTGACTCCTGTTGCCCTGCAGAAACAGCAGAAACACACCTCAGCACACTGCATGCTGGGAGCATGGCGCCCTCCTGGGGGCGGGTCTCACCTCTTTGAGCAGCCTCAGCAGGTGCTTCTTGCTGCTGCTCTCCGCCGCCTGCTGGTCTGGGGTCAGTCTGCTGAAGTCTCTGCAGCGCTGAGGCTTCAGGTCGCCGCGGCCGTACAGACGACCCTCGATGCTGCTGAAGATGACCGACAGAGACCGGGGCAGCAGGCCCGAGTCGTGGTCCGGACCTGAGAGACAGACGGAGACGGACCGAGAGTCAGAGACGGAAAAGCAGAGCTCAGAGACTCAGCCGGGCGTGCGTCTGACCCAGGAAGGTGAAGGTTTTCCCGGCGTTGGTGACTCCGTAGGTGAACACCAGGCAGTTTCCTCCCTGCAGAACGTCTTGAACTAGACCACGAACAGAACCCTGGAACACCTCCCTCTGACCGGCCTCCGCACCGAACACCTCAACAACACAGCAACACTTCAGGTTTCAGAGCAACAGCGACCGGAAACAGCAGCTGAGAGCAGGCCGTGTCACGGGTACCTGTGTGAAGGTGAACCTCTGAGCCGTTTGTGGGAGGGGCTTGTCGCTCTGTCGGTTTGACTGACAGCTCCTGGGAGCCCTGAGGACGACCGTGTCGGGGCCCTCAATGGTCACACAGTCCTGCAGAGGAAGTCACAGCTGCTGTTAACATGGCTGAGCCCATCACAGGTGAATGCCGTGCTGCGGGGACGTGCAACACGCCGTCAGACCCCATCTGCGCTTTCTGCAGACAGCCGTCGAGCCTGGTGGCCAACAGAGCACCTGGGGACTGCGTCCCCCAGGACGGATGATAGTACCGGCTAACGGGACGGAGACGGAAGTGTGCGAGTGGACATCGATCACTTAATGAAACCAACAATCATTGTAAGAGCCCACAAGGGATAGTTCGCCTCTTTTGACATGAAGCTGTGTAACATCCCATATCAGCAACATCATTTCTGAACATCTTCTTACCCCCTGCTGCGTCCTGTGAGCAGAGTTCCAGCCTCGTTTTGGTGTTGATGAAGGTAGTCCGGCTAGTTGGCTGGGGTTTAAAAAATAAAGCGTTTTGCTTCTCAGAACAATATGCGTTCAGAAGAGTAATACATTTCCATCACAAAACTTGTTCTCCAGGAAAAAGTCAGACCTCACAATCTCTTGGCCCTATTTTCTCTCCCTTCGTATCACTGCCTGCTGCCGACAGCTGTGCCTGTTACGGTGTTTGCTGTTCGGTCTGTACTTCGGTCTGCACAGCAGGGAGTGATACGAAGGGAGAGACAATAGGGCCAAGTGATTGTGAGGTCTGACTTTTTCCTGGAGAACCATTTTGTGATGCAAATGTATTACTCTGTTGAACGCATATTGTTCTGAGAAGCAAAACGCTTTATTTTTTAAACCCCAGCCAACTAGCCGGACTACCTTCATCAACACCAAAACGAGGCTGGAACTCTGCTCACAGGACGCAGCAGGGGGTAAGAAGATGTTCAGAAAAGATGTTGCTGATATGGGATGTCATACAGCTTCATGTCAAAAGAGGCAAACTATCCCTTTAAGAAATAAAAAGATGCCCGTTTAAATGAGATATTTTCTGTTTGGAGACATCGAAGGAGGGAAACAGCCTCAGCTCAGCTCAGCAGAACTCTGGATAAACAATTTGTTCTAAAAGGAGAAATCAATGTCTCAAATGTTCATCAATCATTCCTCAATCATCATATTTCCATAGATCAAACTACAGCCAGTAATAAGTCAAATAACTTTAACTCTACAGATTTATCTCTACAGAGAGTTGCAGACAGCAGTTATTTAAATTGATGAGTCACTCTAATGTTTAACCTTCTGTGACCTGTAAAAACAGAGAAAGGCTGGAGATGTATCATCTTTTTAAAGTTTTCTATCGATCTAAAGACAAAACGGTTCCTCTTCCAGCCCCCCTGGAACAATCGGTGCCCTGCGAGTGTTACCTGAGACTCTCTGTTGTCTCTTTCCGCCACGGTGAACGGCCGGACCCTCAGGTACACCTGCAGGTTCTCCGCACAGTCCTGCAGAGAGAGGGGCAGCATCAGTCACCATCCTCCTCAGTATCCCCAACACTCAGAGGACAGGTGGACCCACCTGTGCAGGAGCAGCAAATTCCCCCAGCAGGTCCCTCCTGAGGTCACCCACCTCCACCGGTCCCACTCTTTCGTGTTTCTCGGCCAAGCAAGAATCCATCATCTCTGCTAACACAGAGAACACGTCTTTAAATCTGAGAAAATCCACTGAGGCTCCGGCTCATAAACACCAAGAAGCTGCCTGATGGATGCCATCTCTCTGCCGGGACCACAAAGGGAGCTTAGCCAGTTTAAAAATATCTTCAGTCTCCATCCTGCTCAAAAGCCAGGAAGAGGACAAAAATATAAGTTTTGATTTGGATAAAATTCAATAAAGTTTAACATGACTTCAAAGTCACCTGTAAACAACGCTCTGTTGAATCTGTACAGGCCACCCAAAACACAGCAGGGCTGATTTTATTTCACGAAATCCTGCAACTAATAAATAAAACTCAATAAACAACATCTGACGACCATTTTCAAGCTACTACTGTCTCTGTTGTTAGCATTTTTAGTTGTGTTGTTAGCATTAGCCACATCGAGATAATCGTCACGCGTGTTTTGTGTTATTTAAAACATTTTAAATGCGGAAAACTGTATTAAAATACCACTGTAAAACCTAGCGCGATATTTTATTTTACCAAACTAGAACTCACTCGGGGTGTCTTTTACTCCCCGGTCACCGTTTTAAAGCAGAAAACAAAGATAACGGCAGCTAACGTTAGCTCCGGTTGCGACTCACCTCTCCGCGGTTTACTTTTTAAACCGAGTCCGCTGGACCAATCAGCTACGTCACAGATCTCGTTTGCAGTGTTGGTTAGACTCTCGCGAGAATATCTTTCTTTAGACCTGCGAAAAACTATCAAAATAATGCAATATGATCCTCAAATATATTATTTTAATAAATGTTTCTGAAAAACACAAATCGATTGATTTAATCTTCATTTATCAGAAAAAGAATCACACATTTTCTGGACTTTAAGGACTAAAGAAAACCTTGTATTCTTTATAAAGTTTGTAATTTAAAAGCTCAAATACTGATATATTCTCATTTATCTGTTTTCTGTGGCGAATTCATGTTTTTCAAATGAACTTTAGAACATAACTTCAAGACAACATAAAACATGGAAAGTGTGAACATTAAAAAGATAAACGTGCACATAAGGATGTTACATTTATCAGACAGGGAGGGTTGAATGTTGAAAGCTGTGCATTCATTTATAATCCATATTTGTTTTTTATTCAGGCTTTTTCATTTGACAAAGTTGGGAAATAAAAGCATATTTCTGCTTATCTGAATGTGAGATTACACGGTATTCCTCTTCAGGGATTTCATGCTGTGAATATGAAATCTGGTCAAATATAAAAAGTCACTTACTGACATGCTGCTTGTTACAGGTAAAGTCTAGGTAGTTCAATTTCAATTTTAAAAAAAGGGTTCTTTAGGAAAAACTTATCTTCTAAGATATGTTTTCAGATTCCTTTGTAAATCACTCCAAAATATCATGACAGGAACACACAGAGTTAAAACAGGACTTCTTTTTAAACCTTGTCAGACTCACTTTACCAAACACAAATGAACAGACGCCTGTTCGAAGGGAAAGTGAGGTGGAACCAGCTCAACTTTGTTCGAACAGAAGACAGTAACCTTCTCTTTTGTTCATTGGAACAACGATGATTTCCTGATATTTGGCAGGAAGCTGCGTTTCTCTTTGGCTGTAACACCTTTGAACATTTCACACAATCCAAATACAAATAGAGCTCCTTGATGAAAAGGTTAAAGATTAAGTCATATATCGAAAAAAAATCAAGAAGATAAAAGGTAAACAATGGCGAGTGAAAGTGACGTCATCAGATGGGGACCACGGGTGAAGGTGGAGGAGGACCCGCGGAGCTGGAAGCCGATTTGAGGATTAGAGCCTCAGAAACAGCAGCTAGCTGGGGCTTTAATACCCGAACAAGATCGGCCTGACTCCGACAAACTGTCTCTGACGTTTTTCTTGAAGCGGCGTCTCAGAACTTCGCGATAAACGGCAGAAAAAAGGCTGAAGACGGCAGCTGCGAAGGGACGCGGCGACCTGGTTTCCCTGACAACGGTGAGCCGGGAGGGGTGGGGCTGTTATTTATACTAAGGTAATGAATGTAAAATAAAACTTTACACTAACCCTCCTTTGTTGTTTAAAACATATTTCACACAAATCAGACTTTTTGGACAAAATGGATGTTGAGTTTAAGATGTTCTGCAGCATTCACTGCCGGCACAGTGACACCAGCAGGTACTGCAGGCCCACTCTGCTGGGGGCTTTCATACCTTTCCACTGATGTTCATTAGGATTCAGGCCCGGGTTCACAGAGGGCTACTTAACAAAGGGCCGGCGCTTCAGCTGCATGTTTGGGGCCCTTGGCCTGCGAGTGAGGCTGAGCTTTCTGACTCTGGGCAGGATGCTGAGCTCCAGCATGCCTTTGGTGGTCTTCACAGCTCTATATTTTAAGCTTCATTTTTCCTCGTGTAAACTCAAAGCTGACGCTTGTCCTCAGGCATTCTGGGGAACTGCAGTCTGGCTTTTCTGTGCTTTCTGTCAGCAGTGGAGCCCTCCTGGGTCTTCATCCATTGTTGACCTCAGAGCTCATCTTGAATGGGTCAGGATGGTTTCTTTGGCTCTTTCCTACCGTCCCACCGTCCTTCTGATCAGCCTGGGGTTGCTTCTCCTCTGTTCCCTTTAAACAGGCTGCTGAGGAGCAGCTGTGATGATAACTGAGCTTAAACACTTGGTTTGAAACGTGTCCATAATGCAGAGATTAATCGTCTCTTTACCATCAAAATGTGTCCTTTAGAAAATCTTTGTGAAGTAAACAACAAATCGTTGTTTTCCCAGTTTTATTGGCTCACTCTGTCACATTCTGAGGCCATGCAGGCTCACATTCCACTGCTGCCTCTAACTGTATAAGTGAAGCGTGGTGTCTGTCGGCTGGAAGGGAACCAGCCCCTGGTGAATGGTGAAAACTAGGGCTGGGCGAGTTAACTCGTTAATTATTTAACGCCGATAAATATTTTATTGTGCATAAACGCAGGTTTTACTATTTATTTATTTATTTTTTTTTATTAAAAAAAATTTGGGCAGAGAGAGGGGGAACAACATGCAGCTCAGGGCCGTCGGATGCTAAACCCACTACGCCACGGACCTGTTTTATTATTCATTTCATTATTGTAAAAGTCTGTTGCTCACAGGCTTTTATTCTGTAAAAGTCTGTTGCTCACAGGCTTTTATTTTGTAAAAGACTGTTGCTCACAGGCTTTTATTTTGTAAAAGTCTGTTGCTGTCTGCTGTGGAACAGGAAAAGAAAGTAATCAGCGGATCCACCAAACCTGGAGAAGGGTACGGAACTTTTACTCGGCCATTTTCATTTTAAAGTTCTTCCAGACGGCGGAGTCGACAGAACCAAAGTCATCTGTAAACACTGCCAAGTTGAATTGTCTTCTCAGCGTAGTAGTTCCAGTCTAAAATATCACTTAAAGGCAAAACACACAACTGATAGCAGCAAGTCATTCAAGGAAACAGACAGTGGAGCGAGGCTTCTACATAAAAACTACAGAAAGATGCTGATGTTAAAAGTGTGTTTGCACAACAAATGTTATGGCACTTTCATTCATATGGCAGCACATTTAAAATAAAACTAAATGCTAAAAGCTATACGCTACTTTTGGATTCATTTCTAGATTCTGCATACAAATGCGATTAATCGTGATTAATCAGGGAAATCATGTGATTAATTAGATTAAACATGTTAATCGCTGCCCTTGTAAAAACTGTAAGTTGTGACAGATGTTCTCGTGTGCAGGACGAGCCGCTCCTCCCGTGTCTGACTGCGTCCTGCTGTCATGTCCTCTGTGGAGTCCGGTGATGGGGGGAGGTGGCTGGACGCCCACTACGACCCAGTGGCCGGTCTCTACACCTTCTCGTCCTGCGTGGACCTGGCAGACCTGAGCGGGGACGGGGAGAGCCGGCTGGTGGTGGGCGACCTGGGCACCGGCTCGTCCGGCATGAAGCTGAAGGTGTACCGGGGCACGGCGCTGATGAGCGAGAGCACGCTGCTGGACCTGCCCTCCGGCCTCGTGGCCTTCTTCATGGACCTGCATGAGCCTCGCATCCCCGCGGTCGCCGTGGCCTCCGGACCCTGCATCTACGTCTACAAAAACCTGCGTCCGTACTTCAAGTTCACGCTGCCGGGCCTGGAGGTCAACGCGCTGGAGCAGGTCGGTGTTCGCCTGACTGACGCCGGGCGCGTCCTCCTGATGTCAGCCGCTACTCTTTAGGTTTAAGGTTCTCACACAAAGGTTTACGTCATGAAAACATCTCATGGCGTAAAACATGCTGCTAAGTAATTAAAGGGACAGTTCGCCTCTTTTGACATGAAGCTGTATGACATCCCATATCAGCAACATCATTTATGAACATCTTCTTTATTTTTTAAACCCCAGCCAACTAGCCGGACTACCTTCATCAACACCAAAACGAGGCTGGAACTCTGCTCACAGGACGCAGCAGGGGGTAAGAAGATGTTCAGAAATGATGTTGCTGATATGGGATGTCATACAGCTTCATGTCAAAAGAGGCGAACTGTCCCTTTATGTATTTTTAAATCGTATGACCATAGAATAGGTTTCTACTTTTCCCTTTGATGAAGTGAAAACTATTTGATTAAGGAGAATAAAACCCTTTTTCATCACATTTTCATCTGCTCTCTGTTTTTAGTCCTTTAATTCTCTCCTGACGTGTTTTTTGTGTGGACACCAGAAACGTCCCGTTATCTGACCTGTGACAAGCTGCTGTGCTCTGATTGGTCAGGACGTGTGGCAGCAGGTGAAGGAGGGTCAGATCGATCACCTGACTCTGAAGGAGATGTTGGAGAGCTTCAGGAAGAAGGCCGACGTCCCGCTGTCCGTGCGCTCGCTCAGCTTCCTGTCTTTGGACGCCGGCGACATGGACGAGTTTGTCCAACTGCACAAGCAGCAGCCAATCAGGCGGCAGGTAATCCTCCCGTCACTGCGTCTGTAATAACGTCTGCTGGTTCCATCTGATCCGACAGTTCAGTGTTTATTCTCCAGAATCCCTGCGGACCGACACTTTTCTGCTGCCACATAACAGACTGAATTCATGTCTGCAGCAACGTTTAACTTCCAAAAACATCAAATCCTTTTTTATATAACTTATTCTGACAAAACCATTAATGCAACGAGTAAATCATTTTGGACCAATCAGAGATCCCCGCTGTATTGTAGTTTTGGACCAATCAGAGATCCCCGCTGTATTGTAGTTTTGGACCAATCAGAGATCCCTGCTGTATTGTAATCATTTTGGACCAATCGGAGATCCCTGCTGTATTGTAATCATTTTGGACCAATCAGAGATCCCCGCTGTATTGTAATCATTTTGGACCAATTGGAGATCCCCGCTGTATTGTAATCATTTTGGACCAATCAGAGATCCCTGCTGTATTGTAATCATTTTGGACCAATCAGAGATCCCTGCTGTATTGTAATCATTTTGGACCAATCAGAGATCCCTGCTGTATTGTAATCATTTTGGACCAATCAGAGATCCCCGCTGTATTGTAATCATTTTGGACCAAATCAGAGATCCCCGCTGTATTGTAGTCATTTTGGACAAAATCAGAGATCCCTGCTGTATTGTAATCATTTTGGACCAATCAGAGATCCCCGCTGTATTGTAGTTTTGGACCAATCAGAGATCCCTTCTGTATGTAATCATTTTGGACCAATCAGAGATCCCCACTGTGTTGTAGTCATTTTGGACCAATCAGAGATCCCCACTGTGTTGTAGTTTTGGACCAATCAGAGATCCCTTCTGTATGTAATCATTTTGGACCAATCAGAGATCCCCACTGTGTTGTAGTCATTTTGGACCAATCAGAGATCCCCGCTGTATTGTAGTTTTGGACTAATCAGAGATCCCTTCTGTATGTAATCATTTTGGACCAATCAGAGATCCCCACTGTGTTGTAGTCATTTTGGACCAATCAGAGATCCCCACTGTGTTGTAGTTTTGGACCAATCAGAGATCCCTTCTGTATGTAATCATTTTCAAATTCAATTCAAATTCAAAATTCAAAAATACTTTATTTATCCCAGAGGGAAATTAAATGTTGATGTAGCTCAATTAAATCAAAGAGTTATTATAGATGCTGATGGCTGTGGGCAGGAAAGATTTCCTGTAGCGGTCCGTTTTGCATCCAAACTGAAGAAGCCTTTGACTGAAGAGACTCTGTTTTCCAATAACAGTCTCATGGAGAGGATGTTCAGAGTTGTCCATAATTCTCTTGATTTTATGCAAAATCCTTCTTTGCATTATTGTCTCCAGAGGTTCCACAGTCGTCCCCAGAACAGAACCAGCCTTCCTTATCAGGTTGTTGAGTCTTTTTAGGTCCCTGGTTCTGATGCTGCTGCCCCAACAGATGACGCAAGAGGAAATGACGCTCTCAACAACAGACTTGTAGAAGATCTGCAACATCTTGTTGCAAACCTTGAAGGACCTTAGCTTCCTCAAGAAGTACAGTCTGCTCTGTCCTTTCTTGTAGATGGCTTCACTGTTGTGTCTCCAGTCCAGTCTGTTGTCCACATGAACACCAAGGTATTTATATTCCTCAACCACCTCCACTTCTTCTCCCATGATGTTAACAGGGTTTGATCTGACCCTGTTTCTCCTGAAATCTACAATCATCTCCTTTGTTTTGTTAACATTCAAGATGAGATGATTGTTCCCACACCATGCCACAAAGCGGTCCACCAGCTCTCTGTACTCAGCTTCTTGTCCATCTCTGATACACCCGACAACTGCAGAGTCATCTGAATATTTCTGTAGATGACAGGAGTCTGACTTGTACTGGAAGTCTGAAGTGTACAGAGTGAAAAGGAATGGTGAGAGTACAGTCCCCTGTGGTGCCCCTGTGCTGCTGATCACCTGGTTAGACACACAATTCTTCAGTCTGACAAACTGTGGTCTGTTTGTCAGGTAGTCATTAATCCAGGTGATTGTTGAGGCCTCCACCTGAGTCTTCTGGAGTTTCAGACTAAGCAGATCAGGCTGGATTGTGTTAAATGCACTGGAGAAATCAAAGAACATGATCCTCACAGTGCTGCCTGCTTTGTCCAGATGACAGTGGGTTTGTTGAAGCAGGTGTATTATAGCGTCTTCAACTCCAACTCCATGGCGATAAGCAAACTGCAGGGGGTCCTGATATGTGCTGGTTTGCTTACACAGGTGAGTCAGCAGGAGTCTCTCCAGGACCTTCATGATGTGGGATGTCAGGGCAACAGGTCTGTAATCATTGATGTCTGAGGGGTGAGTTTTCTTTGGTACCGGAACCAGACAGGATGTCTTCCACAACAGTGGTACCTTCTCTTGGGTCAAGCTAAGGTTGAAAAGGTGTTGCAGAATCCCACAGAGCTGCTCTGCACAGGCCTTCAGGACTCGGGGGCTGACACCATCTGGACCTGCAGCCTTGTTCCGGTTCAGTCTTTCCAACTGCCTCTTCACCTGACTTCTAGAAACAGAAAAGTGGGAGGGGGAGGCAAAGGGGACAGCAGCATCTCCTGATTGGGTTGAAAACAAACTAGTGGAAGCAGAAGAATCCATGACTGAGGTGGAGGTGGAGATGTTACAGGAAAGCTGTGGGTCAGAGGAGGGTGGGATGTCTCTTTGGCTGGGAACAGGAGGAGAGGATGGTGAGCTTGTTCCTGAACTGAACCTGTTGAAGAATGTGTTCAGCTCATTTGCTCTGTCCAGACTTCCATCCATCCGATCCTCCCTCTGCTTGAGGCCTGTGATCTTCTTCATTCCTGACCACACATCTCTGATATTGTTCCTCTGCAGTTTACTCTCAAGTTTTTTTCTATACACCTCCTTGCTCTCTCTGATCTTGACTTTGAGCTGCTTCTGTATACTCCTCAGTAACTCCCTGTCTCGCTCCCTAAAGGCTCTTTTTTTCTTGTTCAATAGTTCCTTTAGCTCACTGGTGATCCAGGGTTTGTTATTAGGGAAGCATCTCACTGTTCTGGTGGGGATGGTGTTGTCCACACAGAAGTTTATATAGTCAGTCACACACTCAGTCATGGCATTAATGTCCTCTCCATGTGGCTTACAAAGAGAAATCCAATCGGTTGCATCAAAACAACCCTGTAAGGCTTCTTCAGCTTCCTCTGACCATTTTCTAACAGTCTTTTTTGTGACAGGTAGTCTCTGAACAAGGGGTTTATATGCTGAACAGAGAAAAACAAGGTTGTGATCTGATTTTCCCAGGGGAGGTCTTGATTTGGAAATGTATGAATCCTTGACATTTGTGTAAAACAAATCCAATGTCTTGTTTTCTCTGGTAGAGCAGCTGACAAACTGTTGAAAAGTTGGCAGTGTAGCAGAGAGTGAGGCATGATTAAAATCACCAGATATTGCCACAAAAGAATTGGGGTGTTGAGTCTGTATCTTAGCAACAACGGAACTGATGACATCACATGCAGTGTCGGCAACAGCTGATGGTGGAATATAAACAGCCACCAAAACAACACTGGTGAACTCTCTTGGCAAATAATATGGACGAAAACTTACTGCCAATAGTTCAATGTCAGGACTGCAGAGACGACTCTTCACAGTAACATGTCCTGGGTGACACCATCTGTTGTTGACAAGCACTGCCAATCCACCCCCTTTCCTTTTCATGCTAGTCTTTATATCTCGATCTGCTCGTACAGTCAGGAAGCCCGGCAGAGAGACGCTGGAGTCGGGTATATGAGCCTGTAGCCATGTCTCAGTAAAACACATAATGCTACATTCCCGATATTCTTGCTGAGTCCTTATCAAGGCTAAAAGTTCATCCAACTTGTTAGCTAACGATCTTACATTTCCCATGATGCAGGATGGCAGAGATGGTTTGAACTTCTTCTTTCTTTCTCTCCTCTTTGCTCCTGCTCTGCATCCACGACGCCTCCTTTTCAATTCCAGTGGGATTTCTGGCTTCAGTTGTTGAATTATTTCTGCTTTTCCAATGTTATTCAGCTGCTCCCTGTTGTAAACCACCTTGTTGCTATGGTGATGCATCATGACAAAAGAGTAAAATATACAAAAGTATTGGGAAAAATTAATCCAGCTGCACAGCATCCAAGGCAGGAAGGAACAGTTGTCCAAAAAATGCAATTTCTTCCAAGAAATAACAGGAATGAAATTTAGAGAAAAAGAAAAATCTCAATGTGAGGTACAGAGCTACTCCAACATGCTGCCACCCTCAGCAGCGCATTCTAGAACAATTTTGGACCAATCAGAGATCCCCACTGTGTTGTAGTCATTTTGGACCAATCAGAGATCCCCGCTGTATTGTAGTTTTGGACTAATCAGAGATCCCTTCTGTATGTAATCATTTTGGACCAATCAGAGATCCCCACTGTGTTGTAGTTTTGGACCAATCAGAGATCCCTTCTGTATGTAATCATTTTGGACCAATCAGAGATCCCCACTGTGTTGTAGTCATTTTGGACCAATCAGAGATCCCCACTGTGTTGTAGTTTTGGACCAATCAGAGATCTCTTCTGTATGTAATCATTTTGGACCAATCAGAGATCCCCACTGTGTTGTAGTCATTTTGGACCAATCAGAGATCCCCGCTGTATTGTAGTTTTGGACTAATCAGAGATCCCTTCTGTATGTAATCATTTTGGACCAATCAGAGATCCCCACTGTGTTGTAGTCATTTTGGACCAATCAGAGATCCCCACTGTGTTGTAGTTTTGGACCAATCAGAGATCCCTTCTGTATGTAATCATTTTGGACCAATCAGAGATCCCCACTGTGTTGTAGTCATTTTGGACCAATCAGAGATCCCCGCTGTATTGTAGTTTTGGACTAATCAGAGATCCCTTCTGTATGTAATCATTTTGGACCAATCAGAGATCCCCACTGTGTTGTAGTTTTGGACCAATCAGAGATCCCTTCTGTATGTAATCATTTTGGACCAATCAGAGATCCCCACTGTGTTGTAGTCATTTTGGACCAATCAGAGATCCCCACTGTGTTGTAGTTTTGGACCAATCAGAGATCTCTTCTGTATGTAATCATTTTGGACCAATCAGAGATCCCCACTGTGTTGTAGTCATTTTGGACCAATCAGAGATCCCCGCTGTATTGTAGTCATTTTGTACCAATCAGAGATCCCCGCTGTATTGTAGTCATTTTGTACCAATCAGAGATCCCCGCTGTATTGTAGTCATTTTGGACCAATCAGAGATCCCCGCTGTATTGTAGTCATTTTGGACCAATCAGAGATCCCCGCTGTATTGTAGTCATTTTGGACCAATCAGAGATCCCCGCTGTATTGTAGTCATTTTGGACCATTCAGAGATCCCTGCTGTATTGTAGTTTTGGACCAATCAGAGATCCCTGGTTCCCGCTCACCTTCATCCCTCCTCTTCCTCCTTCAGACGGTCATCACCTGCATCGGGACTCTGAAGAAGAGCACGGCGGACGAGGACGGTGTCAGCTGTCTGGTGATCGGTACAGAGAGCAGCGACGTCTTCGTCCTGGACCCCGAAGCTTTCATCATCCTGTCCAAGGTGAACTCTCCTCAGGTGGTCCGCAGGGGTCCATGCTGGGCCTCCCTCCCTTTAGCACTGAGTCCAGCCTAAAAGCTGAATTGAGCTAACACCTCTGTGTGACTGCCCTAGATGTCGCTGCCTGCCGCTCCCACCATGATGGACGTCACGGGTCAGTTCGACGTGGAATTTCGCATCACGGTGGCGTGTCGCAACGGCAACATCTACGTCCTGCGCAGGTGAGACACACCTGTGGACTCTCAGGGTTCCACACAACACAGCCGCTGTATTATCGACCCTCACGTGGTCCCGTAGCTCTGATCTTTGGGGCTAACGGATTGCTTAAAGGGACAGTTCGCCTCTTTTGACATGAAGCTGTATAACATCCCATATCAGCAGCATCATTTCTGAACATCTTCTTACCCCCTGCTGCGTCCTGTGAGCCGAGTTCCAGCCTCGTTTTGGTGTTGATGAAGTTAGTCCGGCTAGTTGGCTGGGGTTTAAAAAATAAAGCGTCTTGCTTCTCAAAACAATATGCGTTCAACAGAGTAATACATTTGCATCACAAAATGGTTCTCCAGAAAAAAGTCAGACCTCACAATCTTTTGGCCCTATTTTCTCTCCCTTCGTATCACTGCCTGCTGTGCAGACCGAGCAGCAAACACCGTAACAGGCGCGGCTGTACGCATTGATATCAAGGGAGGCAAAAAAAGCTCCAAGCGATTGTGAGGTCTGACTTTTTCCTGGAGAACCATTTTGTGATGTAAATGTATTACTCTGTTGAACGCATATTGTTTTGAGAAAGAAAATCCTTTATTTTTTAAACCCCAGCCAACTAGCCGGACTACCTTCATCAACACCAAAACGAGGCTGGAACTCTGCTCACAGGACGCAGCAGGGGGTAAGAAGATGTTCAGAAATGATGTTGCTGATATGGGATGTTATACAGCGTCATGTCAAAAGAGGCGAACTATCCCTTTAAAGCTGACCGACCTTTGTGCTGCCGCCGTTCAGGGAGTCGGACAAACCGAAGTACTGCATCGAGCTGCCGTCCCACCCGGTGGGTCTGGTGAGGGTTGGGAAGAACGTGGTGGTCGGCTGCACCGACGAGAGTCTGCAGGGCTTCACGCAGAAGGTAAAGTGTGACGGAGTTCTGTGTTCTGGTGGGTGGATGTGG
The DNA here is from genome assembly GCF_027942865.1 of Odontesthes bonariensis. Lineage (NCBI taxonomy): Eukaryota > Metazoa > Chordata > Actinopteri > Atheriniformes > Atherinopsidae > Odontesthes > Odontesthes bonariensis. Next base: position 4,436,443 of record NC_134528.1, on the reverse strand, counting down.
GGCCTCTCCTCTGGAGGAGGGCAGGAGTTTGGTTCATCATCGAGCCCATTGAGGAGCAGAGGTGGGTGGAGCAGCCAAAAACTGTACTCAAGTAAAAGTAAAAAGTATTCATCCAAATAATTACTTGAGTCAAAGTAAAAAAGTGCTCGGTGAAAAAACTACTCAAGTACTGAGTAACTGTTGAGTAACGTCTGATTTATTTGTTAACACAAGCATTCAATCAGACAGACAAAAATACTAAATAATCATCTTTAGGCAAATTAGAGTTCATCCAATTGATAAAATAAATTAAAATGAATTAATTACAAAATAGCTTAAATTAAAATAATCCAGGTAAATTCAATTACTTCAATAAAAAATAAGAGACTTATAAAATAAATAAGAAATGTTTAAAACATATGTAACCCATATGTAACCTAAAAAACAAACATTCACCTATCCATGGGGGAAAAACGAGTTTAGGAAACTTAGCGCTACATGTTTCCTCAAGTTAGATGTTGAGTTTCTGCTGAAATGTGCGTTTGTTTTGGTTGCCACAGAAGACACATAATGTAGCTGCTGTTTCTCACTCTTTGTAAGGTAAACATGCTTTCAGTATGAGGCCTCGTCTGCGTCTTCATTTCCCACCGTTGGTTCTGACATTTTTCATCTGTTTCTTTGTTTGTTTGCTACGACTGCTAATGCTAAAGCTAACCCGCCCCGCCGCTGAGATCGAGTACGGTCACGTGACCAGACTGCACGGCTGCGTCTGATTGGTGGAACACAGTCAGGTGGTAGAGCCTTTGGCGGAAGTCTCTCTCTCTGTCAGAATAAAACATTAAAATGAGGCGTACGCGGGGGGATAAAAATAATGAGGCGTAGAATACCAAAGAGGTAAGAAGAAAAGTAACCAGCTCATTGTAGCCTAATGTAGCGGAGTAAGAGGACAGTTTCTGCTGCACACATCTACTCAAGGAAAAGTAAAAAGTATAGAGATTTAAAACTACTCCTGGAAGTATAATTTTGTCAAAAACTTACTCCAGTAACTGTAACTGATTACTACCCACCTCTGGTTAGGAGACATTTGGGTGGCACTCTCCTCAGAAGGAAAGGACTTTAATGTCCCAGAGCGGGTGAGGTTGTGGGTTTGGTTCTTCCACAGGGTTCACACTCAGAAACACTCACCACAGTGTCTCGTTTCCCGGTTATTCAGAGGACGCTGGAATAAAGCTCTTTGTGTTTGTGTCCTCAGGGGAAGAAGCTCTGGAAGACCGGCCTGCCTGCCCCCATCACCACCATGGCCACCATGGACCTCCCCACCCGGGGCTTCCAGGCAGTTCTGGTGGGCCTGGCCAACTGCGAGGTGCATTTGTACCGGGACAAGAACCTGCTGAGCGTCATCAAAGCGCCCGACGCGGTGACCAGCATCTGCTTCGGCCGGTACGGGCGCGAGGACGGGACGCTCATCATGACCACAAAGGGAGGCGGCCTGATGGTGAAGATCCTGAAGAGGACGGCGGTGTTTGACGACCGGGACTGCGCCCCCGGCCCGCCACTGGCCCAGAGCGTCCGCCTCAATGTGCCCAAGAAGACCAAACTGTACGTGGACCAGACGCTGAGGGAGCGCGAGAACGGCCTGGCCATGCACCGCGCCTTCCAGATGGACCTGAGCCGCATGCGCCTGGCCGCCGCCAAAGCCTACATGAAGGCGCTGGAGTCCAGCCTGACGCCCATGTCCGCCAGCCTCTCCGAGCCGCTCAAGATGAACGCCGTGGTGCAGGGTTTGGGCCCGTCCTTCAAGCTGACCCTGAACGTCCAGAACACGGCGGCCTGCCGGCCCGTCATGAACCTGGCCATCAGCTTCCTGTACGACGAGAGCCTCTACAGGATGAGGAACCCCTACCTGAGGGTGCCCCTGCTGGTGCCTGGACTCATCTACCCCGTGGAGACCTTCGTGGAGTGCACCAGCGACAAGGGCATCTCTGACATCATCAAGGTGTTCGTGCTGCACGAGGGCAAGAGCTCGCCACTGCTGACGGCTCACATCAACATGCCCGTCAGCGAGGGCCTGGCGCTCAACTGAAGCCCGGCGGCGGCGGCAGACCTCGGTCCCGCTGATGGACCCTCCATCGCAGCTGGCCTGTAGGCGTAGAAGTGGAACATTTCGGCTTAAAGATGCATTTTCTCCAGCTCGGCCGTCCTCGATAGATGAATTCAGACGTCAGAACTCTAAATGAACTGCGTTAGCTTCTCTGCTCCATCAAATTAATGTGTAAAAACCCAGGAAACCTGTGTGGAAAGTAGAAGGTGACGTTTGAATAGCAACGGTTTCAGTTCATGTGAGCCCCATCAGATTAAAGCCGTACCAATCCAGCTGTACCCCTGAAACTGGTTTCACACCACAAGCCCATTCACACACACACACACACACAAAGCGTGAAGCTGGGGATCGAACCACCAACCCTCCTTCAGGCACCATAAATATTCCTGTTTTTAATAAGTTTAATGAAAATCCTTTCATGGTTTGGAAACGGCTCCAAACTTTATCAGGTGTTTTAAATCTTTCCACCTAAATGTTGACATTTCAGACGTTTTCTTTTGGTGTTCAGACAGCCGGAACCTTTAACATTTTAAACTTTAACAGCTTTATATTTATATATAAATATTCACAGACCAGTTGTTTTAAGTTCGACTTCAGAAGATAAAACCAAAGATAGAGGGATGCAGCGCCAGTGATACTCACTGTAAGAGTCCTGATCAGCAGTTCTGCAGCTTCCTGAAGCTCTCTCAGAGTTTCTCTTTGGACATTTTCTGCTTCTTCCCTCATCTTCAGTCCTTGTACCTGAGCATCTTCAGAGGAATGTGTTTTTCTTTGTTAAGCCACTTAACTCTGAGCTATGAACCATTCAGGCAGGAAAAAGGCTCCTAACTCAAGGGATGAACCAGTGTTGTGTCCAACTTAGCAAAGAAGCCATTTTAAACTGGATCTTTAGGCTCTTTGTTCCCAGCAGCCTGTCACAGAGACACATCATTTGTTCCCATTTCTTTAGCTGCATGTGTGATAAACAGCTTCATAGTTTCAACTTTTTTGTACATTTACGTTAAAACTGCTTTCAGTTACCAAAAGAGTCAAATTAATATAAGAAATTCAGTTTAAAAAAAATCCTAATCCCAAAATAATGAACGTTATCACGTCTAAAAGTAGAAAAGTAGGAAAGAAAACAGACAATAATAAGAATATGTTATTCAACATCAAGAAAAAGTAAAAAAGATTCAATTTAAAGCTTAAAAAAGGAATATAAGATATAATCTAATGACTGATTATGGAACAATTAATATAAATTTAATGATTAAACTGCTTTATGCCGCCAGAAATGAATAATCTAGAAGCTCTTTGTGGGTTTTAGACTGGAATTAAGATTTGTTCCCATTTCTTTAGCTGCATGTGTGAAAAACAGCAACGATAACACAGTGTGACAGACAGAAAACAGGATTTCTGCAGCAACAAGGTGATTCCCAAAGAGCTGTTAGCTGAAAACTTGGCATATCTCAGCATGGTGTGCAGCCAGGCAGGAATCAGCACGATCAACGGGAACACGACGCGTCTCCTGATAATTTCCTCATACTTATAAGATCTAAGGGATCAGGTGCTCTGTCCCTCGGGTGAGGTCACATGTTTCAGGTTGGGTGGAGTTCGTCTTTACAGTCGCTATAAAGCTTTTATTTCCACTATTTTTGGATGAATTTCCTCAGGATAAGTTCCTGTTTGAGGCAGATGTTAATGTTTGAGGAGTTTAACTGTTTTACAGACTGAAATGAAGCAGATTTTTACTTCTGGAGTGTTTCCAACACACAGAGCTGCCTCGTGTTAGCTGAACTTCCCTGAGAATAAAAGATCAGATCTGGTGCAACACAACATGATTCACCAGCTCACACAGTTAATCCTCTATGGTACGATGTTGCCATTTGGCAATAAACCCATTTTAAGCCTTCTAATCATAGACAATACATACCCAGTTATGATGCAATGCATTAAAAGAGAGGTGGGGTTCTAAGTAAACCAATAGCAGTGTTTAAATCTGTCACATGACTTTCTGGAGGCCATTTTGAACCCCTTTTCTGCAGACATCTTCACAGGGAGGAGCCTCAACATTTGACTCCTCAAAAACAGCTAAAAAAGTGTTTTAATGACATTTTTCAACTGGTAAAAAAATATATATTCAATAAAAGGTGAGTTAAGTTCATTATTCTGTAGTTTATTGCACTGTACTTGATCATTAAATAATAGAAAAATGTTAAAATGTGTATGTTGCCATGTGGCAACACCGTACCATTATGAATTGCTAGCCTGGCATGTTGATAACATTTTGTATGTAGTTATAGGCCTATGTTGTTCAAAAGCATATTGTAAACTTTATGGACTCAGGCTCCACTACCATGTAGAATCATTTAGTTATTTATTCAGGTCCATCAATTTGACAGATACACATTTGACTGTTGTAGTAAAGTTAATAGAAATTTCATTGGTGTACACTGATCTTCTACAGTCTACTATAATAATGCACTTTGTGAGTCCTTTCAGCATTACATATGATGATATTTGACACATCTTTCTTCCATTTACAGAATGAATACAATATTTTATGGTTCGTCACGGTAGAAAGCAAAACTAGCCCTCCCAGTAGATGGTAGTGAAGATGAATTAGGATTAAGTGTGCAACTGGCAACATCGTTTTACGACTTGAGAGCCAACCAGTCCCACAAGCTGTTTTTTGATGACTGGTTCAGCAGTGTAGATCTCCAAGTCGCTATAGCACACAGTGACATAGCACAACAATTTGAATTAAACTATGACAAATGTCTTTTTAAATGGTTTTTACTTTCAAATAGGATGCATTCTTAACTGTTCAGGCTAGTGGGGCTTGTTGAGACTATAACGTGAGTTTTTAAATAAATGTTATTAAAATTTTAAACAAAACTCTCTTGTTTTCATTACTTTCCACTATCGTACCGTGTTGCCGTATGGCAACAAACCCTAAAAACATAATATTTTTTGAAAATGTCTCTTGATTGAGTTTACTTGGTCTATTTTAAGACAAAAAAAACAAAAAAAACACCCAAAACATTTTTTTACCAACGGGGATCATAATGCGTACCATAGAGGGTTAAAAAGCTTTGGGGCCTTCTGGGTGAGTCCTGCAGCCTGCCGACTCTGTGCTGAACCCTCAGCAAACAGCTGCTGTCTGAAGGTCACAGCTTTCCACTGTTGGCCAACTCTCCGTGTGTTTACCTGCGTCTCCTCTGATGTAATCCTGATTCCACCTTTCAACAGGAGATCAACTCTCAGCATGTTACTCCAACCAGAGTAAATCCAGAGGATACTTTCTGTAAACGCCAGAGTTTCATCACCTCCTGCTGTTGGGAAACTTTGGAAACTCCAGCGTGTGTTTGTTTCCAGCTGCTGGTTCAGACTTCAGCCTATAAAACCTGCGAGGACGAGGAGGAAGGCTTCATCTGGATCAAGCACTGAGGTCTGAGGATGAGGAGCATCATCGTTTTACTGGGTGAGTTCCTGAGAAATGCTGCTGCCCTTCGTTGGCTGGGTCTCATGTCCTCAGTGGCTGCTGTAAATGCTTCATTGACCAAACCTTTGTGTTAGAAATGAGTGTGTTCACCATCACCAACACTGCATTACGCTTTAAAAAGAGAAAGAATCTGAATTTAGACTAAATTTGTCTGACTTACATGTATCTCTTTTACATAATTAATGCATAGATCTATGCTTTTGGTGTGATATGCAGCCTGAGCCTCGGCAATCTGTCGCAACATCCGTGGCTCTTTCCCAGCTTTGTGCAGGCTGGCTGCGCAGCAGCATGACGCAGCAGAGACTAAAGGCCTCAGTATGCTTCTCCGTAGTCACGCAGAGGCATGACGCAGGAGAGACTCATGTTTGGCCATTCTGAGCGCTCAGAGTCAGAGGGGTTACACTGAAAGGATCAGATTATTGGCTAAATTACAATAAGAACTAGAACATTTTTGATGGGTGCCAATCTACGGCCCATCCTATCAACAAACCCTTTAATTCAGTTAAAGCTGAGAGTCTCCTGTCACATAAACTTTGAATGAGGTCTCTGTGATGTCGTATGGCTGAGTTATGAGGTCTCCAAAACAGGTTATTTACAGATAGGTACTTTATTCATCCCAATTTGGGAAATTATTGTGTTGCAACAGTGTACAGTATAAAAGATAAGTAAACAATTAAAGGAAAAACAAGCTAAAAAAGATCATGAGATACGGACTTGCCATGGTGAAACCTGGCTGCTTTAGGCATCATTAGTGAGGGAAACCACACAGAAGGACGGCCTAAGCCGGAGACGGAGGAGGACAGGTTGTGCCCCTTTAGAACAAACAGCTGTTTTGCCAGCTAAAGGTGGTGAGGTATGTGTAACCCTGAGGATGTAAAAGGTAAACTGGGTTTTATTATTCAAAAACAATACGTGGTTAACAAAAACATGACGATGGAAAAACAAAAGAAACGACTAGGCATGGCATGGAATAAATACTTAACTTAAGCAAGCAGCCGTAGCGTGGCATGCGGGGCGACAATCAGGTAACAAGGTAGGTGAGGACATCACAAAAGGACAGGGGAGACTGGAAACTAAATAGGGAACTGGGAGTGATTAGTGACTGGGTGCAGCTGGTGACAATAACAAACAGGTGAGGGGAATGAACTAATGATCAGGCGGAAACTGTGGGGTTTGAGAGAAAACTATAAGGTTCAGCACAAAGATGGAAAGAAGACAAACATAGCTCCATTTTGAGGTACAATTTATCCAGGTTTACAAGACATTGTGGATGTTAGAGAGGTTTGAACCTGTTAATTGGGTCATTAATCTGGAGGCTGTGAGTTTCCTTATTTAAAAACAGCTATTTTAAAGAAGTCTTAAAGTTTTAAAGTCACAGTGTAAAGAAATAATTAACCCTTTAATAGCAGAAAGATGTCCCGAAGACTGTTAGTGCCTCATAATTAGGTGGATTATTAGCTGTTTGAGCCCCAAAATGCTCAAGACAGGTCTGCTGAAGACAGTTTTAATCCTAGGTCCTGAGAAGTTGAGAGTCTCCTGTCACATATGAACTTTGAATGATGTGTCTGTGATGCTGTATGGCTGAGTTATGAGGGCAGCAAAATAGCCTCGTTAAGTGCTTTTCAATGCATTTTCCCATTGCATTGTGGGTATTTTCAAACTTCCCCTCACTATCAGTTTAAAGGAGAAAAGCAGATCAGATTTATAACATGAAGCTGTCATAACAGGCAGTGGCGTAGCCAGAAAAAAAATACTAGGTGTTCACAAGAAAACACTGGTGTTCCTTTTTTTTTTTCAAATTTATTAACTCCAAAATAACACATTAACCATGTATTTTAACAGAGAAGAAATGCAACCGCTGCAAAACATAAAGTGACACAGTGCCCAGAGATGAAGAACACATCATAGCACGTGTGCGCAAACTATTACGCATGGTTAACAAACCCATTTAATCAGCATCTGAACAACACCACTGTTGGGTTAAGAACGTAACTTATTTGCTGCTATCTTTGCGCTGCAACTGAATTCACAGGGCAAGGCGGCGTGGCTTGGCTTTGAATGCATCAATTATCTCATCAGAGTCCAATTCCTCTGCGAGCTCCTTTTCAAACATGAGCGGTGAGATGCTGTTCAGTCTGTCTGTGACCGTTGTGGTTCTGATCTTCGACTTAACTCTGTTGATAACCGAGAACAGACGTTCAACAGAGCAATGCATGAAAGCCCTGAGTCAGCAGACTTTTCTTGTTTCATTTGTGGTGTGTTTTACCTGCTGTGCCCGGATGTGTTCATATATGCTGAAAAAACGACAAGGGTCCAAATGATGCCGTTATGTTCCATAAACGGCTCGATTTAGTTGTCAAAGTTTAATTTTCTTAACAATAAAGATGCCGCGTTCAACCATTCCAGTTCTCTTATAACTGCCTTCTATTATTAAAGAACTTCAAATCAAATCCTCAATCATTGATAAGTGCGCCCCCCTCTCAGAAAATAGTTCTGAGGTCCATGACCCCCATCAGACTCACGGCGTGTGTTGGTGTGTCTCCAGCTGTGCTGTGGGTGTGTGACGGCGTTAAGTTCGGTCAGCTCTGCAACGGGAACCCGAACAACAGAAGAAGGACGTCGGACAGCTTTGGCCAGGGACACTACGGAGCCAGACGGTGAGTCAGCAGCAACCACACTGAGGCCGCCTGACTGGGCGATTAAAGCAGCTGTTAAAGGGATAGTTCGCCTCTTTTGACATGAAGCTGTGTAACATCCCATATCAGCAACATCATTTCTGAACATCTTCTTACCCCCTGCTGCGTCCTGTGAGCAGAGTTCCAGCCTTGTTTTGGTGTTGATGAAGGTAGTCCGGCTAGTTGGCTGGGGTTTAAAAAATAAAGCATCTTGCTTCTCAGAACAATATGTGTTCAGAAGAGTAATACATTTGCATCACAAAATGGTTCTCCAGGAAAAAGTCAGACCTCACAATCTCTTGGCCCTATTTTCTCTCCCTTCATATCACTGCCTGCCGTGCAGACCGAGCAGCAAACACTGTGACAGGTGCGGCTATCGCTAGGTGGCTGTACGCATTGATATGAAGGGAGAGAAAATAGTGCCAAGCAATTGTGAGGTCTGACTTTTTCCTGGAGAACGATTTTGTGATGCAAATGTATTACTCTGTTGAACGCATATTGTTTTGAGAAGCAAGACGCTTTATTTTTTAAACCCCAGCCAACTAGCCGGACTACCTTCATCAACACCAAAACTAGGCTGGAACTCTGCTCACAGGACGCAGCAGGGGGTAAGAAGATGTTCAGAAATGATGTTGCTGATATGGGATGTTACACAGCTTCATGTCAAAAGAGGCGAACTGTCCCTTTAACGGCTGGATGTGCGCTGCTTTCAGGAATGGCAAACTCCACGAAGGGCTGGACATCGTGTGCCAAGACGGGTCGGCCGTCTACGCTCCGTTTGATGTGACGCTGCAGGGAAAACTCATCGTCTACAACGATCCCAGAAAGGCGGCCATCGATGAGGGAATCAACCTGAGAGGAGAGGGTGGGTCCGCCACACACACCCTCTGAGCCTGTTGTTGGTTGCATTGTTGATTCATTGATTGAGAGGGTGTGACTCATCCCGCAGGCCTGTGTTTCAAACTGTTCTACGTGAGGCCGGACCGAACCACTGGGTCAGTGAGGAAGGGGGAGAGGATCGGAACCATGCTGCCCATGCAGACAGTTTACCCAGGAATCACCTCACATGTTCATGTCCAGATGTGTGACAAGAGTGACCCTACAAGTTACTTCTGAGCAGCCCTGAAGAGCCCGACCACCAACCAAGAGCCCGCTCTGCCCCCAGAGGACCGGACCGGACCAACCGAGGCCTCTATGTGTTGGTACTGAACTGTTTGACCCACAGGGCAGCAGTCAATAAAACAATCTAATATAAAAATGGGTTTTATTGTGTTGATTTAAATCAGTATGAGCTCTGTGCTCTTTAACACTCTTCTGTGAAGTGTTCTGTTTGGTGCCGCCAGCTGCTGATCATGTTATGACCACATATTCCCACATTAGAGAGCCACAGTGGACGGCTACAGCCAGAAGAAGGCTGGAATTAAGCTGAAAGGATGGCAACTGGTGACAGATTATAAGTGAATACATAAATGAGTTGTTGAGAAGATCATTCGTACATTAAATACTCAAATCAACTTGCATTATATCAAAAATGAATATGTGGAAACAGCCAATTAAAGGGTTTAGAAAAAGCCACAAATTACAAAAGAGTAGCAGTTACGCTGTGCACACCTCCAGCTTGGTCCATCACTGTTGATGAGAAAGCATCGTTTGCTAGCATCTGCTGCTAGCTTAAAGCTACATGCTAAACTATCTCCCTCTGGGATCAACAGAGGAACTATCTGTATCTGTATGTGGAGCTGGAGGGTTGTTGCACAAAAGTAGGATAAGGGATTAAGCTGGGATATGTTGGCTATCCTGGATCAACTTATCCGTGATCCAGTTGCACAAAAGTGGGATATGTTCAGACGTAAGTTACCATGGAGATTTATTCTGTGAAGCTAGCCTGCTCCAGACCAGGCTAAGATCCAGGATCTATTTAATCTCATTCCTTATCTCAGTCAGCGGTCGCCACAAATGGAAACCAATATTTATTCCACTGCCTAGAACATATTGTTAAAACATTTAACTATACCCACTATCATTATTGAAACAGTTGTGATCATTAATTGCAATTATTTTAGATAACTGATGATTTTAGATGAACTTGCAATCATTAGATAATTTAACTTCCCACAGACTACACATAAAGTACATCACCATATAAATATAAATACACATTAGAGAGTACCATGATGTTCCTTTATTGAACAAGGATGAATCAAAGCAAGTAAACCATCAGCTCCTTTCAAAACTGAAGTCACACAGTGCTCTACAAGACAAAAAGCACAGAATCAAAACATGCAGTTTGAGACAAACGGTTTGTAAAAATAAAATTGCCTTGCCTATACAGCACAAAAATTCCTCTGCCATTGCAGGCCCAACTTAAATCAACATGCATATTAATTAAAATAATTTAACACATACTGGTCTCTGACCAGCCGACCACAGTCGCCATCCGGGAAGATGGCAGGAATGTCCCGGTCTATGAGAGCTGGCACTCTGGGGGCCCTCTCCTTTCTCAGGCAGGCCACAGTGATATCACATGCCCTGTCTGGGCTGACTCTCAGGTGGGTCAGACACTGAAAGCGTGCCTTCAGTAGGCCAAATGTCATTTCTATCCGGGCCCTTGTTCTGGCATGGGCATGGTTGTATGCCAGTTGTGCCTCCAGAGGGTCTGCAAATGGAGTGAGCAGAAAAGGCTGGCAGGCATACCCTCTGTCACCCAGCAATACACCCAGGAATTCACCTGTGAATACAAAATGTTACCATCACAACCTCATAAGTAGTGACAGTCTTAACACAGCCATGATGTTAAAAGTGGTTATCAATAGAGGTTCTGTGGCTCACCTTGTGATAGGCGCCGATAGATCTCTGAGTTCCGAAACACTCGGGAGTCGTGGACCGAGCTGGGCCACTTTGCCACAACATTACTGATCAAATAGTCAGCTTTGCAGACCATCTGAAATGATAAGATGTTAAACCAATTAATGCACAGGACAGGCAATGTGTGGGCAGGCACATTCTTAATAAAAAGTACACTTGTTAAGTATTTGTCAGGGGACTTACCATTCTGCAGGATGTTCTTATATTTCACTTTGACTTTCTGTCATGTCCGTTTTGGCCCAGTCATGTTAAATCTACACGCACAAAAACACACGCACACACACAATGAAACAGTGGAGGAGCATGGAGTTAATTTTAGATAGTTTCACTCACATGCACTCAATTTCAACTTATTCATAATCAAAGTAGGCTACAAATATCTTTTCAAATATCGTCACCTTCCTAAAATAATCGCATAAGTCATTTTTTCAGGTTTTTCAGGAAACACAAAAAACTCCCCCCAAAAGTTAAATTATAGCATAAAATAATCATTTCAGTCAGTAAGTATGCATCAAAGGATCCGTGACATAAGAACACTTATTGTTTTTCATAAAAACTAAGATTAAATAAATGACTTAGGCATTTTTTGGACCACACCTTTGATGTAAAAAAATGAGTTGGGCGATTATTTTAGGAAGGTGACGATATGTTAATTAACATTTTATTTGGATTGTAGCCTAATTGTGATATTTCAGTGGAGTGGTGAGTGTGTATTTGTGCACTACTTACGCATTCAGGCGGTCAGCAATGGTTTGCCACGCTTGCTCCCTTTGTTTTTTAACTGGCAGTATTTCCTTTTTGTTTTATTTTCTCCTTCACCTCTTCATATGCTTCCATTAATAATTCTTGCTCCGCTGGGAAGAAATACGCCGCCCTTGTTGCCATGGTGAATCAGTGAATCTATGATCGATCGTGGGGTCTGTTTAAGAAAGCCGTGTGCAGCATTTATCCAGGATCGGTTTCACCTGGCTTAATGAATCCGTGTCTGCTCATCCTGGCTTGGCCTTTGTGCAACCAACTAAGCCTGGGCGCCCATGTTTTGGATTCCTTGAACCTGGCTAAGTAACTCATCCTGGATGTCTAAATCCTACTTTTGTGCAACGGGCCCCTGGAGGGTTGTTGTATCAGAACGCTTGAAGTTGAAAACGGTGACCTCCGTAGTCGCAAAATGCAAGAAATGCTTATTTTTTAACCGAAAAATAAAAAGTTATTCAACTTCCTGTCCCGCCCCATCAAAACACATGAGAACTCGTGCACGTAGACGTGCACGCCAGATGCGCTTACACGACTCCTCATTCATCAACTCACCTGTCATTTGCGATATCGAAGACACAGTAAGTAGACTAGCCCGTAATGAAGTTCAATAGTCCAGATAAATAAGCGTGGGGACGAGCCTACCTTGTATCGCGCGTGCACAATCGGTGATTGACAGGCAGCAGAGCCCAGCTCGTAAACCTGATTGGTTACCTTTTAGGAGGGACTTTGTCAGAGGGCTTTGGAGGGACCTAGCGGGACATATAGGGGACCTAGAGAACTAATTTTTTTTTGTATTGGGGTATTTAATGTACTACTTTCAGAATCCCCGGACAGTTCCAGGCATTATGCTTGAAAAAGAGTTGCAGACTGCAGCTTTTAATCACACAGCAGGTGTCCAGGTGGTGATGGCAGCTAACGCATGTAAACACAGCTAATGTAGGTAAACGCAGCTAACGTAGGTAAACACAGCTAACGCAGGTAAACACAGCTAATGTAGGTAAACGCAGCTAACGTAGGTAAACACAGCTAACGCAGGTAAACACCGCTAATGTAGGTAAACGCAGCTAACGCAGGTAAACACAGCTAATGTAGGTAAACGCAGCTAACGTAGGTAAACACAGCTAACGCAGGTAAACACAGCTAATGTAGGTAAACGCAGCTAACGTAGGTAAACACAGCTAACGTAGGTAAACACAGCTAACGTAGGTAAACACAGCTAACGCAGGTAAACACAGCTAACGTAGGTAAACGCAGCTAACACAGGTAAACACAGCCTAATGCAGGTAAACACAGCTAACACAGGTAAATGCAGCTAACGCAGGTAAACCCGGCTGAAGCCTGATTCTTACTCGGCGCAACCCCATTCTTACTAGCTGGTCGCAAATGGCGCAAACGGTCACGTGACCCAAAATTCCGCCACGCCCCTCGTCGCAAGCTAAAAAATCCTCGCGCGTCGCAAGGGCGCGCACACAACTTTTTTTCTGACTTCGCGCAAGCTCAACCGGAAACAGCTGACCAAGAGAAAGGAAACATGAACACTGCAGAGACCGCGGTGACCGAGAGGGTGCGCCTCTTCAAACATCTGTACGACACGTCTATGAAGTTACACTGGGACAACGTTGTCCCAAAGCCAGGACAACGTTTGACAACGTTTGACAAAGTTCGTCTTGTTGCAAAGGACGAACATTCCACCTTCTCTTCTGTTTTTGCCGCAGCCGCTTAGCTCTGAGATACATATACAGTTCTACACCCAGAGTAAATTCATTCTGCATCAGATGTGCCAGCCTCTGCTGACGTGACACCACAGGTGGCATTGTGTATGCTTTCTTCGTATGCTTTTCTTCGTCCGGTTCTTCAGCTTGTTTCCTCAACAGTGACGCCCGCTGGTCTGGAGAGAACTGCAAATGTGACGCATACTCGGCGCAAACTGCGCTTATGAGCTGAAGGAACTGTGAAGGGGCTGGCTCTTTCGATGACGTCATTAATTGTTCTCGAGCCAGAACAGTTACGCGGTTGCGCTGAGTAAGAATCAGGCTTAACGCAGGTAAACACAGCTAACGCAGGTAAACCCGGCTAACGCAGGTAAACACAGCCTAACGCAGGTAAACGCAGCTTAACGCAGCCTAACGGAGGTAAACGCAGCTAACGCAGGTAAACGCAGCTAACGCAGGTAAACACAGCTAACACAGGTAAACCCGGCTAACGCAGGTAAACACAGCCTAACGCAGGTAAACGCAGCTAACGCAGGTAAACACAGCTAATGTAGGTAAACGCAGCTAACGCAGGTAAATGCAGCTAACGCAGGTAATTCAATTCAATTCAATTCAAAATACTTTATTTATCCCAGAGGGAAATTAAATGTTGATGTAGCTCAATTAAATCAAAGAGTTATTATAGATGCTGATGGCTGTGGGCAGGAAAGATTTCCTGTAGCGGTCCGTTTTGCATCCAAACTGAAGAAGCCTTTGACTGAAGAGACTCTGTTTTCTGATAACAGTCTCATGGAGAGGATGTTCAGGGTTGTCCATAATTCTCTTGATTTTATGCAAAATCCTTCTTTGCATTATTGTCTCCAGAGGTTCCACAGTCGTCCCCAGAACAGAACCAGCCTTCTTTATCAGGTTGTTGAGTCTTTTTAGGTCCCTGGTTCTGATGCTGCTGCCCCAACAGATGACGCAAGAGGAAATGACGCTCTCAACAACAGACTTGTAGAAGATCTGCAACATCTTGTTGCAAACCTTGAAGGACCTTAGCTTCCTCAAGAAGTACAGTCTGCTCTGTCCTTTCTTGTAGATTGCTTCACTGTTGTGTCTCCAGTCCAGTCTGTTGTCCACATGAACACCAAGGTATTTATATTCCTCAACCACCTCCACTTCTTCTCCCATGATGGAAACAGGGTTTGATCTGACCCTGTTTCTCCTGAAATCTACAATCATCTCCTTTGTTTTGTTAACATTCAAGATGAGATGATTGTTCCCACACCATGCCACAAAGCGGTCCACCAGCTCTCTGTACTCAGCTTCTTGTCCATCTCTGATACACCCGACAACTGCAGAGTCATCTGAATATTTCTGTAGATGACAGGAGTCTGACTTGTACTGGAAGTCTGAAGTGTACAGAGTGAAAAGGAATGGTGAGAGTACAGTCCCCTGTGGTGCTCCTGTGCTGCTGATCACCTGGTTAGACACACAGTTCTTCAGTCTGACAAACTGTGGTCTGTTTGTCAGGTAGTCATTAATCCAGGTGATTGTTGAGGCCTCCACCTGAGTCTTCTGGAGTTTCAGACTAAGCAGATCAGGCTGGATTGTGTTAAATGCACTGGAGAAATCAAAGAACATGATCCTCACAGTGCTGCCTGCTTTATCCAGATGACAGTGGGTTTGTTGAAGCAGGTGTATGATAGCGTCTTCAACTCCAACTCCATGGCGATAAGCAAACTGCAGGGGGTCCTGATATGTGCTGGTTTGCTTACACAGGTGGGTCAACAGGAGTCTCTCCAGGACCTTCATGATGTGGGATGTCAGGGAAACAGGTCTGTAGTCATTGATGACTGAAGGGTGGGTTTTCTTTGGTACCGGAACCAGACAGGATGTCTTCCACAACAGTGGTACCTTCTCTTGGGTCAAGCTAAGGTTGAAAAGGTGTTGCAGAATCCCACAGAGCTGCTCTGCACAGGCCTTCAGGACTCGGGGGCTGACACCATCTGGACCTGCAGCCTTGTTCCGGTTCAGTCTTTCCAACTGCCTCTTCACCTGACTTCTAGAAACAGAAAAGTGGGAGGGGGAGGCAAAGGGGACAGCAGCATCTCCTGATTGGGTTGATGACAAACTAGTGGAAGCAGAAGAATCCATGACTGAGGTGGAGGTGGAGATGTTACAGGAAAGCTGTGGGTCAGAGGAGGGTGGGATGTCTCTTTGGCTGGGAACAGGAGGGGAGGATGGTGAGCTTGTTCCTGAACTGAACCTGTTGAAGAATGTGTTCAGCTCATTTGCTCTGTCCAGACTTCCATCCATCCGATCCTCCCTCTGCTTGAGGCCTGTGATCTTCTTCATTCCTGACCACACATCTCTGATATTGTTCCTCTGCAGTTTACTCTCAAGCTTCTTTCTATACACCTCCTTGCTCTCTCTTATCTTGACTTTGAGCTGCTTCTGTATACTCCTCAGTAACTCCCTGTCTCGCTCCCTAAAGGCTCTTTTTTTCTTGTTCAATAGTTCCTTTAGCTCACTGGTGATCCAGGGTTTGTTATTAGGGAAGCATCTCACTGTTCTGGTGGGGATGGTGTTGTCCACACAGAAGTTTATATAGTCAGTCACACACTCAGTCATGGCATTAATGTCCTCTCCATGTGGCTTACAAAGAGAAATCCAATCAGTTGCATCAAAACAACCCTGTAAGGCTTCTTCAGCTTCATGTGACCACTTTCTAACAGTCCTTTTTATGACAGGTAGTCTCTGGACAAGGGGTTTATATGCTGAACAGAGAAAAACAAGGTTGTGATCTGATTTTCCCAGGGGAGGTCTTGATTTGGAAATGTATGAATCCTTGACATTTGTGTAAAACAAATCCAATGTCTTGTTTTCTCTGGTAGAGCAGCTGACAAACTGTTGAAAAGTTGGCAGTGTAGCAGAGAGTGAGGCATGATTAAAATCACCAGATATTGCCACAAAAGAATTGGGGTGTTGAGTCTGTATCTTAGCAACAACGGAACTGATGACATCACATGCAGTGTCGGCAACAGCTGAGGGTGGAATGTAAACAGCCACCAAAACAACACTGGTGAACTCTCTTGGCAAATAATATGGACGAAAACTTACTGCCAATAGTTCAATGTCAGGACTGCAGATACGACTCTTCACAGTAACATGTCCTGGGTGACACCATCTGTTGTTGACAAGCACTGCCAATCCACCAGGTAAACGCAGCTTACGCAGGTAAACGCAACTAACGCAGGTAAACACAGCTAACGCAGGTTAACACAGTGTAACTCTGCACAGCAGCATGATGGCGTGTCCTCAGCCAGCTTACAGACAGAGACTAACCCTTCACCAACGTCCTGCTGATTTTAGAATGAGGTATATGACCCTGGACCCGGTTAACATCGGACCCTTCTGCTCTGTGGCGGGTCCCAGGAAACAGGGGTGCCTATTGCAGCCATCATGTGGCTGCCCTCTCCGGGGGAGCCTCTCTCCCCCGGTCTTCTCTCTCCCCATACCCCTCTCCCTTCTGGCTCCTGTACACAGCACACATTCACACACCTAGGGTTCTGAGGACGGGTGTGTTCTGCTGGGTGCAGCGGATGGGTCCACGTAGGTGGTCCCCTTTGCTGCACTCTGCAGCCCCCTGCCCAGAGAAGTTTGAACCTGTTAATTGATTCATAAATCTGGAGGCTGTGAGTGGTTTCCTCATGAAAAACAGCTATTTTAATAGTTTTAAAGTCACAGTGTAAAGAAATAATTAACACTTTAATAGCAGAAAGGTTTAATGCATTTTCCCATCCACAATTTTCCCACTTTTGCCCATTTTGCCGGAATTCCTTTCGACTAATGAGAGCCAAACGTAATAGCACACCATTCCCGATCGAGGTACTAAATAAATTGGTGTGCATTAATCATATAAAAAGCAGTAAAAAGGGACCGAAGACAGTCAAGGGATGGATTGCGCCGCTGTCACCTTTGCAGCCTCTTCTGGGAATTTATCAACAGGAACAACACAGAAACATGTCACATGGCAGCATACTCAGAGTTCCTGACGATAACAGATCATGAGGCTCCTTTATACTTCCTGAAAACATTCTGTGCGTACGTGGCCAAAACCCAATCTCTGCTCAGCACCGTGTCTGAGCATCTTCCGTTATCAGCTTGGCAGAGATCGTTCTGACCCTGAATAAAGTGACCCTGAAGCATCCCATAGTTCTGCTGCGATAGGCCCAGCCTGCTGGGGGAGCTCCCATGATGCACCTCTGTCACTCTGTCAGCACAACCAGCTCTCTGTCAATCCAGTTTGACCCGTTTGTGACTGACTGCCACACCTTTAGTTTCCACTGATGCAGAAACTTTGTGGTGAACTAAAGTCCCACCTTTACAGTCACAGCGGTGAGGAGATGGCTTCTGATTGGTCGGCCGCTGTGCCACCTGGCTTCTGATTGGTCGGCCGCGGTGCCACCTGGCTTCTGATTGGTCGGCCGCTGTGCCCCCTGGCCACCTTCTGCAGGTATAAGCAGTGAAGTCTGAGAGCTGACAGGCGTTCGTGTGGAGAGTTCAGTTCCAGCTGCAGGTGAGTTCACACAGGTGAGCCCCGAGCGGGATGACTTTACACAGAGTGGCAGTCTGTCTCTGAACCCTGATCATTGCTTTATGTTGTGGATTCAGCAGCTCAGCAGAGATCCAGACGGACATCCGCCTCCGTCACTTCAACACAGCTGAGATGATGAAGGTGAGTTTGGACCTTATTGAGCTCTTTAAAGCCTCGGGACAATATTTCAGAACTTGGGATCGGTGCTGTTAGCAGATCTGGGTCGAGTCGTGTTAAACAGACTCAGATGTTTGGGTCTTGGATGGATTTGCTCTGTCCAGATCTTAATCTTCCCATAAGTGTTTGAATTCCAAATGGATCCAGAACTTTAAACATGTCGGAACCATCGTTATGAACAAACTTGTAGATGTAGAACAGATAACTCTGTATTAGTGTGAAATAAGCAGATCCTGAGCACTCCCCCACAGTCTGAAGTGAGTGACTCCTTTTATCCCTGTAAGGAAGCAATGCACTGCATTTCTGACCTGATGGAGCAGCGACACTGGGTTTCAGGAAGGGGAGCTTTCACATGAGTGCTGCCATGTCTGGGGGTTTTCGCCATGTTTTTCATTGTTTACTTCTTAGTTTTGCCATGTTTTAGTTTTTTCTCACGCCTTAGTTTTCTGGTCCAGATCCAGTATTTAGTTTAGCCATGTTTTCCCCACAGTTTCTGCTGCTCTGCCATCACCCTCATTCACGCCACCCGTGTTTTTCCCCTCAGCTGCACTCACTCACCTATCACTCCGTCAGTATTTAGTTTCCAGGTTTCCTCATTCACTTTGCCAGATCCTACCCGTCAATATCCTTCACACCAAGTTAAATATTATCATGTCAAGTCAAGTTCTTTGATTTTTCTCGGTCACAGGGATGTTTTGTTTTCTCACAGTTTAGTTTTTGTCACCCGGCTCAGCCGCGCTTTGTTTTGAAATAATAAATCAAGTTTGCTTTTTGAAGTCCGCATCATCTCGTCTACGCCTCGCACCCCCACCTTACTGACAAGTGGCTGTCGTCTCACGCATCACTAACTCACAGACAGTTAACTTTAGTCCAGGTGAGTTTGGCCCCGCCCCTTTTCCTGCTTCTGCCAATCACTCAGATCCTCCAGAACAGAGCAGAACGTCATGGATACAGAACGTGTGGCGAAACGTGGTGCTGCAGCAAAGTGAGCTAAAAAGAGGAAACTTCTTATTTATTTCTACGTCAAAAATCACGTTGTGCAGTTTTCCAGCTCAGCGACTCTGCAGTAAAACCTGCCTGCAGTCGGACCGCCACCCGCTGAGCACGTTCGGAGCAGCAAGAAACCGAAAAGACATGAAAGAATGTCTGAAGTGCGTTGAAGCTGCTCAGCAGCAGGTGGCAGACGGTAAGAATCTCCTCATGTCCTCTGTTCCAGCTCCCATCAGTCCTCCTCCTCCTCCTCCTGGCTCCGCCCATGATCAGCTGTAAAACCTTCCAGCCGGTCGACTGCAGCGACATCCACCACCACGACAACAAGACACCCAGCGGAGTGTACACCATCTACCCCATCGGATCCACATCTGCTGTCCAGGTACCCCTCATCCTGTCTGTGAAGCCCAGGCAGGGGCTGTTATTCACAGTCTCATGGAAGGAGGTGGGCCGAGGGGCCCGTCTAAGGGCCACAGCAGCCCAAACCTCCCTTCTGCTTTCAGTCTGTGGGTTCTTACTCCTGTAGGGGCGGTATGGGCTCTTTGGGGTCCTTTGAGGCTCTTTGGGATCCTTTGGAGTCTCTTTGGGGCTCTTTGGGATCCTTTGGGGCTCTTTGGGGTCCTTTGGGGTCTTTTGGGGTCTCTTTTGGGGTCTCTTTTGGGATCCTTTGGGGTCTGTTTGGGACCCTTTGGGGCTCTTTGGGGTCCTTTGGGGTCTTTTTGGAACCCTTTGGGGTCCTTTGGGGTTTCTTTGGAACCCTTTCGGGTCCTTTGGGGTCTCTTTGGGATCCTTTGGGGCTCTTTGGGGTCCTTTGGGGTCTTTTTGGAACCCTTTGGGGTCCTTTGGGGTTTCTTTGGGACCCTTTGGGGTCCTTTATGGGCCCTTTGGGGTCTCTTTGGGGCTTTTTGTCTCGTAAAGACGTGTAAAATCTCCATGAAGTCTGGATCACATGAACACATGGTGTGTGTGTGTGTGTGTGTGTGTGTGCAGGTGTACTGCGACATGGACTCTCAGGGAGGACGCTGGACGGTGAGTTCTCCACCTGAAGTCGCGGCCGGTTAACGGAGAACCTCAGTTCTCTGAGTGTTCTCTGAGGTTCTGCCTTGACCCTCAGACCCTCAAACGCTTCTTTGCTTCCAGGTGTTCCAGAGGAGGATGGACGGCTCGGTGAACTTCTACAGGCCCTGGGATCAGTACAAGACGGGCTTTGGGAACGCTGCTGGGGAGTACTGGCTCGGTGAGACGTGACTTTGCTGGCTGTCCGTGTTCTTTGACTGTAGCGTAACATGTGTGGCGTTAGCTCCACCTACAGGTCAGGGGAGGAATGACAAACCTCCACAGGATGCCTTTTAATGTCAAGAAGAGTTGATAATGTCCAGCTGGAGCAGGTCTGAGTAAAGTGAGGATATAAAGTTAAGGTACTCTTGTTGGTCCTTATTATGTAGGTTAAATCCTAGGCGGGGCTTACTCTTCTAATTATCTATGTCCTCATGAGTCGGTAATAAATCAGGTTGTAATTTTTTGAGTTGATTTTAAACACATTTTGAAGTGACTTTTCTGTTCTGTGGCTTGAAATATAATTGTTGATATCTTCAGCAGCTCTGTAGAGCATTCAGAAAGTGGTGTCCCTGTAATACACCCACAGAACCGGTCTGACAAGCGTCCTTATAACACATATAAACCTGTGTGTGTGTGTGTGTGTGTGTGTGTGTGTGTGTGTGTGTGTGTGTGTTTCTGTAGGTCTTGAGAACATCCATCAGATGACTCGCCAGCGAAACTACGAGCTGCTGGTGGACATGGAGGACTTTGAAGGAAAAAAGGTGTTTGCTCGTTACTCCTCCTTTAAGGTGGATGCTGAGTATGACGGTTACGTTCTGCAAGTGACTGGATTCTCCAATGAGGGAGGGGCTGGTGAGTTACCATGGTTACTCCTGCTGTGGAGTTTAATATCAGCTGTCTTTTCTGGAGACTTTGTCATGGTTTCACTCTGAGAGGAGCTGATCAGTTTTTCCTTTAATTTCCATCAAATAAAAACAATAAGAATACTTTGGTATCACTTCACTTGTGTTTCTGCAGGAGAAACTGAAACATTCCCTTCTTATATTTGCTGTGTTTCTGCAGGAGAAACTGAATCATTCTCTTCTTATATTTGCTGTGTTTCTGCAGGAGAAACTGAAACATTCCCTTCTTATATTTGCTGTGTTTCTGCAGGAGAAACTGAATCATTCCCTTCTTATATTTGCTGTGTTTCTGCAGGAGAAACTGAATCATTCCCTTCTTATATTTGCTGTGTTTCTGCAGGAGAAACTGAAACATTCCCTTCTTATATTTGCTGTGTTTCTGCAGGAGAAACTGAATCATTCCCTTCTTATATTTGCTGTGTTTCTGCAGGAGAAACTGAAACATTCCCTTCTTATATTTCCTGTTTCTGCAGGAGAAACTGAAACATTCCCTTCTTATATTTGCTGTGTTTCTGCAGGAGAAACTGAATCATTCCCTTCTTATATTTGCTGTGTTTCTGCAGGAGAAACTGAAACATTCCCTTCTTATATTTGCTGTGTTTCTGCAGGAGAAACTGAATCATTCCCTTCTTATATTTGCTGTTTCTGCAGGAGAAACTGAAACATTCCCTTCTTATATTTCCTGTTTCTGCAGGAGAAACTGAAACATTCCCTTCTTATATTTGCTGTGTTTCTGCAGGAGAAACTGAATCATTCCCTTCTTATATTTGCTGTGTTTCTGCAGGAGAAACTGAAACATTCCCTTCTTATATTTGCTGTGTTTCTGCAGGAGAAACTGAAACATTGCCTTCTTATATTTGCTGTGTTTCTGCAGGAGAAACTGAATCATTCCCTTCTTATATTTGCTGTGTTTCTGCAGGAGAAACTGAAACATTCCCTTCTTATATTTGCTGTGTTTCTGCAGGAGAAACTGAAACATTCCCTTCTTATATTTGCTGTGTTTCTGCAGGAGAAACTGAAACATTCCCTTCTTATATTTGCTGTTTCTGCAGGAGAAACTGAATCATTCCCTTCTTATATTTGCTGTGTTTCTGCAGGAGAAACTGAAACATTCCCTTCTTATATTTGCTGTGTTTCTGCAGGAGAAACTGAAACATTCCCTTCTTATATTTGCTGTGTTTCTGCAGGAGAAACTGAAACATTCCCTTCTTATATTTGCTGTGTTTCTGCAGGAGAAACTGAATCATTCCCTTCTTATATTTCCTGTTTCTGCAGGAGAAACTGAATCATTCCCTTCTTATATTTGCTGTGTTTCTGCAGGAGAAACTGAATCATTCACTTCTTATATTTCCTGTTTCTGCAGGAGAAACTGAATCATTCCCTTCTTATATTTCCTGTGTTTCTGCAGGAGAAACTGAATCATTCACTTCTTATATTTGCTGTGTTTCTGCAGGAGAAACTGAAACATTCCCTTCTTATATTTGCTGTGTTTCTGCAGGAGAAACTGAATCATTCCCTTCTTATATTTCCTGTTTCTGCAGGAGAAACTGAATCATTCCCTTCTTATATTTGCTGTGTTTCTGCAGGAGAAACTGAATCATTCCCTTCTTATATTTCCTGTTTCTGCAGGAGAAACTGAATCATTCCCTTCTTATATTTGCTGTGTTTCTGCAGGAGAAACTGAATCATTCCCTTCTTATATTTGCTGTGTTTCTGCAGGAGAAACTGAAACATTCCCTTCTTATATTTCCTGTTTCTGCAGGAGAAACTGAAACATTCCCTTCTTATATTTGCTGTGTTTCTGCAGGAGAAACTGAAACATTCCCTTCTTATATTTGCTGTGTTTCTGCAGGAGAAACTGAAACATTCCCTTCTTATATTTGCTGTGTTTCTGCAGGAGAAACTGAATCATTCCCTTCTTATATTTCCTGTTTCTGCAGGAGAAACTGAAACATTCCCTTCTTATATTTGCTGTGTTTCTGCAGGAGAAACTGAAACATTCCCTTCTTATATTTGCTGTGTTTCTGCAGGAGAAACTGAATCATTCCCTTCTTATATTTGCTGTGTTTCTGCAGGAGAAACTGAATCATTCCCTTCTTATATTTGCTGTGTTTCTGCAGGAGAAACTGAATTATTCCCTTCTTATATTTGCTGTGTTTCTGCAGGAGAAACTGAAACATTCCCTTCTTATATTTGCTGTTTCTGCAGGAGAAACTGAAACATTCCCTTCTTATATTTGCTGTGTTTCTGTAGGAGAAACTGAAACATTCCCTTCTTATATTTGCTGTGTTTCTGCAGGAGAAACTGAAACATTCCCTTCTTATATTTGCTGTGTTTCTGCAGGAGAAACTGAAACATTCCCTTCTTATATTTGCTGTGTTTCTGCAGGAGAAACTGAATCATTCCCTTCTTATATTTGCTGTGTTTCTGCAGGAGAAACTGAATCATTCCCTTCTTATATTTGCTGTGTTTCTGCAGGAGAAACTGAATCATTCCCTTCTTATATTTGCTGTGTTTCTGCAGGAGAAACTGAAACATTCCCTTCTTATATTTGCTGTTTCTGCAGGAGAAACTGAATCATTCCCTTCTTATATTTGCTGTGTTTCTGCAGGAGAAACTGAAACATTCCCTTCTTATATTTGCTGTGTTTCTGCAGGAGAAACTGAAACATTGCCTTCTTATATTTGCTGTTTCTGCAGGAGAAACTGAATCATTCCCTTCTTATAGTTGCTGTGTTTCTGCAGGAGAAACTGAATCATTCCCTTCTTATATTTGCTGTGTTTCTGCAGGAGAAACTGAATCATTCCCTTCTTATATTTGCTGTGTTTCTGCAGGAGAAACTGAAACATTCCCTTCTTATATTTGCTGTGTTTCTGCAGGAGAAACTGAAACATTCCCTTCTTATATTTGCTGTTTCTGCAGGAGAAACTGAATCATTCCCTTCTTATATTTGCTGTGTTTCTGCAGGAGAAACTGAAACATTCCCTTCTTATATTTGCTGTGTTTCTGCAGGAGAAACTGAATCATTCCCTTCTTATATTTGCTGTGTTTCTGCAGGAGAAACTGAATCATTCCCTTCTTATATTTCCTGTTTCTGCAGGAGAAACTGAAACATTCCCTTCTTATATTTGCTGTGTTTCTGCAGGAGAAACTGAAACATTCCCTTCTTATATTTGCTGTGTTTCTGCAGGAGAAACTGAATCATTCCCTTCTTATATTTCCTGTTTCTGCAGGAGAAACTGAATCATTCCCTTCTTATATTTGCTGTGTTTCTGCAGGAGAAACTGAATCATTCACTTCTTATATTTGCTGTGTTTCTGCAGGAGAAACTGAATCATTCCCTTCTTATATTTCCTGTTTCTGCAGGAGAAACTGAAACATTCCCTTCTTATATTTGCTGTGTTTCTGCAGGAGAAACTCAAACATTCCCTTCTTATATTTCCTGATTCTGCAGGAGATGGTCTGCTTCGTCACAACGGAATGAAATTCTCCACCTTCGACAAAGACCAGGACATCTGGTCTGGAAACTGTGCCAAGTCATTCCTGGGGGCATGGTGGTATGACCAGTGTCACTCTGCAAACCCCAACGGAGTTTACCGCTGGGGGGCTGATAAGACCCTCTATGCTGTTGGAGTGGAGTGGAAACTCTGGAAGGAGCATGACTATTCCCTGAAGGCCATCAGCATGAAGATCCGTCCTGTGAAGTAACTCTGCAGGACAAACTAACAGAACATCGTCACAGGTTGATCTGTGTCTGTTCTCTCATCTATCATGTAACCCAACAGAATCTTTGAAATTAAAGCATCAATCAAAAGTTCACATGAACATTTCCAGCTTGAATAAAAGTCAAATGTTGAGTGTGAGCAAAGTTATCTGTTTGGAAAGTATCCAACTGTGAAGTCTTTAAAGGGATATGCCACCCCCAGGCCAAATTAAGTGTATCCCCGCATTCCCGAGACATAAATAAGTGTGTGGGAGCGTTTTCCTGGCGACCCAGGCATTGACACTCCCAGACACTCCCCGCTACGTCTTTGGGAATCCCCACCCCGGACTTCTTCAAACAAACCAGCGTGAAGGGGGGTATTCCCAATGACGTAGCGGGGAGTGTGCTTCGGCTGTGTTTTCCGCACTGGAAACTAGTCCCAAACCGACATGAGCAAACCAAACCTTCCGTGTAGATTTAGACAGTCATTTGCACTCGATGTGAAAGTACACCACTCACACAGTAATTAGAAGGTAAATCAAGTAAATTAATTCACGTTGGGCGAAATCTTTCGAGTGGCGACGCTAGCATGTATGTATTACGCGCAACCAAGCAGTGGTCAGTGCTGTGAGATTCGGACAATGCCTGGGTCGCCAGGAAAAGGCTCCCACACACTTATTTATGTCTCGGGAATGCGGGGATACACTTAATTTGGCCTGGGGGTGGCATATCCCTTTAAGGTGATGGGTTTCAATAGTTTCCTGTTTAAGTTAGTGGAGAGTCATTGTTGTCGATGTTGGGTTGTCAAAGGGATAGTTCGCCTCTTTTGACATGAAGCTGTGTGACATCCCATATCAGCAACATCATTTCTGAACATCTTCTTACCCCCTGCTGCGTCCTGTGAGCAGAGTTCCAGCCTCGTTTTGGTGTTGATGAAGGTAGTCCGGCTAGTTGGCTGGGGTTTAAAAAATAAAGCGTTTTGCTTCTCAAAATAATATGTGTTCAAAAGAGTAATACATTTGCATCACAAAATCGTTCTCCAGGAAAAAGTCAGACGTCACAATCGCTTGGCCCTATTTTCTGTTCCTTCATATCAACGCGAACAGCCACCTAGCGTCAGCCGCGCCTGTCAAGGTGTTTGCTGCTCGGAAGCAGGGGACTGCTCGGTCTGCACTTGGGTCTGCACAGCAGGCAGTGATACGAAGAATGTATGTAATAATTTCTAAGTTATTTCAACTTAGTTAGTATTAAGTACATGCCACAAGACTTCTCTAATTAGGCCAACTCAGTTACTTTTGTACGATCAAGATGATTTGCCTAATCCTCTAAAAGCTTATTTAAGTTAAACCAACTTCTATTTTAATTGTGTTAAAATACTCCTTTTAAAATTTTCCTTTCATTCTACTCAGAAATTTCAGTGGAAATTGTTACATTAAAGGGACATTATGTAATTTCTTCCCCCATCTCGAGGTGCAATTTTATTTTGCAAAGTTGAATGAATTTGCTCTCTAGCACCTCACGTTTTCAAATGTGCGCTGCAACTTCTTGAACTACGGCAAGCGGAATGTGTCAAGATTCAAGAAGCTATAGCTTCAGACTCAAGGTCCATACAAACAAAAAGAAATCAAGACACACAGTACAAAGGATTACATAACACACATACAACAACACTATGAATACAGATGACAGATAACATGTCAGATAACATAACATCTCCTTTGGTGTGCAAGCAATGCAATTAGTCATATTCCGGGAGTTACCGGAAGTGACGTCGACGCAGCGTTAGCATTAGCCTGCGTTAGCAATAGGAGCATTAGCAGCGGTAAATAAACTCCCGGTAAACTTACAAACTTTCCAATGCCTCGTTTTGTGAGTTAAGAGCCTATGTATACTACGGCAGAAGTTTGGTAACAATCAGTGCATTATTAGTGGGATAATTTACGAGATAAAATCTATTTAGCATTTTTTTTTTAAACTTTATTAGTAAATCAACAAAATAACAGTTTACAAATGTGAGCATAACGCCAAAAAGAAGATATCCAGGGGGAGCATAGGAATAATAATAAAAAGAAGAAGATGATGCACTTACAAAAAGAAAGCTAATGAACACAAAGACATATGTGCCAAGGAATAAAATCTATTTAGCATTAGCGGCTGTAAGCCATTTGGCGGAAATGACGTCACAATGACGTCATTTCTGCTTAGGCCTGGTGGGGAAATCGCGATTCGAAGTGCTTTATGTCCCTCTCGGCACTTCGTCATTTTTCATAGACCGGAAGGACATGGCAGCCTCCATAGAGCTTACCTGCTCTATGTAGATACAGACAAGTTATTCTTCACTCAGGAGGATAAGTGAGATTTTTGACAGAGATAATTTTACACCAATGAGGACTAATTTATGAATGATTATGTTGATTTGAGCTAATAAATTACTTAATTTATTACATAGTGTCCCTTTAATTTTTAATGTTGAGCCAGCACAAGAACTTATTTATCCAAGTCAGAATATATCACACATTGAAATTTCAGATCTGTTTATTCAAACAATCAGCCACGAATGGCAACTTCCCTCCGTGCCTCCACAGACTTGTCCCCTGAAAAACAAAAAGATAACTTGGTACACCTGAGGCATCAATATTCTCGTAGGCACTATGGGTGCTGCTAAGGCTGAGGAGAACAATGTGTGCAGTGACCTGCAGGTGAGGTAAAGTGCAGCATGATGTGAAGCTTTGGGTGGAGATGGACTGAGCTGGAACTGTGATGTAACAGAACCCTGCAGATCTGAACGGGTCACTGACTGACAGAGGAACCCAAACAGAGCAACAGGAAGTAACTGCAGGTGTCCGCATGAATCACCTTTAACCTTGTAGCACCCAAGCATATGACTAATCATTGAAAAAAATCATTTTGGCTCTTCTTGCATCTTTTTGGGTGGGAATAAACCAATGTTTTTGGAATTGGGCTATTTTTGATAATTTTAGGCAATGTTGCATATTTGCAACTGTGGGCTTTCCTGATTAATTTAGTTCACAAAACCAAGTCATTCTCTGCAGATCGTTTGGCAAAAAAGGTGTAGTGAAAGTTCACCAGTAACTGCTGCTACCACAATAAAATGTATATCATAGACCTTTATTGAACATTGTTAATACAAAGTGCGGAACGCAACCATCATAAACTTTCCATTCAACAACAAATCAAACAGATTTTACAGATCTTTGTTGTGAAAAAGTGAAGCACATATAAAATGCAAAAAAATGTAATGTAAATCAAAATGCAATGTAAATAAAAAATATTACATTTTTTATTTACATTACATTTTGATTTACATTACATTTTTCATCAAATAAAAAATGTGCACATGAAGCTAATAAAAAAATGCAAAAAAAATAATCATAAAAATACACTTTGGAGACCTGAGCTCCCATTACCGCTGTGAAAGGTGAAGAAAGCAGACCACAGCAAACGAGACCAGAACGAACTAGAACAGACCACCGCAAAGCAGAGTGTAATTCACTGAGCCAAGAAAATGATTGCTGTGACACATAAAATGTAATGTAAAAAAATATTACACATGAATGTAAATAATGTATGTAAATTTAAAAAAATCAAATCATGTAATGTTAATAAAAATATAAACAAAAATATAATGTAAATAAATAATGTAAATAAATAAAAAGCTTGTTGCATATCTGCAACTGTTGAAACAGTTTCATGAACTTTTCCCGAGGTCGAGAGAAACAGAAAAACAAAGCACTTTGATAATGTCTTTATTACCTGTGGGATCAGTTTTATCAGGAACTGGTGACCTTTGGAGTGCAGAATGTGTCTGTACCCGCAGAGCGTATCTTAGTTCAATTCTAATATTTGTCTTTTATCCCACTGTAGCACTTTGAGATTTTTTGTAAATGTAAAGTGCGTTGTAAATAAAATGTATCATTATTATCACCATTATTATTATTATTATAATTATTATTATTATCTTTACCTGCAGAATGTATCTGTACTCTGTACCTGCAGAGCAGATGTCCACAGGTAGATAACAGCTGATCTGCTCCGAGTGCGTCTGAGCAGTTGAACACAAACTTTCTCTGTGGGTTCTGCAGCTCCTCAAACTGAAGGTGAGTACCATCACATCGTCGTTTGTGGTTCTGTCGGGTTCTCTGGGATCCATGGGCCTCAGTTAGACAACTGACCCGACATCAGGTTTAATCTGTAGGAAACAGGAAGCCACATCCAGGCAGTTATTTGTAAAACTGGAACGCGACATGAGAATGAGCTGAACCGCAGACAAAGTCCGGTCGTCCTGGTTGTTTTATTCAACCTTTGCTCCGTGAATATTTCTGCTTATTAAACACGGAGTGGTGCTTCATTAAGAGGACATTTTTCCACATCATCCTGGGACTCTGCTCGTACTTTTTATCATTCATATTATTTTCTATTTGATATCATTTCTCAGATCTTTACCTGCTTGTTTTGGGTGACGCTAAACATACAATAAAGGTATGAAATGTTAATCTTAATAAGGATATTGGTAATTTAAAGGGAGCAGCTATGGGAGCCACAAACCTTTTGGGTTTTTGTGATTTTGAACTAACAAGAAAGATATTTAAATGACATATTCAAGCCTAAATCAGCTGATTCCATTTGTTTCTATTGTTTTTGAGTCACTCGTTTATTTGTATCCAGGTGTTGTGATACGTTCAGAAAACTGCTGAAACAGAAGAGATGTTGATGTCCGTTAAGAGTTTTTAACTTAGATCAGCAGCAGCTTGACCACCGCTTCTGTGTTTCTTCTTCTTCTGTTTCACAAGTTCAAACCATTTTTTACCCTTTTCGCCCCCTCCTGCGCTGACGGACAGCATGGCGAGCAGGAAGTGTTGTGCTTGTTCTGCCATGCCTGTGATCCACTACGTTTTCATCAGCGCCATGACGGTTGCGTGCGTGACGTTTTTCGCACTGGTCGCCACCAGGAAAACAGACACAGGTGAGGGTCTACTCAATGCAACCACACATGAGGATTAATACGCCTCTGGAAATAGTCCCCAGGAACTTGTTCAGTTAGTTAGAAATGACTGAGGCAGGTGTTCAGATGTGCGACTGAGCCACAGATGGCCCCGAACCTTGATTATTAAAACAAAAAGGATCAGAAATCCTGAATAAAATAAAGAAATGCTTCTGGATTTCTTATCATTTTGGTCCCCGACTGTTTTAATGGGTTTTGGTGCAGCCTTACCCATTAAAACCATCTTCTTCTACAGATCTACGGCTGAATCTTCGGAGATTCTTAAAGAAAACATGTTTTTGGTTGTCAGGCCAGGTCGAGCCCTTCAGCTGTCTTGGATCAGTGGAAGTGGTTTATTTTACCCAGTCAACAACAGACAGGAAAGCGTTTGGATTTACTCGCTACACTTCACAGACGGCAGTTTTATAAACAAGAACCGGTACGATGGTGACTTTGTAGGGAGGCTGAAGCTGTTCCGACGCTGAAAGGACACGAGTCTGAACCTCGAGCTGGGAGTGAAACTGTTCTGTGTTTTGTTGGAATCAGACGTACGAACGGATTTTAGAACAAACATCATGTGTAAATGAGTAGGTTCTGAGCAGGTTCTGAGCAGGTACTGAGAAGATACTGAGAAGGTTCTGAGCAGGTTCTGAGCAGGTACTGAGAAGGTACTGAGCAGGTACTGAGAAGGTACTGAGAAGATACTGAGAAGGTTCTGAACAGGTTCTGAGGAGGTTCTGAGGAGGTTCTGAGGAGGTTCTGAGCAGGAGAGTCCTGCCGCTCACGTTGATGTTCTGGATCTGATTCTGGGCCCAACACAGTAATCTGGATCTCATGCTGTCTAAAGCATGTTTCTCTCTTTAGAGCATTCACCAGTCACCAGTCTCTGCCCCGCCCCTTTGGCAAACCTCCAGAAATTTGACCATTGAGAAGACACTTTAGCCTGATCCTCGCCCAAGAGAAAGTTCTTTCTCGTTCTGAACTAATTACTAACTAGAAAATTTCTGAAGAAATTTTGATGGGTGCCAATCTACTACCCGCCCTATAAAAAAAAGTTTAGTTTAGTTGAAGTTGAGAGTCTCCTGTCACATATAACCTTTGAATGAGGTCTCTGTGATGTCGTATGGCTGAGTTATGAGGCCTCCAAAATAGAGTAGTTTTTGGCATTTTTGGTTTGTTAAGTGCTTTTCAATCGATTTTCCCATTCCTAAGACAGATCTGATGAAGACAGTTATGTCATTTTTATCAAGGTAATGTTTAAAATACAACTTTAATGGCATTTTCAAAATGGCCTCGTTAAGTGCTTTTCAATCGATTTTCCCATTTCATTTTGTGCTTCTGCCAGTCACAAAATGGAGAAGACATTTATGTCATTTCTATCAAGGTCCTGTTTAAAATACAGCTTTTTTGGCATTTTCAAAATGCATTTTGGGGCTCGTTAAGTGCTTCTCAATTGATTTTCCCATTGAATTTTGCACCTCTGCGAGTCCCAAAATGGAGAAGACAGGTGTGCTGTAGACAGCTATGTAATTTTTATCAAGGTCCTGTTTAAAATACAGCTTTTATGGCATTTTCAAAATGGCCTCGGTAAGTGCTTTTCAATACATTTTCCCATTGCATTGTGGGTATTTTCAAACTTCCCCTCACAATCAGTTTAAAGGAGAAACGCAGATCATATTTATAACATTAAGCTGTTATAACAGGGCATCCATCTTCTCTCTGCCCTCATAAGCAGTCTTAGAACAGAGCAGGCTAACAAGGCGTTGCTACGGAGACGGAACCAGCTGCGGCTCGTCTGTGTTAAACAGAGAGCAAACTGACATATGTGCACACACTATGGTTTCTTAAATTTAGACTAATTTCGACTGCACTCGACTGTCTCGAACAAACGGTCGGTGTTCGAAAAGTAAATGCCGTATCCGAATAATTTTTTAACCGTGAGCACCCCAAGAGACGGCAGAAGTCAGCGGTGTAACTTTCATTCGGCTACTATGTGTGGCTGGTTTTTTATGGCAATTTTAAAATCATTTTTAGACATTGATTTTATCATTTTAGGTGTTTATAATGGGTGGAATGTCAGCTGGAGGGCCGACTTTCTGGGCTCAGAGGCAATTTGTGATAAATCTGTGTGGCAGAGGTCAATGAGTGTGACTTTGTGTGAAAGAGGACAAAAATGCCTACGTTTTGAAGTAAAATTTGTCCAGATCGGGCAGAAATTTTGGACATGAGAGACATTTGTTTGAGGAATTGGTGAAGTATCAAATTTAGAGTGAGCAGTAGAGTGGGAGAGACACCTGAGCTGAGATGTCGTCTCCCTAAAACGTAAACTGCCGTTGTGTCAAAGCTGTATAATGTATATACAAAAAACCCTTTAGTTCAGTTGAAGTTGAGAGTCTCCTGTCACATATAAACTTTGAATGAGGTCTGTGCGATGCTGTATGGCTGAGTTATAAGGCCTCCAAAATAGGGCAGATTTTTTAATTTTTGAACTTTCATTGCATTTTCCCATCCGCAATTTTCCGACTTTTTCCCATTTTGCCGGAATTCCTTTTGACTAATGAGAGCCAAACGTCATGCCACACCATTCCCGATCATCGCTGCCAGACTAGTAGCGCGCCGAACTTTAGGGCGGAAACGGAAGAATAATAAGAGTCTGGCAACAGAGTAATATGTGTGTCTAATGCCTTTGGCATTGGCACCCATAATTATTTAGTTATGAAGAGTAAAAACTAATCTTGAGGTACAAAATATGAAAAATTGAATGTCTGAAAGTGATCAAGTTGTGTCCACTTTAAGCTTAGTTACCTGTCTCTGTTTTCAGGAGGCAAATCCTACCTGATTGGACTGGGTCGAGCTGACTGCACCGGACCACCGGCTGAAATCCCTCTGGTGAGTACCAAGACAATCGGGACACGTGAATGCGTCCTTTCAGGTTGTTTCCTGGAAGATTTCCTGAATGTCAGATTCAACCCCGATTCCAAAAGAGTTGGAAAGCTGCGCATAATAAGCACAGAATCCAATTACTTGGAAATCTCATAAACCAAAATCTATTCACAAGAGAACATGGAAAACAGATCAGATGTTGAAAGTGAGACATAAAAAATATAAAACTACTCAGGAACTAGAGGAATATTTCTCAACATAAAACTGAACACTTTGAATCTACAGAACATGAAATCATCTTGTGAAGAGGATGGAAGGGATGGTGGAACGTGGTAATCCACAGACTTTCTGCTCTCCGACCAGCAAATGATCCAGTTAGGCATTAAGAGCACATGGCTCTGTAGTATATGTTAGAAAGTTCACCGTTAGGCAGTTAGAAACATCTACATGATTAAAGATTCTTACATACATGTATTCATGTGACCGCTGCCCAACACAAGACGGCCTCGGGACACACTACCATCTCACAGCCGTGGATTGTGACACCGCTTCATGTTGGAAATGTGGACAAACGTATGCAACAGGTTTTCTGGTCCCACTTACAGACCCTGAGGGGTTTCAGGCGCTGGATAAAGCAGAGGTCCTTGTCCCTGAGTCAGTTTAAAAGAGGCAAACTCTGGTGTGAAAACAGCAAACCGGTGAGAAGTAGTGGGAGGTGAACGTTATCATTTGGATGAAGTGCATGTATTCACTGTGGGCATATGATCAGTGCTTCCCTGATGAAACGGAACTGAACTGAAATGTTGAAAGTTCCCTCTCCAGTTTACACCCAAAGTAACCCCGGTTAATCAGAGAAGCAGACAGCTGTCTGATGTCAGCTGTTCCTCCTCCTCACGTTGACTTCTTATCAGTCCATCAGCGATGGACTCTCAGGTCTGATAATTTTTCAGATTAAGCAGGCTGTGCGTGTTTTAGAACAAAGAAACCATTAGATTACACAACACTTCTTCTGTGGTATCAACTCAAACAGCAACTCACTGAGGGCTGTTTATCTGCAGAGAATCAAAGTTCAACAGTCTGCCATCTGACTGGGTGTGTTGGAGCTGATAATATTTATGGTTTCCTATCAGAAATGAGACTTATCAAACTGGCAATCAATGAACAGTTGGAGGAAACACATCCTGACAAGAATGTTCATGTTTGTTTTTAGCTGCAGTTAGCATCCGACAGAGTCCTGATTCGTGCATATCTAATGATGGTGAATTGGACTTCTGAGTATTTAAAGTGAAAGTTAACCCCTTTTTTCGTGTCATAAGAAAGCTCAAAATTCAATTTCCAAATTTAATATTTGAATTGGTTCCGGCTATACCTCCGAATGCCTTGTTCCAAAATCTGAAATCAGTTTGACTTCAGCTCTGAGCCATTGAAGAAACAAAGAAGAAAACAAGCTGCCCAAGGAGCTGCCTGTTGGTAGAGAATTCTGCTACACAAACAGGATTTGAACTGGTTCTGAACAGAAGTAGGATGAAAAGTTCACGATAAACACACTGTAACTCAACATCATACCTCAGTAAACACGTTAGTAATATTTTTTCTGTTCACACCAAATTGTTTACCTGCACATATTTGGGTGTAGATGGGTTATGCAAACCCTCAGCAGAAGGCTGCAGGAATACACACACGCCTGTTCAGCCGAGCCTTCATCATCGATGACGGGACGAGGAGAGTTGTGTTCGTCACTGCAGACGTAGGAATGATATCACAGAGGCTTCGACTGGAGGTAGATATGTGCACACGCAAACATATAAATACAGATCATAATATAAGAATATATATACATAATTAAACATATTTATACATTTGAACTCCTAGTTTTTAAAGCCCAGTCTTAAGTGATGTAAATATCTGCCCCTCTTTCACTCCGGCTATATATCAGATATATACCGACTATATACCAGCTATTTACAGGCTATATCCCCATAACGCCTATTGTCGCATATATGCTACAAACCGTTTGACTCAATCAACCAGCTGAGATGGCATCTTTATTCCCCCAATGCCGGTTAGTCCATATTCACTACCGACCTAGGAACCTTTATAAAAACAAATATGTAAAAAAAAAAAAGGGTGAATAAAAAAACATTGTTTTTTCACTGTTATATTAATATTACTGTGTTATTGTAATCTTATAATTGACCATTATGCCTGGTGTTGCAAATAAGCAACATACCAAAATTTCTATTTATTTTTTGTGCAAAAGTGAAATTAATCTCAGCATTATTTACCATCTACTTAAATGCTAAAACACACACAAAACATTTTTTTTATATACAGCTATATAAATTCAGGCGTTAAGGGGATATACCGGCTACATACCGCTTATATCGGCTATATACTGGCTATATATCGCATATACAGGCTATATACCGGCTATATATTTGCTATATACTGGCTATATATTGGCTATATACAGGCTTTATACCGGCTATATATTGGCTATATACAGGCTTTATACCGGCTATATATTGGCTATATACAGTCTATATACTGGCTATATATTGGCTATATACAGGCTTTATACCGGCTATATATTGGCTATATACTAGCTATATATCGGCTATATACCGGTTATATACCGGATGTATTTCAGCTATATACCGGCTATATACCGGCTATATACAGGCTATATACAGGCTATATACAGGCTATATACCGGCTATATATCGGCTATATACTGGCTATATATTGGCTATATACAGGCTTTATACCGGCTATTAGTGGCTATATACTAGCTATATATTGGCTATATACAGGCTATATACCTACTATATACTGGCTGTATATCGGCTATATACCGGTTATATACCGGACGTATTTCAGCTATATACAGGCTATATACAGGCTATATACTGGCTATATACCGGCTATATACAGGCTATATACCGGCTATATACCGACTATATACAGGCTATATACAGGCTATATACAGGCTATATACAGGGTATATACAGGCTATGTACCGCATATTTATCGGATATATACTGGCTACATAACTTACAAGTCTCTTATACAAACTTATTAAATGTTTTCCTGAGGCTGTCATTAACACATATATTCCATTAACACTTTATACACATCAACAAGCATTGTGTAAAGGCTTTAATACCGATTAACTGTCCTGATTATAACGTGTGACCATTTTGGTTTGAAGGTTCAGATTGGTTTCGGGTTCTGGTCCTCCTATTTCAGGTTCTGCAGGCGCTGCAGGTGAAGTACGGGGATCTGTACCGGCAGGATAATGTGGTTCTGAGCGGAACTCACACTCATTGTGGCCCGGCTGGATATTTCCAGTACACACTGTTCATGATCACCAGCAGCGGTTACATCAAGGCGTCCATGGAGCCGCTGGTCAACGGGATCGTCGAGGTGTGTTCCCATGGACTTAAGTGTCTCATAGTTGTCATGATCACGTGTGGAGTTTGGGTCAGTTTATCTCAGCAAAATGTGGCAGCTGGAGGAACTATAAAGAAAAAATATAATTCTGTCTTTTACAACCAGAGTAAATGATCGATAATTTGAGGGATAATTCCAGCAAATACAGGTTTCAGTGGGTGGTTTATGGAACATCTGGGGCAGCTGTTCGTGCAGTACCAGTAATGATTTGTGTATTAAAGATGGCCCATTTGATTATATAGTACCATCAAGTGAGATTGTGACATTACTGTACCCGGGTCAGTGATTTAAACTTCTTTCCAGAGCATAGACATAGCCCACCATAACATGAGGCCCGGCAGGATCTACAGGAACAGTGAAGAGCTGGAGGACAGCAGCCTGAACAGGAGTCCTCACTCATACCTGAACAACCCTGAAGATGAGAGACACAGGTACACAAACACCTGAGTGCACGACTCAGAAAAGCTTGTAAACGCTGACTGTTTTCTTAATTCTGGACCCTCAGACATTCACACAGGGTTCTGTTCAACGTAGCATCGCCTTCAGCACATCTGTGGCAGCTGGGTCAGGTCTTTGCCATCTTTAGTAGCGTCAGCTGAGAAATAAGTCCAGATGTGAGATGTGCTTCACTTGCTGCTTGTGAACTCCTGTTTCGATCTTCTTCTAAACTTGTTGACTCAATCTTCCCGGACCCCTGAAAGCTTTTGCAACCTGCAGACACGACTGATGGGGCCGTTATTGATGTCTTCAGGTACAAGTCGAACACAGACAGAAAGGTGCTGGTGCTGAAGTTCACTGATCTGGATGGAGATGGGATCGGAATGCTCTGGTAAAAACACAAAGACCTGTCCTTTAATGAAACATATTCACTCTGTGTAGATCTGTCACTAGCATTCTGTTCAGAAAGTCTGAACCTAACCGACCCCAACAGTGGTGAAAGCAGCAGGAATTTAGTCTTTATTAGCCTCATAACATCAGTCTAACCTGAATCTGTCTAACCTGAATCTGACATCACATCAACCTGGTGCTTAAGTAACGTGTAATTAATGTGAGAGGCCCAAATACAGCAGATTCAGGTGATTTTGCTGTAAAACTGTGAAACTAAAATAGTTTTATAAATGATGAAAATGCTGGTGACATAATTACAAAGTGACGTGAAAAATCTCTAATCTTCCTTCTGACCATCTTATCAATACAAGAAGGCGACCAAAACAGCTCTTTGATCTGGTTTTATTTTTAACTTTATTTTTATAGAAAGAATACAATATACAGAAAAACATAGAACAAACAGTTGGTCACCTCCACATTCATACAGACATTATGCTGATGATACAAGTCGCTTCATACAGTAATGGCTCAGTCAGCATCTCTCGTGGCCACAAACACAATCCATTTTTCCCAGTATTGCGAATACTTATCGCTCCGTAGACTTAGCGAAAAGGTCATCCTTTCCATATTCTGAATATTTGTCACAACATCTGTCCAGTCTGTCTCTGTTGGAGGTGAAGCCTGCAGCCATTTCCGGGTTACAGCTTTCTTGCTAGCTGCTAATAATATTTTTAAAAGATATTTGTATCGCACCAGTAGATGGGGAGCAATATTGCCGAGATAGATTGTGGAAAAAGAGCAGTGAATTTCATCGCCAAAAATATTTTGGTGATGATCTCTTGCCAGTATGGCTGAACAGCTGGGCAGCTCCAGAATATATGAAAGTGGTCTGCTAGCTGTTCTCCACAGTTCCTCCAGCATAAACCTCTGACTGTCTCCCCTGTCTGTGCCCATTTTAACTCAGGAGTTATGAAATAACAGCAGAAATCCCTCCAAAGACCAGAACTAGTGGAAGTTAACTGCACAGAGCATATATTCAGCCACTCTTCTTCTTGGTGACGGTTCCAGATTCTTTTTCCCACCTTAATCTAACTTCATCCGTTGAGTGTTTCTTATTGTCCTTTTTTTTGTACATATCAATGAATATGTTAATTAAGTTGGGCTCATATTCCTCTGTTGGTTTGATCTCATTATTAAAATAAGACCTGATTTGAAGATGCCTAAAGAAATCCAATTTTTTCCAATCCATATGTCTCCGAAATTTTCTGAAAACTATCAAGTTCTCCCTTCAATGAAATTGACCAATAAGAAGTGATTCCCCTTCTATACCAATGTTTAAACCTCCCGTCGGTCCTTGTGGGCTTGAAATCGTGGTCAAAAGTCAAAAATCAACCCATCTCAGCCGTTTAGACTCTCTTTCAAATAGTGGCAAACTGTAGACCATTGATTCAGGCCAGCAGAATGCTGCTCATACAGTATTTTACAACTCAGTATAGATTGTAACGGTATATCTAATTGGGAAATTTCCAAATCCTTCCATTTTGCTGTATAATTTGGGTCGCAGCAGCATGCCAGTGGTCTTAACTGCGCTGCCTTACAGTAGTCTGCTAAGCTTTGATCTGTTTTAACCACAAATGAAGCAGAAAAACAATCTTTTCTTCTTCTACAGTCAGTTGACTTGATTCCTATGAAGGAAGAGCACATTATTCAGGTTCCTGGTCTCTGCTGTAACCAGGTCCTACCTTTCAGTTCTTCCTTTCTTCTTCTTCTGCTCTCCTGAAAGCTGGTTCGCCGTTCACGCCGTCAGCATGAACTACACCAACCGCATGGTGAGCAGCGACAACATGGGGTACGCCTCCTACCTCCTGGAGCAGGAGAAGAACCCCGGGGAGCTACCTGGACAGGTGACACGAGCCACTTCACTGCAGATAAATTAGAGGCTTTTTAAGAAAAATGATCATCCCTGAAACCAGAATTAGATCAAAACAATTTGAACTTCAGAGTGTGCTGATTGCTTTGTGTGGCAGGGAGGTTTCGTTGCTGGTTTCTCCTCCAGTAACCTCGGCGACGTCAGTCCGAACACCAAAGGTCCTCGATGTGTGAACACCGGGCTGCCCTGCGACTACCTAAACAGCTCCTGTCCGATCGGAGGGGTAAACTCACACAGACACAATCACTGGCGTTATTTGCAGCAGACAGTAATCAGTAGGTGTGTGTCTGTCAGACTAAGCTGTGTCAGGGATTCGGACCTGGAGAAGACATGTTCGAGAGCACCAGAATCATCGGACACAGCATCTACATGAAGGCCAGGGTACTCGGCTATATTTCTCTTTCGATCTGTCTCTGCTGACAGTTACAGATTTTATTAAATATATTAGAGGACAGTAAGGAAATTCAAGCTTAAACAAAAGTATGAAAGGATGTTGTGGGGACCCGGACCAGGGGTCCGTTTCACAAAGCAGGTTCAACAAACTCTGAGTCTATTCCTGAACTCTGAGTTGATTTACTCTGAGATAGAAAACTCTGAGTTTTCGGTTCCAGAAACGCTGATTTGACTGAGTTTAATCAACTCTGAGTAAGTTCACCTTGAGTTTAGCGCGTGCACCACAACTTTAAAAAGCCAGCATCAATGGAGCCCCGATTCGACGAGTCACCATGGCAACGGGGAAGAGGAGGGGCTACGTTTTTCACCAACCTGGAATTGGAAATCTCAATGCGCTCATACGGCAAGTTTCAATACGTTTTTAGAAATAAGTGCAACAAGTTTAAATGTAGTCCTTTGCAATCCCAATAATATTACAGGAAAACTGCTTGAATGGTAGCCCATTCATTTATTTCATTTAGGTGCAATCCCGCAGGGGAGAAGCGCTCTTGGCAGCAGTTTAAGATGAAATATAAAAACATTGTTCAAACAGGTGAGACCTCGGCATGGAGGTACCTCATTTTGATCAACATGATGCTGTTTTCACACACATAAATGTCTTCTCATCTATATCATGTTCTGTTAAATAATTAAGCCTATTTAAACTAACACAGACAACAGAAAGAAGGCAGATGCCTGTAAATCGGGTGGTGCCCAGCACCGCAAACCTCTATTAATACAAATTCTTTTTGCTTTTATCCCAACAAAATTCTGATGATGCCGCTCAAAAAGATAATTGTGTGTAAATGCTAAAACATCTATGCGCGGTCTGATATCCGTATCCTGATGAATATTTAATTCTCTGCGCAGTAATGCTGCACCTTCATCCACGGGATCGTTGTCAAAAGGACATGTTGGAGAAAAAGTTGTCTCCTACTGTGCCTAATGGACTTCTAGAAGTAGAAGAACTCGCTCTGCTGACTGAATGAATGAGGAAATCTAACGGCGTGTGTGGCTGAAAGAGGGCGGAGACAGAGAGAAACCCTGGGTCCCACCCAGGTTAGGTTCATAGAGTCTGTTACTACGGTAACTGACCGAGAGCTTAAGTTACCTCTCTTTGTGAAACAGGCTAGAGTTACCCCTCTTTCTCGGGGTTGAGTTACCTCCCTTTGTGAAACGGAAAACTCAGAGTTTCCCTCATTTCAGGGTTAACCTACTCAGAGTTTTCACTAAACCTGCTACGTGAAACGGACCTCTGTACCTTGCCTTATGGGGACACCCTAAACACTGCGGCTGTGTTCGAAACCACCTACTACATACTACATACTACATACTGCATACTGCATAATGCATACTACATACTGCATACTGCATACTGCATACTGCACACTGCATACTGCATACTACATACTGCATACTGCATACTGCATACTGCATACTACATACTTGCATACTGCATACTTCCATACTGCATACTCATCGATCAGACAGTATGCAGAGTGTTTACCCACAATGCATTTCGCTCCTGCCCGAGCCGAAATCAGCCGGCCTGAAGCTGATTTCGCTTAAGCTCTAAACTCTGTAAACTTTAGCAACATTTGAAACATTTTCAGGCGAGAAAGTAGTCGTTTAGATCCCCAACGTGTTGAAAACCTGACAAAATACCGGCTGTTTACAATTTTGTTCCCACGAATTCGGCGCTACTAAAGCTAGCCGCAGTGAGCTAATGCACTTCCGATTATTTTCACAAAATAAAATACCCGTTTCCTTTTCTCATAGGGAAAGCCATTACGATACAATTGGTGCTTTTGTTTTGAAAACAGGAAGTGAACCTACCCTCGTTGTAGCTAGCTTGAAACTGCCGTTTTGACAGGAAATGACGATCGGCGACGTCACGTTACATTGCATCTTGGGTAGTTTGAGTATGAGTAGTAACCTCATGATGCATACCCAACATTTCGGAGAATCTAGTATGCATCCGGGAACTTAAAAAAAGTTAAAGTTAGTAGGAGTAGTGGGAGTAGTGGGAGTAGTAGGAGAAGTAGGCGGTTTCGAGCACAGCCTGCATCTTTGCATTATGCATGTGCTATTTCCATGCTTCGATGTGGTTCTGGCTTGATGTCAGGATAAGCTGAGGAGATGTTTGTGCTGGCGCCCCCTGCAGGAGCTGTATGCCCACGCGGTGGAGGAGGTGACCGGCCCCCTTCTGTCGGCTCATCAGTGGGTCAACATGACGGATGTGACTGTTCAGATCAACGACACGCACACAGTCAGAAAGCACACACACACACACACACACACACACACACACACACACACACACAAGGATTTACTGTGCTCACAATTATCAACAAGCTGGGTTTCACAGACAGCTTGTTAAGATTTTTATTTAACCCTAAAAGCGCCTCAAACATTTTAACAACCAGGTTTCCACAGGCTGCTGCTTAAAAACAGGCGGTTGCTTGTAAAGATGGATAATACCCTAACTCTCCTTTTAATGAGACTATTAATCAACTCTGTATGGAACAACAGTGCCAATGTGTAGCTGACATGAATTAGCTTTTTGTTTTATTCCTTAATATCAGCGCTATTGTGTCTCCATCAGATTTTCTTCCATTTTCACAGAAGGGTTGATTTTCAGTGTTGGCTTCATGTTTAACTGTTGCTGTTTAGGTCAGCACATGTAAACCAGCTCTGGGTCACAGTTTTGCAGCAGGAACAACAGACGGAGGAGGAGACCTGAACTTCACTCAGGGTGACCCTGCAGCCACTTCACTCACATTCTGCTCTGTTCTGTCAGACTTTCATTAAATCTGTCTTCATGTGAAGGTGCTGTGGAAGGAGACCCGTTCTGGGACGGGATCAGAGACGCTCTGGTGGGTTCGCCATCCAATCAGACGAAGGAATGTCATCAACCCAAACCCATCCTGTTCAGCACGGGAGAGGTGAGGCAACTCAGGAAGTTAGACACATCAAACCCTACAAAAAGGCCTCAAATATCACATCATCCATCCATCCACCATCCATCCACTCATCCATCCATCCATCCATCCATCCACCCATCCATCCATCCACTCATCCATCCATCCATCCATCCACCCATCCATCCACCCACCCATCCATCCATCCACTCACCCATCCATCCACTCATCCATCCATCCATCCATCCACTCACCCATCCACCCATCCATCCATCCAT
Organism: Odontesthes bonariensis; assembly: GCF_027942865.1. Lineage (NCBI taxonomy): Eukaryota > Metazoa > Chordata > Actinopteri > Atheriniformes > Atherinopsidae > Odontesthes > Odontesthes bonariensis. The sequence continues at coordinate 4,393,731 of NC_134528.1, read as the reverse complement.
CCACTCACCCATCCACCCATCCATCCATCCATCCATCCACTCATCCATCCATCCATCCACTCACCCATCCATCCATCCATCCATCCACTCACCCATCCATCCATTCATCCATCCATCCACTCATCCATCCATCCATCCATCATACATCCATCCATCCATCCATCCATCCATTCATCCATCCATCCACTCATCCATCCATCCATCCATCCATCCATCCATCATCCATCCATCCACTCATCCATCCATCCATCCATCAATCCATCAATCATACATACATACATCCATCCATCCATCATCTCATCCATCCATCCATCCATCCATCCATCCATCCATCCATCAATCCATCAATCATACATACATACATCCATCCATCCATCATCTCATCCATCCATCCATCCATCCATCCATCCATCCATCCATCCATCCACTCATCCATCCATCCATCAATCCATCAATCATACATACATACATCCATCCATCCATCATCTCATCCATCCATCCACTCATCCATCCATCCATCCATCAATCCATCAATCATACATACATACATCCATCCATCCATCATCTCATCCATCCATCCATCATCCATCCATTCATCCATCCATCCACTCATCCATCCATCCATCCATCATCCATCCATCCATCCATCCATCCACTCATCCATCCATCCATCCATCCATCCATCAATCCATCAATCATACATACATACATCCATCTCATCCATCATCTCATCCATCCATCCATCCATCCACTCATTCATCCATCCATCCATCAATCCATCAATCATACATACATACATCCATCCATCCATCATCTCATCCATCCATCCATCATCCATCCATTCATCCATCCATCCACTCATCCATCCATCCATCCATCATCCATCCATCCATCCATCCATCCACTCATCCATCCATCTATCCATCCATCCATCATACATCCATCCATCCATCCATCCATCCATCATCCATCCATCCATCCATCCATCCATCCATCCATCCATCCACTCATCCATCCATCATCTTCCTCTTATCTGAGGTTGGGTCAGAACCAACAGGTCCAGGAGGTAAGCCCCCCGGATGGTGGAGCTCCTCCCCCTATCTCTGAGCCCCGCCCCCCTCTGAAGGAAACTCATTCCAGCCGCTCGTATCCACGACCTCCTTCTTTGGGTTTCTACCCAGATCTGTGCCCACAGCTGAGGGTTGGAGCAAAGATGGAGAAGCAACCTGAAAGCTTCTCCTTCCGGCTCAGCTCCCTCTTCACCACGACGGACCGGAGCAGCGCCCTCATTACTGCTGACGGAGCCCCGATCCGTCTGTCCATCTCTGACTCAGACTCACCATCACTGAGAACCAGATCCAGAGATACTGAAGCTCCTCCCCCTGAGGGCAGAGACTCCTCCCCCTGAGGCTGAAGCTCCTCCCCCTGAGGCAGAGACTCCTCCCCCTGAGGCTGAAGCTCCTCCCCCTGAGGCAGAGACTCCTCCCCCTGAGGCAGAGATTCCTCCCCCTGAGGCAGAGAGACTCCTCCCCCTGAGGCAGAGACTCCTCCCCCTGAGGCAGAGAGACTCCTCCCCCTGAGGCAGAGACTCCTCCCCCTGAGGCAGAGAGACTCCTCCCCCTGAGGCAGAGACTCCTCCCCCTGAGGCAGAGACTCCTCCCTGATGTTAGTCTCAGAAGTGACTCAGATTAAAAACACACGTGATAAAATGTATGGAAACAAATTAAACTTGACAGATTGAGGTGAAATTTAAAAAAAGCTAAATAAATGCATAAAGTTGTGAGAGCAGGAGCAGATATTGATGACCGGCTCATTGGTTGAGTCCGTTTTGTAAGTGAACACCTGGCTCCTGGGTGGTTGTCACACCTGCCGTGTTCATGTGTGCAGATGAACTGGCCTCTGCCGTGGCATCCTCAGGTCGTCGACGTTCAGATCATCACCATCGGATCTGTAGCGGTTGTAGCTGTTCCAGGAGAAATGACGTGAGAATGTTTAACATATAGATCACCAACAAAGACTTTGCTGGTGATAGCTATGTTGATGCTGTGTGTGTTTCAACAGCACCATGTCCGGGAGGAGGTTACGAGAAGCTGTCCAACAGGTGAGCCGCAACAGGAACTCACACACCTCTCACACGCCATGTGCCAGTACTGTGAGTTATCACTGCGTGTTATCGTTGTGTGTTAGGAGCTGCAGTCTGAAGGAGCGTTCGGGGAGGTGGAGGTGGTGATCGCTGGACTCAGTAACGCATACACTCACTACATCACCACCTATGAAGAGTACCAGGTACGTGGCAGCTGAGGTGTAGCACCTCCCTTGATTATCTAATATTATCCTGTTAGCCTAGCCGGTAGTTAGCTAACGTTAGCTTGATATGATACGGGGTGGACAGGTTGGACACATTGGCCAATGATATTTACTAACAGCTACTTATATCTTGTCTTTTCACTTTATTAAGATCAGATTCTGCAGGTAAAATTCCAACAATAAGGTGACTTTGACTTGACTTCACTTGCCCAAGAAAAAATTACTTGAGACTTACTTGAGACTTGAAAGCTAAGACTTGAGACTTACTTGAGACTTGAAAGCTAAGACTTGAGACTTACTTGAGACTTGAAAGCTAAGACTTGAGACTTACTTGAGACTTGAAAGCTAAGACTTGAGACTTACTTGAGACTTGAAAGCTAAGACGTGGGACTTACTTGAGACTTTAAAGCTAAGACTTGGGACTTACTTGAGACTTGAAAGCTAAGACTTGAGACTTACTTGAGACTTGAAAGCTAAGGCCTGAGACTTACTTGAGACTTGAAAGCTAAGGCCTGAGACTTACTTGAGACTTGCACATGTGTGACTTGGTCCCATCTCTGGTAAAGAATAAAACAGTGGCACTAAAATAAAAAGAGAATTGAAGTCCAGATCTTTTTGGTCTTTTGTTGAAGAAACGGACTGAAAGCAGCAGGAAACTGACGTTGGTTTGTTACCTGCGTTTTTCAGGTGCAGCGGTATGAAGGAGCCTCCACCATCTATGGACCGCACACACTCACTGCCTACCTGCACAAGTACCGCGGCCTCGCCAGAGCCATCGCTCAGGTGGGATTCGACAGGTTACACATGTCAACAGAATAATGGACGCAGTCCTTTGGACACACCTAGGATCTTTTCTCTCCTACTTTGATGCTCCATGACTTCTTCACAGACAACCAGTCAGACACAGACTTCTGTTTTTATCTTCCGACTGTTCAACAATGAGTTGGAAGGACAACAATTTTATAGATGTTGCACATTTCTGTGAAGGAAAATTCCAATTTAAACCACTACAGAGTAAATTTGAAGTGAGTGAAAAAGGCTTTTAGCCAACATTTTCTTGTACATCACGATGCATTACTCAGATGCATCACTGGAATTTCACCAAACTAACGTCCTTCAAGGGATTTTAGGACACGGCATCCTGGAAATGTAGCTGTTAAGGATCATTCCTCGACTTTGAGAAACACGTATCGTCTGATATGTTGATACAGGCTGATTTTATGTGTGTTTGAAACAAACGTTGGTAATCAATATGATGAAATAGTTTCCATAAAACGGACCTCGAAGCGTGATACTATCCATGTTGTCATTTCTGTGTTTCCAGGACAGCGTATCGGAGCTGCCAGCTGGACCTGAACCTCCCTTCTTTACGGAGGGTCTCTTCAATCTAATGCCTGTAGCAGCTGTTGACAGAAAACCAGGTAACAGCAGCTTTGGAGACGTCCTGGAGCAGGTTTACCCTGTCTATAGACAGGTAGGACACACAACTTCGCACCTCTGAGGCACCACTAATCCGTCTTTTATTTCATTCTATTTGGCATGAAGTATCTGCTTGAAATTACTTAATTTATAAATCAGGACAAGATTTTCTTTAGGTCTGTAAGCTGCCAGCTTCGGGTAAAGATGAACGAAACAAATGTGTTTATTTTAGCAAATCCGAATCCTCCCATATGCTGATGACACCGTGCTGTTTTTATGTGAATTAGTAAGAATCAAACTTCTTTCAGGGGGATGTCGTTTCTGTCACGTTTGTTGCAGGCAACCCTCGACACTCCGGGGATATTGTAAGAATACTTTCACATTTCTTTGAGCTCTCATTGGTTTTGGTTTCGCACGGGAGTTTATGTCCTCTCTTTTTTGTTGTTACTGTAGAGAAATAAAACATTTGTAACTGTGGAGCTTCATGACAACAGAGCAGACACCTGGGAGGTCATCCACACTGATGCATCATGGGAGACCAGGTGGGTTTGTGTTTGAAGACATATTCCTATTCTTAACTCTGACGACAGGAGTGAGACAGTAAAACCCGATCAAAGACAGATCGAGACAGACCTTAACGGCAGCTGAACTGAGTCATGAAGTATTGTTTCCTACTGAAGGTTTCACTGGCTGAAGGGGTCAAACCGGCAGAGTAACGCTACGGTAGAATGGCACATTCCTCCATCGGCCCCCAGCGGCTCCTACAGGATCAGACACTTTGGACATTACAAACAGAGGAAAGGCCTGCAAAACATCATCTCGCCATACGAAGGCTCCTCTGACGTCTTCAGAGTCACCGGCAGCTTCTACTACCAGTGATTTCTGCCACCCGTCCTGGATCCTCCATCAGGGTTCAGGAGCTGCTGAGCCGGGGCAGATTTACAGAAAGAGGCACATGTGTTAAAGTAGTCAGACCTCCTGTGAAGTTTAATAACTAAACACCAAATAAATGACTTTAAATGTTCAAATAGTTTCACTGTTCTTGTCTTGTTGCCCTGTTTGACTCAGGACAAACAACCGCAAAGATTCTGATTCAATCTGATCCATGCGCGTAATTTGCACGGGGGTTACGGGGGTCATGACCCCCTCAAAAATCAGATCCAGTTAATATAACCCCCCCAATATCATCAAATCAAATCATCAAAAAATATCATAAAATTCTGAATGAATAACTTTTGTTTGTTTTCTTTATTCATTCATTTCATTTCAAGATAGTATCATGTTTTAAATAATCTGTAATGTAACCTCCCCCCCACAAACCGACTACTTGGTATTACCCAACCCAATTTCTCTACCGAAAGTTTGTTTAGGCTATGCGCACGCAGCCGCTGGTGAGTGGTGCCAGAGGGTGCCAGGGATCACTGTGTGGAACCAATGTCACTGAACTGTATCTTAAGTTGCTGTTTGCTCCAAAACAGTCACACTTTTTTGGGGTTTGTTGTGCTAAGAGGTGGATTAACGAGAGTTAAATTGATGGAAAAGGGCTGTGACGGCTGCTCAGAAAGTTCACAAAGCTAGCGCGAAAATCTTGAATGTTGTCTTGCACATACCAAGACGTTCACCTCATGTGTTCCTTATATGTGATCCTGCAAGGCGAAACCAGTCGCTTTGGTAAAATTGACAAAACTAAGTTATTGTGCTCACATGAACGGCCATAAACTCAGCTTTCCAATGATATGTATATTGAGGCTATTGCTATCGCTAAGATAACTGCATCCAAAGTTGGCATGGTTCTCCTGTCACGATAATGCTAGAAGAGGAGAAAATCACCTTTTTAAGCGGCGTTGACAACTGGAATGACTGCTAATGTGTTGAATCTTCACCGGGCTTAACAGTCAAAACATATGTTTTTCCGTGAAATTTGTTCAACCCGCCCAGTTTTCCAGTCGTTTCAGTAATATATTGTGGTCAACTGTATCAAATGCAGCACTGAGATCTAGTAAAACTCAGACTGACATTTTTCCACCGTCTGTATTCAGACATATGTTGTTAAACTCTTTGGTCAGAGCAGTCTCAGTGCTGTGGTTCTGTCTAAAACCTGACTGGAAGGTGTCATAGCAGTTATTTTGTTTTAAAAAGTAATTAAGTGGTTGAAAAACCGCTTTTTCAACGATCTTACTTAAAAATGGGAGATTTGAGATGGGCCTGTAGTTGTTCATTTGTGTCTTGTCAAGATTGTCCTTTTTCAGCAGAGGTTTGATTACAGCTGTTTTTAGTGGCTCTGGAAACACACCCGACATCAAAGACAAGTTCACCATCAGTAACAGGTCTGACTCCTTTAATATTATTATTATTAATTTATAGCAATCTTAATGTGATAGTAAGTGGGCAATATGTGAAATCGGTTCAGAATAAAGGTGCAAGCTGCACTCCAGTGTGCCACCCTGTATTGTGTCATGTATCGAGAGTTGCATTGTGCATAATACATTTGCTGCATGTAGGTGCCAATACAGTGATGAAATTGATTAATCTTTAAGTTCTTGTCATCTGCCAATGTTGGCTAGTGCTTAAACACTGAATTTAACTACTGTGTCGTTATGGCATAAATAGTGAAGTGAACAGCTGCATTTACGTTAAGTAGCCTAAATCAGTAAAAGTATCACAATGTATTTCTAACACAGGAATGGCAAATTAGTGAGCAAGAAAATTATTAAATAAATAAATAAATAAGTATGCTGCGAGTTTAACCCCCCCAATGGTAGACCCAAAGTTACGCCCTTGATCTGATCAATAAATGACAAAACTGTGTTCATAGCAAAAATATTTATTGTAAACTTGTCTGTATAGAAATTTGCGAGTGGAACCAGGATTGCACATCACAGGGACAGTATGTATGTTCACAGCAGCATGAATAAGACCAACACATCAATACTGACGTGCACAGCAGTTTAAAACCAACAAACAGGAAACCAGCAGAGGAACGAGCCTCAGGGGAACGAGCCTCAGGGGAACGGGCCTCAGAGGAACGAGCCTCAGAGGAACGAGCCTCAGGGGAACGAGCCTCAGGGGAACGGGCCTCAGAGGAACGAGCCTCGGGGGAACGAGCCTCGGAGGAACGAGCCTCGGAGGAACGAGCCTCAGGGGAACGAGCCTCAGGGGAACGAGCCTCGGAGGAACGAGCCTCGGAGGAACGAGCCTCGGAGGAACGGGCCTCAGAGGAACGAGCCTCGGAGGAACGAGCCTCGGAGGAACGAGCCTCAGGGGAACGGGCCTCAGAGGAACGAGCCTCAGGGGAACGAGCCTCAGAGGAACGAGCCTCAGGGGAACGGGCCTCGGAGGAACGAGCCTCGGAGGAACGAGCCTCGGAGGAACGAGCCTCAGGGGAACGAGCCTCAGAGGAACGAGCCTCAGGGGAACGGGCCTCGGAGGAACGAGCCTCGGAGGAACGAGCCTCGGAGGAACGAGCCTCAGGGGAACGAGCCTCGGAGGAACGAGCCTCGGAGGAACAGCAGAGACGTCCGAACACAGGAAACCAGAAGTGTGTTCAAACTGCAGGCCGGACGATGCTCACATGCTGTGGGACCCAACGCATGCTTCATTACTGAGAGTTTCACCATGTGACAGCACAAACACACTCTGGCTGGCTGGGTTTTTTAAAACTACAGTTTTCTTTTCACATCGAAGACTTGAGTCGCTGCAGAATAGTGAAAACAACACGTTTGTATCTACAGGAGCACCGACCCCACTGGGATCGGATGCTCAGCCTCCGGAAGCCCTTTCTGCAGCCCACACATTCACATTATTTACACCATCCACCTGCAGCGTATTTTACACAGAAACACCTGAAGGTCGGATCTGTGAGGGATCCACCAGGAAAACACAAACTCATCTGCAACAACACACTTTGCATATCGGCTTTAGATTTTGGATAAAAATGGGTTTCCCTTTTTCAACTTAAAGTGCTCTGAAATGATTCTGCATCTCTGTCCAGTCGGCTCTCACATTTAAGACCCTGAATGTCACTTTAAAACATGTAGAAATAAAGCTGGAAACTGACCAAAGTGGTTCTGGAGTTTCCTCAGAAAACAAAGTTACATCATCAAAGAATCGAGATTAAAAATAATCAGCACTCAGTAATATCAGGTGCTGTCATTTTGCAGTTGATCTTTTTTAATTCTTGAATGGATTAAGTAGTCATTTCAGTATAAAAATGAGAATAATAATAATGCAGTTATATTTTATCAGGAGGAAACATACCTTGTGTCTCCTTGCTGCATTTGACTCAGATCAATAAATGTCAAATAATAATCATAATAATAATAAGTGAGACAAATTCATAAACTGATCTGATTTTAAGGGCAAATGATCAAGTTGTTAGTATTTATTTGATCAGTGTTGTGCTCATATGAGTCAAATGTTTTTATAATTGCAGCCGTTTTACTGTAAGTATGGAACATCGAGAGTGCCACAAATCAGGAAATATAAAAAAAAATCAACTAAGAAATAAATGTGGATTTAAGTCACATTTAAAACTAGAAAAATGATTGCAAACATTTGTGCAAAAAATAGTATTTTAAAATTAAATTGATTTGTTTTTATTAATGTATTCTTTTTTATTCCACATTCTTTTCACCATCTCATCTATTAAGGCCCTGTAAGTCTGTTTGTTTGCAGAATTACAAAAGTTAACTCATAAAACTGGAGAAGATCGCATTAAAATGTTGCTTTGTTGTATCAGGATCACTTTGTTTCCTGGCTCTCCAGTTATTTTGTGATTTTAAGGTCTGATCTCAGATATTTTCCGACTGAATCTCTTATTGCTCAACAAGGAGGTTGGTCCAATAACATGTCAACTTTACCAATTAAGTTTTATATTTGTGAAGGTCCACTGTCTGAATATAACAGATTAAAGGAAGCATGTAAATGTGAGCCCTCACATGCTCACTGACAGATTAAAGTGCTTTCAGTCGGACTTAAACACATTCAGTCCTCATAAAAATATCAAACTTAGGCTCAACATGGAAGGAGTGCACGTACATGACACGACTGGGGTCAGTGCAGCTGGACAAAATAATCAGACTAAAGTTACAGGGAGATGCCGGCACATTTCACTGTTCAGTCACATGTGTTGGACTCAAACATGTGAGAAACTACAATGTCTGCAGGACACATGTCTGACTCGGGTCAAACACTTATCTGACTCATCTGGGTCACACGCACAAGTCCAACAGGAGTCCAGGATAAGTCGGACCGGTCCGACGTGTCACTTTACTGCAGTTTCATTCGTCTTTACTGCGTTTTGGTGACGTCCTGTTTGCTGAGCAGGACCTCCAGCAGGCGGAGTTTTGCTTTGAGCTGTTTGTATTCCTGGTACTCCTCCTTCATTGGACTGCGATCCTCCTTTTGGCAGATTCTGTTGGGAAACAGTCAGATTCTGTTATATTCTGTTGGGAAACAGTCAGATTCTGTTGGGAAACAGTCAGATTCAGTCGGATTCTGTAAGATTCTGTTGGGAAACAGTCGGATTCTGTAAGATTCTGTTGGGAAACAGTCAGATTCTGTTGGGAAACAGTCAGATTCAGTCAGATTCTGTTGGGAAACAGTCAGATTCAGTCAGATTCTGTTGGGAAACAGTCAGATTCTGTTGGGAAACAGTCAGATTCTGTTGGGAAACAGTCAGATTCTGTTAGATTCTGTTGGGAAACAGTCAGATTCTGTTGAAAAACAGTCAGATTCTGTTGGGAAACAGTCGGATTCTGTAAGATTCTGTTGGGAAAGAGTCAGATTCAGTCAGATTCTGTTGAAAAAACAGTCAGATTCTGTTGGGAAAAAGTCAGATTCTGTAAGATTCTGTTGGGAAACAGTCAGATTCTGTTGGGAAACAGTCAGATTCAGTCAGATTCTGTTGGGAAACAGTCGGATTCTGTAAGATTCTGTTGGGAAACAGTCAGATTCAGTCAGATTCTGTTGGAAAACAGTCAGATTCTGTTGGGAAACAGTCGGATTCTGTAAGATTCTGTTGGGAAACAGTCAGATTCTGTTGGGAAAGAGTCAGATTCAGTCAGATTCTGTTGAAAAAACAGTCTGATTCTGTTGGGAAAAAGTCAGATTCTGTAAGATTCTGTTGGGAAACAGTCAGATTCTGTTGGGAAACAGTCAGATTCTGTTGGGAAACAGTCAGATTCAATCAGATTCTGTTGGAAAACAGTCAGATTCTGTTGGGAAAGAGTCAGATTCAGTCAGATTCTGTTGTAAAAACAGTCTGATTCTGTTGGGAAACAGTCAGATTCTGTAAGATTCTGTTGGGAAACAGTCAGATTGTGTTGGGAAACAGTCAGATTGTGTTGGGAAACAGTCAGATTGTGTTGGGAAACAGTCAGATTGTGTTGGGAAACAGTCAGATTCTGTTGGGAAACAGTCAGATTCTGTTGGGAAACAGTCAGATTCTGTTGGGAAACAGTCAGATTGTGTTGGGAAACAGTCAGATTGTGTTGGGAAACAGTCAGATTATGTTGGGAAACAGTCAGATTCTGTTGGGAAACAGTCAGATTCTGTTGGGAAACAGTCAGATTGTGTTGGGAAACAGTCAGATTGTGTTGGGAAACAGTCAGATTGTGTTGGGAAACAGTCAGATTGTGTTGGGAAACAGTCAGATTGTGTTGGGAAACAGTCAGATTGTGTTGGGAAACAGTCAGATTGTGTTGGGAAACAGTCATATTCTGTTGGGAAACAGTCAATTCTGTTGGGAAACAGTCAGATTGTGTTGGGAAACAGTCAGATTGTGTTGGGAAACAGTCAGATTGTGTTGGGAAACAGTCATATTCTGTTGGGAAACAGTCAATTCTGTTGGGAAACAGTCAGATTGTGTTGGGAAACAGTCAGATTGTGTTGGGAAACAGTCAGATTGTGTTGGGAAACAGTCAGATTGTGTTGGGAAACAGTCAGATTCTGTTGGGAAACAGTAAGATTCTGTTGGGAAACAGTCAGATTCTGTTGGGAAACAGTCAGATTGTGTTGGGAAACAGTCAGATTATGTTGGGAAACAGTCATATTCTGTTGGGAAACAGTCAATTTTGTTGGGAAACAGTCAGATTGTGTTGGGAAACAGTCATATTCTGTTGGGAAACAGTCAGATTGTGTTGGGAAACAGTCATATTCTGTTGGGAAACAGTCATATTCTGTTGGGAAACAGTCAGATTGTGTTGGGAAACAGTCAGATTGTGTTGGGAAACAGTCAGATTCTGTTGGGAAACAGTAAGATTCTGTTGGGAAACAGTCAGATTGTGTTGGGAAACAGTCAGATTGTGTTGGGAAACAGTCAGATTCTGTTAGGAAACAGTCAGATTCTGTTGGGAAACAGTCCGATTGTGTTGGGAAACACTCAGATTCTGTTGGGAAACAGTCAGATTCTGTTGGGAAACAGTCAGATTCTGTTGGGAAACAGTCAGATTATGTTGGGAAACAGTCAGATTCTGTTGGGAAACAGTTATATTCTGTTAGGAAACAGTCAGATTCTGTTGGGAAACAGTCAGATTCTGTTGGGAAACAGTCAGATTATGTTGGGAAACAGTTATATTCTGTTAGGAAACAGTCAGATTCTGTTGGGAAACAGTCAGATTCTGTTGGGAAACAGTCAGATTCTGTTAGGAAACAGTCAGATTCTGTTAGGAAACAGTCAGATTGTGTTGGGAAACAGTCAGATTCTGTTAGGAAACAGTCAGATTGTGTTGGGAAACAGTCAGATTCTGTTGGGAAACAGTCAGATTCTGTTGGGAAACAGTCAGATTCTGTTGGGAAACAGTCAGATTCTGTTAGATTCTGTTGGGAAACAGTCAGATTCTGTTGGGAACAGTCAGATTCTGTTGGGAAACAGTCAGATTATGTTGGGAAACAGTCAGATTCTGTTGGGAAACAGTTATATTCTGTTAGGAAACAGTCAGATTCTGTTGGGAAACAGTCAGATTCTGTTGGGAAACAGTCAGATTCTGTTAGGAAACAGTCAGATTCTGTTAGGAAACAGTCAGATTGTGTTGGGAAACAGTCAGATTATGTTGGGAAACAGTCAGATTCTGTTAGGAAACAGTCAGATTGTGTTGGGAAACAGTCAGATTCTGTTGGGAAACAGTCAGATTCTGTTGGGAAACAGTCAGATTCTGTTGGGAAACAGTCAGATTATGTTGGGAAACAGTCAGATTCTGTTAGATTCTGTTGGGAAACAGTCAGATTCTGTTGGGAAACAGTCAGATTCTGTTGGGAAACAGTCAGATTCTGTTGGGAAACAGTCAGATTCTGTTGGGAAACAGTCAGATTCTGTTAGGAAACAGTCAGATTGTGTTGGGAAACAGTCAGATTCTGTTGGGAAACAGTCAGATTCTGTTAGGAAACAGTCAGATTGTGTTGGGAAACAGTCAGATTATGTTGGGAAACAGTCAGATTCTGTTAGGAAACAGTCAGATTCTGTTGGGAAACAGTAAGATTCTGTTGGGAAACAGTCAGATTCTGTTGGGAAACAGTCAGATTCTGTTGGGAAACAGTCAGATTGTGTTGGGAAACAGTCAGATTGTGTTGGGAAACAGTCAGATTGTGTTGGGAAACAGTCATATTATGTTGGGAAACAGTCATATTCTGTTGGGAAACAGTCAATTCTGTTGGGAAACAGTCAGATTGTGTTGGGAAACAGTCAGATTGTGTTGGGAAACAGTCAGATTGTGTTGGGAAACAGTCATATTCTGTTGGGAAACAGTCAATTCTGTTGGGAAACAGTCAGATTGTGTTGGGAAACAGTCAGATTGTGTTGGGAAACAGTCAGATTGTGTTGGGAAACAGTCAGATTGTGTTGGGAAACAGTCAGATTCTGTTGGGAAACAGTAAGATTCTGTTGGGAAACAGTCAGATTGTGTTGGGAAACAGTCAGATTGTGTTGGGAAACAGTCAGATTATGTTGGGAAACAGTCATATTCTGTTGGGAAACAGTCAATTTTGTTGGGAAACAGTCAGATTGTGTTGGGAAACAGTCATATTCTGTTGGGAAACAGTCAGATTGTGTTGGGAAACAGTCAGATTGTGTTGGGAAACAGTCAGATTCTGTTGGGAAACAGTAAGATTCTGTTGGGAAACAGTCAGATTGTGTTGGGAAACAGTCAGATTGTGTTGGGAAACAGTCAGATTCTGTTAGGAAACAGTCAGATTCTGTTGGGAAACAGTCCGATTGTGTTGGGAAACAGTCAGATTCTGTTGGGAAACAGTCAGATTATGTTGGGAAACAGTCAGATTCTGTTGGGAAACAGTCAGATTCTGTTGGGAAACAGTCAGATTCTGTTGGGAAACAGTCAGATTATGTTGGGAAACAGTCAGATTCTGTTGGGAAACAGTTATATTCTGTTAGGAAACAGTCAGATTCTGTTGGGAAACAGTCAGATTCTGTTGGGAAACAGTCAGATTATGTTGGGAAACAGTCAGATTCTGTTAGATTCTGTTGGGAAACAGTCAGATTCTGTTGGGAAACAGTCAGATTCTGTTGGGAAACAGTCAGATTATGTTGGGAAACAGTCAGATTCTGTTGGGAAACAGTTATATTCTGTTAGGAAACAGTCAGATTCTGTTGGGAAACAGTCAGATTCTGTTGGGAAACAGTCAGATTCTGTTAGGAAACAGTCAGATTCTGTTAGGAAACAGTCAGATTGTGTTGGGAAACAGTCAGATTATGTTGGGAAACAGTCAGATTCTGTTAGGAAACAGTCAGATTGTGTTGGGAAACAGTCATATTCTGTTGGGAAACAGTCAATTCTGTTGGGAAACAGTCAGATTGTGTTGGGAAACAGTCAGATTGTGTTGGGAAACAGTCAGATTGTGTTGGGAAACAGTCAGATTGTGTTGGGAAACAGTAAGATTCTGTTGGGAAACAGTCAGATTGTGTTGGGAAACAGTCAGATTGTGTTGGGAAACAGTCAGATTATGTTGGGAAACAGTCATATTCTGTTGGGAAACAGTCAATTTTGTTGGGAAACAGTCAGATTGTGTTGGGAAACAGTCATATTCTGTTGGGAAACAGTCAGATTGTGTTGGGAAACAGTCATATTCTGTTGGGAAACAGTCATATTCTGTTGGGAAACAGTCAGATTGTGTTGGGAAACAGTCAGATTGTGTTGGGAAACAGTCAGATTCTGTTGGGAAACAGTAAGATTCTGTTGGGAAACAGTCAGATTGTGTTGGGAAACAGTCAGATTGTGTTGGGAAACAGTCAGATTCTGTTAGGAAACAGTCAGATTCTGTTGGGAAACAGTCCGATTGTGTTGGGAAACAGTCAGATTCTGTTGGGAAACAGTCAGATTCTGTTGGGAAACAGTCAGATTCTGTTGGGAAACAGTCAGATTATGTTGGGAAACAGTCAGATTCTGTTGGGAAACAGTTATATTCTGTTAGGAAACAGTCAGATTCTGTTGGGAAACAGTCAGATTCTGTTGGGAAACAGTCAGATTATGTTGGGAAACAGTTATATTCTGTTAGGAAACAGTCAGATTCTGTTGGGAAACAGTCAGATTCTGTTGGGAAACAGTCAGATTCTGTTAGGAAACAGTCAGATTCTGTTAGGAAACAGTCAGATTGTGTTGGGAAACAGTCAGATTCTGTTAGGAAACAGTCAGATTGTGTTGGGAAACAGTCAGATTCTGTTGGGAAACAGTCAGATTCTGTTGGGAAACAGTCAGATTCTGTTGGGAAACAGTCAGATTCTGTTAGATTCTGTTGGGAAACAGTCAGATTCTGTTGGGAAACAGTCAGATTCTGTTGGGAAACAGTCAGATTATGTTGGGAAACAGTCAGATTCTGTTGGGAAACAGTTATATTCTGTTAGGAAACAGTCAGATTCTGTTGGGAAACAGTCAGATTCTGTTGGGAAACAGTCAGATTCTGTTAGGAAACAGTCAGATTCTGTTAGGAAACAGTCAGATTGTGTTGGGAAACAGTCAGATTATGTTGGGAAACAGTCAGATTCTGTTAGGAAACAGTCAGATTGTGTTGGGAAACAGTCAGATTCTGTTGGGAAACAGTCAGATTCTGTTGGGAAACAGTCAGATTCTGTTGGGAAACAGTCAGATTATGTTGGGAAACAGTCAGATTCTGTTAGATTCTGTTGGGAAACAGTCAGATTCTGTTGGGAAACAGTCAGATTCTGTTGGGAAACAGTCAGATTCTGTTGGGAAACAGTCAGATTCTGTTGGGAAACAGTCAGATTCTGTTGGGAAACAGTCAGATTCTGTTAGGAAACAGTCAGATTGTGTTGGGAAACAGTCAGATTCTGTTGGGAAACAGTCAGATTCTGTTAGGAAACAGTCAGATTGTGTTGGGAAACAGTCAGATTATGTTGGGAAACAGTCAGATTCTGTTAGGAAACAGTCAGATTCTGTTGGGAAACAGTAAGATTCTGTTGGGAAACAGTCAGATTCTGTTGGGAAACAGTCAGATTCTGTTGGGAAACAGTCAGATTGTGTTGGGAAACAGTCAGATTGTGTTGGGAAACAGTCAGATTGTGTTGGGAAACAGTCATATTATGTTGGGAAACAGTCATATTCTGTTGGGAAACAGTCAATTCTGTTGGGAAACAGTCAGATTGTGTTGGGAAACAGTCAGATTGTGTTGGGAAACAGTCAGATTGTGTTGGGAAACAGTCATATTCTGTTGGGAAACAGTCAATTCTGTTGGGAAACAGTCAGATTGTGTTGGGAAACAGTCAGATTGTGTTGGGAAACAGTCAGATTGTGTTGGGAAACAGTCAGATTGTGTTGGGAAACAGTCAGATTCTGTTGGGAAACAGTAAGATTCTGTTGGGAAACAGTCAGATTCTGTTGGGAAACAGTCAGATTGTGTTTGGAAACAGTCAGATTATGTTGGGAAACAGTCATATTCTGTTGGGAAACAGTCAATTTTGTTGGGAAACAGTCAGATTGTGTTGGGAAACAGTCATATTCTGTTGGGAAACAGTCAGATTGTGTTGGGAAACAGTCATATTCTGTTGGGAAACAGTCAGATTGTGTTGGGAAACAGTCAGATTGTGTTGGGAAACAGTCAGATTCTGTTGGGAAACAGTAAGATTCTGTTGGGAAACAGTCAGATTGTGTTGGGAAACAGTCAGATTGTGTTGGGAAACAGTCAGATTCTGTTAGGAAACAGTCAGATTCTGTTGGGAAACAGTCCGATTGTGTTGGGAAACAGTCAGATTCTGTTGGGAAACAGTCAGATTATGTTGGGAAACAGTCAGATTCTGTTGGGAAACAGTCAGATTCTGTTGGGAAACAGTCAGATTCTGTTGGGAAACAGTCAGATTATGTTGGGAAACAGTCAGATTCTGTTGGGAAACAGTTATATTCTGTTAGGAAACAGTCAGATTCTGTTGGGAAACAGTCAGATTCTGTTGGGAAACAGTCAGATTATGTTGGGAAACAGTCAGATTCTGTTAGATTCTGTTGGGAAACAGTCAGATTCTGTTGGGAAACAGTCAGATTCTGTTGGGAAACAGTTATATTCTGTTAGGAAACAGTCAGATTCTGTTGGGAAACAGTCAGATTCTGTTGGGAAACAGTCAGATTCTGTTAGGAAACAGTCAGATTCTGTTAGGAAACAGTCAGATTGTGTTGGGAAACAGTCAGATTATGTTGGGAAACAGTCAGATTCTGTTAGGAAACAGTCAGATTGTGTTGGGAAACAGTCAGATTCTGTTGGGAAACAGTCAGATTCTGTTGGGAAACAGTCAGATTCTGTTGGGAAACAGTCAGATTATGTTGGGAAACAGTCAGATTCTGTTAGATTCTGTTGGGAAACAGTCAGATTCTGTTAGATTCTGTTGGGAAACAGTCAGATTCTGTTGGGAAACAGTCAGATTCTGTTGGGAAACAGTCAGATTATGTTGGGAAACAGTCAGATTCTGTTGGGAAACAGTTATATTCTGTTAGGAAACAGTCAGATTCTGTTGGGAAACAGTCAGATTCTGTTGGGAAACAGTCAGATTCTGTTAGGAAACAGTCAGATTCTGTTAGGAAACAGTCAGATTGTGTTGGGAAACAGTCAGATTATGTTGGGAAACAGTCAGATTCTGTTAGGAAACAGTCAGATTCTGTTGGGAAACAGTCAGATTCTGTTGGGAAACAGTCAGATTCTGTTAGATTCTGTTGGGAAACAGTCAGATTCTGTTGGGAAACAGTCAGATTCTGTTGGGAAACAGTCAGATTCTGTTGGGAAACAGTCAGATTCTGTTGGGAAACAGTCAGATTGTGTTGGGAAACAGTCAGATTCTGTTGGGAAACAGTCAGATTCTGTTGGGAAACAGTCAGATTGTGTTGGGAAACAGTCATATTCTGTTGGGAAACAGTCAGATTGTGTTGGGAAACAGTCAGATTCTGTTAGGAAACAGTCAGATTCCGTTGGGAAACAGTCAGATTGTGTTGGGAAACAGTCAGATTGTGTTGGGAAACAGTCAGATTCTGTTGGGAAACAGTCATATTCTGTTATAATCTTCTTCGACCTCACAGTTCACTCACCGTCCCGTCTGGCGGTAAAACTCGTCTTCAAACTCCTTCAGAACTTTGCGCCTCGTCTTCTTCTCGGCTCTGGTCGCCCGCAGACTCTGCAGCAGCTGAGACCTGAACCGGTGGGAGGACAGAGGGCAGCGTGAAACCAACATCAGGGCAGATGTGCTGCAGGGAGCACAGCTGTGCAGATGTGCAGACGCACCTGGAGGCTTCGTGCAGGTTGGCTGTGGTGAGAGCAGCTTGCCGACGGACAGCTTTCACCTCGTCTATCGGGGACACGAAGGCCGGGTCGCTGTCTCGGTCGCTGTCCTCCTCGCGGGCCGCCGGCCGGGCCGCTCTGCGAGGAGGCGGGACCGGAGGTTCCTCGACCAGCGTGGAGTTCAGAGACTCCTCATCAGAACCTTCTTCCTCCTTAAATACAAAACAAGCCTTTTTAGTTTAGTTTCTACTCACCATCATCTTTCTGCCTCAAGGCGAGACACGGCAGGCAAAAACAGGGATTTTTCATGCAGTGGTCAATTTTTAGATTTTGGGCCAGTCTACTCCTTCAACATGTGTTCTTTCAACCTGCTATAAAGAAAACGTTGAAAACATAAATTAAAATGTTTATTTCATCACATATTGTTTACTCGCGGCAGTGTGTTTCGCCCAAATTTACCAAAATGAATTCCTATTTAAATCTTTAAATGCCGTTTTCTCAAAATCAGTTTTTTGTATTTTTCCAGTATCAATATCTCAGCCTACGGAGCACCTACTAACACCAAACTTTCCAGTTATACACTTAGCAGTATTCTGAAGATATTTACAGAAGGATTTGTTGATAAATCATTCCTGGCCTGATTTATGTGACATTATAATAAAAAAATATGGCAAAAATTGATGTTTTTTAGGCTATGGGCAGTATATTTTGATTTCCTAGGAAATGAAAGCAGATATCCAGAAATCCCTCTGTAATTTTCTTTTCATTTTGTGTGTAAACAAAATGAAAAAAGAATTTTGCACCTGGCTTTATCATATGTTCAGATCTATCTTCCGGAAATATATGCAAATTTGCACATATATAATGAAATAATTCCTCATTTGCATAATTAAACATACAAATTTCTAAAACTTGTAATAGATTTATTTTTCATACTTGTATAAGTAATCAACTGAGGAAGTTTCATGGTGATATCTATTATTTTAAAATATTACCCTATTCACCTGTAGTGTCTCGCCTTAAAGTTAACACAAGCTGCTGCAGCTCTGGCCCGCGGTGGGGCTCAGAGGCCCGAGGATACTTTGGCATGTAGACTGTGGAAGTTGGAGGTCAAACCAAGGAGCTCACAGCTGAAGGATGACGACTGAACCTCACGAGCTACAGAGATGGTGCCAGAGATAATGCAACACAAAGGTAACAGTGGTTCTGGTTCTCATTTATAACCACTTCTATGTTTTTTTTTCTCACCCATAGACCCATCTCTGCAAGATAACAGGTTCCAGATCAGTTACTGATCTGGAATTACTTAGAGTCCCGGGCAACATAGCTCCCAGACTCATTGGGGCACGCAAACCCCCCCACCACGGTAAGGTGACAGCCAGAGCCGGCCCAAGGCATATGCCAACTATGCGGCCGCTTAGGGCCCCCACGCCACCAGGGGGCCCCGAGAGCAATTTTGAATTTAATTTTGATTACAACTTTGTTTTTCTGTAAGATAATGTGAATGTCAATTGATTCTATTTTGTATTTGTATTTTGAACATTTTGCACACCATTGCACATCTGAAAGAAATGAAACTATTTAACGTGTTTACTATAAATGCAGTCTCCAGCCTGCTGATGTTACTTTCAAATAGTTAAATTAATGAGCCATACTTATACATCACTCTTTATGTAGAAGTTAATTAAACCATATTTATGAGTTTGCTGACACCTGTATAATGTAAGATGATTACAAATAATGCTAATGATTGTGGGTCCGTTACACACATAACAGTGTAGCCTATGGAATAATGAGGCATCTGGAGCTGAGGTGATGGTGGGGGGGCCCCAAATGAAAATCTGCTTAAGGCTCCATAAAGGCTTGGGCCGGCCCTGGTGACAGCTCATGGGGGATCTGATTAATGTCGTCTCTTATTCACACAGGCTGGAAGATTCTTGTTTTTCTGTCAAATGACATTTATACTGAGTTTTAGAATCAGGATTGTTCACTTTAAATCTTTGTCCTCCTCATCTTCTCTGCATGAAACCATGCAGAGAGAACTATGAGCAGAACTATGAGCAGACTCCCAGCCTCCATAGTACCCAGATGACACGGTGTGCGTTTCTTACGATGGTGCCGATGGGGGGGCTGACACACAGCAGCCGTTTGATGGTCTGGTACCGGTCGTACAGAGGCTTCACCAGGTTCCTCTCCTGCTTCGTTCCCTGTCAAACAAAAACAGCCACGAGCCACTTTAAAAAGTCAGAGTTTTTTTTTTCTTTCTTGGAAGTAAAATGAAGTGGATTGTGGAGCAGGGCCCTCTACAGTTTGTTTCCATGTAGAAGAAGCAGCTCAGTCACCAAATTACAGATGTTTAAATGCTGCCAGTTATAAGTAAGTAGCTCCGCTTTACTTCTCCTCCCACTGAGGGAGCTTCATCTATTTTACTCAGGCAGGAAAATATTCATTAAAAGGACCCGAGGGCGGAGACTCACCGGCCGGCCGTGAAGACTCTCAAAGTACAGCAGACATTTCTGCAGAGTGATCTTCTCCAGCACCATCTGAGCCTGAGTCATCTCCTGCAGAGAGAGGGGGGGGCAGTGGTTAATTTAATCCTGTTCCGGCAGGATCCGGCACCTCTTCATTTTGGCCACCCTGTGTTCCAGCACCCATTTGGGCAGAGCCCAAAAAAAAAAATGGTTAAAATGAAATAAAATATGCAGATATAAATTTACAGAACAAATCCCAAGAATTTCATGTTGTTTATTAAGATTAAGATTTGAAAGAGTCGGAGATCTGTGTTGACGCACTGAAAAGCTGGGCCAACGAACAAAGTGCTTTCACTTTTGAAATTCACTGTGTCTTCAACATTGCCAACCCGCGCGCAGTCATACGGGCCTACAGCATGTACAGAGACTCAGATGGTAAAGACACCCCCGATGAGCTGATGGAGTTACTTGTTGCTGTCAACAGCATTCCCATTGCAAGTGCTGAATGTGAGCGCAGATTTTCTCAAATGAACTTGATTTGCACTCCCAACGGTGTCGCGCATAGACGTCGTCATCGTCTTGCTGCCGCCGCCCCCCCCGTTCTGTGATTGGTTCCCTAACTCAGGCAAAAATAAGGGCGGTGGTTTCCAGGCTGACTTTGCAGTGTGAATGAAATCGCACGCAAAGCAGCATGGGAATTCCCAGGCTAACAGACACACGCAGTAAAAGCAGAAAACAAGAGGTAGAGGACAAGCCGGACATGCTCGTGATGTGGGGTGTTTTAAACAACTAAATATGGTGAGCAAACATACTGTCTATTAATAGGCCGCCGTGCCAATCTTTGAATAATACATTTTTTTTTACACATTAGACCTGTTGAGAAATGAATTGCTGGCTGTATACTGAAGTCCTACTTGTGGTGATGTGGGCATTTGCCTATGTTTTGCGTACTAGCCTAAAATAGTTATAAATTATCGTCATAACATTTATACCATGGATATTATTTGAAATTGAGGCTTGTAAGTCCCACAGCGTTTCAAGTGGACATTTTCATGTTGTTTTCAGCGGCTTTTCTGTAAACGTTCCGGGACCTGTACGCGTCTCGTCATCCCTGAGCTGTCATATGTACTTTGCGTTCCGGCACCTTATGATTTACAAATTAAGCACTGGAGGAGGGGGTAAATAAGGGGGGGGCAGTCTCTCTCTGAGCTCACCTTGGTGTCGTCGGGCAGACCCAGTGTTTCCTTCTTCTCTCTCAGACGTTGGAACAGAGACTCGACCGTCTCCTCCAGACTCGGGCTGTGCGCCGCCGCCCCCTGCTGGCCGGAGCCGGAGCTGCAGCACACAGAAGGTGACGAGTTAAAGAACAACACGTTTAATCCAGACAGCAGCTGGAACATGAAGCCGTGTGTCCTCCTCTGGGAGCCGTGTTCCCACAGAGGGTTTACCTGTCCGCGGTGTCCTGCCCTTTGGACTCGAACACCGACTGCCTCAGTCTGAGCTCTGCAGAGGAAAGGCAGCACACATGAAACAACAAGCCTCTGAGCGGCCGCAACTCAGCTTCAATTATTTTAATGATGATCTGAATCAGCTTAAAGGATCGTGTTGTTATTTCTGTTTCTACATGAAGATCCAGAGGCTGAAGCCAGAGCAAAGATGGCTGAGAAGTGGCACCAGTCAAATGAAAGAGAAGCTAAGAAGCTCATCCATGATGCACGTTTACCTTTGAGCTGCTTCCGAGCCTTGGCCAGTTCACTCATCACTCTGACCATCTCCGGGTTCGAGTATTTATCGTTGTGGGACGGCTGAGACACAAACAGACAGCGACAAATTATTTTAATTCCAGACAACAAACCTCCTGTTCTCAGCTCTGTGCAGAGAACTCAGTTCTCACTGGATTGGATAAGTATTTGGAGGTTTCTGACCTCCTGAACCCTCTCAGGCCAGGCTTCATTTTACAGATACACGCGTTTATCATGGCCGCCTCACGTATGTAGCATTATTCTCACGTGCACGTCCATAACACTGAAGGTAAGCTGCAACATGTATGTCTCCAGTAGGGGGCAGTGTTGGGCCAAATTTGACCAGATATAGGGTCATAGGGTCTTTTTATTAGGGCTGGGCAACGATTAAAATGTTTAATCTAATTAATCACATGATTTCCCTGATTAATCACGATTAATCGCATTTGTACGCAAAATTCCAAAAATGAATCCAAAAGTAGCGTATAGCTTTTAGCATTTAGCTTTATTTTAAATGTGCTGCCATATGAATGAAAGTGCCATAACATTTGTTGTGCAAACACACTTTTAACATCAGCATCTTTCTGTAGTTTTTATGTAGAAGCCTCGCTCCACTGTCTGTTTCCTTGAATGACTTGCTGCTATCAGTTGTGTGTTTTGCCTTTAAGTGATATTTTAGACTGGAACTACTACGCTGAGAAGACAATTCAACTTGGCAGTGTTTACAGATGACTTTGGTTCTGTCGACTCCGCCGTCTGGAAGAACTTTAACATGAAAATGGCCGAGTAAAAGTTCCGTACCCTTCTCCATGTTTGGTGGATCCGCCGATTACTTTCTTTTCCGGTTCCGCAGCAGACAGCAACAGACTTTAACAATAATAAAACCTGCGTGAATGCGTGATAAAATATTTATCGGCGTTAAATGATAAACAAGTTAACGCGATAATAACGAGTTAACTCGCCCAGCCCTACTTTTTATCTGAAGTAAGTGAACGATTACACCCACGAAGGAGCAACATTAACATGTAGTTAAAAAGCAGGAATATTTCTGGCTTTAGACACGGTTTCTTCTTTCTTTGAACGGTTTCCTCACGTTTTAAGGACATGTCGTCCCAGACCTCCACGCCACATTGAAGGGTAAGAATATCAGTAAAATCAGTTCAACCAAACTTGGCTGCTGCAGGAGGAAGGTAAGAACTTACCTTGTAGTTCATGTCCTGCTCAAACTGCTCCTCAAACCTGCGAACCCTCTTCTTCAGGCTCTGAATCTGCCTGGTGAGAACGGGGATGGAGGGGGGGCGCTGGTCCTCTGATCCATCAGCCACGTCCCCTCGAGCCCGACACCTGGACACAAATGCAGGTACAGTTCAGCATCAAACTGTTTCACCTGAGCAGAATGTGTCCCCGAGGCTCCGCCCTCCTGCTGTTTTAAGTTCACAAAATAAAAAAATCTTCACATTTCTGTGAGCGATCGTAGCTTTCCTCAGCTGTAAGCCGAAGGGTCCGACATAAATACATCACAAACTTTGGTAAAACCCAGGCTGTGTTCGAAACCGCCTACTACATACTACATACTGCATACTACATACTGCATACTTCCATACCACATACTACATACTGCATACTGCATACTCATTGATCAGACAGTATGCAGAGCGTTTACCCACAATGCATTTCGCTCCTGCCCGAGCCGAAATCAGCCGGCCTGAAGCTGATTTCCCTTAAGCTCTAAACTCTGTAAACTTTAGCAACATTTGAAACATTTTCAGGTGAGAAAGTAGTCGTTTAGATCCCCAACGTGTTGAAAACCTGACAAAATACCGGCTATTTACAATTTTGTTCCCACGAATTTGGCGCTACTAAAGCTAGCCGCAGTGAGCAACGCACTTCCGGTTATTTTCACAAAATAAAATACCCGTTGCCTTTTGTCATAGGGAAAGCCATTACGATACAATTGGTGCTTTTGTTTTGAAAACAGGAAGTGAACCTACCGTCGTTGTAGCTAGCTTGAAACTGCCGTTTTGACAGGAAATGACGATCGGCGACGTCACGTTACGTTGCATCTTGGGTAGTTTGAGTATGAGTAGTGACCTCATGATACATACCCAACATTTAGGAGAATCTAGTATGCATCCAGGAACTTCTCGCTGACTCAAACTCGCATACTAACTCAAAAAGTTAGTATGAGTAGTAGGAGAAGTATGCGGTTTCAAACACAGCCCCAGTTTTTCTTCAGCAGAAACAGGAAGTTGGTCAGCTGGTGTCCAGTCAGCCTCTTTCAGCTGCTGAAGGAGATTCACAAGATGATCTCCTCTACTATATTTTAACTTTAATGAGTATTAATATATGAGGGAAGATTGGAGACTGAACACTGGAAAAATATATCCATCCTTACCCCAGTTTAAAAACAAAGAGGAGTAAGGATGAACGAACTATCAGGAGATGAAGCATCAGAGACAGGAAATTGAAGCTGAGTGACTGTCAGTGACTTTCCATCCAAAACAATAGCAGTAGAGGACAGGAAGTAGACACAAAGAGCATGAACACATGGGTCACAAACACATTTTGACCTCTCCTTCAGGCTGTGGCTCTGGAAATAGAAGAAAGATGGATTATGTAAGATAGATTAATGCAGCTGACATATCAAGGTCAAACTGAAACCGCTTGATCGGGACAGACAAAAATGCTCTGATTCTCTCCACAAACCAAGTGACGCCACGTTTGAGGGAAGCCTGAACATGTTCCACCAACAACCAGATAGCAGAAATAACGAGTCCTTAATCCAAAACAACAAGCCCTGAGTTTAGTCCCAGATCAAGATCAATAATTCTAAATCCAGACCCGCATCAGGCTCAGCTATTTCCAAATCTACTGACTGATCAAGAAAGAGTCCCAAATCTATCCCCACGTTAGAACCAACAGTCCCGAAACCTTGACCCTTATCATGATCAACAGACTCCAAGTCCAGTTCCAGATCACTGAAGTCCTAAATGTAGAGCCACATCAGGGCCAACAAGTCATAAATTTAAACCCAAGCCAAAGTTCGATCCAATGTCTGGTACAGAGTTAAAAAAAAAAAAAAAGATTAGTCCCACATCTATACCCACCCAAGACCAACAGGCCCCAAGTTTAGATCCAAATCATGGTCAACAAACCCCCCAAAAAAACATCCAATTCAAATCTATACCCATATCAATGTCAACTGTAGAAATATATCAGGGTCAACAAATCCCAAATCCCAAATCTAGACCTAGAACAGAACGAAGATGCCCCAAATAAACACTGAAAAAGAACCAACTTAAATGAATTGCTTCAGTTATGATTATGATGAAATGAAGACCCATTTCAGGACCAAAGTCTTCAAGTCTTAAAAGAACCAATGAACCCTGCTGCAAACAGTCGTTCAACTCCCAGCTGAAAACAGACGGATGAGTAAAGCAGCCGGTAAACAATCTTACAGGTAAACAAGTAAACAAGGAGACGAGGCTCACAGGATGTACTGTTGGCTGCAGGGCGGTGACGGTGCGGCGTCTGGGTCAGAGCTGAACCTCAGGCTGGGGCTGGAGCAGCGTGGGGAGGGCAGGGGGCTGGGGAGTCCTGCCAGCAGCTGGAGGAAAGTGCCACGTCCTCCTCCCTCTGGTCCATCTCCTCCTCGCTCCTCACCGCCAGGGCTCCTCTGTGGGGAGGGGTGAGGGCTGGGGGGCAGCGCTCCATCTGAGGCTGGAGGTCGCTGGCCCAGGTGGATGGAGGTAATCGGCTGATGTCTGGGGGACTGTGGAGGTCTGGTCAGGACTGTCAGCAGCTCTACGCACACAGAGTGGCACAAATTAATATTCTCACAACATGTCACAGCACAAATGTCTCTTGGAAGTCGTGTAGCAGAGTCAGAGTTTTATTTAAAGGGCAGAAACAGAATATTTTGTAGCAGAAGTTTTTGTGTTTACAACAGCAGCTCAGAGCTGATGAGGCAGAATGGACGGGAAGCAGGGAGGGTCAATGACCTCAATGACCATTAGACCCGCCTCAAACCATCTCTGACCATTAGACCCACCTCAAAGCACCCCTACGACTATTAGACCCACCTCAATGACCATTAGACCCGCCTCAAACCATCTCTGACTATTAGACCAGCCTCAGTGACCATTAGACCCGACTCAGTGACCATTAGACCAGCCTCAGTGACCATTAGACCCGACTCAGTGACCATTAGACCAGCCTCAGTGACCATTAGACCCGACTCAGTGACCATTAGACCCGCCTCAAACCACCCCTACGACTATTAGACCCGCCTCAATGACCATTAGAACCGCCTCAAACCACCCCAATGACTATTAGACCCGCCTCAATGACCATTAGAACCGCCTCAAACCACCCCAATGACTATTAGACCCGCGTCAGTGACCATTAGACCCACCTCAGTGACTATTAGACCCGCCTAAATGACCATTAGATCCACCTCAGTGACCATTAGAACAACCTCAAACCACCTCTATGACTATTAGACCCGCCTCAATGACCATTAGACCCGCCTCAAACCATCTCTGACTATTAGACCCGCCACAGTGACCATTAGACCCGCCTCAGTGACCATTAGACCCACCTCAAACCACCCCTACGACTATTAGACCCGCCTCAGTGACCATTAGACCCACCTCAGTGATCATTAGACCCGCCTCAAACCACCTCAATGATCATTAGACCCACCTCAAACCACCCCAATGACCATTAGACCCACCTCAGTGACCATTAGACCCACCTTAATGACCATTAGACCCACCTCAGTGATCATTAAACCCACCTCAAACCACCCCAATGACCATTAGACCCGCCTCAATGACCATTAGAACAACCTCAAACCACCTTTATGACTATTAGACCCGCCTCAAACCACCCCAATAACTATTAGACCGGCCTCAATGACCATTAGACCCACCTCAGTGACCATTAGACCCACCTCAGAGACCATTAGACCCACCTCAATGACCATTAGACCCACTTCAAACCACCTCAATGACCACCAGGTTTCAGTGAATCTCTGCATCTGCTTCCTGTTTTCTGGGAATATATAAATAAGTGAGGCTGATCAGGACTATTATACAATACTGTTCATCAGATTAGCTAAAAAACACCTCGATGACATCAGTGAGCAACCAGTTCAGAGCAACAAATCATCATAACAAAAAGGTGGAACTCCAGTGAATACTTATTGTTTGTATAGCTGAATGAATCACCACTAAAAATAGTTGATAGCTTTTACATTTAGTTAAAAAGCTGTAAGAAGCAGCTTTAATGAGCAAATGTGTCACAACCACACGTTCCACATATGATGACGGACACCTGAAAGAAGTCAGCGTGGTGCAGAGTGTGTTTTACTTCTGTCGGCCGGTCTATAAATAGCAACACGTTCGGAGTAAACGAGGCGGCGTGCCAACACACACAGCGTGGCTGGTGGGCAAATTAAGCTGATTCACCAGAAAGGGTGATGAATGAGATCTGAACAGAAGTCAGTTCATTTACTGACTTTACTGACACACAGACAGATGTGACACACAGACAGGTGTGACAGACAAACAGGTGTGACACACAGACAGGTGTGACACACAGACAGGTGTGACACACAGACAGACAGGTGTGACAGACAGACAGGTGTGACAGACAGACAGACAGGTGTGACACACAGACAGGTGTGACAGACAGACAGGTGTGACACACAGACAGACAGGTGTGACACACAGACAGGTGTGACACACAGACAGGTGTGACAGACACACAGACAGGTGTGACACACAGACAGACAGGTGTGACAGACAGACAGGTGTGACACACAGACAGGTGTGACAGACAGACAAACAGGTGTGACACACAGACAGACAGGTGTGACACACAGACAGACAGGTGTGACACACAGACAGACAGGTGTGACACACAGACAGACAGGTGTGACAGACACACAGACAGACAGGTGTGACACACAGACAGGTGTGACACACAGACAGACAGGTGTGACAGACACACAGACAGGTGTGACAGACACACAGACAGGTGTGACACACAGACAGACAGGTGTGACAGACAGACAGACAGACAGGTGTGACACACAGACAGACAGGTGTGACAGACACACAGACAGGTGTGACAGACAGACAGGTGTGACAGACAGACAGGTGTGACAGACACACAGACAGACAGGTGTGACACACAGACAGGTGTGACACACAGACAGACAGGTGTGACAGACACACAGACAGGTGTGACACACAGACAGGTGTGACACACAGACAGACAGGTGTGACAGACACACAGACAGGTGTGACACACAGACAGACAGGTGTGACACACAGACAGACAGGTGTGACACAAAGACAGGTGTGACAGACACACAGACAGACAGGTGTGACACACAGACAGGTGTGACACACAGACAGACAGGTGTGACAGACACACAGACAGGTGTGACACACAGACAGGTGTGACAGACAGACAGGTGTGACAGACACACAGACAGACAGGTGTGACACACAGACAGGTGTGACACACAGACAGACAGGTGTGACAGACACACAGACAGGTGTGACACACAGACAGGTGTGACACACAGACAGACAGGTGTGACAGACACACAGACAGGTGTGACACACAGACAGACAGGTGTGACAGACACACAGACAGACAGACAGACAGGTGTGACAGACAGACACACAGACAGGTGTGACACACAGACAGACAGGTGTGACAGACACACAGACAGGTGTGACAGACACACAGACAGGTGTGACACACAGACAGACAGGTGTGACACAGACAGACAGGTGTGACAGACACACAGACAGGTGTGACAGACACACAGACAGGTGTGACACACAGACAGACAGGTGTGACACACAGACAGACAGGTGTGACAGACAGACAGACAGGTGTGACAGACAGACTGACAGGTGTGACAGACAGACAGGTGTGACACACAGACAGACAGGTGTGACACACAGACACACAGACAGGTGTACCTGGCGGGTTGTGGCAGACAGCCGCCGTCTTCTCCTCCTTAGCAGCCTCCGCCGGGACAGAGGGGCTCTTCTGCTCCTTGCTCCCCAGGGCAGGGGGGCTCTCCTCTGGGGACGGCCCCGGCAAGGACCCCCCGTCCGCCTCCAGAGCCTGGAGCTTCAGCAGTGAACTCTGCAGGCAGAAGCAGAACATGCTGCTGCTCCAGAGATTAGCCCGGTCCCAGAGATTGAGTAACTGTCAGACCGAGCAGCCCCGTCCCCTCACTGTGTGGCAGGGGGGGGGGGGGCTGTTAGAGAGCAGGATCCCAGAGATTAGCCAGGTCCCAGCCTCTGAAGCATCACACGTGGTGGGGGTGGGATTCAGACAGATACGCTGGATGCTTTTAGAAAGAATTGATCTCCTCCAGATCCCAGGATGACTCAGTCAGCATCTGATCCATAAATTAGCCCCCTTCTTCTCAGGCTGTTCCAGAGATTAGTCACATGCACACCTGACAAAGTGGAGGAATGTAAATGTTTTTGCTTCTTCCTGTGGCTTGCCTAGTAGTTCTGTGATCCAGCCGTTAAGCCTGTTCCGGTGAAAATCCAGAAGATTCTTCCTCCTCGTGCAGGCAGCCACTGTGTGTCCAGGAAGTAGCCGGGTCCATTCAGCCTGAGCTCAGGGAGTCTGGAAGCGATTTGAATTCTCTGCTTCTCGTTCAGCACCCTCACCGATGATGCTGGTGATGCTGATGATGATGCTGGTGATGCATGGGCTCCTCCCTCCCTGCTCGGATTACTCATCCTCAGCCTTGTGAGGAAGGGGAGGGGGGGGGGGATGCTCGCCTCCGTCAGGATGAGCAGCTCCTGGTCGTGAGGTTTTTCCCGCATCAGAGGGGGAGGGGCTTCCTGATGACATCACTGCATTTAAAATTCTCATTCATAAAAGCACATGAGGAGGAAGAGGAGGAAGAGAGACGTGTTTCTCCTCCTCTCCCTCAGCCTGTGAACCCTGCTGCTCCGTCTCTGTTACAGTTCAACTCTCTATGCTTCAGAAATAATCTCACATCTGACCACATGTGGACAGATGTGAGGGCATCCAGGAGGCATCAAAGCTCTGTGCTGTAAATAAAAGATGGAGCTCTCCACCAGCTCTGACACACAAAGCCACGCTGCTGTTTCCCACCTCAGACAGAGAGTTTCTGTGTGGAGCTGCTGCTGCTTTTCTGCTTTAAACAGATTTAAACAGAGATCATAGCTGGGGTCACATGGCTCTGAAAGGATCGGATTATTGGATAAATTACAATCAGAATGAGTTGAGCAAGGGTAATTCTCCTTGGATATATGACGGTGAATGAATGGGATCAGAGGCACAAAGCGTGTCATACCCCGGTATGATAGGTGGCGCTGTACCCATTCCAGCTGTTGCTAATAGAGCCACTTCCTGTTGACCTCTTCACCACCAACAACAACAACAAACTCAGGCAATTGAGAAAGATGGAGAACGCAGAGCCAGATGAAGCTACGTCCCTCTACATTTGCTCTGTGATGAGCTGCTTGTTGCACAAACTCGATGCCCAACGGAGCATTCTCCATCGCGTTGTTTGTTTCTTTCTGACGGCGACAACAACAGGAATATCGTCTCCTTTGACTTCCGGGTCACGACCCCGGGAAAACATCTGGAGCATGCGCAGAACGCAAAGTCTGATTCACCACGTGCTTCAGCGTCTACAAGCAGGTTTAGAGTGACTTTCAACCCAGTTATCTCGGGGTCTGAATCCGATCCGATCCAGTTCTTAGTCAGATTAAGGTGTCTACATGCACTTAATAACTCAGTCTGATTGTAATTTAGCCAATAATCCGATCCTTTCAGAGCCATGTGACCCCGCTGAGTGTTCAGAGCTAAAAAATCTGTAACTCAAATCTCAAAAGAGACCAGAATCAAACATTTCCTCCAGACGGTTCTCAGTTTATTTTGGGTGTTACGTGGATGGTTGCTTTAGGAAAACTATACCAGAATGGGAATGCATTAATAACTTCTCAAATAAGAGATTCACAGAAATATTTCTTCACAAAAACGTCTGACAGATGCTTGTAATTCTAACTAGTCTGTCATCATCATACAGTTACTGTACAAAGGGATATAAAAGACTGTCCGTCTGTCCTGCAGCGCCCTGATTGGTCGAGTCAGGGACGTCTCGTGTCCACATTCAGTCCCACAGGTTGAGTCACTCAGTGGGGTCACATGGCACCCAACTACAGCTGTAATCAGATTACTCTCATCATGTAGACCCACTGACTTGGACACTTGGAGATCTGTTTAAAATAGAAACCTGCGGAGCATTTCTACGAACTTCTGTTAACAGAGGAACTGGATAATTATTTATCCAGTTCCTTATTCACACCTACGGAAGAGTATTAGGGCCAGGCATAAGAAAAAATAATAATGATTTGCCTGTCGAGATTAAAGTCAACATGTTGAGAATAAAGTCGAATTTTCGAGAAAAAAGTCAATTCCTCTGGTCCATCATCTAATTACTTTATTTTCGACATTTCGACTTTATTTTTTATTCTCGACAGGCAAAATATAAATATTTTTTCTTATGCCTGGCCCTAATACTCTTCCGTACACACCTGACCAACTTCACACACTTTAAAAACATGCAAATGTGTTTACTGTTGAGTCTCTGCTTTGATCAGAGTCCAGAAACCTGAGCTGAGAGTTGAATGACTCAGATGAACTCTGAGTCATTAAAAAAAAAGAATGACAAAAAATATCTTAAAAACCAATCCATTAAAGAAAAAACTTCATTAAATCAACTTAACATGACGTCAGCTTCCACTGCTCACTAATGAACTGATGACCAAATGCACAAAAAACGTGATTTTAAACCCATCTGAATCTCACTGAATCAAAGCTGAACTCTGAATAATCTCCAGATTTAGAACGCCACCTTGTGTCTTATTAAATGTGTTTGTAATGTAGGTCCCTGACATCTAACCTGAATCACACGGTGAAAGATTTCAAATAAAATGTGTGTGAGTAAAATCTCTCCCTGCAGCTGAGTTTTCTTTTCCATCGGTTTGTCGAATGAAGCGCTCGCCAGACTCCACTAAAAATCCAAGTGACTTTGTATGCAGCTACAAAACGCCTTCTTTAAATGACCTGAGATTAATTATTTTAGCCATTATACGTGTTTGGAAAAATTCGGCTCCGTCAGGCCATTTATCGGAGGTCGATCCCTTCAGTTTGGACTGTTTCCCTGCGGAGGGACGCCATGTTGTCTCTTTAAAGGACAGTTCGTGTTGAACGGCCCGAACAGTAACAGCTGCAGTTTTAGACACATCGTTTGAGGTCACTCCACGATGCTTCAACGTTTGCCAAAAAGCAAGGTGACATGAAACAAGTGATTTAACAGCTGAGGTGAAAATATCTGTTTGTAAACCAGGGTGTCAGACAGCTTCCAGGAAGCGGAAACTCACCTGCTGCACAGCAGCGACACCCGGCGGACAGAGTGTGGAAGTACAGGTATGGAAGTTTTTCTGTGCCATCACAGTTTGAATATGAATTTTTAATATTGAATTTTTAAGGCATCAAAATCAGACTTTGAATTTTAAAAACCATCAAATTTCGCGCACCGATTTTTTTCTTTTTTTGCCTCTGATTTTATTTCAATGTTAAAATAAATTCAGTGTAAAAAAAAAAAAATCAATGTCTCAAAACATTCAGTTTTTCAAAATTCGACATGTAAAAAAAATCAACACTGATTCAATGTTTGTAAAACTGAATATTTTGTGACATTGATTTTTTTTCCTGCAGACAGATGTGCGGACACATCTGCAGACTTACTGGACATAAAGCACTCCCATCACAGCTCTGGATGTCCTGCTGCCATTTACATTCTTATGAATTTAAAACGTTGCGGTAAAATAACTTCAGTTATGACAAATGTACTTTGGGACCTGCTGTTTAAGGCTGTGGTGAAGGCTGCTGATAACCTTCAAATATCTGGATGAATTATTGAGTTCAGGAGAAGCCCTTGGATGCTGGGCCGTGTGATGCAGCATTGAAGGTGACCTCCGACCCGAAGACAAATTCCAGCGTCGTTCATGTCTGATTATTCCCCAAAAACAAAGGAAAGCGCAGAAGAAGAAAATGTGGAGTTGAAAAGCAGTCACCAACCTTTCACCAAACGGGTTCATCACACAGGGGGAGCGCGGAGCGCGAACAGGTGAGCAGAACAACATGCAGCGCCTCTCTGCAGCTCCGAGCTGCTTGCTGCAGAAGGTCGCGGGTTCGAGTACAGTCCGGACCTCCCGCACGACGGAAGGATCTAAAATGTGACCAAACTGAGAGCGAAGATATTCGTAAGCGTTAGTAAAACTTTGAACAAGCACCCACCTTCCATCCATGTCTCCTTTCAGGGATTCATGGTAGAACTTTGCACAAAAAACAACTAAAGAAAGAAACCAAATGTATTTATTTTCATTATCACAAACTGGTCCTGGTCGTTTCTGAGCATCCTGATGTGTCTCCTGGTGTTTCCTGTCAGAGATGAATCTTCTCCTTCAGTAAACTCTGCAGCTGACGAACATCTGGAGGAACCTCAGCTTCTCTTTAAGCAGTTTTATTCATTTGGAGGATTTAATGTGTAAAGTTCTCACCTGAAGGTGCTGAAAACGTCTTCCTCCGCCAACTGAAACCAGCTTCATTAGAACCACCGGAATGTAATTATTTAATCATATTAAAACATTAAATATTCTTTGATTGTTATTTCTGCTCTAAGAAGAAACAAAGAAGAGTCTCAGTTTGTTCTTCCAGCTTTAATTATTTCAGCAGTTTTTGTTTCTAACAGTCATGTTCATCGATTTATCCACTCTATTAACAGCAATACTGATAATAATAATAATGATGATGATAATAATAATAATAATAATAATAATAATAATAATAATGGTAGTAATAATAATAATAATGATAATAATAATAATAATAATACTGGTAATGATAATAATAAAAATAATACTGGTAATAACAATAATAAAATTAATAATAATAATAATAACAATAATAATAATAATATGATAATAATAATAATAATAACAACAATAATAATGATAATAATGATCACAATAATACAACAGAAGCACAGCACTCTCAGTATTTACAAATTAATCAGAAACATTTGAGCTTCATCACACAAACTGAAATATAAACTTTCTCCTTCTCGTCCAAACGTCAGTTTTAATGTTCCAGCAGCGACTCTGGGTCACATGACCTCCACCTGCCGCCGGTCTGAGCTCCATCAGCTCTGCTCCACGTCACAGTCACATGACCTCCGAAGCCTCCATGTGTGGTGATGTCTAATGTCACGTGACCAGTTTGAGAGTCAGATTGAAGAAGTTCAGCAGCAGGCTGAGTCGTTTGGGTTTATCCTCCTGCTCCTGGGAGCTTATATCAGGGAAGATTTTCATTCCTAAAGCACGTCACCGAGCTTTTTCAACAAAGTCTCAAACATCTCCGTGGAAGGACGGATCGTGTTTATATTACATCACATTACATTTCGGTCATTCTGCAGACGCTTTTATCCAAAGCGACTCACAATAAGTGTGTTCAACATCGGTAGGCAAAAGAACTTCAGGTCACAAGAAATCATAAGTGCATTTCCTTCCAAAACCAAACAGCTAAGAGCATAACTAGTGCTAGAGTAAGTGCAGTAAGTTAGGTGCCGAGAGAAATGGGAAGACAATTTAGAAAACAAAGACAGTTTAGGAAACAAATAAGTGCGTAAGGAGCTGGGAGGAAGCAGGTGATGTCCTCAGAGGGCGGATCTGGGTAGAGTTTCCTCCAGAGATGGGAAAAGATGGGCAGCGACTCAGCTGTCCTGACATCAGTCGGAGATCGTTCCACCATCGGGGCGCCAGAACAGAGAAA
Source organism: Odontesthes bonariensis (assembly GCF_027942865.1). Taxonomy (NCBI): domain Eukaryota; kingdom Metazoa; phylum Chordata; class Actinopteri; order Atheriniformes; family Atherinopsidae; genus Odontesthes; species Odontesthes bonariensis. The sequence continues at coordinate 4,359,155 of NC_134528.1, read as the reverse complement.
AGCCGTGACCGTGTGGATGGTGCGCAGGGACCGCTGAGTGAGGGGGCAGCCGGCCGCCTGGAGGCCACAGAGCTAAGCGGTCGGGCGGGGGTGTAGGGCTGGACCACAGCCTGGAGGTATGAAGGAGCTGCTCCTTCCACTGTAGGCCAGCACCAGAGTCTGAAACTGGACCTCAGCCTGGAGGTATGAAGGAGCTGCTCCTTCCACTGCCCTGTAGGCCTAGCCTATGTCATACTCACGATTCTAGTCAGAATGTGAGTCTGATACCGCTCCACAGAGTTTTGAGTATGGGGCGTGTTTCAACCGAACCAGGAGAAAAAATGCCTCTTCGCTCAATTGGATAGACCTACAACCAATCAGAGCAACGTAGTATGTGACGTAGATTAAGCGACACACACTTGTTGTAGGAAGGACGGCAAAAACCTCTTCTCTATCGATAAAAGCCTTTATCGCGTTCCTCTGTTCGTCTTTCAAAATGAATGCAATGTGGAGATCCTGTAGAACAGACTCGATGGCAGAATCTACACACCCTAGCTCTCCAGCAGCAGCCATGTTTGTTTCAAACGAAGTCAAACCAAGCGCTCTTTAGTGACGTAGTCCATAATGTCCCTGTTGATCATCTGTCCATCATCGTACAAAGCCCGCCCTGGCAATCTGATTGGGTCGACTGTTTTGATGTCGAGCATAGAGATTTCCCAACTGAGCAGAGCCAGACCCAACTTCCCCACCAAAAATTTTATGGGCGGGGCTAAGTTCGGCTGGCACCCAGGCTACTGTAGGCCAGCACCAGAGTCTGAAACTGGATGCTGCAGCTACAGGGAGCCGGTGTGGAGAGCGGCGAAGGGGAGGGGTGTGGGAGAACTCGGGGAGGTTGAACACCAGACGAGCAGCAGCTTTCTGAACCAGCTCCAGAGGTCTGATGGCAGAAGCCGGGGCGCCAGCAAGGAGCGAGCTGCAGGAGTCCAGGCGGGAGATGCCCAGAGCCTGGATGAGCACCTGCTGCCCTGGTGAGGAAGGGGCGAATCCTCCGGATGTTTCAGAGTTCTGACGGCTCTCTGGAAGCCGAAGGAGCCGTGAAGACTTCTATCCTTCGTTAAAAGAGTCCAGTTCCTGCATCGGTGTCACAGCCGCTCCGTTTCAGCCTGGTGACACCTCCTCTCATCAGGTTTGGACTCTTTAAAAGTCGCAGTCCCATCCAGAGTTGTCATCGGGCGGCGGCTCCTCTGCATCCTCAGGGAAGCTGTCAAAGTTACTGGTGTCGATCTGAGAGGAGACCTGTGCAGAAGAACGGCAGGTCAAACTCCTTCCAGACCTTCAGCCCCCGGAAATGTTCCTGCTTTTAACCTGGTGCTCACAATCTGGTGTGTGTATGCGTTGCTTTTTCTTTTTTGTGCTGAGGTTTTTCTCCTCCTCTCCCCTAATGTGGTATTCCTTCTGTTATTCTACCTTTATCAAATAGATTTGTCTTATTAATGCTTCACTAGGAGGAAAACTTAGTCATATTCAAATGGTCTATTAAGACCCATTACCACTGTATAAAACCTTAATATTTCCTCTCAGATGAAAGTCTTTTAAAGATTTGTTATCATTCATTATATCAACCGTTCTGTTATTAGCTATATTTTTAAATGCCTCCTCTTAGAGGAAAGTTTGTCCATGTTTGTTAGCTTTTGTTAGTTTACTCAAATTACCTGTTATAGTTATACCAATCCTACCATTAGCTAAAATTACTTTTGCTCTGTTATAGTTATACCAATCTTACTGTTAGCTAAATTTACTTTTGCTCGGTTATAGTTATACCAATCCTACTGTTAGCTAAATTTACTTTTGCTCTGTTATAGTTATACCAATCTTACTGTTAGCTAAATTTACTTTTGCTCTGTTATAGTTATACCAATCCTACTGTTAGCTAAATTTACTTTTGCTCTGTTATAGTTATACCAATCCTACTGTTAGCTAAATTTACTTTTGCTCTGTTATAGTGATACCAATCTTACTGTTAGCTAAAATTACTTTTGCTCTGTTATAGTTATACCAATCCTACTATTAGCTAAATTTACTTTTGCTCTGTTATAGTTATACCAATCCTACTGTTAGCTAAATTTACTTTTGCTCTGTTATAGTTATACCAATCTTACTGTTAGCTAAATTTACTTTTGCTCTGTTATAGTTATACCAATCCTACTGTTAGCTAAATTTACTTTTGCTCTGTTATAGTTATACCAATCTTACTGTTAGCTAAATTTACTTTTGCTCTGTTATAGTTATACCAATCCTACTGTTAGCTAAAATTACTTTTGCTCTGTTATAGTTATACCAATCCTACTATTAGCTAAATTTACTTTTGCTCTGTTATAGTTATACCAATCCTACTGTTAGCTAAATTTACTTTTGCTCTGTTATAGTTATACCAATCTTACTGTTAGCTAAATTTACTTTTGCTCTGTTATAGTTATACCAATCTTACTGTTAGCTAAATTTACTTTTGCTCTGTTATAGTTATACCAATTCTACTGTTAGCTAAATTTACTTTTGCTCTGTTATAGTTATACCAATCCTACTGTTAGCTAAATTTACTTTTGCTCTGTTATAGTTATACCAATCCTACTATTAGCTAAATTTACTTTTGCTCTGTTATAGTTATACCAATCTTACTGTTAGCTAAATTTACTTTTACTCTGTTATAGTTATACCAATCCTACTATTAGCTAAATTTACTTTTGCTCTGTTATAGTTATACCAATCCTACTATTAGCTAAATTTACTTTTGCTCTGTTATAGTTATACCAATCTCAGTGTTAGCTAAAATTACCTGATTGATGTTCTGTATCTGTATTTCTGTGTTTGATTTTTTGACGTTTTTATTTCTGTATTTCTGTACCTGATTGTTGTTTCTGTGTTGTAAAGCACTTTGGATCGCCTTGTTGCTGAAAAGTGCTATATAAATAAATTTCACTTCACTTCACTTCACAAATGGCTCTTTTCCACTCGTACCTGCTCTACTCGACCCGGTTCCCCGTTAGCTCGCAGCAGCTGGTATCAGGAACATCACACGTCTGCAGCCACAGAGCGGGCAGCAGCTATACCGCCGCCTCCATGGCCTCCATTGTTGTGTCGCATACAAATGACATAATGGGACTTTTGGGCCGCCATGCTATAAGTACCCCACCCACACTGAGGTGGGTGGGGGTCAATTCTAACTGAAAACGACCTGAACGAGTAGGTACTCGTGGAAAAGAGCCAGAGGAACCGACTGGTGGGACAGTTCGTGGACATGCCTGATGGCTCCACCAGGGGGCAGAACTGAGACACGGATAATAAACGACAGAGGAGGTTAATGCTGGTTGGTGTAAGAATGGCAGCTGCAGTGTCAGAGATGGCATCTAAGGACCCTAAATGAACCCTTTAAGGTCTGAGGTTTTTCTTTTTTCTGAGTTTAAGTGTTAATCACCTAATTTGCATGCGGTGACATCACTGCGTGGCGGCGCCTTGGACCACAGCATCCTTCTGGTGAAAGTGCCCTTTTTGATCCTTTTCATGAACACAACTATGAACAAATCTGTTCCAACTTCTGATCTTTGTCATGTTTTTCTGTCATTTTATCCATATAAAAACAACAGAAAATCAGTGAAACGTCTTTAATCAGATCCTGATTCTTCAGTGTTTGAGGGGCCAATAACTGGTGTTCATCTCTGTTAGTTTCATCTGTTCTCAGAGTCCAGAACTCATCAGTTAGGAAGAGGGACGGCAGCCCAGAGGGCTCAGCATCTGTCACATCTGTCTCCTCAGAGGGTCTGATCCCCCTGGTTCTTCATCAGGACTCAGAGAAACCCAGTCCTCATTACTGCTGACACTCTGGTTTCCATTCAGACCCCCTCTGAGCCCCATCTACCTCCACCTTTTCCCCGTCACCACCATCTGGTCGACCCGTTTAAAGCCCCGCCCTCTCTGACCCGTCACTCTAAGGGAAATTCTCAGCCTCTGAATCTTCATCAAAGATTTGAACCAAAACTTCTTCTCTTGTTAAATATTTTGATTCATTTTCTCTAAATTTTACCCGACATCTTCCATATAAACACTTCCTGTTAGCTGCGTGAGCTAACGGCCAAACACTTCCTGTTAGCTGTGTGAGCTAACGGCCAAACACTTTCTGTTAGCTGCGTGGGCTAACGGCCTAACACTTCCTGTTAGCTGCATGAATTAACACCCAAACACTCCCTTGTAGCTCCCTGAGCTAACGGCCAAACACTTTCTGTTAGCTGTGGGAGCTAACGGCCAAACACTTCCTGTTAGCTGCATGAGCTAACAGCCAAACACTTCCTGTTAGCTGCCTGAGCTAACGGCCAAACACTTCCTGTTAGCTGCATGAGCTAAAGGCCAAACACTTCCTGTTAGCTGCATGAGCTAACGGCCAAACACTTCCTGATTAGCTGCGTGAGCTAACAGCCAAACACTTCCTGTTAGCTGCCTGAGCTAACGGCCAAACATTTCCTGTTAGCTGCGTGAGCTAACGTCCAAACACTTCCTGTTAGCTGCCTGAGCTAACGGCCAAACACTTCCTGTTAGCTGTGTGAGCTAACGGCCAAACACTTCCTGTTAGCTGCGTGAGCTAACGCCCAAACACTTCCTGTTAGCTGGCTGAGCTAACGGCATCACTGATACAGCGTTTTATTTCATTCACCAGTTTACTGGAACATTTTGAACATGAAGACGTCTTAATTCAGGGATAATTCAGATAAAACATTTCTGTTATCTGGTGTTAATGTGGGACTTTCAGCCTGTTTTATTCAGGGTGGGGGGGTTGTTGTGATTCTCAGACATCTGATCACATATATAGACGCAGGATATGGGGCAGAACTAAAATCCAGTAAATTTCTGTCCTGAGACTGAAGAACACGGTCTGAACACCTGTTTGTTGGTGATGTCACACAAACCATAAAAGTTATCCGGAGGTATGGATCCTGTGACAGTCCCTGTGGGGAAAGACTGGAAACGACAGGTGTGCTCACCTCAGGTACGATGGGCGGAGTCAGGGTTCCTTTTCTCAGACCTTCCCAGTTAAAACCTTCGAACCACCTGAACACAGAGACACACTTTGGTTTCACCTGGTGTTGCCTGAACTGGCGCCTGAACGCATGCCGGCTGAATGTGTGTGCACGGCTCACTTGTGCTTCTGGATGTCCTTGACTCCGTTCTTCAGGTTTCCGAGTCTCTCTGAAGGATTATCTCTGCGCACAAACACACACGGTTAATTTCACCCTGCAGGTGAGATCAGTGCATTCTGCGCAGGCGCTCGGCGCTCTCTACCTGCACAGCTTCTTGATGAGGTTGGCGGCGTTCTTCGTGATCTTTTTGGGGAATTCGATCAGGTCGATGCCTCTCAGGATGATGTTGTAGGTCTTCATGGGATCTGGACCTGAGAACGGGGGACTGCACACACAGACGGAGACTTCAGAACGACGGCTGACAGACTCTCGGATCTCCACAGACTGCGTCCGTCCTCACCTGCCGGTCAGCAGCTCGTACATCAGGATGCCCAGAGACCAGTAGTCTGCAGAGACGTCGTGACCCTTGTTGAGGATGATCTCCGGGGCAACGTACTCCGGCGTCCCACAAAAGGTCCACGTCTTCTTACAGAAACCGATTTTCTTGGCAAAACCAAAGTCCACCTGCATAGAAACAAGTGACACGTCGCTTCGTACCTCCTGTAAACTACGTGTTCATACCCAGCCAGCATGTCCACGTGGGGCCCACACGGTTTAAATTTGGGCTGCAGATAAGGGTCCCAGGTGGGTTTGTCCGCAGTTTCCACGGTGGCCCCACCTGTGATTGCCCATATTGGTTTCAAGTGGCTGTGTGGCTTTGTGTTACGGCCAGTGGCCTTGTATGTTTATCTTTCCCATGTAAGAGTAGGTTCCTGACTGCTGCCTCCACTGAGGGAACTGGATGCAGCTCTACTCCTGGAACTTCCTGGTTGAGGCCTACTCCTGCTCTGATTGGTTCTTCCTTCTTAATGACTCCACCAATCACTGAAGAGGCCTCCCTATTTAAACCTGCACTTCCTACCAGAAGAAGGCGGCTGTGTTTCCTTTGTGTGAACAACTTGCCACCTTGCTTTATTAGCTTTTGCTGTTGTGATTGTTTGTTTTTTTTGTATTTTCTGAAGGCTATTAGAACCTGGTTGATTTTGAAGAGTCCTGTGTTTTGGTTTTGGGTAATTTTGACAAAAACTGGCTTTGAAGCCTCTTGGTTTGTTTTTTTTTGTTTGGGCTCAGTTTTGGTTTTGTTTGGAGTTTTGAATGACCTCTTTTTTTAAGATGTAATTATTTGTTTTGGAGTTTTATTACTGTTACTGTTTTGAGACCTTCTCTCTTTTGAATTGTGGATTGTTGGAAAAAGAACACTAAACAAAAAACACTCAACTATTTTACCTTTAAAACATCTGGGTATTTTTATTTTCTTTAATGTTACTTCTCCTTCCCCTCCTGGCTGAGCTGGGTCGTAACACTTTGGTTGGACTTTAGATTCAGCCAATTTGAATGCGAACATTCTTTTACTTTGTGTGATGTGTTTATCTATATTGCCGTTGGAATAATTTAAGGCTTAGGATAACCCTAACCCCTAACCCTTCAAGTTGCACTTTGAAACCCATATGGGCAGGTCTCTTCCCATCTTTTGAGGAAACACTACCCAGATCCGCCCTCTTAGGACATCGCCTGTTTCGTCCCAGCTCCTTACGCACTTATTTGTTTCCTAAATTGTCTTCCTATTGGTCTCGGTACCCAACTTACCGCACTTACTCTAGCACTAGTTTTGCTCTTGGCTGTTTGGTTTTGGAAGGAAATGCACTTATGATTTCTTGTGACCTGAAGTTCTTTTGCCTACCGATGTGGAACACGCTTATTGTAAGTCGCTTTGGATAAAAGCGTCTGCACAGGTGGGGCCCCCCGTGGAAACTGCGGACAAACCCACTCGGGACCGTTATCTGCAGCCCAAATTTAAACCTTTTGGGCCCCACATGGACATGCTGGCTGGGTAAGGAAACATGAAAGCTCCACGCAGACGGTGGTCCGTACCAGCTTGGCGTATCCTCGGCTGTCCAGGATGAGGTTCTCTGGCTTCAGGTCTCTGTAGATGATGCCTTTGGCGTGCAGGTAGGCGAACGCTTCCACCACGCAGCCTGTGTAGAACCTGGTGGTCGAATCTTCAAAGGAACCCCTGAAACACAAACACAGGCCGATCTCTGAGGATTTTCTGTCCAATCGATCTGCATCTCAGAGACGTTTTGATCCTCCTCAGGTTTCAGGATTCAAACCGTTTCAGATTAAGCTCAGAAAACAAACTTCCATCAGTTCTCTGAGATGAAACCTAAACTGTGTTGGAGGTGAGCTGTGTACCTGTCTCTCAGTATGGTCCACAGCTCTCCACCCAGACACGCCTCCATCAGCATGTACAGATACTTCCTGTCTCTGAACGTCCGGTACAACCTGAACACAAACAGCACAGAGTCACAGGGACGAAGGCTCACATCTGGTCACATCTGGAGCTCCATGAAGCAGAGACTCTTTGAGTCTGCGTCAGTACAAAGTAACTGGAAAGGGTTGTCACCTGACGATGAAGTCGGAGTGAGCCTCCGTCATGATGTGTTTCTCGGAGCGGATGTGCTCCTGCTGCCTCGTGTCCACGATGTGACGCTTCTTCAGGATCTTCATGGCGAACGTCTTGGCCTCTTCGCTCTTCAGCTGCACCTGAAGGAAAAACAATCAGCTGATCCTCAGAGGGACTGAAGACTTTAAACTGTCACACTCAGTGGGGTCACATGACTCTGAAAGGATCGGATTATTGTGGCTAAATTACAATCAGACTGAGTTGAGCAAGGGTAATTCTCCTTGGATATGTGGCGGTGAATGAATGGGATCAGAGGCACAAAGCGTGTCATACCCCGGTATGATAGCTGGCGCTGTACCCATTCCAGCTGTTGCTAATAGAGCCACTTCCTGTTGACCTCTTCACCACCAACAACAACAACAAACTCAGGCATTGGAGAAAGATGGAGAACGCAGAGCAAGATGAAGCTACGTCCCTCTACATTTGGTCTGTGATGAGCTGCTTGTTGCACAAACTCGATGCCCAACGGAGCATTCTCCATCGCGTTGTTTGTTTCTTTCTGACGGCGACAACAACAGGAATATCGTCTCCTTTGACTTCCGGGTCACGACCCCGGGAAAACATCTGGAGCATGCGCAGAACGCAAAGTCTGATTCACCACGTGCTTCAGCGTCTACAAGCAGGTTTAGAGTGACTTTCAACCCAGTTATCTTGGGGTCTGAATCCGATCCGATCCAGTTCTTAGTCAGATTAAGGTGTCTACATGCACTTAATAACTCAGTCTGATTGTAATTTAGCCAATAATCCGATCCTTTCAGAGCCATGTGACCCCACTCAGAGACGCTGAAGTAGGGCGTGATGCATCGGAGCTTTGAAGTAACACCAGAGAATTAGGCTTTTCTTGCTCTTTAGCTCCCCCTACAGCTGTGGAATGTAACACCACTGTCAAGAAACCGAATCTCCATGTGAGCCCTGCACATCTGCAGCCATACACGTTGAAGAGGCCACAAAGACGCCATCAAACATGTTACGTGACCGTAGAGGCGAACGGTGTGGTCTCAGCCCAACGGACCGGAGCAGCGCCCTCATCATTCTGTTGACTGTCACCAGGAGTGAATCATCCAACCCCAGAAACACAGGAAGAAACCCTTTCTGGGACATTCAGAAGGTTTATAATAAACCAAACAGCTGGCAAACATTCCCACATTCAGAGAAGAGCAGAAGATCTGCTGTAACCCAGTGTTTCTGCTTCCTGAACCGACCTGACCGAGGCTGAAAGTTAATAACTACGGGTGCAGTGGTGTTCATTTCCAGCTGGTTTCAGTCTTTAAATGACCGGTGGTCCAGTCACAACCACGCCCAGGAGTCTAAGTGACCGGTGGCCCAGGGGTCCCACTAGGGATGGGAATGGAAAACCGGTTCTTGTTGAGAACCGGTTCCCAGTGTTTCAATTCCTAGGAATCGTTTGGCAATTTTGCAAACGATTCCCTTATCGATTCCAGTGGGCGCGAATGATGTCACCACGCAACGTTGCGTGGCGAGTCCGGCGCAGCCACCAGCCAACAGTAAACATGGCGCCCAAGCGGTACAAACGCTCCAAAGTTTGATTACACATCCCTAAAATAGACGACAACAGGGCAACTTGCAAAGTGAATATTTCACCAAAGGGAGGAAATACTACCAACATGCAATAACTATGAATGAATGTCGCGTTTTCGATCTGCTCCGGACTAACGTTGGTGAATCTGAACCCAGCAACGTTAGCAACGTTAGCAACATTAGCAAGTCCTCGGCTAACGCTGCAGATAACTAACTAACTAACAAACACTGCCTATCATGTTAGTGCCATTTGCCTCATTGTAAAACCTGCTGTTAGTAACGGTTAAGGTTACGTCTCTGTATGTGGACCTCACCGTTGGTGGGTTTGTGAGGTCATGACTCGTGTTACTTCTAAACTAAACAAAGTTGATGCTAATCGACCAGTTTGTTGTCCTTTTTCTCCAAATGAGAATCGATAAGGGAACCGATAAAGAACCGAATCGTTAAGCAGAATCGAAAATGGAATTGGAATCGTAAAAATCTTATCAATTCCCATCACCGTGTCCTCAGCAGCTCCTGTGTTACTCTGGGAACTCTTTCACAAACACATTGAAGCAGCTGTGCAGCAGCGCATCGTGTTAATGTGTCAGAGCAGCATTCAGGCTGTAAACACCTCTCTGGGCCGTTTATAGAGCATGACACAATCTTCTATCTGCAGATGGATTCTTCCTGCCAGGTAATCTGAGCTCCGACATGTTGGAGAGGTCACACACCGGAGCAGCCGGGCGGGGTTCCTCCATCGGGAGCTTTTCCAGCAGATCTCTTTCACTTCTCTGAAAGCCTCAAGTTCTGATTATGCTGAATATAAAGATTCAGGCAGCAGCCTGTCAGCTTAGTGTAAAGAGTTCAACAACTCCACCAACATAAGTTACTGATAAACCGGCTGCATTCCATTTAGCTGGTTCTTTCTTTGTTTGATTTCAGACAATTCTGTCGCTGACAGGATGATCTCAGCTTCACCTCAAATAAACAGGTCCAAGGGATGCAGATCAGCTCTAACATGTTTTCAGAACCTTCTTGGAGCTGCTCCTAGTTTCAAACCCGAATGGGACATTCAGCCCACTCAGAGGCCCACGATTTACTGCTTCCAGTGTTCATGCTAAGCTAACCGATACTCACCGATTCATATCTAACACAAATATGAGCTGAAACCAGAGCCAGTCAGCAACAGACATGGGGCCCAGGACCCGAGGGCCCAGGACCCGAGGGGCCCGGACTCGAGGGGCCCAGGACCCGAGGGGCCAAGGAACCGAGGGGCCCAGGACTCGAGGGGTCCAGGACCCGAGGGGCCCAGGACCCGAGGCGTTCCCAGGCCAGGTAACACCTCACCAGGGAGACGTCCAGGAGGCATTCTCACCAGATGCCCGAGCCACCTCATCTGACTCCTCTGGATGCGGAGGAGCAGCGGTTCTACTCCGAGCCCCTCCCGGATGACCGAGCTTCTCACCCTATCTCTAAGGGAGAGCCCAGACACCCTGCGGAGGAAACTCATTTCGGCCGCTTGTATTCGCAATCTCGTTCTTTCGGTCACTACCCACAGCTCGTGACCATAGGTGAGGGTGGGAACATAGATTGACCGGTAAATCGAGAGCTTCGCCTTCTGGCTCAGCTCCTTCTTCACCACGACGGGCCGGTGCAGAGCCCGCATCACTGCAGACGCCGCACCGATCCGCCTGCCAACCTCCCGCTCCATTCGTCCATCTGTTCTGATTTCATTTAATTAAATTCAGTTTTAAAGCTGACTCAGTACCTTGGCTTTCCTGGGAGGACCCCACTGGTTAGTGCTTCTTATTCCAACCCAGTGGCAGCTAATCTGCTGATAATATTTGTTGTAAAACGTGTTGCAGCAGACTCAGCGTTCTGATGGGGCCAGACAGGCAGACTGGAGGTCAGAGGTCAGCTCTTTCCTCAGAGCAGCGTTATCCTCTGACCGAACCACTAAGAATACCTCCGGGGGGATGACGGGGGACCCTGAGCGGGGATCCCTTCCTGTTTTGGGCAAACCCTCTGCAGGGCTTCCCTTCAACCTTTACCCCTCTGCAGCCCCGCCTCCTGGGGCAGAGGAACCCGACTCCCGGCGCCGCACCCCGCCACCCGCCCCCTGGAAACACTGGTTTCCAGTTACCAGCACTGATACTTTACTGGAAAGATACCGTAAATAACTGAGCGTGCACACACACATGCAAACATAGACGGGTTGTTGATTCACATCTGAGTTTAAAGATGTAAAACCCTGAAACTGGTCCCAAACTTTCCCTTCCTTCAATAAAACCACACATTTACCAGCTCGACACGTCCGAATCCCCCGACTCCCAGCGTGTCGATGATGTTGAAGTCGTTTAGCTTCAGGCTGGAGAAGAAGGCGTTCTCTGCCTCATATCTACAAAGAAAGCACAGAAGAACACGTTGGGCGCAGGAACATTCAGACCCTCCAGTTTCCCCAGAAAACATCCTGCAGTCGTACCTGCAGCATTTGACCACGTGGAAAAACGGGAACTTCTTAGAGGTCTGGATGGAGAAGGAGGTGATGGGAAAGGTGGGCGCTGGCAGGCTGGTGAGGCGCTCTCTGTGCCGCCTCACCGGGACGGGAATCAGCTCCCTCATTTCTTACAGCCCAAACTTTCTCTCTGAACCAACAGGCCGAGGCAGCTTTTACTCAAACTGATGAATCTTTCAAAGACGTAAAACTGCTTCAGGAATGTGACAAAGAAAGAAAAATGGAGCTCTGCAGATGATGGTTCGAGTTTGTTATTCTGCAGAAAAAACACAAAGGTTCGTTCGTCACGAGAACGTCCGGCACAGCGTCCGTAAGAGGGCGGTCTTAAAGGAGGAGGTCCACGTCCAGTTTACATGGTGAGGACGATGGAGGCCGCGCACGCTCAGGGTTCTGGTGCGGTGGTACCAGTGGGGCAGGGAGGTTGCCAGATCCTCCAGCTCTTTGTGCATTAAGGTTCCAAAGGAGGCGAACGCAGAGCCGTCAGAGTCCAGGGAAGACAAGCTCAGAGGACAGCGGCACCACCAACAGAATCAACACACAATTCTCTGTTTTCTACCACGAGCAGAAGATTCTGTGTCTGAGCTGCGACTTTGTAGAGTTGGAAGAGTCCAGGTGAGGAAGGCGACAGGTTCATGTGCAGCCTGCAGCAGTCCTTCAGTAATGGCACCTGAGAGGACGGCCGTCATGGCGGGACTCTGCTGCTGGTATTTTTATTTTTAGGTTCCACAGTGAAGGCAGATCAGTTATTAAAAAGCCTGGCTGGCAGTCAGAAGGCTGTGGGACAGACTGTCCTGAGGACGCCCAGCTTTCAGCAGCAGGGATCATCGGAGCTTCCCCCGTCTTTGCATCTGTTCCCCATCTGAGGGTTTCATGTTCCCAGCTGATTCTGGTTTTACTCTGTGTGCTTCGATGCAGACGTGTCTCTGCTGTAAAGAGGCCGAGGCTTCGTGTGCATTGGGTTAGGGTTTGATGGTCTTCTCTTCTGATCCTCTGAACTATATAACAGCTACAAGAACAACTAGCCAATGGCTGCTGCTCTATGTTCACACACCTCCGCAGCTCCCCAGAATAGCTCAGCATAAAGCTCTTTGTCACGAGGTGAAGGTCAAGGCGGCCATTAAGGGTCTATAATGCAGTCACGTGCCTATAGACCCTCAATAGGTCAACTGACTCCAGACGACCCATTACTGGAGCCTCGTCCCACTTCTTAATGGCCTCCCAGTGGGACGACTGGGAGCTGTTGTTTTCAACAACCAGAGGACGGTCCACATGTCTCTGAAACTGCCGGAAACATCGTAACGTAACGACCGAAAGGTCCATAGGATGTCAGTGGAATGCAGGAGCCTCAGTCTAGAGGATACACCATCCAGGCCGAGGCTTCCTGCTGTGTCCTCAGTCCAGAGGATACACCATCCAGGCCGAGGCTTCCTGCTGTGTCCTCAGTCCAGAGGATACACCATCCAGGCCGAGGCTTCCTGCTGTATCCTCAGTCCAGAGGATACACCATCCAGGCCGAGGCTTCCTGCTGTGTCCTCAGTCCAGAGGATACACCATCCAGGCGAGGCTTCCTGCTGTGTCCTCAGTCCAGAGGATACACTATCCAGGCCGAGGCTTCCTGCTGTGTCCTCAGTCCAGAGGATACACCATCCAGGCCGAGGCTTCCTGCTGTATCCTCAGTCCAGAGGATACACCATCCAGGCGAGGCTTCCTGCTGTATCCTCAGTCCAGAGGATACACCATCCAGGCGAGGCTTCCTGCTGTGTCCTCAGTCCAGAGGATACACTATCCAGGCCGAGGCTTCCTGCTGTGTCCTCAGTCCAGAGGATACACCATCCAGGCCGAGGCTTCCTGCTGTATCCTCAGTCCAGAGGATACACCATCCAGGCCGAGGCTTCCTGCTGTGTCCTCAGTCCAGAGGATACACCATCCAGGCGAGGCTTCCTGCTGTATCCTCAGTCCAGAGGATACACCATCCAGGCCGAGGCTTCCTGCTGTGTCCTCAGTCCAGAGGATACACCATCCAGGCCGAGGCTTCCTGCTGTTATTAGTTCTGTGTTTTATCATGTTTTAGGTTATGTCACGTCTTAGTTTTTAAGTTCATGTTTAGTTAAGTCTGGCCATGTTTTGCCATTGTTTTTTCCTCAGTTCCCATGTTCTGGTCATTAGTTTCATTCACGTCACCTGTCCATTGTCCCCAGCTGCACTCATTCACCAATCACTCCCAGTTCAGTATTCAGGCCCCGTTTACACGATAGGAAGACGCAGATATTTTCCTGCGGTTTGGCCTCTCGTTTACACCAAAACCCCGTTTTTATCACAGAAAACGATTATTTCTAAAACCTCCGGCCAAAGTGGAGATTTCTGATTACGCCGGTTATGTGTTGCCGTGTCAACTGGGAGAAACGGCGTTTTAGGTTCTTAAACGTCACATTATGCGCCAGAAAATGCTTAACGTCATGCGAGCGCCTTATGTTTACAGTTTGTTTGGCTACTGATCAGGATTATCAAGGGATTCAATAATCGGTTGATCTGGTTTGACCCATATTGAATAAACACAGACACACGTCTTCATTTTTCAGACATTTTACTTCTGAAGAGATCTGACACTCGATAGACACAAAATCAAATTGCGTGTTTGTCATTAATCCAGAAAGAGTCGCTCGTGTTATTTGTTGGTGTCGATTCTGAGGATTTTGATTGGCTTGCATGGCTTTATTCCTTTCCCTACACTGCCGCCAACAGGTTTGGCATAGTTATTATGGCGCTTGGCGGCGTATTTATGCGGGTTGATGTAAATGACAAGTTTTTTGGAAACGATGTTGTGTGCACGATGTTATTATTGAAAACGGAGGGGGGCAAATATTCGTTTCTTTAAATACCCGGCTATGTGTAAATGTGGCCTTAGCTTCCAGGTTTCCCCTTTCAGTTTGTGATTTCCTTACCCGGATTTCACCCTTCACGCCACACCAAAGTCAAGCTAAGTCCTTTTTGTTTTTGTCTCAGTCATGATCATGTTTTTTTTTTCACAGTTCCGTTCTTGTCATCCGGCTCAGCCGCGCCCTGTTTTGACTTTTGTTATTTTTGAAAATAAAACCAAGTTTGCTTTTACCTCTGGAGTCCGCATCCGTGTCCTGCCAACCCCGTTACTGACAAAAATAAGTCGAGTGGCTCTTGTTTTAGCACCCCACCCCCACGCAGCTGATTAAGTGAGCCAAAGGGAATCAGAATCAGAATGCCTTTATTGTCATTGTACATGGTACAGCGAAATTTAAAGCCACCAAAACAGTGCAAAGAGAAAATAAAAATGTTACATTTAGTAAAAGAGGCTTTTTAAGCTGAACATTCACCTCCTCTTCGTGTTAATCCAGCGCGTCCGACACAGAAATGTGCCGTTTTATTACGTTTACGCTCCAAACTGAGGCTAAAGATGCTGAAATTACAATATGTCAAACACAAAGAGCTTTATAAATCACAACTTAATAGTTTTAGCTACAATATGTTCACAAAACATTATATCTGTGGTCGTATATCCTGAGGAAGCTGATCATTTATGTATATAAACAGTAAAACCAGGTGGAAATAAGGTCAAACTGTGGCTGCAGAGAGAATAACACTCACTCTTACAATAATATTCCTGTTGTGTTGAACAGATGAACCTGCAGCCCAGCAGATTTCTGCTTCCTGGAAGCTGTGGAATCAGATTTCTGCAGAAACAGAAGCCGCTGCGGGTCGTTCGGGATTAGCCGACAAATAAACGGGTTAAATTTAGTTTGAGAAGGTGAGAAAGATTAACAGAAAGTGAAGAATATGGTTGGAAAAAGGGCAGAATTTCATCAGTGAACGCACCACTTTCTGCCTGTAATCTGCATTTTATTCAGTCTGTGTGTGAACTCTTTTAGTTTTTATATATTATTTGATCTATTTTTGCACATTCATGTTTTATAAGATGTAAATTCACACCGTTTCTTTCATTATTGTGCGAGTTTCCGATTCAAATCTGGAAAGAACTTCACAGATCCAGAAATCAAACACACATACAGCGATAAAACGTTCTGTTGAACAGAAAAACAATCGACAGTAATGGTGCATGAATAATGTGCACGTGTGAAGGACAAACAAACACTCAGATTACACTGTTTGCTGTTTACCGTTACCATAGCAGCCATGATTGACAGCTGGACAACTGGTGTCATAAGAGAAGTGTTCAGCTTCACTGGGACACATGACCAACAGTCAGTTTAGGCTGATTTAAGGTCAGTTTAGGCTGATTTAAAGTCAGTTTAGGCTGATTTAAGGTCAGTTTAGGCTGATTTAAAGTCAGTTTAGGCTGATTTAAGGTCAGTTTAGGCTGATTTAGGCTGATTTAAGGTCAGTTTAGGCTGATTTAAAGTCAGTTTGGGCTGATTTAAGGTCAGTTTAGGCTTTTTAAGGTCAGTGTAGGCTGATTTAAGGTCCGTTTAGGCTTTTTAAGGTCAGTTTAGGCTGATTTAAGGTCAGTTTAGGCTAATTTAAAGTCAGTTTGGGCTGATTTAAGGTCAGTTTAGGCTTTTTAAGGTCAGTGTAGGCTGATTTAAAGTCAGTTTAGGCTTTTTAAGGTCAGTTCAGGCTGATTTAAAGTCAGTGTAGTCTGATTTAAGGTCCGTTTAGGCTTTTTAAGGTCAGTTTAGGCTGATTTAAAGTCAGTTTATGCTGATTTAGGCTGATTTAAAGTCAGTTTAGGCTGATTTAAGGTCAGTTTAGGCTTTTTAAGGTCAGTTCAGGCTGATTTAGTCAGTTTAGGCTGATTTAAGGTCAGTTTAGGCTTTTTAAGGTCAGTTCAGGCTGATTTAGTCAGTTTAGGCTGATTTAAGGTCAGTTTAGGCTGATTTAATGTCAGTTCAGGCTGATTTAAGGTCAGTTTAGGCTTTTTAAGGTCAGTTCAGGCTGATTTAGTCAGTTTAGGCTGATTTAATGTCAGTTTAGGCTGATTTAAGGTCAGTTTAGGCTAATTTAAAGTCAGTTTGGGCTGATTTAAGGTCAGTGTAGGCTGATTTAATGTCAGTTTAGGCTTTTTAAGGTCAGTTCAGGCTGATTTAGTCAGTTTAGGCTGATTTAATGTCAGTTTAGGCTGATTTAAAGTCAGTTTAGGCTGATTTAAGGTCAGTTTAGGCTGATTTAAAGTCAGTTTAGGCTGATTTAATGTCAGTTTAGGCTTTTTAAGGTCAGTTCAGGCTGATTTAAAGTCAGTTTAGTCTGATTTAAGGTCAGTTTAGGCTTTTTAAGGTCAGTTTAGACTGATTTAGTCAGTTTAGGCTGATTTAAGGTCAGTTTAGGCTGATTTAAAGTCAGTTTAGGCTGATTTAAGGTCAGTTTAGGCTGATTTAAAGTCAGTTTAGGCTGTTTTAAGGTCAGTTTAGGCTGATTTAAAGTCAGTTTAGGCTGATTTAAAGCTGTGGTCGGCAACTTTTTTTTAGTCATATTAACTTGAACTGTCATGGGATTCTGAAAGTAGAAAATTAAATAGGCTGTTTAGGAAAAATAACGAAATCTGTAGCTCCCTCTGAAGCCTGTAATCATGCTTGCAAAAACCGAGCGCTCCCGGCTGTTTTTAACCAATCACGTTAGGGTGGAGGAATCCTACCTGTCAATCACAGCTTGTGCACACGCTGCTGAGCGTGAGTCTGCCGCAGCTTGTGTGCGCGCACACTGGTGTGAACTCACGTGCACAACCTCGTCCACAGAGGGGGAGGGGTTTGGGGGGCGATTCGGAGCTTGTTAGAGGTTGGGGGAGGGACCTGAAAGTTGTATCAGTTCGAATTTTCCGACTTTAGACTCGCAATTTTGAAAACCTGCCGACTGCAGCTTTAAGGTCAGTTTAGGTTGTTTTAAGGTCAGTTTAGGCTGATTTAAAGTCAGTTTAGGCTGATTTAAAGATTTAAAAATCCTTAATTTAAACTAGGGCTGGGCGAGTTAACTTGTTAATTATTTAACGGCGATAAATATTTTATCGCACATTAACGCAGTTAACGCAGAGCTCCTCGGTCTCTGTGTGAAGCTCATGGAGCTAACCGGCGCTACTTCCTGTTTTACTTGTTTCAACATAAAAGCACGTATTTCAAAATAAATTTAAAAAAAACTCCTGCATTTACAGCCAAGTTGAATTGTCTTCTCAGCGTAGTAGTTCCAGTCTAAAATATCACTTAAAGGCAAAACACACAACTGATAGCAGCAAGTCATTCAAGGAAACAGACAGTGGAGCGAGGCTTCTACATAAAAACTACAGAAAGATGCTGATGTTAAAAGTGTGTTTGCACAACAAATGTTATGGCACTTTTATTCATATGGCAGCACATTTAAAATAAAGCTAAAAGCTATACACTACTTTTGGATTCATTTTTGGATTCTGCATACAAATGCGATTAATCGTGATTAATCAGGGAAATCATGTGATTAATTAGATTAAAGATGTCAATCGTTGCCCAGACATAATTTAAACATAAATATACAGCAGAGCAAGGTTTAAACCCCCCGAATACATCCATGGAGCTCTTTGGAGACTTCAACCACACGTTTCTTTCTGCTACACTTCAACTTTCCAAAAGTTCATCCACTGATTTTTATCTGTTTATACACCCATTTACCTATTTTTATTTATTAGTTTGTTCATTCATTTATTTATTTTGATTAATATCGATCACAATATCGGCCACATTGACCAGTAACACTGATCAGAGTGTCAGTCACATGCACAAAAAACAGCCTAAACTGACACATGCATAAAAAGGAGAAAGTAATCTACAGTGTTAGCTTAAAACTAGCTCAACTCTTTAGCTTAATGTTGAGCAGTGACAATAATGCAGATTACTGTTTGTAATAGTTATCAACTCTATTGATACTAATGATGAGCAAACCTCTTTATCAGGTCCAAAATATAATAATAATGTTACCATAAGAGTTTACTGTTCCTGTTAAAACGTTAAACAACCAACGTTAGCCATCCTAGGAGCTTGAAAAAGGCCAACTGGACGTTTGGGCTGATTTAAAGTCAGTTTAGGCTGATTTAGGGTAAGTTTAGGCTGATTTAAGGTCAGTTTAGGCTGATTTAAAGTCAGTTTAGGCTGATTTAGGGTAAGTTTAGGCTGATTTAAGGTCAGTTTAGGCTGATTTAAAGTCAGTTTAGGCTGATTTAAGGTCAGTTTAGGCTGATTTAAAGTCAGTTTAGGCTGATTTAGGGTAAGTTTAGGCTGATTTACGGTAAGTTTAGGCTGATTTAAAGTCAGTTTAGGCTGATTTAAGGTCAGTTTAGGCTGATTTAAAGTCAGTTTAGGCTGATTTAGGGTAAGTTTAGGCTGATTTACGGTAAGTTTAGGCTGATTTAAAGTCAGTTTAGGCTGATTTAGGGTAAGTTTAGGCTGATTTACGGTAAGTTTAGGCTGATTTAAAGTCAGTTTAGGCTGATTTAAAGTCAGTTTAGGCTGATTTACGGTATATTTAGGCTGATTTAAAGTCAGTTTAGGCTGATTTAAGGTCAGTTTAGGCTGATTTAAAGTCAGTTTAGGCTGATTTAAGGTCAGTTTAGGCTGATGGAGCTCTTTGAAGACTTCAACCACACCTTTCTTTCTGCTAGACTTCAACTTTCCAAAAGTTCATCCACTGATTTTTATCTATTTATACACCCATTTACCTATTTTTATTTATTAGTTTGTTCATTAATTTATTAGTCTGGATTAATATCGATCACAATATCGGCCACATTGACCAGTAACACGGATCAGTGTCAGTCACATGCACTGGCAAATAAAAAGGAGAAAGTAATCTACAGTGTTAGCTTAAAACTAGCTCAACTCTTTAGCTTAATGTTGAGCAGTAACAATGATGCAGATTACTGTTCGTAATAGTTATAACTCTATTGATACTAATGATGAGCAAACCTCTTTATCAGGTCCAAAATATAATAATAATGTTACCGTAAGAGTTTACTGTTCCTGTTAAAACGTTAAACAACCATTGTAGCCATCCTAGGAGCTTGAATAAGGCCAACTGGACGTCTTCTTCTTCTTGGTTATTGAAGACGTTTCACCTTTCATTTGCAAGCCTTCTTCAGATCTCGTTGGTGGGGAGTATCAGCTTATAAGTATCAGAGGGGCCCCTCCAAGGTCACATGTATGTCACTGAATACTACACTGAATCATCCAGCTCTTAGGATTACCCTGACCTGGATAACCGAGGATCCACGCCGGCTTACAACCAACATTAAAACTCAACAAAAAAGGCAACAAAACCCGAAGTGATGAGCCTCAATTTGTGAATATTTGTTTTCAGAGTTTCACCCTCTCACTAGTCTGGTTTAAACGTGAAACTTCTAAACATTAATAAGACATTAATGAGGAACTGCGTGATTTACGGAGGTGTAAAAGGAATAAAAGCCAGTGTCTGTGTGCTCCACTCAGACAGCTGGTATTATTAGCTGCTCCTACATAAGCTCAGAGTCCTGTTTCTCCTGTAAACATCCACACATGAACCTTCAGACAGAGAGAGGCTTAAAGGAGCATGCCGCCAGGTTTCAGGTTTGTCTTTATTGAAAGAGGCCTCAAAATATTTCATCACTTCATTTAAAACAACACGACTCTGATGTTTTCAGGCAGCTGCAAATTAAACATCTGCTCACTAAATACATTAACTCACATTAATGCTGAAGCGTCTGCTCAAAGTCAGAAAGTATTTTTGTTGGAACTGAAATGATAAATTCATGTTGATACTGAAAAACAGAGTGTTCCACCTACTTGGCTTTAGCTTCAGCGTCCTCGTAGGCTTTGTTTGAAACGTCCTCCAGTCCACCAATCAGATGCTTGAATGAGCTGAGGAGGGAAAGATGATTCACATTACATTTATTCATATTATTCTTCATTAAAGTGACGAACAGGAAAAGCTTCGAAGCTTCAGGACAGAGTGCAGGTGGAAAGGTGACATGTGGCTGATTTGAGGTCAGTTTAGGCTGATTTAAGGTCAGTTTAGGCTGATTTGAGGTCAGTTTGGGCTGATTTAGACTGATTTAAAGTCAGTTTGGGTTTATTTAAGGTCAGTTTAGGCTGATTTGAGGTGAGTTTAGGCTTATTTAAGGTTAGTTTAGGATGATTTAAGGTCAGTTGAGGTCAGTTTAGGCTGATTTAAGGTCAGTTTAGGCTGATTTAAAGTCAGTTTGGGCTGATTTAAGGTCAGTTTAGGCTGATTTAAGGTCAGTTTAGGCTGATTTAAAGTCAGTTTAGGCTGATTTAAGGTCAGTTTATCTGATTTAGACTGATTTAAAGTCAGTTTGGGTTTATTTAAGGTCAGTTTAGGCTGATTTGAGGTGAGTTTAGGCTTATTTAAGGTTAGTTTAGGATGATTTAAGGTCAGTTGAGGTCAGTTTAGGCTGATTTAAGGTCAGTTTAGGCTGATTTAAAGTCAGTTTGGGCTGATTTAAGGTCAGTTTAGGCTGATTTAAGGTCAGTTTAGGCTGATTTAAAGTCAGTTTAGGCTGATTTAAGGTCAGTTTAGGCTGATTTAAGGTCAGTTTAGGCTGATTTAAAGTCAGTTTGGGCTGATTTAAGGTCAGTTTAGGCTGATTTAAGGTCAGTTTCGGCTGATTTAAAGTCAGTTTGGGCTGATTTAAGGTCAGTTTAGGCTGATTTAAGGTCAGTTTAGGCTGATTTAAAGTTAGTTTGGGCTGATTTAAGGTCAGTTTAGGCTGATTTAAAGTCAGTTTGGGCTGATTTAAGGTCAGTTTAGGCTGATTTAAGGTCAGTTTAGGCTGATTTAAGGTCAGTTTAGGCTGATTTAAAGTCAGTTTGGGCTGATTTAAGGTCAGTTTAGGCTGATTTAAGGTCAGTTTAGGCTGATTTAAAGTCAGTTTGGGCTGATTTAAGGTCAGTTTAGGCTGATTTAAAGTCAGTTTAGGCTTATTTAAGGTCAGTTTAGGCTGATTTAAGGTCAGTTTGGGCTTATTTAAGGTCAGTTTAGGCTGATTTAAAGTCAGTTTGGGCTGATTTAGGCTGATTTAAGGTCAGTTGAGACTGATTTCTATGATGATTGAGTACAGCAGTCCAACTGTGTGTGTGTGTTGTTTGTCATGAGAACCAGCAGATGGCAGCATCACATTTATGTAAAACTGAAACATCCTCACTCTGAAGGTTCAACACCAGAACCTCCACTTTAAAGGAACATTTCACAGAAAATGATGAAAGTTATTAAAAATTGTTTTACACAGACTAACTCCTCACAGATTTTACAGGGTCACTTTTTGTAAGACCACAGCAGAGATTATTTCCCATCATGCACCTTGTGGAAACAGTGAAGCAGCATTTTTAAGTGCAGAAGAAACGTCGTAGAGACATTCAACAGACATTTTGCACGGACCAAATGCACCGTATGGATTCTAGCCTCATCGCCATGGTTACTCTCAGCCACAGCTTTCCCTGCTTCCTGTTTGGAGTTGACAGCAGCACACGTGTTGGTTGAACGCAGAACAACTCACCGAATAACATAAAATAAGACTAAATAAGACTGATTTTGATGTGAGAAATACCGCCTTAAAACAGCCAGGCTTAAGTACTACAACCACCTTACACCAAACGATCACAGGTGAGCGCCACAACTCGTGAGATTCTTCCCAATTTTATTCTGTCACTGGAAACTGTGGCTGTGTTCGAAACCGCATACTACATACTGCATACTACATTCTACATACTGCATACTGCATACTACATACTGCATACTGCATACTGCATACTACATTCTACATACTGCATACTACATTCTACATACTGCATACTGCATACTACATACTGCATACTGCATACTGCATACTACATTCTACATACTGCATACTACATTCTACATACTGCATCCTACATTCTACATACTGCATACTGCATACTACATTCTACATACTGCATACTGCATTCTACATACTGCATACTACATTCTACATATTGCATACTGCATACTACATTCTACATACTGCATACTACATACTACATACTGCATACTACATACTGCATACTACATACTGCATACTACATTCTACATACTGCATACTGCATACTACATACTGCATACTGCATACTACATTCTACATATTGCATACTGCATACTACATTCTACATACTGCATACTGCATACTACATACTGCATACTACATTCTACATACTGCATACTGCATACTGCATACTACATTCTACATACTGCATATTGCATACTGCATACTACATACTGTATACTACATACTGCATACTGCATACTGCATCCTACATTCTACATACTGCATACTGCATACTACATTCTACATATTGCATACTGCATACTACATTCTACATACTGCATACTACATTCTACATACTGCATACTGCATTCTACATACTGCATACTACATTCTACATACTGCATACTGCATTCTACATACTGCATACTACATTCTACATATTGCATACTGCATACTACATTCTACATACTGCATACTACATACTACATACTGCATACTACATACTGCATACTACATACTGCATACTACATTCTACATACTGCATACTGCATACTACATACTGCATACTGCATACTACATTCTACATATTGCATACTGCATACTACATTCTACATACTGCATACTGCATACTGCATACTGCATACTACATTCTACATACTGCATACTGCATACTGCATACTACATACTGTATACTACATACTGCATACTGCATACTGCATCCTACATTCTACATACTGCATACTGCATACTACATTCTACATATTGCATACTGCATACTACATTCTACATACTGCATACTACATTCTACATACTGCATCCTACATTCTACATACTGCATACTGCATACTACATTCTACATACTGCATACTGCATTCTACATACTGCATACTACATTCTACATATTGCATACTGCATACTACATTCTACATACTGCATACTACATACTACATACTGCATACTACATACTGCATACTACATACTGCATACTACATTCTACATACTGCATACTGCATACTACATACTGCATACTGCATACTACATTCTACATATTGCATACTGCATACTACATTCTACATACTGCATACTGCATACTGCATACTGCATACTGCATACTACATTCTACATACTGCATACTGCATACTGCATACTACATACTGCATACTACATACTGTATACTACATACTGCATACTGCATACTGCATCCTACATACTACATACTGCATACTGCATACTACATTCTACATATTGCATACTGCATACTACATTCTACATACTGCATACTGCATACTGCATACTGCATACTACATACTACATTCTACATACTGCATACTGCATACTGCATACTACATACTACATACTACATACTGTATACTACATACTGCATACTGCATACTGCATCCTACATTCTACATACTGCATACTGCATACTACATTCTACATACTGCATACTACATTCTACATATTGCATACTGCATACTGCATACTACATTCTACATACTGCATTCTACATACTGCATACTACATACTACATACTATATACTACATACTGCATACTACATTCTACATACTGCATACTGCATTCTACATACTGCATACTACATACTACATACTGCATACTACATACTGCATACTACATACTGCATACTGCATACTACATTCTACATACTACATACTGCATACTGCATAATGCATACTACATACTGCATACTACATACTGCATACTACATACTGCATTCTACATACTGCATACTACATACTACATACTGCATACTACATACTGCATACTACATACTGCATACTGCATACTCATCGATCAGACAGTATGCAGAGCGTTTACCCACAATGCATTTCGCTCCTGCCCGAGCCGAAATCAGCCGGCCTGAAGCTGATTTCTCTTAAGCTCTAAACTCTGTAAACTTTAGCAACATTTGAAACATTTTCAGGAGAGAAAGTAGTCGTTTAGATCCCCAACATGTTGAAAACCTAACAAAATACCGGCTATTTACAATTTTGTTCCCACGAATTCGGCGCTACTAAAGCTAGCAGCAGTGACCAATGCACTTCCGGTTATTTTCACAAAATAAAATACCCGTTGCCTT
Source organism: Odontesthes bonariensis (assembly GCF_027942865.1). Lineage (NCBI taxonomy): Eukaryota > Metazoa > Chordata > Actinopteri > Atheriniformes > Atherinopsidae > Odontesthes > Odontesthes bonariensis. The sequence continues at coordinate 4,334,353 of NC_134528.1, read as the reverse complement.
TTATCATAGGGAAAGCCATTATGATACAATTGGTGCTTTTGTTTTGAAAACAGGAAGTGAACCTACCCTCGTTGTAGCTAGCTTGAAACTGCCGTTTTGACAGGAAATGACGATCGGCGACGTTACGTTACGTTGCATCTTGGGTAGTTTAAGTATGAGTAGTAACCTCATGATGCATACCCAACATTTCGGAGAATCTAGTATGCATCCGGGAACTTCTCGCTTACTCAAACTCGCATACTAACTCAAAAAGTTAGTAGGAGTAGTAGGAGAAGTGTGCGGTTTGGAACACAGCCTTTCTCCAGCTCTGAAATCACTGGTGAATCTCGGAGTGTGTGACCAGCTTCAGACACAGAAACACTTACTCTCGGTCGATGACCAGGCAGGTGACGGTCTCCATGGCGATGACGTTGGCTGTCCTCACGTCCTCCCTGTTGACAAAGACACAGAGTGGTTCATGAACCAAAAACGCTTCATCAGCTGGAGCTGCAGAGTTTTTTGGATTCCGGCAGAATGTCGTCCACAGAGCATCAGGTGAAGAATAACGCAGTTACATTTGTTCCTGAAGGTTCTTAGTAAAAGTTCTTTAACCTACACTGGACGGGTTCACCTGACATTTAATATAAAGTCCTAATACTTTCAGATTGGTCCTGGTTTAACGACTTGGGGGCGGGGGGGGGGGGGGGGTAGAGTTCAGCCTGGGTGTCTCAGACTGTTCTTGTTTCAAAGTTAAACTGGATTTTAAATCATTGTTCTCATATGCTCGCTTTTAAGACATGTTCTTACTTTGTAAATGGTCAAACATACATAATTGTGGTCAAATATGTCTTTAAATACTAAAAACCTTCTTATTTAGGATTGCTTTTAATACCCAGTAGTATGATGACACTTTTATCTTTTTTTATCTTATTCGATTTTGTTGTATTTTATTGTTTTCACTGTTCTTTTATTGTTTTTACTTCTTCTTCTCTTTATTTATTACCTGCTGTAAAGCACTTTGGTACACCGAAAGGATTGTCTGTAAAGGGCTGTAGAAATAAAATACGTTTACATTTAAATGAAAAAGAAAACGTTTAAAAAGTTTAAGCATGTTCCCAGGATAATCCATCCAGACCCAGATCTTTATTTCTGGCTCGGCAGGAGGAGCCGACCCTGGACTCGCTGGGCAGATGTTCTGTCTCTGATGGGAACAGAGAGGTCGGGCAGGGACTCGCTGGGCAGATGTTCTGTCTCTGATGGCTCCCATGGGAACAGAGAGGTCGGGCAGGGACTCGCTGGGCAGATGTTCTGTCTCTGATGGTTCCCCCGGGAACAGAGAGGTCGGGCAGGGACTCGCTAGGCAGATGTTCTGTCTCTGATGGTTCCCCCGGGAACAGAGAGGTCGGGCAGGGACTCGCTGGGCAGATGTTCTGTCTCTGATGGTTCCCCCGGGAACAGAGAGGTCGGGCAGGGACTCGCTGGACAGATGTTCTGTCTCTGATGGTTCCCATGGGAACAGAGAGGTCGGGCAGGGACTCGCTGGACAGATGTTCTGTCTCTGATGGTTCCCCCGGGAACAGAGAGGTCGGACAGGGACTCGCTGGGCAGATGTTCTGTCTCTGATGGTTCCCCCGGGAACAGAGAGGTCGGGCAGGGACTCGCTGGGCAGATGTTCTGTCTCTGATGGTTCCCCCGGGAACAGAGAGGTCGGGCAGGGACTCGCTGGACAGATGTTCTGTCTCTGATGGTTCCCCCGGGAACAGAGAGGTTGGGCAGGGACTCGCTGGGCAGATGTTCTGTCTCTGATGGTTCCCCCGGGAACAGAGAGGTCGGGCAGGGACTCGCTGGGCAGATGTTCTGTCTCTGATGGTTCCCCCGGGAACAGAGAGGTCGGGCAGGGACTCGCTGGGCAGATGATCTGTCTCTGATGGTTCCCCCGGGAACAGAGAGGTCGGGCAGGGACTCGCTGGGCAGATGTTCTGTCTCTGATGGTTCCCCCAGGAACAGAGAGGTTGGGCAGGGACTCGCTGGGCAGATGTTCTGTCTCTGATGGTTCCAACGGGAACAGAGAGGTCGGGCAGGGACTCGCTGGGCAGATGTTCTGTCTCTGATGGTTCCTCCGGGAACAGAGAGGTCGGGCAGGGACTCGCTGGGCAGATGTTCTGTCTCTGATGGTTCCAACGGGAACAGAGAGGTCGGGCAGGGACTCGCTGGGCAGATGTTCTGTCTCTGATGGTTCCCATGGGAACAGAGAGGTCGGGCAGGGACTCGCTGGGCAGATGATCTGTCTCTGATGGTTCCCACGGGAACAGAGAGCTCGGGGGGGTATTCACTCTGTTCACTCTCATACCACATCCATGGTTCATATTTCAGATCTTATAACTTCTTTATACCTTCCACACTTGATATTAGTTTCTATAAACCTTTTTTAAATAACCGAAACCTTTTAAATGTCCACTAACAGCAGTCTGTAAAAAGGTTGCTTTTCTTCTACAAATGGTTTATTCTGGTCCTCACAGAGATAGATATGGATAGATGTCCATCAATCCTTCAATAAAACTCATTTCCTGTCTGACTCAGCGAGTCTCTGATCTTATTAAAAGCTGAAGCGTGTCGACCTCTGACCTCTGACCCAGAGTACCTGCAGCACACACATATCTGGGACTATAGAGCAAATCTTAACCCGTCCTAACCCCCTGTAACTGTTTAAAATGGACTTGCCTTTTTTTTATTATTTATTATCCTTTTTTTTTAAACTTTTAAGTCATTGTTCTGTCAGTGTGACATGTTTAAATAAATAAAATAAATACATATATAATAATCTGTATAATATAAATATAATACATAATAATATAATATTATATTATATAATAATCTGAATATTCAGAATATCTGGCGCCACCATCAGAACTAAAGACGTCAGGGTCAGAGTTGGGTCACATGATCTCACCCCTGCAGAGCCCTCTCTCCAAACCAATCTCCCCTGGTGAGCTCCCGCAGGTGTGTCAGCTCCTGATTGGTCGGATCCCCCTGGGTCACGTTCACCTGGCAGAGGTTAGCAGACGGTCAGGTGGGTCAGAATGATGATGATGATGAGGTCAGTGACAGGAGGAAGAGGACACTGACCTTCCCCGTGCTGATGATGAAGAAGGTGTCTCCTCGCGCCCCCTGCCTGATGATGTAATCGCCATCTTCATAGTGAGTCTGGGCATAGAAGAGAGCGTCTGATTGGACGAGATTTCACCACAGAAGAAGAGTCCCAGCATGGAGGGATGTTGGATGAAGGACTCACCTCCTCCATGACGTCGGCCAGTTTGCTGAGAGTTTCCTCTGGAAGGCCCTGGAAGGTGGGAACGCTGCAGAGACACAACCGTCTGATTTATCAAAGAGTTCTGTGGCCGAGCAGCTGGTGAGCCTGCAGGTTCCACTGGTGAGTCAGCATGTTCCACTGATACTGGTGAACCTGCAGGCTCCACTGATACTGATGAGCCTGCAGGTTCCACTGATACTGGTGAGCCTGCAGGTTCCACTGGTGAGCCTGCAGGTTCCACTGGTGAGCCTGCAGGTTCCACTGGTGAGCCAGCATGTTCCACTGGTGAGCCTGCAGGCTCCACTGATACTGGTGAGCCTGTACAGAACATACCTGTGCACGTGCACACATGCACACATGCACAGGTCACCTTTTTAGTGCGGGCAGGAGGAAGCAACACAACACTAAAAACAAGGAAAGTCGGGGCAGTCGGTGGCGTAGTGGGTTAAGCAGCCGCCCCATGTACAGAGGCTACAGTCCTCGCTGCATGTCTTCCCCCTCTCTCTGCCCCCTGCTTCCCGTCTCTCTCCAACTGTCCTATCATTAAAGGCATAAGAAGCCCCCCAAAATATTTGAAAATAAAATAAAATAATAAGGAAAGTCCTACAGAAGTAAAAGTACTAAAGTATTAGCAGCTAAATGCCATTTAAAGTATAAGTACTGAGATGGATGGATGGATGGATGGATGGATGGATGGATGGATGGATGGGTGGATGGATGGGTGGATGGATGGATGGATGGATGGATGGATGGATGGATGGATGGATGGATGGATGGATGGGTGGATGGGTGGATGGATGGATGGATGGATGGATGGATGGATGGATGGGTGGATGCATGGATGGGTGGGTGGTTGGGTGGGTGGATGGATGGATGGATGGATGGATAGATGGGTGGATGGGTGGATGGATGTGTGGATGGATAGATGGATGGATGGATGGATGGATGGATGGATGGATGGATGGATGGATGGATGGATGATGGGTGGGTGGTTGGGTGGGTGGATGGATGGATGGATGGATGGATGGATGGATGGATGGGTGGATGGTTGGGTGGGTGGATGGATGGATGGATGGATGGGTGGATGCATGGATGGGTGGGTGGTTGGGTGGGTGGATGGATGGATGGATGGATGGATGGGTGGATGGTTGGGTGGATGGATGGTTGGATGGATGGATGGATGGATGGATGGATGGGTGGATGGTTGGGTGGGTGGATGGATGGGTGGATGCATGGATGGATGGATGGGTGGGTGGGTGGTTGGGTGGGTGGATGGATGGATGGATGGATGGGTGGGTGGGTGGATGGATGGATGGATGGATGGATGGATGGACGGATGGATGGATGGATGGATGGATGGATGGATGGATGGATGGATAGATTGATGGATGGATGGATGGATGGGTGGATGCATGGATGGATGGATGGATGGATGGATGGGTGGGTGGATGGATGGATGGATGGATGGATGGATGGGTGGATGGATGGGTGGATGGACTGATGGATGGATGGATGGATGGATGGATGGATGGGTGGATGCGTGGATGGATGGATGGATGGATGGATGGATGGATGGATGGATGGATGGATGGATGGGTGGATGGATGGATGGATGGATGGATGGATGGATGGATGGATGGATGGATGGATGGATGTTATATTTAAACCACCTATCTAACCACATCTTTAATCAGCTGCAGTTACTGACTGAACGTGTGCACGTGGACATGTGGAGTCACCTCTTCAGGAAGTCCATGTACTCGGCGTGTTTGATGAGTCCAGTTCTCATCATGATGGTCTGGAAACACTGCCGGTCTATGGCCCACAGCTTCACGTGTGTCAGAGCTGAAAAACACACATTCAGCTTCCCCTGAGTCCTGTGAGATCCAGGAAACGTCCTGAACCTGCCTCTCCTGTCTCTGAAGGATCTGTCCTGGTTAAACTTCTGTGTGCACGTGTGAATATCTTTAATCTGCCTTCAATCTGCAGGCGACGCACTCGGTGGAATGAAAGTATAAACATACAGCTGTTTGTGTACAGGTCTTTGCACGTGTGTGCACGTCTGTGCACATGTGAAGACGCTCACGTGACCAAACGGACAGCAGGTTTGATCAGGCGACGTCGTGATTCAGTTGCGTTTAAAACCAGCAGACTAACTTCAGGTAAAGTTGTTGCTTAGCAACATGAGCCAGTCTGTAAGGTGACAGCAGAGCAAGCTTTAAAAATCTGAAGATCAGATGTTGGAGCTGAAGGTCATTTCAGGTCATTTAACCCTTTAAGTGCAGAAGAAAAAAAGTATTTTTTAACAACGAGGTTCCAAAAGGTTCCAAAAGATAAACTGTGAGTGGGAAAAATGACCCAAAGTTTATGAAGGTGGTAAATTTAATCACCTAATTTGCATGTGGTGACATCACTGCTGACATCACTGTGTGGTGGCGCCTTGGATTCCAGCATCTGTCACATCTGTCTCCTCAGAGGGTCTGATCCCCCCTGGTTCTTCATCAGGACTCAGAGAAACCCAGTCCTCATTACTGCTGACACACTGGTTTCCATTCAGACTCCCCTGAGCCCCATCTACCTCCACCTTTTACCCCGTCACCACCATCTGGTTGACCCGTTTAAAGCCCCGCCCTCTCTGACCCGTCACTCTGAGGGAAATCTGAATCTTCATCAAAGATTTGAAACAAAACTTCTTCTCTTGTTAAATATTTTGATTATTTTACTCTAAATTTCCCTCGACATCTTCCATATAAACACTTCCTGTTAGCTGCATGAGCTAACGGCCAAACACTTCCTGTTAGCTGCATGAGCTAACGGCCAAACACTTCCTGTTAGCTGCGTGAGCTAACGGCCAAACACTTCCTGTTAGCTGCGTGAGCTAACGGCCAAACACTTCCTGTTAGCTGCGTGAGCTAACGGCCAAACACTTCCTGTTAGCTGCGTGAGCTAACGGCCAAACACTTCCTGTTAGCTGCGTGAGCTAACGGCCAAACACTTCCTGATTAGCTGCGTGAGCTAACGGCCAAACACTTCCTGTTAGATGCGTGAGCTAACGGCCAAACACTTCCTGTTAGCTACGTGAGCTAAAGGCCAAACACTTCCTGTTAGCTGCGTGAGCTAACGGCCAAACACTTCCTGTTAGCTGCGTGAGCTAACGGCCAAACACTTCCTGTTAGATGCGTGAGCTAACGGCCAAACACTTCCTGTTAGCTGCGTGAGCTAACGGCCAAACACTTCCTGTTAGCTGCGTGAGCTAACGGCCAAACACTTCCTGTTAGATGCGTGAGCTAACGGCCAAACACTTCCTGTTAGCTGCGTGAGCTAACGGCCAAACACTTCCTGTTAGATGCGTGAGCTAACGGCCAAACACTTCCTGTTAGCTGCGTGAGCAAAGTTTGAGCCTTCTTAACCAAACTGTCAAAGCATCTGAGCTCTGAAAAATAACTGAGAGAATAAAAAAAGACTGATGGAGAAACAGAACAGGGAAGAGAGGGATGTGTGATTTATGATTCTGATTCTTTAGACAGAAGAAGAGACGAAGGTCGAACCTGCAGACAGAACTCAGGGATGAAAACACATCATCATCATCATCATGGAACACATCCCAAAGTCTCCAACATCCCATAATCCTCAACAGAGGCTAAGGCAGACCTGGTTTCTATGGTTACTGAAGCTGTTTCCGTGGAGATTGAGATGCTTGGAGAAACTTCCACGGCTTTAATGAGCTGTGGGTGTGTGGGTGTTCATGGGTTCAGGTTATGGGATGGAGACTAAACTCGATGTTTCTGACTGTACTGACGGTTCGGTGATCGTAGCCAATCAGAGGGTCAGAGGACAGCTGTCCTGCAGAAGTTTGGCCTCAGATTATCTCTCTGCATTGATCGGTGGGTGAGTGTTCAGGGCAGAAAGAAAACAACACTGTAAATAGACCGAGAAGTGCTGTATGTGTGGGCGGAACTGTGAAGTTGTTTCTGTTGTTAACAAGACGAGAAAAGAAGACGAGGTAAACTTTATTGTCCACCTGGCCGAGAACACTTCAAAACTCTGCATTCCCAACGGGTCACATAAAACGTTCCAGCGCAGAGGAGCTGAGCTCAGAATGTAAAACCTGAGAGCCTCGATCATGGTTCTGAACCGGTCTGAACCGGTCTGAACCGGTCTGAACCAGTCTGATCATGTGTGAACCAGTCTGAACCAGTCTGAACCAGTCTGAACCAGTCTGAAACAGTCTGAACCGGTCTGAACCAGTCTGAACCAATCTTAACTAGTCTGAACCAGTCTGAACCAGCCTGAACATGTGTGAACCAGTCTGAACCAGTCTGAACCAGTCTGAACCGGTCTGAACCGGTCTGAACCAGTCTGAACCAGTCTGAACCACAGTCTGAACCAGTCTGAACCAGTCTGAACTAGTCTAAACCACAGTCTGAACCAGTCTGAACCAGTCTGAAACAGTCTGAACCGGTCTGAACCAATCTGAACCAGTCTGAACCACAGCCTGAACCAGTCTGAACTAGTCTAAACCACAGTCTGAACCAGTATGAACCAGTCTGAACCAGTCTTAACCAGTCTGAACCAGTCTGAACCGGTCTGAACCAGTCTGAACCAGTCTGAACCAGTCTGAACCACAGCCTGAACCAGTCTGAACCAGTCTGAACTAGTCTAAACCACAGTCTGAACCAGTCTGAACCAGTATGAACCAGTCTTAACCAGTCTGAACCAGTCTGAACCGGTCTGAACCAGTCTGAACCAGTCTGAACCAGTCTGAACCACAGCCTGAACCAGTCTGAACCAGTCTGAACCAGTCTGAACCACAGCCTGAACCAGTCTGAACCAGTCTGAACTAGTCTAAACCACAGTCTGAACCAGTCTGAACCAGTATGAACCAGTCTTAACCAGTCTGAACCAGTCTGAACCGGTCTGAACCAGTCTGAACCAGTCTGAACCAGTCTGAACCGGTCTGAACCAGTCTGAACCAGTCTGAACCAGTCTGAACCAGTCTGAACCACAGCCTGAACCAGCCTGAACCAGTCTGAACCAGTCTGAACCAGTCTGAACTAGTCTAAACCACAGTCTGAACCAGTATGAACCAGTCTGAACCAGTCTTAACCAGTCTGAACCAGTCTGAACCGGTCTGAACCAGTCTGAACCAGTCTGAACCAGTCTGAACCACAGCCTGAACCAGTCTGAACCAGTCTGAACCAGTCTGAACCAGTCTGAACCACAGCCTGAACCAGTCTGAACCAGTCTGAACTAGTCTAAACCACAGTCTGAACCAGTCTGAACCAGTCTGATCCAGTCTGAACCAGTCTGAACCATTCTGAACTGGTCTGAACCAGTCTGAACCAGTCTAAACCAGTCTGAACCAGTCTGATCCAGTCTGAACCAGCACTGCGTGAGGAAAGGTCGTCCAGATCTTTGAGATCAGTCCAAACATTTTACCTCACAGAGAGTCAACATGATCCTTCCCTCAGATAAATATCCATAAAAACAGCTGGAACAGCTGGTCCATCCCTGGTACCGGAGCCTGGAGGGACCAGTGTGATGAACAGAGGAGAATTCACCGGCCCACAGGGAGACTTAGAAAGATGGTATCAGCGTAACAATTCAATAATGAAACAGTTTGGCCGAATGCTTCTACATCTGCGTACGCAGTGGAAACAGGAGGAGAGCTCCCTCTGTTCCTTAAGAGAGAATAAAATGAATCAATACATTTATTTATTTATTTCTGGAGAAAGTGAGGCTGGACTGTGTCAAGATGAGAACTAAAATGTGAGTATGAGCCTTTGGATCTTCCTGATGACACGAGACGCACTGAGGACCACATCAGCTGTCTGGGGTCTGATCGTTATTCTCCCAACACCACAACGTTCCATAGGAAATAACACCCCGTCAGCTTCTTTCCATTATTTTGGGAATCTCATCTGAAATGCAAACTCTTTATCAGCGGGACTCAGAGTGGAAAATGTGTTTAAGTGTTGAGTAACAGAAGTTCTGGACTGGTTTCAGACGCAGGACGAGCTGCTGGAGCTGCTGGAGCTGCTGGAGCAGAACCTTGTGATGAACACACAGCTTGCGGGTGGTCATGACTGTTTATTACTCTGTTCTGCTGCTTTATGACCACAAACACAGCAAGGGTGTGTGTAACCATGGAAACAGAGATAAAAATACAGCAGAAAATATGATGGTTTGAGTTTAAAAAACTCTGAGGCGGTCTCATGACTGACAAACTACAATAAAAACATCTGCATGTCAAAGCCATCGATAAAGCATCAACATTACAGGTGTCTTATAATGGACAAAACCGTTCTTTCTATGCTTATGAGCACATATCAGGGCGTCTGAAGTCACCAGCAGGTGTAAAACTCCTTCTTCCTGTTCCTGGGAGCATATATCAGGGCGTCTGAGGTGTAAAACTCCTTCTTCCTGTTCCTAGGAGCATATATCAGGGCGTCTGAAGTGTAAAACTCCTTCTTCCTGTTCCTGGGAGCATATATCAGGGCGTCTGAGGTGTTAAACTCCTTCTTCCTGTTCATGGGAGCATATATCAGGGCGTCTGAGGTGTTAAACTCCTTCTTCCTGTTCATGGGAGCATATATCAGGGCGTCTGAAGTGTAAAACTCCTTCTTCCTGTTCCTGGGAGCATATATCAGGGCGTCTAAAGTGTAAAACTCCTTCTTCCTGTTCCTGGGAGCATATATCAGGGCGTCTGAGGTGTAAAACTCCTTCTTCCTGTTCCTGGGAGCATATATCAGGGCGTCTGAGGTGTAAAACTGCTTCTTCCTGTTCCTGGGAGCATATATCAGGGCGTCCGAGGTGTAAAACTCCTTCTTCCTGTTCATGGGAGCATATATCAGGGCGTCTGAGGTGTAAAACTGCTTCTTCCTGTTCCTGGGAGCATATATCAGGGCGTCCGAGGTGTAAAACTCCTTCTTCCTGTTCCTGGGAGCATATATCAGGGCGTCTGAGGTGTAAAACTCCTTCTTCCTGTTCCTGGGAGCATATATCAGGGCGTCTGAGGTGTAAAACTCCTTCTTCCTGTTCCTGGGAGCATATATCAGGGCGTCCGAGGTGTAAAACTGCTTCTTCCTGTTCCTGGGAGCAGATATCAGGGCGTCTGAGGTGTAAAACTCCTTCTTCCTGTTCCTGGGAGCATATACCAGGGCGTCTGAGGTGTAAAACTCCTTCTTCCTGTTCCTGGGAGCATATATCAGGGCGTCTGAAGTCACCAGCAGGTGTAAAACTCCCCAAAAACACAACCCTGGTATTTATTTATTTACTTTGTCTGAAAGTTCCTCATTTAACGAGCCGTTCTGATTTTCATTTCTAAAGTACGTCACTCCTTAAGTTGACTCCGCCTCCTCTGGTAAGCCCCGCCCCCTCACATCCACCCTGCTGACCGGATGAAGCCAGCTTCTGGTGGAAATGTTCTGCTGTCAGCTGCACTGAGGAGCATGCATCTTCCATCCAGCAGCAGCCTCAGAGGATATCAGAGCCCAGTGGATAAACTCTATCTGAGGCTAATGTTCCAGCAGAGTTAGCTAAAGACTGTGGATGGTACAGTCTGAAAGCCGGCTTGGCCATCAGCTCAAACAGCACGAATGTGAGATGTTGAGTTAAACTAAGAGGGCAGAAGTATGAGGTGTTATTCCAGAAGAGAGTTTTCTTTATCTAAGAAACATCAGGGCTTTACTGGGTCTTCTCTGACTCTGGTTTATTCTAACTTTGCTCACCTCCTTTGCATTTTGACCTCAGTGCTCTTTAAATCCTGTAACTTTGAAGGTGTTTTCCGGCCCTGACTTTGTTCTCCACAGTTCTCTTTTGGAGCCACAAATCTGCAACACAGATGTTCTGTGTTCTGTGTGAGAGAGGAAACCAGATGCTGTGTTCATGCCCTGCAGCCTGGGATCATCAGCATCCGCAGAAAACCTCACGATCCACTTCACAGAATCGTCTCCACACACCTCCACACTGAAAGCAGCGTACGTCCGTGTGTTCGTGTGGACCTACAACTTTTTGTCGGATCTTCATGGTAGAGGGCTCACAAACTGTAACAGCGGTTGCCAGGCAACACCATCTGGTCCAGCCAATGAGCTAAGTTTTGGCAACTGTGTCTCTTGGCAACAGTTTTGTGTTTGACAGGATTTGTTTCTGTGTGCAGAAGCTTTCTGCTCATTACTGTAACTTCACATGAACACGCAGATCCAGCTGCTGTCGATCTGCTCCGACTCACGCCTCACTCAGATGTGCATCCTCACTCAGATGTGCATCCTCACTTTATCAACAACACAACACTGGACTATGACACAAATGACTGACCAGGCTGAAGCTTATTCCACCTTATACTCACCTTTTTACATACGACAGGTTCTAAAGGGCAACGTTTTTCTGATTCAGATTCAACAAATCTCAGGAAGAAACATCAAACTATAAGAAATTTGTCACCTTTTCAGTTCAGTTTGGAAGATTATTTTGTACTTTGTACATTATCAGAGCTGAACTCTGTTCCGTTGGTTGGTTCATCTGATCCGTTTATACTGGGCTCTGATATCCTCTGAGGCTGCTGCTGGATGGAAGATGCATGCTCCTCAGTGCAGCTGACAGCAGAACATTTCCACCAGAAGCTGGCTTCATCCGTCCAGCAGGGTGGATGTGAGGGGGCGGGGCTTAGCAGAGGAGGCGGAGCTTAGCAGGGGAGGCGAAGCCAACTTAAGGTGTGACGGACTTCAGAAATGAAAACCAGAACAGCTCGTTAAATGAGGAACTTTCAAACAAAGGGGAACTAAATAAATACCAGGGTTGTGTTTTTGGGGAGTTTTACACCTGCTGGTGACTTCAGACGCCCTGATATATGCTCCCAGGAACAGGAAGAAGGAGTTTTACACCTCAGACGCCCTGATATATGCTCCCAGGGACAGGAAGAAGGAGTTTTACACCTCAGACGCCCTGATATATGCTCCCAGGAACAGGAAGAAGGAGTTTTACACCTCAGACGCCCTGATATATGCTCCCAGGAACAGGAAGAAGGAGTTTTACACCTCAGGCGCCCTGATATATGCTCCCAGGAACAGGAAGAAGGAGTTTTACACCTCAGACGCCCTGATATATGCTCCCAGGAACAGGAAGAAGGAGTTTTACACCTCAGACGCCCTGATATATGCTCCCAGGAACAGGAAGAAGGAGTTTTACACCTCAGACGCCCTGATATATGCTCCCAGGAACAGGAAGAAGGAGTTTTACACCTCAGACGCCCTGATATATGCTCCCAGGAACAGGAAGAAGGACTTTTACACCTCAGACGCCCTGATATATGCTCCCAGGAACAGGAAGAAGGAGTTTTACACCTCAGACGCCCTGATATATGCTCCCAGGAACAGGAAGAAGGAGTTTTACACTCAGACGCCCTGATATATGCTCCCAGGAACAGGAAGAAGGAGTTTTACACCTCAGACGCCCTGATATATGCTCCCAGGAACAGGAAGAAGGAGTTTTACACCTCAGACGCCCTGATATATGCTCCCAGGAACAGGAAGAAGGAGTTTTACACTCAGACGCCCTGATATATGCTCCCAGGAACAGGAAGAAGGAGTTTTACACCTCAGACGCCCTGATATATGCTCCCAGGAACAGGAAGAAGGAGTTTTACACCTCAGACGCCCTGATATATGCTCCCAGGAACAGGAAGAAGGAGTTTTACACCTCAGACGCCCTGATATATGCTCCCAGGAACAGGAAGAAGGAATTTTACGCCTCAGACGCCCTGATAGGAGTTTTACGCCTCAGACGCCCTGATAAATGCTCCCAGGAACAGGAAGAAGGAGTTTAACGCCTCAGACGCCCTGATATATGCTCCCAGGAACAGGAAGAAGGAGTTTTACGCCTCAGACGCCCTGATATATGCTCCCAGGAACAGGAAGAAGGAGTTTTACGCCTCAGACGCCCTGATATATGCTCCCAGGAACAGGAAGAAGGAGTTTTACGCCTCAGACGCCCTGATATATGCTCCCAGGAACAGGAAGAAGGAGTTTTACACCTCAGACGCCCTGATATATGCTCCCAGGAACAGGAAGAAGGAGTTTTACACCTCAGACGCCCTGATATATGCTCCCAGGAACAGGAGGAAAGAGTTTTACACTTCAGACGCCCTGATATATGCTCCCAGGAACAGGAAGAAGGAGTTTTACACCTCAGACGCCCTGATATATGCTCCCAGGAACAGGAAGAAGGAGTTTTACACCTCAGACGCCCTGATATATGCTCCCAGGAACAGGAAGAAGGAGTTTTACACCTCAGACGCCCTGATATATGCTCCCAGGAACAGGAAGAAGAAGTTTTACACCTCAGACGCCCTGATATATGCTCCCAGGAACAGGAAGAAGAAGTTTTACACCTCAGACGCCCTGATATATGCTCCCAGGAACAGGAAGAAGAAGTTTTACACCTCAGACGCCCTGATATATGCTCCCAGGAACAGGAAGAAGAAGTTTTACACCTCAGACGCCCTGATATATGCTCCCAGGAACAGGAAGAAGGAGTTTTACACCTCAGACGCCCTGATATATGCTCCCAGGAACAGGAGGAAAGAGTTTTACACTTCAGACGCCCTGATATATGCTCCCAGGAACAGGAAGAAAGAGTTTTACACTTCAGACGCTCTGATATATGCTCCCAGGAACAGGAGGAAAGAGTTTTACACTTCAGACGCTCTGATATATGCTCCCAGGAACAGGAAGAAGGAGTTTTACACCTCAGACGCCCTGATATATGCTCCCAGGAACAGGAAGAAGGACTTTTACACCTCAGACGCCCTGATATATGCTCCCAGGAACAGGAAGAAGAAGTTTTACACCTCAGACGCCCTGATATATGCTCCCAGGAACAGGAAGAAGGAGTTTTACACTTCAGACGCTCTGATATATGCTCCCAGGAACAGGAAGAAGGAGTTTTACACCTCAGACGCTCTGATATATGCTCCCAGGAACAGGAAGAAGGAGTTTTACACCTCAGACGCCCTGATATATGCTCCCAGGAACAGGAAGAAGGAGTTTTACACCTCAGACGCCCTGATATATGCTCCCAGGAACAGGAAGAAGGAGTTTTACACCTCAGACGCCCTGAAATATGCTCCCAGGAACAGGAAGAAGGAGTTTTACACCTCAGACGCCCTGAAATATGCTCCCAGGAACAGGAAGAAGGAGTTTTACACCTCAGACGCCCTGATATATGCTCCCAGGAACAGGAAGAAGGACTTTTACACCTCAGACGCCCTGATATATGCTCCCAGGAACAGGAAGAAGGAGTTTTACACCTCAGACGCCCTGATATATGCTCCCAGGAACAGGAAGAAGGAGTTTTACACCTCAGACGCCCTGAAATATGCTCCCAGGAACAGGAAGAAGGAGTTTTACACCTCAGACGCCCTGAAATATGCTCCCAGGAACAGGAAGAAGGAGTTTTACACCTCAGACGCCCTGATATATGCTCCCAGGAACAGGAAGAAGGACTTTTACACCTCAGACGCCCTGATATATGCTCCCAGGAACAGGAAGAAGGAGTTTTACACCTCAGACGCCCTGATATATGCTCCTAGGAACAGGAAGAAGGAGTTTTACACCTCAGACGCCCTGATATATGCTCCCAGGAACAGGAAGAAGGAGTTTTACACCTCAGACACCCTGATATATGCTCCCAGGAACAGGAAGAAGGAGTTTTACACCTCAGACGCCCTGATATATGCTCCCAGGAACAGGAAGAAGGAGTTTTACACCTCAGACGCCCTGATAAATGCTCCCAGGAACAGGAAGAAGGAGTTTTACACCTCAGACGCCCTGATATATGCTCCCAGGAACAGGAAGAAGGACTTTTACACCTCAGACGCCCTGATATATGCTCCCAGGAACAGGAAGAAGGAGTTTTACACCTCAGACGCCCTGATATATGCTCCCAGGAACAGGAAGAAGGAGTTTTACACCTCAGACGCCCTGATATATGCTCCCAGGAACAGGAAGAAGGAGTCTTACACCTCAGACGCCCTGATATATGCTCCCAGGAACAGGAAGAAGGAGTCTTGTACACAATCACCTTTAAAAAAATCTTTTTTTAAAACACAGATTCTCTTGTTTATTTAATTTTCTACTTTTTAATATAGTCAGATCCAAACCATTGTAAACACTTCACAACAAAACCCTTCTTGATGGTCCTAAAATAAAACCCTCCACACTTTAATCTATCTGAAGTAAGTTTTTGTGATTTACAACCAGAATTGCAATGAATCATAACACTGACTTGTAACACTTGAAAAATGTGCAATTCCAGGCTGAATTGGCACTAAAGAGTCATGATAGTATTGAATTAGGGGGCCAATCAGCAGCCCAGCATACTCACTCCTGACCGTGGCTGTCCGGGTGCAGTTGTAGAGGATGGCCAGCTCTCCGAACACTTTCCCCGGGCCCATGGTGCACAGCTTCATCCCCTCTTTGGTCACCTCCACCCTCCCCTCTGAGTGAGACAAAGAACATGAAGAACTTTAGCAGAAAGGAACCTCCACAATGTCTAATGAAATACACCATCCAGCATCACGGGAAGTGTCAGCTGTAGAGTTTCTGAAACCCAAAATAGGAAAAACTGGGAAAGTATAAAAACAGAAATAAAAAATAAATTGATAAAAACCTCAGTTATTCCAACATTTACTTTTATTAAATATCAAACAGTCTGAACTTAGCATGTTTCCTGTTGAGTCTCATCAGCTTCATTTCATCTGTTAACAATAGTTGGGCGAGTTAACTCGTTAATTATCTAACGCTGATAAATATTTTATCGTGCATTAGCGCATTTTTTTTGGCGGGCTTTTGTGCCTTTGATGAATAGGAAAGTTGAGAGAGACAGGAAGCAGGGGGCAGAGAGAGGGGGAACAACACGCAGCACAGGGCCGTCCGATGCGGGACTGATTTCCCTGATTAATCACGATTCATCGCATTTGTACGCAGAATCCAAAAATGAATCCAAAAGTAGCGTATAGCTTTTAGCATTTAGCTTTATTTTAAATGTGCTGCCATATGAATGAAAGTGCCATAACATTTGTTGTGCAAACACACTTTTAACATCAGCATCTTTCTGTAGTTTTTATGTAGAAGCCTCGCTCCACTGTCTGTTTCCTTGAATGACTTGCTGCTATCAGTTGTGTGTTTTGCCTTTAAGTGATATTTTAGACTGGAACTACTACGCTGAGAAGACAGCTCAACTTGGCAGTGTTTACAGATGACTTTGGTTCTGTCGACTCCGCCGTCTGGAAGAACTTTAACATGAAAATGGTCGAGTAAAAGTTCCGTACCCTTCTCCGTGTTTGGTGGATCCGCCGATTACTTTCTTTTCCTGTTCCACAGCAGACAGCAACAGACTTTTACAGAAAAAAATAAATAATAAAACAGGGGGGGTCCGTGGCGTAGTGGGCTGAGCAGGCGCCCCATGTACAGAGGCTATAGTCCTCGCTGCAGCTGGCCCCGGTTCCAGTCCCGCATCGGACGGCCCTGTGCTGCATGTTGTTCCCCCTCTCTCTGCCCCCTGCTTCCTGTCTCTCTGAACTCTCCATTAAAGGCCCAAAAGCCCCCAAAAAAGTCTTATTTTTAAAAATTTTTAATATATATATTTTTTTAAATAAATAAATAAAACTTGCGTTAATGCGCGATAAAATATTTATCTGCGTTAAATAATCAACGAGTTAACGTGATTATAACGAGTTAACTCTCCCAGCCCTATTTTAAACACATTTGTGGACAAACTGGAGATCCTCCAGTATTTGGGGTTCATATATTTGATATATTTATAGGTCTGCACTGAAAAAGAAAATCAAAGGAAATGAAAGAAATCATTTTTTTCTTTCTGGTCTCAACTGTTTTGGATTTGAAGCTGCAGAGTCAGAATATGGGAAGTGTCTTTGAGTTTTTTAACTTCACTGAGGAGCAGCGTTAAAAGATCAAAGTGTCTTTTATACCAAAACAAGTCTGACAAAACACATAATGAGAAGTTTCCTCTGAAACCTGACTGTTACTTTCCTGATTAATCACAGTCTCAGTGTGTGTGTGTCTGTTCTGGGAAACACACAGAAATCCTCCTGTTTGCTTTCATTTATTCCATCTGAGAGCTGAAACAGAGGCCACCTGTCATCTCTGAGGAGCTCAGAGGAGGATTTTACACATCAAAGCTTTCATCAGGGAGGACAGACACAGGAGGAATCATTCAGGGTCACATTTCAGTGGACATTCGGCTCAGTCCGAGGGCGTTTTCATCCGCAAAGCTCTTCGGTTTTTACTGATAATCCTGAAGATTTATTTCATGGGAGCGGATTCATAATAACAGGTGATGACTGTAGAAGCGCCGAGCTGCTGCTGGTTGTTTAAAAGAGCAAAAACTGCCCCAGATATTACCACCTGCAGAGACCGAAGAACATAAAAACTAATCTACTCTGAGCCGAAGTCCAGAGAGGAGCTGAACGTGTCTGCAAGAAGAGCGTTCTACCTTTTCCCACCCTCAGCAGTCATTAAAGGGATAGTTCGCCTCTTTTGACATGAAGCTGTGTAACATCCCATATCAGCAACATCATTTATGAACATCTTCTTACCCCCTGCTGCGTCCTGTGAGCAGAGTTCCAGCCTCGTTTTGGTGTTGATGAAGGTAGTCCGGCTAGTTGGCTGGGGTTTAAAAAATAAAGCGTTTTGCTTCTCAGAACAATATGCGTTCAACAGAGTAAAACATTTGCATCACAAAATCGTTCTCCAGGAAAAAGTCAGACCTCACAATCGCTTGGCCCTATTTTCTCTCCCTTCGTATCACTGCCAAAACGAGGCTGGAACTCTGCTCACAGGACGCAGCAGGGGGTAAGAAGATGTTCATAAATGATGTTGCTGATATGGGATGTCATACAGCTTCATGTCAAAAGAGGCGAACTGTCCCTTTAAAGGCATCACGGTTAGCAACAACCCACAACCAGCTGTGATGACACCAAACTAAAGTTTAGGCTCCACTCGTCTCTTTTCATGTGGAACCAAGGTTTGTTCGTCCTCCAGAGGCCGGTTTAGGTGGAGCAGGGTGGTAAGACCGAGGAGAAGAACCGGGATGAAGCCCCAGCGGGGCAGCGATGTGGAGAACCTGAACCCTCCACAGGTGGCTGAACCTCAGATCCAGCAGGAGCAGTGGGGTTTTCTCCCAGGTCAGGGAACAGTGGAGCAGATATTTAGGAGGAGGAACTTTTAACATGTGAAACTGGACTGGAAAGGTAAGAAGGTGTTGGAGAGATCCAATCACAGCCCAGTCTGACAGGTACTGGAAGCATCAGAACGCTGAAGCTCATGTAGAGCTCTGGGCTGCGAAAACGGACGACCATGGGGAGTCTGGATGAGTCAGCGGCGCCTGGTTTTTTCTGTGCTCGTGTCACTTTATTGTCTCTGAGACGTCAGGTGGCGTTTGGCATTTCAACACTGACATTTCAGACTGATATTGATGGGAATGGATTAATATAAATGTCAGAGCGATCAACAACACAAACACCTGCTGCACATGTTCACAAAGGAGCTGAACCTCAGGTTCCCCCCGCAGCCGACTCCATCCACCTGCCCACGGCGGCGTCCCCCTGGGGGGCGGCGGGGTTCTCCTGCAGGCCTCAGGACCGAAGCAGCAGGAAGCAGGAAGTGTTTAGCTGCTTTTTAAAAGAGACTCAGAGTCCACAGATCTCAGGCTCGAAGCAGAGCCGTTTCTGCCAGAATGAAACTGTGTTTGTCTGAATGAGCTGCTGAGCCACAGCCTCTTCTGAAACCTTAGCAAAGGTTTAGAGATGATAAGGAAACTAACGACTTTTACATCACAAACACATCAGATACAAGCTGAAGAGGCAGAAAGATTTCTTCCTGAAACTCATCATCATCCAGCTCCACACAGGCTCCAAACAGATGATTATATAACAGTTTATAATCATCTGGTTCCTCTGCAGGAAGCTAACAACGACTCCCAAAGTGCGTTTCAGCAAGAGGCAAATCCGCTCAGAGCCTCTGTCCAAAGTCTGTCCACTGAGAGCTCAGAGGAGTTTCAGCTGCATTCAGACAGAAGTGAAACAGGAAAACACCTGAAGAAGAACAGCTGCTGATCTGAAGGTGAAACAGGAAAACACCTGAAGAAGAACAGCTGCTGATCTGAAGGTGAAACAGGAAAACACCTGAAGAAGAACAGCTGCTGATCTGAAGCTGAAACAGGAAAACACCTGAAGAAGAACAGCTGCTGATCTGAAGGTGAAAAAGGAAAACACCTGAAGAAGAACAGCTGCTGATCTGAAGCTGAAACAGGAAAACACCTGAAGAAGAACAGCTGCTGATCTGAAGCTGAAACAGGAAAACACCTGAAGAAGAACAGCTGCTGATCTGAAGGTGAAACAGGAAAACACCTGAAGAAGAAAAGCTGCTGATCTGATGGTGAAACAGGAAAACACCTGAAGAAGAACAGCTGCTGATCTGAAGGTGAAACAGGAAAACACCTGAAGAAGAACAGCTGCTGATCTGAAGCTGAAACAGGAAAACACCTGAAGAAGAACAGCTTCTGATCTGAAGCTGATCTGAAGCTGATCTGAGGCTCTGCTGCTGCTTGTTCTCAGATGTGTTTTACACCTGAATCTTACCTGTGTGGTAATAACCAAAGCTGCGTTTCTTCTCTCAGAAGTTTGTTACTACAGCAGAGCTCCAGCAGAAACACACATTCACGTCCGTCACACTTAAAGAAAACCCCTCTCAGCCTTTAAAGGAGCTCTGCATGAAAATGATGGAGATTTTTATCAATACAAATGAAAATCCTCATGGGTCTGAGCTGAGCGACACACACAGCAGATGGTGGCGATCATTATGTGGAACTGTGAGATAAACACACACAGGATCTGCTGTAATGATCATCAGGCTAATCACACACTTTCCAGATGAATGCTCCGGGCTGAGAGGTTACAGCAAGATGTTGTGTCGTCCTTCATCTTCAGCGAGCTGAAGCCACCCTCCAGCCCAGACTCTGTCAGGATCTGTCAGACCCTCCAGCTGCTGAGGACCAGAAGAACCCGCTTTGGACTAGGGCTGAGCAGTTTTATCCATACTGCGATATATATAGATATTTCGTTTCCCGATAAAGTATCGATTTTTTTTTTTTTAATTTAATTAATTAATTTGTTTATTTATTTATATTTGTTTAATAATTTTTAATTTATTTATATATTGTATTCATTTATATATTTTATTTATTTATTTATTGGTTTTATTTTATTTTATTTTATTTTTTTATTAAAGCAAACTTTATTGAAAAGTCAGACGTTACAATTAGTGAAAACACAGAACATTAAGGTAATACAATGCGAGGGGTCACATTATACAAAAATTATATAAAAATATTATATATATTTTATTATATTATATAAAAATGTTGTATAAAGTGCACAGCTCTCACGTTTGTGACATGTTCGTTTGTTTCTGTTTCTCTGGCGGTGTTGTCCTTCCGGTTCAAAGGTCGGACCACCGGCCCAATCAGCGACGATTCATGTCAAATCACACTGTACCCTTTGTTCAGAAAATTATGTAAGTGTATCGAATCATATCGTATCGTATTGTATCGAATCGTATTGAATCGCATTGAATCGTATCGAATCGAATTGAATCGTTGGCTGAATATCGTGTATCGAATAATATCGAATCGTATCGTATCGTTGGCTGAATATTGTGTATCGAATCGAATCCTATCGCTGGCTGAATATCGTGTATCGAATCGTATCGAATCGTATCAATCGTATCGAATCGTATCGAATCGTATCGTTGGCTGAATATCGTGTATCGAATCGTATAATTAGCTGAATATCGTGTATCGAATTGTATCGAATCGTATCGTTGGCTGAATATCGAGTATCGAATCGTATTGAATCGAATCGTATCGAATCGAATCGTATCGAATCGTATCGTTGGCTGAATATTGTGTATCGAATCGTATCGAATCGAATCGTATCGAATCGTATCGTTGGCTGAATATTGTGGATCGAATCGTATCGTATCGTTGGCTGAATATCGTGTATCGAATAGTATCGTATCGTATTGAATCGTATCAAATCGTATTGAATCGTATCAAATCGTATTGAATCGTATCGTTGGCTGAATATCGTGTATCGAATAGTATCGTATCGTATTGAATCGTATCAAATCGTATCGTTGGCTGAATGTCGTGTATCGAATCGTATCGAATCGAATCGTTTGCTGAATATCGTGTATCGAATCGTATCGTTGGCTGAATATCGTGTATCGAATCGTATCGAATCGTATCGAATCGTATCAATGGCTGAATATCGTGTATCGAATCGTATCGAATCGTATCGAATCGTATCGAATCGTATCGAATCGTATCGAATCGTATCGTTGGCTGAATATCGTGTATCGAATAGTATCGTATCGTATTGAATCGTATCGTATCAAATCGTATCGTTGGCTGAATGTTGTGTATCGAATCGTATCGAATCGAATCGTTTGCTGAATATCGTGTATCGAATCGTATCGAATCGTATCAATGGCTGAATATCGTGTATCGAATCGTATCGAATCGTATCATTGGCTGAATATCGTGTATCGAATCGTATCGAATGGTATCGTTGGCTGAATATCGTGTATCGTATTGTGAGATTAGTGTATCGATACAGCCCTACTCTGGACCCCAGAACAACAGAATAGAATCTCGACTCGGATAACATCCCCACTGGAAGAAGCCTGAGAAGGAAGAAGGAAGGGTTGTAGGTTAAAGGAGAGGAGGAGGTGAGAGAGTTGGTATGTGGCCCCGCGGCTCCGTCTCTGTCCATGGTTCTGAAGTCCAAACATTCGTTGTATTTCTGGTTGTGAATCATCCCAGATGCTTTCTTCAGGATTCAGATGGAGCCACCTGAGCACCACCTGAAGGACTGCTCCTCCAGCTCCAGGTGGATGCAGCAGAAAGACTGATGTGCAGGAAACTAACAGCAGGAGAAAGTCGACAGTTCTGACTCATAAATTCTGTTGGAAAGACCTGCGTGTTTCCCTGTGGCCATCAGGGATTCAACCTTCTGGAACTTTCTGAGATAAAAAAAAAAACTCGCCTGTGGGGCACATCAGTTGTGCCTGAATGTTTTAGAGCTGCTTCATCTTTTACCTTCTTTTGCAACTAAAACTGGTTCCTAAACCAAACCAAATAAAACTCTTTTTGGAGGACAAACACATAAACTCTTCAGTGAAAAGAAATCTTTGGGTGAGTGGGAGTCTGGGTAAAATTCCAGATGTGTTTTATTCTGTCCTGGCCTGGTGTTACGGTGCTTGTTGTCCCCTCTTTCCTGTCCTCTCAGCCCCCAGCTGGTCCAGCCAGATGGTTCCTGGTTCTGGTTCAGATGGAGGTTTCTTCCTGTTCAAAGGGAGTTTTTTCTCCCCACAGTCGCCTCGTGCAGCTCAGGACGGGGGATTGGATCAGAGAGAAGTTTCAGTTAGTCTGTTGGTTTCCTGAGCTGGAAACTGTTTTAATGAGCTCTGTGTGAACTGGACTCATTTGGAATCTAAAGCATTGGATTCTGATTGTATTTGGCTCCATATAAAGAAAACTAGATTAAACTGTAATCATGAACAGAATCAACAAGCCTCTCAGTACACACATCCTTCCTCAATCCTTCATAAGACCTTCAGCCCGACAGTCGGGGATTGAGCTTTAAATTCTAACAGAAATCAGAGGTGGAGGTCAGCAGAATCATCCTGAGTTTGGTGGAACCAGGTTAAAAACACGGTGGAGTGAAAGACTGATGAGCAGAAAGAGACAAACTAAATATCAGGGTGTTTCCCATCCAGGTGGCCAACAGAGACACGGAAGCAGCTGGTCGGTTCTGGACCAAAGCCCGGGATGTTCTCTGCTCCGCCTTCAAAACACAGAACTATTTATAAGAGTGAAGCCGGTCTGTAATCAGTCATCCATGAATGAGCCCGAGCTAATGGCGAGCAGATCAGAGTGAGACCTCCTCCACTGACACCGTCTTTGTTCCGGTAAACAGACACTTTACAGAAACTCATCCAGTTTGAGTCTCATTGGCTCATTAAAGCAGCGAGGACGGGAACTTGAAACGCTGCCATGAATTCATTATGAAAGCTGCTTCTCATTATTCGCAGTGGAAATTGATTCCATCTTTTGTTCCAGGTACCTGCAGCCGTGTGCTCGGCTCAGACAGAACCAGGAGCTGAACAAAGAGGCTGATCAGCCTTCAGAGAGGAACATCAGTGTGTCCTGGAACAGCTGCCCAATATAAGACCATTTTTAATCACATTTTTATCCATAAGTTCTCAGATTTCATTAATGTATCCCTCCACCTCACAGACAACGATAAGATCACTTCATGCGTTGTCTGGTTTTTATAATTGACAGAAGATTGTCAGAATAATCCAAGGTGACATTTTTTCTGTTCTTGGGATCACAGTAAGACTGATAAATATTTTAAAGGCAACATTTTCAATAAAACTCTTTCTTCCTGTTCCTAGGAGCATATTTCAGGGCATCCGAGGTGTAAAACTCCTTCTTCCTGTTCCTGGGAGCATATATCAGGGCGTCTGAGGTGTAAAACTCCTTCTTCCTGTTCCTGGGAGCATATATCAGGGCGTCTGAGGTGTAAAACTCCTTCTTCCTGTTCCTGGGAGCATATATCAGGGCGTCTGAGGTGTAAAACACCTTCTTCCTGTTCCTAGGAGCATATATCAGGGCGTCTGAAGTGTAAAACTCCTTCTTCCTGTTCCTGGGAGCATATATCAAGGCGTCTTAAGTGTAAAACTCCTTCTTCCTGTTCCTAGGAGCATATATCAGGGCGTCTGAAGTGTAAAACTCCTTCTTCCTGTTCCTGGGAGCATATATCAGGGCGTCTGAAGTGTAAAACTCCTTCTTCCTGTTCCTGGGAGCATATATCAGGGCGTCTGAAGTGTACAAGACTCCTTCTTCCTGTTCCTGGGAGCATATATCAGGGCGTCTGAGGTGTAAAACTCCTTCTTCCTGTTCCTGGGAGCATATATCAGGGCGTCTGAGGTGTAAAACTCCTTCTTCCTGTTCCTGGGAGCATATATCGGGGCGTCTGAGGTGTAAAACTCCTTCTTCCTGTTCCTGGGAGCATATATCAGGGCGTCTGAGGTGTAAAACTCCTTCTTCCTGTTCCTGGGAGCATATATCAGGGCGTCTGAAGTGTAAAACTCCTTCTTCCTGTTCCTGGGAGCATATATCAGGGCGTCTGAAGTGTAAAACTCCTTCTTCCTGTTCCTGGGAGCATATATCAGGGCGTCTGAGGTGTAAAACTCCTTCTTCCTGTTCCTGGGAGCATATATCAGGGCGTCTGAGTGTAAAACTCCTTCTTCCTGTTCCTGGGAGCATATATCAGGGCGTCTGAAGTGTAAAACTCCTTCTTCCTGTTCCTGGGAGCATATATCAGGGCGTCTGAGGTGTAAAACTCCTTCTTCCTGTTCCTGGGAGCATATATCAGGGCGTCTGAAGTCACCAGCAGGTGTAAAACTCCCCCAAAACACAACCCTGGTATTTATTTAGCCCTCCTTTGTTAGAAAGTTCCTCATTTAAAGAGCCGTACCTCCTTAAGTTGGCTCCGCTTCCTCTGCTAAGCCCCGCCCACTTATTTCCACCCTGCTGGACGGATGAAGCCAGCTTCTGGTGGAAATGTTCTGCTGTCAGATGCACTGAGGAGCATGCATCTTCCATCCAGCAGCAGCCTCAGAGGATATCAGAGCCCAGTGGATGAACTCTATCTGAGGCTAATGTTCCAGCAGAGCTAGCTAAAGACTGTGGATGTGCAGCAGCCACTTTTCATCCCACTGTTTCAACAACTCGGTCCAGTTCAACGCTGGACTGAAGAAACTGAGCTACAAAGAGGGATCAGTTCCAACTCTAAGAGCGTGAACTTGCAGGGAAATGGAAGCATCTGAGAAATAACTCCTCCTGGTTTATTTATTGAGTTATTTTCTCCTTTAGCAGCAGCTAACGCTAACAGCTTAGCTAATGAAGGTGACGTACACCAGCTTCTAAGGAGTTACTGCTGCTCCTTTACTTTGTTAGCTGAAGCTTTCTTCAGTCTTTTCCGCAGCTTCAGTCCTCAACCACCTGCCAATGAATTCAGAAACCAAAAAATGTCTCATTAGAGGCGTCGCAGATGCTGAAAGACTGAACTGAAATGTAGAGGATCTGGGACTTTGTCCAGAACCAGAACCTCTTCAGCAGCTTGCAGAGAGCAGGACAACATGAACTCTGTCAGTCTGACCACAGTCACGTTCGTCCAGGTGGAGCTAACAGTTAACATTAGAATCCTGATGTAAACACGTGGCTTCCTCTGCTCTGTGATCTACTCACTGGGTTTAAGTGGATTCTCAGTGTCGTGATTTGTCAGAGACAGTAACGGTCCTCACAAAGATAGATGTACAAATGTGTATGTGTTTTGGGGCATGAGGTGGGGGGGGCGCAGATGGCGGCTAAATATAACGAGTTGTGTGACAGGAAGAGGAAGTGATCCCTAAAAACAGAACACAGGGAAGATTGATAGATAGTGTGCACGTGTGTGTGTGTGCACGTGTGTTTGGACACTTTTCTTCTTAAAGAAAATACAAAGAAAACAATCACAAGAAATAAACATAAAATTTTAGAAGATTGATGAAAATTTGAGGACATGTCCTCAGAAGTTATGGAAGCCCCGGTGTGTGTGTGATAAATATGAGGCTCATTAATTCTGCGTTTGGAGGAAGAAACAGATGTAGCCGTTTTGTCTCATTATGTAAAACACACACAGTAAGGCTGGTCTCTCCATCTTTGTGAGGACCTTCAGGACTCATCAGGAACAGGAACCAGAATCCATCAGAACCCTGAACACCGACCAGAACGTCCTCACTGTTACTGTTAAGAGAAGCAAAGTGTCCTCACACACACACACACACACACACACACACACACACACACATACAGCTCTCCGGTGGATGCAGTTGGCATGGCAACGTGTTGGATGAACACATTTAGCATCTTTTCACTTTTGAGAAATTTTAAACCAGTTTTTGATAATAAAAAAAAAGAACAGAAGAAAAAGGAGGGATGAGCTTGTGAGGAGGAGGGGGGGGGCGACTGAATGAAACAGGGATGAAAGAGGAGGGGAGATAAACGAGTGAAAAAAGTGATTCAGTAAAAGGCAAGAAGTTACTGATGGATGGAAGGAAAGAGACAATGGCTGTGTTCGAAACCGCATACTTCTCCTACTTCTCATACTGACTTTTTGAGTTAGTATGCGAGTTTGAGTAAGCAAGAAGTTCCCGGATGCATACTAGATTCTCTGAAATGTTGGGTATGCATCATGAGGTTACTACTCATACTCAAACTACCCAAGATGCAACATAACGTGACGTCGCCGATCGTCATTTCCTGTCAAAACGGCAGTTTCAAGCTAGCTACAACGAGGGTAGGTTCACTTCCTGTTTTCAAAACAAAAGCACCAATTGTATGGTAATGGCTTTCCCTATGATAAAAGGCAACGGGTATTTTATTTTGTGAAAATAACAGGAAGTGCGTTGCTCACTGCGGCTAGCTTTAGTAGCGCCGAATTCGTGGGAACAAAATTGTAAACAGCCGGTATTTTGTCAGGTTTTCAACACGTTGGGGATCTAAACGACTACTTTCTCACCTGAAAATATTTAAAATGTTGCTAAAGTTTACAGAGTTTAGAGCTTAAGCGAAATCAGCTTCAGGCCGGCTGATTTTGGCTCGGGCAGGAGCGAAATGCATTGTGGGTAAACGCTCTGCATACTGTCTGATCAATGAGTATGCAGTATGGAAGTATGCAGTATGTAGTATGTGGTTTCGAACACAGCCAAAGAGTTAAGATACAGCTACATCTGCAGGTTAACACAGCTAACGTAGGTAAACACAGCTAACGCAGGTAAACACAGCAGCTAACGCAGGTAAACACAGCTAACGCAGGTAAACACAGCTAACGCAGGTAAACACAGCAGCTAACGTAGGTAAACACAGCTAACGTAGGTAAACACAGCTAACGCAGGTAAACACAGCAGCTAACGCAGGTAAACACAGCTAACGTAGGTAAACGCAGGTAAACGCAGCTAACGCAGGTAAACACAGCTAACGCAGGTAAACGCAGCAGCTAACGCAGGTAAACACAGCTAACGCAGGTAAACGCAGCAGCTAACGCAGGTAAACACAGCGTAACTCTGCACAGCAGCATGACGGCGTGTCCTCAGCCAACAGACAGAAGCTAACCCTTCACCAACGTCCTGCTGAAGCCTCGATGGTTGAACCTCTTTGGTATCAAACTGATGTAATTCTCATATAACTAATAAATAAACCAACCTGTCTCAAACATCTATAAAGTAGCCGTTCAGAGAACACGTGATCTCACACAACGTGTCCGATTAAACCTTGCCCACCCACACCAGACTCCATTTAAAAACAAGTCATTTTAACAATGATTTTTTAATTAGCGTTCATCCCTTTAATGTAAAACCTGAGAAGAATATATTTCTCACATTGTGAGGACGTGCTCTTAAATTCAGCCGGGTGTCATCCACCCTGCAGCTTTAACTTAGACATAAATGTCACCGGTTGCTTCACACCGCTCGCTGCCTCCCACCGGCACGGAGGACTGGCCATCTGGAGGATTGTTGTCGAGTCGCTCTGAGTCCGACATTACTGCAACAAAAAGATTTTAAATGACCTGAAACAAGGTGACACTTGAGCTGCTGGCGCGTTTAAAGGTCTTCTCTCAAAGGTCACATAATAAGGAAGCATGAAGTGCCCCAGAGCAGCTTTATAACCAAAGACCCCCAGCTATGAACCAGGAGTGAGACTTAAAAGGTTTAAGATGTCTTCTTCTATGTTTATTAAATCAAACTTTCCACCTGCGAGCTGCTGTGTTAAAATCCCTCAGAGTACAACACATCAAACTGAATGATTCCCCAGATGCCCCAGCGGTGAAAACACAGCTTCAGCCCCACAGCAGCTCATCCTGTTTTCAGTGGGAGGATCATGTAACTAAACAGGCTCCTTATGCAACACTGACCTCAGATACAGCTAAAAATACAGCGACGGGCTCAGCGTGGAGCAGCAGAGAGCTGATGAGGTTCAAGATCCCCGAGTCCTCGGAGAGCGCCGCCCTGCTGGCGTCCCCACGTCCTGACAACAGATCCAGATTATGTTGAGCTGAACTTTCTGCACATCGAGGCACATCACTCTTCTGTCTCCCTTAAATAAGGAGACCAGTCTGTCACCAGTGAGTGAAAACCTGGTTTAGTGTTGGCCAACACCAGTTCAGAGACTTCACACAAAGCCACCTGAAAGGTAAATGAATGCCTCTGAAATCCATCCATCCATCATCTTCGGGGATCGGGTCGCGGGGGCAGCAGCTTGAGCAGAGAGACCCAGACGTCCCTGTCCCCGGCCACTTCCTCCAGCCCGAGGCGTCCCCAGGCCAGCCGAGAGACATAGTCTCTCCAACGTGTCCTGGGTCTTCCCCGGGGCCTCCTCCCAGTGGGACGGGCCCGGAACACCTCACCAGGGAGGCGTCCAGGAGGCATTCTCACTAGACGCCCGAGCAGGGGCGCCGAAAAGGGGGGTAAAATGAGAAGGATTCTAGGGGCCCATGATATAATCAAAATTATAATACTGTTTTGGAAACATTACGTTTATGTTTTGTATTTTTCAGGTAGCCTAATTTAGAGTTTAGAATCAGAGTATCAGTGCTGCAGCAAATAAATTAATTCCATTGGATTCCTTGTGCTCAGTGTTTACCTACCTCAACTGTCATGTTTTTCTTTTTTCACAAATATGGGAACGATAGTCAGAAATACCATTAAAATGTATAGTTTTATGTAAAATAGCATCAGAAATTTTCACCGACCTCCTGGCCGGCTGTTTGGGGGCCCAGTAAAAATGATTTTCATGGGGCCCAAAATCCCTAGCGGCGCCCCTGTGCCCGAGCCACCTCATCTGACTCCTCTGGATGCGGAGGAGCAGCGGTTCTACTCCGAGCCCCTCCCGGATGACCGAACTTCTCACCCTATCTCTAAGGGAGAGCCCAGACACCCTGCGGAGGAAACTCATTTCGGCCGCTTGTATTCGCGATCTCGTTCTTTTGGTCACTACCCACAGCTCGTGACCATAGGTGAGGGTAGGAACATAGATTGAGCGGTAAATCGAGAGCTTCGCCTTCTGGCTCAGCTCCTTCTTCACCACGACGGGCCGGTGCAGAGCCCGCATCACTGCAGACGCCGCACCGATCCGCCTGTCAACCTCCCGCTCCATTCGTCCCTCACTCGTGAACAAGACCCCGAGATACTTGAACTCCTCCACTTGGGGAAGGATCTCATTCCCTCTGAAACCAACAAACTTTAACAGCGTGGGGCCATCATTAACCTCTTCAGTCATTACAAAGATTATTTCCCTCAAAGACCCTTGGTTTCCTTTGGTTTCCTTTGGTTTCCCAAGGGAAACCAAGGGAAATCCTCACCTCTGTTATCACCTTTAAAACCTTTGAGTTTGAGATGTTCTCTTTTCTTTCTAACTAAAAATGAAAACCAGACTTGGGTCCTCTCCTTACATCTCTCGGCTGGATCATGGAGCTGTGATATACATTCATTCACCTTTAAACTGCTCTCTGTTGGATACAGTCCACCACACACCTGCAGACTCCCCCTCAGCATCGGATGTTCTGGTTGGATGGTTGGATTTCTCCTCCCGTCGACTCAAACTCCGGCAGATGTGTTCACTTTCCACCACATCTGCTGAACAACATCCCTCTTAAACACACCGTAAGTCTTTGTTTTAAGGTCCAACACTTGTTCCTGCCGACACTCCCCAAAGCACGGACAGATCCGGGAAAAAGGAAGCTGAAATCTTTGAATCATCTGAATCTGCTGTGAAGCAAAAAGGACATAAAAACGTGTTCGGGTGCCGGCCGCCTCCTCTCCGCTGTGACCGGGCTGAACACTGATCCCTGCACTCTCTGCTGTAGCACTTTGCTGCCACTTGGGGGCAGTCTCATGAATATGTGGATCAATCTGAGCTGTGGGCTGCTCTTGGTTGTGTTGCTGCTGTTGTTGGTCCTTTAGCTTTGCTCAGACAGAAGTCAAAGTGGACAAAGATCTGCTTTGTGATGAAGTGAAACTAAATGTTTAACTTTTGCTGTCTGAGCCTTCACTGTGAAATCAGTCGTTCTTGGTTCCTCGCTCAAGCTAACTTGTTGAGCTTCGGGTCGACGGAACAATGACTCGTCTCCTCTTGCATTGTTCGCTTTTTCCGACCTGAATTTTCTTCTGTTATTGAGGGTTTGAGCTCCAACGTTTTTAACCTCTGCTGTTTTTTGGAGCTGACTATAACCTGGAGGTTCTTTGACTCCGGCTGTCTTTTGACTGGAAACGTGGGCGGGTAGAAGGCTGATCCGACCCGGATGCTGTTCTGGATTTAAGCAGCATGAACATGGCGTCTCAGACTGATGCCGCCACCCATCTCCCCCTGCTTTCTCACAAATGACTTTGTGGATGTTAAAAGTGGAAAACATGAATTTTGTCACAGTCTGTCACAGAAAGGAAGATGTTGGCATGTCTAATGTGTTTAAAGGAGGCTGACAGATTCCTCTGTGAAGGTAGCTGAGCAGAAGAACATCAGATCCCTGTGACACCGACACAAAGAGCTTCTGACAGAGTTGGATGTGAAATGTTCTGCTGTCTCATCTCAGACCCGGGGAGTCGCTCCTTGGAATAACACCTGGCCGCTGTTACTCTCTGAATCCCAGCTGGGAAACTCCAATTAATGAATCTGCAGCTTTCATAAACACTGTTGTCATGGAGACGGAGTTTCACCTCCCTAAAAAACGAGCCGCATGAAAGAGAAGGAACTCTCAGCTCCTCAGGAAGGAGCTTTCACAGCAACAGGAGTTTCAACTTCACCCACTGAACAGAAAAGTTAAAGTAAAAGAGGCAGAATTTCCCTCGATCATCAGGTAAAGCCGCTGGTGTTTGTGAAGAAGATCGATCGGCAGCAGGATCGATCGGCAGCAGAATCGATCGGCAGCAGAATCGATCGGCAGCAGGATCGATCGGCAGCAGAATCGATCGGCAGCAGAATCGATCGGCAGCAGCAGCAGAATCGATCGGCAGCAGAATCGATCGGCAGCAGGATCGATCGGCAGCAGCAGCAGAATCGATCGGCAGCAGAATCGATCGGCAGCAGGATCGATCGGCAGCAGAATCGATCGGCAGCAGAATCGATCGGCAGCAGCAGCAGAATCGATCGGCAGCAGAATCGATCGGCAGCAGGATCGATCGGCAGCAGAATCGATCGGCAGCAGGATCGATCGGCAGCAGAATCGATCGGCAGCAGGATCGATCGGCAGCAGAATCGATCGGCAGCAGAATCGATCGGCAGCAGCAGCAGAATCGATCGGCAGCAGGATCGATCGGCAGCAGAATCGATCGGCAGCAGAATCGATCAGCAGCAGAATCGATCGGCAGCAGGATCGATCGGCAGCAGAATCGATCGGCAGCAGAATCGATCGGCAGCAGCAGCAGAATCGATCGGCAGCAGGATCGATCGGCAGCAGAATCGATCGGCAGCAGAATCGATCGGCAACAGAATCGATCGGCAGCAGAATCGATCGGCAGCAGGATCGATCGGCAGCAGAATCGATCGGCAGCAGAATCGATCGGCAGCAGCAGCAGAATCGATCGGCAGCAGAATCGATCGGCAGCAGAATCGATCGGCAGCAGAATCGATCGGCAGCTTCAGCTTTTCACTGGGTTTGGTTCAGGAGAGGAACCTTCTGATCTGAGGGGGTTTAAACCTTCTCTCTCCCATTTACACCAATGAGTCATTTACAGGGAAGATGCAAACCAGGAGTAGTTTTAAATCTCTATACTTTTTACTTTTACTTGAGTGGATGTGTGCAGCAGAAACTGTCCTCTTACTCCGCTACATTAGGCTACAATGAGAATTTGGTATTTCTTAGATGCAATTTCCTGCATTTTAACCGAATTGTGGGCCCCGTTTCAGCCCAATAAGGATCTTTCCTTTTGTTACTAAATATGTGACGATTCCATTATTTCAAGGGACGGTTGGCAACTCGTTTAGGCAGCCCTGGCAAACACATCACGCTTCCTTTAAAGTAGGTATTCGGAGACATCTCGAATAGCCTGCACAGTTTAATCCACTCTGTATAATCATCGGTGCATAAATTGAACGCAAAGCCCAGATCACGTTTGCCCCTTTCTAGTCGCCATTAATACTAATACACACAACGAGCAAACAGGAGCGCAACAGCAACGCCCACGCACGGCCACAGTGAATTCAGACTGGCGTTGAGCCGACATCAGAACGCATTTGAACATGTAGTTCAGGGTCGGACTGGGAAAAAAAATCGGCCCTAGCAATTTTCCCGGCGGCCAGCAATCGGATAAACCAATGAAGTGAATCAATCCTGTGAAAGAATGAAAACAAGTGAATGAAACCTGCACTCACCCATTATGAAGTTAACTCTGCCCCTCCATAACCTGCTCAGCCAACTCCTTGACGTCGGGTATGGTTGGTAACGTTACGGCGGCTAGCATTAGCAATGAGGCTGCTAGGCATGCTAAATCGGTAAGCATTAGGCTACTGAAGAAAGCTAGTCTTTTTAAGCTACGTTATATTATCATCTTTCTTCTCGGCTATAACCTTTGTTTCGTCTGTCAAATCACCGGAAGTTTTCACCGGAAGTACTGGCGCACACACAAAAGCTCTCTCCAGACATATCTTTCTTTCATTCCGCCCAGATGAAATTTAATGCCACTCTTCGAAAATCGGCGAAATTTAAGACATTTTAAGACCTTAAAAAACGTATTTTTTATTTAAGACTTTTTAATACTTTTTAAGGATCCGCGGAGATCCTGTAATGGCGGTATGGACAGATCCACTTGAGGGATGGGGGCAGGGGGTGCAATCGTAACACGCACCAGCTTCTGAACTTGTCCTGAAGAGGCAAGGCCTGTGCACCCCCCCCCCCCCCCCCCCCCCAAAAATTGTTTTTTTTTATACAATACATTACGAGCCACATGGCCATTAACGGGCTGCTAGCAAATGTAGACTGGATAAATACATTTAAAAATCGTTTAAGGTTTGCAGTGTTTGAGGCAATCTCCGGTCAAACGTCAAAGTGAACCCAGGGGGGCACACCGGCGTGGATGGGGGGGGCAATGCCCGCGAGTGCCCCCCCGTGGCGCCGGCGCTGCAAAGAGTGAGAAACAGCAGCTACATTATGTGTCTTCTGTGTCAACCAAAACAAACGCACATCTCGTTTTTCCCCCCCATGGATAGGTGAATGTTTGTTTTTTAGGTTATATATGGGTTCTTGAATTTACCTGGATTATTTTAATTTAAGCTGTTTTGTAATTAATTGATTCATTGTAATTTATTTTATCAATTGGATGAACTCTAATTTGCTTAAAGATGATTATTTAGTATTTTTGTCTGTCTGATTGAATGCTTGTGTTAACAAATAAATCAGACGTTACTCAACAGTTACTCAGTACTTGAGTAGTTTTTTCACCTTTTTTACTCTTACTCAAGTAATTATTTGGATGACTACTTTTTACTTTTACTTGAGTACAATTTTTGGCTACTCTACCCACCTTGCAAATGTTGCTACAACCTGGCACAAGGCATCTCTTCTCTCACGATTAATGCTTTTGTGCACTGTCCCTGTTTTAAATAAATAATGACTAAAAAAGATAAGAGTCGAAGAATCTTCAGGTTCCAAGTTGAATAAAACAGTTTCACAAAATACAAGTTAAGAACGAGTTAAAACCCACATGAACCCAACAGAACCATGAGGTTTTCCCCATGTTTTGAGTTCTTGGTTTTGAGTTTTATCATGTTTTGGTTTGTTTCATGTCTTGGTTTTCTGGCTAATGTTTGGTTTTAGTTTTCTAGTCCAGGGCTGTGTTCAAAACCGCATACTTCTCCAAGTACTCCTACTAACTTTAACTTTTTTTAAGTTCCCGGATGCATACTAGATTCTCCTAAATGTTGGGTATGCATCATGAGGTTACTACTCATACTCAAACTACCCAAGATGCAACGCAATGTGACGTCGCCGATCGTCATTTCCTGTCAAAACGGCAGTTTCAAGCTAGCTACAACGAGGGTAGGTTCACTTCCTGTTTTCAAAACAAAAGCACCAATTGTATGGTAATGGCTTTCAACGGGTGTTTTATTTTGTGAAAATAACCAGAAGTGCGTTGCTCACTGCGGCTAGCTTTAGTAGCGCCGAATTCGTGGGGACAAAATTGTAAACAGCCGGTATTTTGTCAGGTTTTCAACACGTTGGGGATCTAAACGACTACTTTCTCGCCTGAAAATGTTTCAAATGTTGCTAAAGTTTACAGAGTTTAGAGCTTAAGGGAAATCAGCTTCAGGCCGGCTGATTTCGGCTCGGGCAGGAGCGAGATGCATTGTGGGTAAACGCTCTGCATACTGTCTGATCGATGAGTATGCAGTATGTAGTATGCAGTATGTAGTATGTAGTATGCGGTTTCGAACACAGCCCAGGGCTTGTATTTAGTTTTGCCATTGTCTTCTCCACAGTTTCTGTTTGCTCATTAGTTTCACTCACATCACCTGTTCATTGTCCCCAGCTGCACTCACTCACCAATCACTCCCAGTTCCCTATTTAGTTTCCAGGCTCCCCTTTCAGTTTGTGATTTCTTTCCACGATCTCACCATTCCCTTCTAGCCGTGATAAGATAAGTGTTTTTCATGTTATGTTATGTCTTTTGTTTTTCTTTTCCCAGTTATATTCATGTCTTTGTACCACAGTTTAGTCTTGTAACCCGGCTCAGCCGCGCTTTTTGTTTTGTCTTAACTTGTAAATAAACCAAATTTGCTTTTTACTTCTTTTGAGTCTGCATCCGTGTCCTGCCAACCCACCACCACATGACAAAGCTGAGCTGGATCAGCTTAAAAAGAAGAGAAGAAACCTCTCACAACCAAGTCCAAGTCAGCCAGTCCTCCGGACCAGAACCAGCAAAAGTCCAGGAGAACTAAGAAAGAAAACCCAACCCAAGAGTGAAAGAGGCCTGAAGGGTAAAGAACCTCTGGAAAACACATCCTTTGGTCATTGGACTGGACTTTCCTAATCAGTTCTTCCTCCATTCAGACACAAAACATTTAAAACCTCTAAAACCGAAGCCTCTGATTGGGTTAGCTCACCTTCCATCACGAACACCAGCGAGCCCACGTCTCCCTCTTTGATGATGCAGGCATCCTTCCCGTAATCCACCGGGTACATACAGTCCACGATCTCCTGGATCTGAGACAGCTCCAGGTTCTTCATGAAGTCATTGTCCAGGATGGCTTCCTTTATCAGCTCCTTCGACCTGAGGGGAACACACGGTCTGCTTAAGACGGAGGTCAGAATCTGAAAACAGCCTTTCTGAACTACTATCAAGACCCCAATGACTGAAAAACCCGAAAGACTGAGACAAGTGAGACTGTTAAAAGCCTTCAGGATGCTCCAGTCAAAACCCAAAGAAACCTAAAGAGGTTTAAGGTGACATATTCAGTACAAACACCTCCTTCCTGTTTTATTGGGAGAAGATAGTTAGCTAAAGACTGTATGTGTGCAGCAGCCACTGTTCTGCTGTTAGCTGCACTGAGGAGCATGCATCTTCCATCCTGCAGGAGGATATAAGCTGACTCCGCCTCCTCTACTAAGCCCCGCCTCCTCTGCTAAGCCCCGCCCACTCACATCCACCCTGCTGGCCGGATGAAGCCAGCTTCTGGTGGAAATGTTCTGCTGTCAGCTGCACTGAGGAGCATGCATCTTCCATCCAGCAGCAGCCTCAGAGGATATCAGAGCCCAGAGGATAAACTCTGAGGCTAATGTTCCAGCAGAGTTAGCTAAAGACTGTGGATGTGCAGCAGCCACTTTTCATCCCACTGTTTCAACAACTCGGTCCAGTTCAACGCTGGA
Organism: Odontesthes bonariensis; assembly: GCF_027942865.1. NCBI lineage: Eukaryota > Metazoa > Chordata > Actinopteri > Atheriniformes > Atherinopsidae > Odontesthes > Odontesthes bonariensis. The sequence continues at coordinate 4,298,024 of NC_134528.1, read as the reverse complement.
CTGAAGAAGCCACAAAGAGGGATCTGTTCCAACTCTCAGAGCCTGAACTTCAGAGCAGGGAAATGGAAGCATCTGAGAAATAATTCCTCCTGGTTTATTTAATGAGTTATTTTCTCATTTAGCAGCAGCTAACGCTAACAGCTTAGCTAATGAAGGTGACGTACACCAGCTTCTAAGGAGTTATTCCTGCTCCTTTCTGAAAGATGAACATCATTGTTCCCACATTACTTTGTTAGCTTAACGAGCTCCGGAGTCTCCTCCCTGAAAACAATAACAGTATATGAATAACAGTCGGGTGTTGAAACGGGGCCGCTGTGCTCCAACCAACGGCTGTTTTAACCAAAGTGTCTCAAACGTCTCAATAAAACCTCAGAAAATGGTGTTAAAGGCAGTTTTTATCTTCAACTGAATATTCAGTTAAAAGAAACTTGAGTTTCTTTCTGTTGTTCTTTGATATAAAGTATTCAGAATCAGCCAATGAAACTGCAGAACTGAGTCAGGTGCACCCGTTCAGGACGTCCAGGTTTCTGTCAGAGTTCCACTGATGCTGGATGGTCAGAAGCTGACTTTAATGGGGTTTATATTTCTGCTTCGTTCCTCTCAGATCAGAAAAAAAAGTGTTTTCTGTTCACGGCAGCGATAACAACAGTGTTGGGTTTGAATCCGCGGGGTCCTCCCACACACACAGGCAGCTGACAGGGTTTCATTTACCATCCCACCGCTTCTCGCTGTCAGAGTCCCGCAGCCCGCCGCCCGCCAGCGTGTTTCAGAATAGAAATAAAAGACAGGAGAGCGTGTGGGCTGTGGACGCCCACCAGCTCTCCTGCTGTCTGCAGACAAGCTGCATGAGTTAATGATCAGCTCAGACTGCCACAGATCTGCTGCTGAGCCCAACCAGCCTCGGCTGAGGGGCGGAGCCTCGGCTGAGGGGAGGAGCCTCGCTGAGGGGAGGAGCCTCGGCTGAGGGGAGGAGCCTCGCTGAGGGGAGGAGCCTGCATTCCCACCGCTGCCCCGTTAGAGGTCACACGGCCCCATTTGGAGCAGATCCTCTGGGGGACGTCCTCGCCGGCCTCTGAGCCGGCCCGGACCGGACTGCATAGTGGGAACGAGGCTTTAGGGAGATGTCTGATGGAGAACTGGGTCACCTCCAAACAGCCTGAAAACTGAGACTCTTTCTCTTTCTCCGACATGACACGTTTAAAGAAATGCTGACACTGCATTTCTGCCCACCTCTACACAGTTATTTTCATGTGGATAGAAAAAGAAAGACAGACATCCCAGCAGCAGATGTGTGAGACTGCGTTGGCTGATTTCACTTCTGATCAGGCTGAGACAGAAGCCTGCAGAAGAAGAAAGAAAGAAGACCTGACATCTTTAGGGGCTAAAGCATCTTCACGTCAACAGAAAAATCCAGAGATCTTTTTTTTTTTAGATGAGAGCTTCACAGTCGTTAGGGGCTTTAGGGGCCGAAGCTTCTTTAGGGGCCGAAGCTTCTTTAGGGGCCGAAGCTTCTTTAGGGGTTGAAGCATCTTTAGGGGCTGAAGCTTCTTTAGGGGTTGAAGCTTCTTTAGGGGCTGAAGCTTCTTTGGGGGCTGAAGCTTCTTTAGGGGCCGAAGCTTCTTTAGGGGCTGAAGCGTCTTTGGGGGCTGAAGCTTCTTTGGGGGCTGAAGCTTCTTTAGGGGCCGAAGCTTCTTTGGGGGCTGAAGCGTCTTTGGGGGCTGAAGCTTCTTTAGGGGCCGAAGCTTCTTTAGGGGCTGAAGCGTCTTTGGGGGCTGAAGCTTCTTTACGGGCTGAAGCTTCTTTAGGGGTTGAAGCTTCTTTAGGGGCTGAAGCTTCTTTAGGGGCTGAAGCGTCTTTAGGGGCTGAAGCGTCTTTAGGGGCCGAAGCGTCTTTAGGGGTTGAAGCGTCTTTAGGGGCTGAAGCGTCTTTAGGGGCTGAAGCTTCTTTAGGGGTTGAAGCTTCTTTAGGGGTTGAAGCGTCTTTAGGGGCTGAAGCGTCTTTAGGGGCTGAAGCTTCTTTAGGGGTTGAAGCTTCTTTAGGGGCTGAAGCGTCTTTAGGGGTTGAAGCGTCTTTAGGGGCTGAAGCGTCTTTAGGGGTTGAAGCGTCTTTAGGGGCTGAAGCGTCTTTAGGGGCTGAAGCGTCTTTAGGGGTTGAAGCGTCTTTAGGGGCTGAAGCGTCTTTAGGGGCTGAAGCGTCTTTAGGGGTTGAAGCGTCTTTAGGGGTTGAAGCGTCTTTAGGGGCCGAAGCGTCTTTAGGGGCCGAAGCGTCTTTAGGGGCCGAAGCTTCTTTAGGGGTTGAAGCTTCTTTAGGGGCTGAAGCGTCTTTAGGGGTTGAAGCGTCTTTAGGGGCTGAAGCGTCTTTAGGGGTTGAAGCGTCTTTAGGGGCCGAAGCGTCTTTAGGGGCCGAAGCGTCTTTAGGGGTTGAAGCGTCTTTAGGGGCCGAAGCTTCTTTAGGGGCCGAAGCTTCTTTAGGGGCCGAAGCGTCTTTAGGGGCCGAAGCTTCTTTAGGGGCCGAAGCTTCTTTAGGGGCCGAAGCGTCTTTAGGGGCCGAAGCGTCTTTAGGGGCCGAAGCGTCTTTAGGGGCCGAAGCGTCTTTACGGGCCGAAGCGTCTTTAGGGGCCGAAGCGTCTTTAGGGGCTGAAGCGTCTTTAGGGGTTGAAGCTTCTTTAGGGGTTGAAGCTTCTTTAGGGGCTGAAGCTTCTTTAGGGGTTGAAGCTTCTTTAGGGGCTGAAGCTTCTTTAGGGGCTGAAGCTTCTTTAGGGGCTGAAGCGTCTTTAGGGGCTGAAGCTTCTTTAGGGGCTGAAGCTTCTTTAGGGGTTGAAGCTTCTTTAGGGGCTGAAGCTTCTTTAGGGGTTGAAGCTTCTTTAGGGGCTGAAGCGTCTTTACGGGCTGAAGCTTCTTTAGGGGTTGAAGCGTCTTTAGGGGCTGAAGCGTCTTTAGGGGCTGAAGCGTCTTTACGGGTTGAAGCGTCTTTAGGGGCTGAAGCGTCTTTAGGGGCTGAAGCGTCTTTAGGGGTTGAAGCTTCTTTAGGGGTTGAAGCTTCTTTAGGGGCTGAAGCTTCTTTAGGGGTTGAAGCGTCTTTAGGGGCTGAAGCGTCTTTAGGGGCTGAAGCGTCTTTAGGGGTTGAAGCTTCTTTAGGGGTTGAAGCGTCTTTAGGGGCTGAAGCGTCTTTAGGGGCTGAAGCGTCTTTAGGGGCTGAAGCTTCTTTAGGGGTTGAAGCTTCTTTAGGGGCTGAAGCGTCTTTACGGGCTGAAGCTTCTTTAGGGGTTGAAGCGTCTTTAGGGGCTGAAGCGTCTTTACGGGCTGAAGCGTCTTTAGGGGCTGAAGCGTCTTTAGGGGTTGAAGCTTCTTTAGGGGCTGAAGCTTCTTTAGGGGTTGAAGCGTCTTTAGGGGCTGAAGCGTCTTTACGGGCTGAAGCTTCTTTAGGGGCTGAAGCTTCTTTACGGGCTGAAGCTTCTTTAGGGGTTGAAGCGTCTTTAGGGGCTGAAGCGTCTTTACGGGCTGAAGCTTCTTTACGGGCTGAAGCGTCTTTAGGGGCTGAAGCTTCTTTAGGGGCTGAAGCTTCTTTACGGGCCGAAGCGTCTTTAGGGGCCGAAGCGTCTTTAGGGGCCGAAGCTTCTTTAGGGGCCGAAGCGTCTTTAGGGGCCGAAGCTTCTTTAGGGGCCGAAGCTTCTTTAGGGGCCGAAGCGTCTTTAGGGGCTGAAGCTTCTTTAGGGGCCGAAGCGTCTTTAGGGGTTGAAGCTTCTTTAGGGGCTGAAGCTTCTTTAGGGGCCGAAGCGTCTTTAGGGGTTGAAGCTTCTTTAGGGGCCGAAGCGTCTTTAGGGGTTGAAGCTTCTTTAGGGGCCGAAGCGTCTTTAGGGGTTGAAGCTTCTTTAGGGGCCGAAGCGTCTTTAGGGGTTGAAGCTTCTTTAGGGGCTGAAGCTTCTTTAGGGGCTGAAGCTTCTTTAGGGGTTGAAGCTTCTTTGGGGGCTGAAGCTTCTTTACGGGCTGAAGCTTCTTTAGGGGCCGAAGCTTCTTTAGGGGTTGAAGCGTCTTTAGGGGCTGAAGCGTCTTTACGGGTTGAAGCGTCTTTAGGGGTTGAAGCGTCTTTAGGGGCCGAAGCTTCTTTAGGGGCTGAAGCATCTTTACGGGCTGAAGCTTCTTTAGGGGCTGAAGCGTCTTTAGGGGCTGAAGCTTCTTTAGGGGCTGAAGCATCTTTACGGGCTGAAGCTTCTTTAGGGGCTGAAGCTTCTTTAGGGGCTGAAGCGTCTTTAGGGGCTGAAGCGTCTTTACGGGCTGAAGCTTCTTTAGGGGCTGAAGCGTCTTTAGGGGCTGAAGCGTCTTTGGGGGCTGAAGCTTCTTTAGGGGCTGAAGCGTCTTTAGGGGCTGAAGCGTCTTTGGGGGCTGAAGCTTCTTTGGGGGCTGAAGCTTCTTTACGGGCTGAAGCTTCTTTAGGGGCTGAAGCGTCTTTAGGGGCTGAAGCGTCTTTAGGGGTTGAAGCTTCTTTAGGGGCTGAAGCGTCTTTAGGGGCTGAAGCGTCTTTAGGGGTTGAAGCGTCTTTAGGGGCTGAAGCGTCTTTAGGGGCTGAAGCGTCTTTAGGGGTTGAAGCTTCTTTAGGGGCTGAAGCTTCTTTACGGGCTGAAGCTTCTTTAGGGGCTGAAGCGTCTTTAGGGGTTGAAGCTTCTTTAGGGGTTGAAGCTTCTTTAGGGGCTGAAGCTTCTTTAGGGGCCGAAGCTTCTTTAGGGGCCGAAGCTTCTTTAGGGGCTGAAGCTTCTTTAGGGGCTGAAGCTTCTTTAGGGGCCGAAGCTTCTTTAGGGGCCGAAGCTTCTTTAGGGGCTGAAGCTTCTTTAGGGGCTGAAGCGTCTTTAGGGGTTGAAGCTTCTTTAGGGGCTGAAGCGTCTTTACGGGCTGAAGCGTCTTTAGGGGCTGAAGCGTCTTTAGGGGTTGAAGCGTCTTTAGGGGCCGAAGCTTCTTTAGGGGCTGAAGCGTCTTTACGGGCCGAAGCTTCTTTACGGGCTGAAGCGTCTTTACGGGCTGAAGCGTCTTTACGGGCTGAAGCTTCTTTACGGGCTGAAGCGTCTTTACGGGCCGAAGCTTCTTTAGGGGCCGAAGCGTCTTTAGGGGCCGAAGCTTCTTTAGGGGCCGAAGCGTCTACGGGCTGAAGCTTCTTTACGGGCTGAAGCTTCTTTAGGGGCTGAAGCTTCTTTAGGGGCTGAAGCTTCTTTAGGGGCTGAAGCGTCTTTAGGGGCTGAAGCTTCTTTAGGGGCTGAAGCGTCTTTAGGGGCTGAAGCTTCTTTACGGGCTGAAGCGTCTTTACGGGCTGAAGCGTCTTTACGGGCCGAAGCTTCTTTAGGGGCTGAAGCTTCTTTGGGGGCTGAAGCGTCTTTAGGGGCCGAAGCTTCTTTAGGGGTTGAAGCTTCTTTGGGGGCTGAAGCGTCTTTAGGGGCTGAAGCTTCTTTAGGGGTTGAAGCTTCTTTAGGGGCTGAAGCTTCTTTAGGGGTTGAAGCTTCTTTAGGGGCTGAAGCGTCTTTACGGGCCGAAGCGTCTTTACGGGCCGAAGCTTCTTTAGGGGCTGAAGCTTCTTTGGGGGCTGAAGCGTCTTTAGGGGCTGAAGCTTCTTTAGGGGTTGAAGCTTCTTTAGGGGCTGAAGCTTCTTTAGGGGCTGAAGCTTCTTTAGGGGCTGAAGCTTCTTTAGGGGCTGAAGCGTCTTTAGGGGTTGAAGCTTCTTTAGGGGTTGAAGCGTCTTTAGGGGTTGAAGCTTCTTTAGGGGCTGAAGCGTCTTTAGGGGTTGAAGCGTCTTTAGGGGTTGAAGCGTCTTTAGGGGTTGAAGCTTCTTTAGGGGCTGAAGCGTCTTTAGGGGTTGAAGCGTCTTTAGGGGTTGAAGCTTCTTTAGGGGCTGAAGCATCTTTAGGGGCTGAAGCTTCTTTAGGGGTTGAAGCGTCTTTAGGGGCCGAAGCTTCTTTAGGGGCTGAAGCATCTTTACGGGCTGAAGCTTCTTTAGGGGCTGAAGCGTCTTTAGGGGCTGAAGCGTCTTTAGGGGCTGAAGCGTCTTTAGGGGTTGAAGCTTCTTTAGGGGCTGAAGCGTCTTTAGGGGTTGAAGCGTCTTTAGGGGCCGAAGCTTCTTTAGGGGCTGAAGCATCTTTACGGGCTGAAGCTTCTTTAGGGGCTGAAGCGTCTTTAGGGGCTGAAGCGTCTTTAGGGGTTGAAGCTTCTTTAGGGGCTGAAGCGTCTTTAGGGGCTGAAGCGTCTTTAGGGGCTGAAGCTTCTTTAGGGGCCGAAGCTTCTTTAGGGGCTGAAGCGTCTTTATGTCAACGGAAAAATCCAGAGATCTTTTTTTAGATAAGAGCTTCACAGTCGTTTCATATTCATGTGTATTAATAAAGAGTCAGTTTCCTGCTCAGCTGCTCAGATACAGATCAGAGATAACAGCTGAGCCATAACGCTAATTTAGGATGGACTGAGGCAGAAAGTGTTCTGTGGTCAGATCTGCTTCTGTTCCAGCAGCTTGGCTTCAAAGCAGAAGAGTCCGGCTGCTGGAACAGATGTTTCACCACCTGAACACATCTGGACTGAGCTGCTGGAACAGATGTTTCACCACCTGAACACATCTGGACTGAGCTGCTGGAACAGATTTTTCACCACCTGAACACATCTGGACTGAGCTGCTGGAACAGATTTTTCACCACCTGAACACATCTGGACTGAGCTGCTGAAACAGATGTTTCACCACCTGAACACATCTGGACTGAGCTGCTGGAACAGATGTTTCACCACCTGAACACATCTGGCCTGAGCTGCTGGAACAGATGTTTCACCACCTGAACACATCTGGACTGAGCTGCTGGAACAGATTTTTCACCACCTGAACACATCTGGACTGAGCTGCTGAAACAGATGTTTCACCACCTGAACACATCTGGACTGAGCTGCTGGAACAGATGTTTCACCACCTGAACACATCTGGCCTGAGCTGCTGGAACAGATGTTTCACCACCTGAACACATCTGGCCTGAGCTGCTGGAACAGATGTTTCACCACCTGAACACATCTGGACTGAGCTGCTGAAACAGATGTTTCACCACCTGAACACATCTGGCCTGAGCTGCTGGAACAGATGTTTCACCACCTGAACACATCTGGACTGAGCTGCTGAAACAGATGTTTCACCACCTGAACCACATGTCAAATACAGCAAAGAAGAGCCAGGAGTCCAGCAGCTCCTCAGTACCAGAGGTTTACAGATGTTGTTAAAGGAAGAGGGGAAACATGGAGCTGTCCCAACATTTATGGGACTGGGGTTATAAAAGCTTCAAACTTTCATCTTCCACAAACTTTAAACTCAGAGACATCTTCGGCTGTTTTTCATGTTAAACGACCTGTAGATCAGATAAAACCTTCAGAAACTGGACAGAAGTCAGACCCAAACTGAACTGCAGCCGCCCCCCCCCCCCCCCAAAAAAAAAAAAAATGTTGGAGCTCCTCCCCCTCTCTAAGGCTGAGCCCCGCCCCCCTCGTTGTTTATAAAGTTTCATTGCTCTCTGATAATTCTGCCCACTAACTTTCATATGTTCATATTTCTCTGAAAAAGCCCAGAACCAAAAATAACCTTAACGCTGGTGACAGCGATGACCTGTGCATGTGCAGGTGGTGACATCATCTCATCCTGATAACTGATAATCACCCAAAAACAGAGAAGCTTCATTAGCGCAGAGCAGAGCAGCAGCTGTTAGTGAGCTGAATATAAATCAATATCATCATTCTAAGCATTTCATGATTGTATTTATGCCTCTGATGAACTTTAAAGCTCTAAGTTGATTATTTACTCTGGACTGTGAATGTTATCGACTGTTTGTGTTGTACTGCTCAGGTAATAACGAATGTGGAAATTTAGACCTCAGAACACCTAAAGTCCGTCTAACAGGAGCTGCTGCTCTGAGGCTACCTTTACACGGAAACGATCTGAAACCAAAACGCAAAAGTGGCGTTTCGTTTTCACTTTTAAATCTGCATTTAGACGAGCGTTTTAGGGTGAAAATCTGCGTGCATACGGAAATGCAAAAGTGTGTGACGTAGACTCCTTCGACATGCGAAAATTTTCATGCCACGCTTGGTCGTCTACCACTCCATTCATGAAGTTATCCCACCACTGAGAAGCCCTCCCAGGTCTCACCCACAGCTGTCTAGGTCGCCTGCTCTCTCTATGAACTTCAAGAATTTCGAGAACGTAGTTCATATTTTTGGTCTGTTCTTTACTACTCTCGCTCATCATTGCTGTCATCTGATGAAATGACTCTTGAACGTCAATTACCGAGCCTGAGGCGCGTTGAAAGTCCGCAGGGACGGACATGTTTATAGCCTACTGATGTGTTTCCCACGGTTTTCTGGCACTTTATTATGCTTGTCACGTCATTTCTATGTGAGGAGAAACGCAGTTTTGCATTTTTCATCCTTTACACGGCGGCGCGAAAGTGGAGCGTTTTCAAGAATTCCACTCTGGAAGGCGGTTTCACTTTTTTGCGTTTTCATGCCCCCAAAACGCTGCTACCATCTAAACGATATAGTGCATCCGCAAAAAGGTTTTGCGTTTTTAACCCGTTTTCATTTCCGTGTAAAGTGCCCCTAAAGCGGGGGTCTTTAAAGGGGGCGTGGCTTACGTACTGCGGGCTCTTGGGGTAGAAGGGCAGCGTGACGTGGCTCAGGTCGCTGATGTCGCAGGCCGTGGGCTCGGCCGAGATGGCCTGCCTCTTGCTGCGGTGCTGGTCCGGCTGCAGGACCAGGTTCTGCTGCTGGGCCTGGACCTGCTGGGCCGTGGCGGGACGGATCACGGAGCGGTACTTGTCCAGCTCGTTCTGCAGACGCTGGATCAGCTCGTCCTTCTGATCCAGCTCCAGCTCCAGCTCGTCGATCAGAGCGTCGCGCTGCCGCAGCTCCTCCACCTTCTCCTGCAGGGCGTACTGCAGGTCCCGAAGGGTTCCCATCGGGTCCTCAGGGCCCAGAGTTCTGAACCGAGGTGGTTCCTCAGAGCTCTGAAATGATGTGTCCTTCAGGTAAAATAATCCAACATTGGATGTAAGGTTCCTTCAGGTTCTTCAGGGCTCTTAATTCCTCTCTCGGAGACTCGGTGTTGGTCTGCCGGCGGTTCCTGTGGAAACTTTCTGGAACAAGGTTCCCGGCAGGTCCACCCTTCTTTAAGATCTCAGAAATCTCGTCAGAATTTTCTTCACGGCTCTTGTAGGATGTGTAGGAACCACAAGAGCTTCCCAAAGAGTCTCCGATGGCCTGAAAGCCTTGAAAAGTTCATATAATAAGAAGAGTTTCAGGAGGGGATCCTTTAAATGTCCCTAAGAATCTGTTTTAGATCCTGTTTCAGATGTCGTTCAGGTTCTTCTGGGTTAAAACCAGTTTCTCAGAGGACTTCAGGGTTCATCATAAGTTCTAATGACTGAGCTTGGTTCCTTCTGGATTTCTTTAAAGGCCATCTTAAGAAATAAATCAAGAACTGGTCCTGGTTCCAAACTGTTTGACTTTCAGGATGTGAAGCTCAAAGGCTCCTCTGGATTCTCAGGACTTATTCAGTCCATCCTCTAACTGAAAATGTATTTCCGGTGAAAATGACTCAGGTTTCCTGCGTTCATGGAGAAAACATCCAGAAGCAGCTGACCTGAAGAAAAGGTGGTCAAAGCTCAAAGTGAGTCAGTGGCGAACCCAAAAGGTTCTGAATATTTGTACCCACAGAACCCCTGAGGAGCAAAGCTGTCTGCAGATTCCTTTAAAAACATCAGTTCTCTGTCTTCTCTGAAGACTTTTAACCGTCCAGCAGAGTCCGGAGGATCGGGAGCTCAGAACAGTTAAAATCCTGGATAAAAACTAAAAGCTCCTCCAGTTTGGGTCGCAGGCAGCTGGAAAACGCGACATAAAAGTGAGGAGCGCAAAGTAAAACCTTCAAAGACCTAAAACACGGTGGGAAAGCTGCGGGGATCCGAAATAAACGGAGATCTCACAGAGTCTGAAGGCAAGAAGCGAAACGCGCGTTAAAATCCGCTCAGTTTCTGACGGAGTCCGGCGGCGGAGGCTGGAAGCGGAGCTGCAGAGAGAAAGAGCCGGAAAGAGGCGCTGCAGAGCCCGCAGAGCTGAGCCCGGAGAGGCGGGAGAGGCGGGAGAGAGTCCGGACCCGGAGCAGCAGGTGGAACTGAGGCTGAACAGACTACTGGTGCGGGGAAAAGTTGCTCTGCCTCCATCCTGCCTCCTTCCTGCCTCCATCCTGCCTCTATCCTGCCTCCATCCTTCCTCCGTCCTTCCTCCATCCTTCCTCCATCCTTCCTCCATCCTTCCTCCTTCCTTCCTCCATCCTGCCTCCATCCTTCCTCCATCCTGCCTCTATCCTTTCTCCTTCCTGCCTCTATCCTTCCTCCATCCTGCCTCCATCCTTCCTCCTTCCTTCCTCCATCCTTCCTCCATCCTGCCTCTATTCTTCCTCCATCCTTCCTCTATTCTTCCTCCATCCTGCCTCCATCCTTCCTCCTTCCTTCCTCCATCCTTCCTCCATCCTGCCTCTATTCTTCCTCCATCCTGCCTCCATCCTTCCTCCTTCCTTCCTCCATCCTTCCTCCATCCTGCCTCTATTCTTCCTCCATCCTTCCTCCATCCTGCCCCATCCTTCCTCCATCCTGCCTCTATTCTTCCTCCATCCTTCCTCCATCCTGCCTCCATCCTTCCTCCATCCTGCCTCTATTCTTCCTCCATCCTTCCTCCATCTTGCCTCCATCCTGCCTCCATTCTTCCTCCATCCTTCCTCCATCCTGCCTCTATTCTTCCTCCATCCTGCCTCCATCCTTCCTCCATCATGCCTCTATTCTTCCTCCATCCTTCCTCCATCCTGCCCCCATCCTTCCTCCATCCTGCCTCTATTCTTCCTCCATCCTTCCTCCATCCTGCCCCCATCCTTCCTCCATCCTGCCTCTATTCTTCCTCCATCCTTCCTCCATCATACCTCCTTCCTTCCTCCATCCTGCCTCCATCCTTCCTCCATCCTGCCTCTATTCTTCCTCCATCCTTCCTCCATCCTGCCTCCATCCTTCCTCCATCCTGCCTCTATTCTTCCTCCATCCTTCCTCCATCCTGCCTCTATTCTTCCTCCATCCTGCCTCCATCCTTCCTCCATCCTGCCTCCATCCTTCCTCCATCCTCCCTCCATCCTGCCTCCATCCTTCCTCCATCCTGCCTCCATCCTTCCTCCATCCTCCCTCCTTCCTCTATCCTTCCTCCATCATGCCTCCATCCTGCCTCTATCCTTCCTCCATCATGCCTCCATCTTGCCTCCATCCTTCCTCCATCTTGCCTCCATCCTGCCTCCATCCTGCCTCCATCTTGCCTCTATTCTTCCTCCATCCTGCCTCCATCCTTCCTCCTTCCTCCATCCTGCCTCCATCCTTCCTCCATCCTCCCTCCATCCTGCCTCCATCCTTCCTCCATCCTGCCTCCATCCTTCCTCCATCCTCCCTCCATCCTGCCTCCATCCTTCCTCTATCCTTCCTCCATCATGCCTCCATCCTGCCTCTATCCTTCCTCCATCATGCCTCCATCTTGCCTCCATCCTTCCTCCATCTTGCCTCCATCCTGCCTCCATCCTGCCTCCATCTTGCCTCTATTCTTCCTCCATCCTGCCTCCATCCTTCCTCCTTCCTCCATCCTGCCTCCATCCTTCCTCCTTCCTTCCTCCATCCTGCCTCTATCCTTCCTCCATCCTTCCTCCTTCCTTCTCCATCCTGCCTCCATCCTTCCTCCTTACTTCCTCCATCCTGCCTCCTTTCTTCCTTCCTCCTTCCTGCCTCCATCCTGCCTCCATCCTTCCTCCTTCCTTCCTCCATCTTGCCTCCATCCTTCCTCCATCCTTCCTCCATCCTTCCTCCTTCCTGCCTCCATCCTGTCTGTGTTTCACAGCGAAAACAGACAGAAACAGAATTCATTTCAACTCAAGTTTAGATGCCAGGGCCGGATAAAAGCCTGAAGGGGCCAGAGGCTGAAAATAAACGCTGAACCCCTGTTGTCTCCCATGCGCTGGGAGAAGATTCAGGAAGTGATCATCAGTCTGAAACCTGGACAAACAGTGACTAACAGCCGTTTAATATCCACAAACGCTCTGTTTTTAAAAAAATTTTTATCAAGGTCTTTTTATTGAAGATTTTCACAATATACATAATGCAAACAGTATACTGTATCTAGTCTAATCCCCAGCATCCACCCACCCCACCCACCAGAGAGACACACAAACGAAAAAACAAAAAAGCCCACAAAAAGACAACAACAAAACAAAACAATGTGGGTTACATTCTCTGCTTCCATTTTTTTCTACAAATGTCAAGAAAGGCTGCCAAACTGTACAGAATCTCTGAGCAGACCCTTGGAGAGAGTATCTGGTCCTCTCTAGTTTAGGATGTTGCATAATCTCTTTGAGCCAATGAGAGTGCGTAGGGGGGAGAGGGTCTTTCCACCTGAACAGTATAAGTCTCCTGGCCAACAAGGTGCAAAAGGCCAACATGTTGCACTTAGAATTACTGAGACATAGAATTACACATTGCGGTGCAACACCAAATAGGGCAATAAAGGGGGAAGGATCCAACAGCTCTTATAACACTTTAGAGAAAGTCTTGAAAATAGATTGCCAGAAATGTTATAGTCTTGGACATGTCCAGAACATATGTAATAGACTTGCAGGAACTTGCTTGCACTTTCTGTTTTTTAACCTGTGATGTTTGCAGGAGTTTAGAAACCCTGTTTCTGCACAGCTACAGCTCCTCTGTGGGCTCTGAGACGCCCCCAAACTGAACAAAAACATCTGTAAGACAAATAAAAAGACATAAAAGAATCACAAGCAGAGAAAGGTTCTGTCCTGGAAACTGTTTTCCATGTTTAGGTCATTGTTTCAGCAGCTTTGGCTGTCGGTCCCGGAGCCTCTTTTCTTTTCCACTCAACTGTCTCTGAAGCTGTTTCATCCCTAAAACTTTAACTCTTCTGTGTGTCTGTGAGCTGAAATAAGTTGAACCAAGTCTGAACAGAACCAGAACTCTGGGTCATGTTGCTGAGTGGAGGCAGACGTCCTCCTTTGGTCCGGTTCTGTTGGAGGATTTGGGTTAGATGGGTTGGATGCTCGATGGTTAACACCACCAGCTGCCCGGCTCCCGGCTGAAGGACTTCAGTTGGATGTAAAACAATAAAAACAAATGCTACAAACGCTTTAAATGTTCAGTCAGATGGCTCAGACAGAAATGAGTCACCCCAGAGTCATAGGAGTCACAGTATTTTTAGCTGGAGATTCCAGGTATATTTAAACTAATGGGCTTATTCTGCCCCCTGCTGGTGGAGCAGGCTCACTGCAACAGAAACTCATTCAGCTGAGCTTCCTTCACCGTTTATAATGTTTCTGTTTTGATAGGTTTGGATCCCAAATAGGGCAGAAAACATACTTCCTGTTTATACTGCGAAACTGTTTGTTTGGAATCCCTGCATGTGGGCATTTTTTTGTGCATGTAGTGTCGTATTCATTTATAAATTACTTTATCATATTTACAGTCCAGATCAACAGTATTTAAAGGTTGTTGAGAGTTTTTTTGAATACACAAAGTTTGTCCTCTGCTTTTTAACTGTTGAACACACGCCTGCACAGACGCCACACACTGGAGCGGTGGGCAGCCAATCACAGCGCCCGGGGAGCATGGGGGTACAGTGCCTTGCTCAAGGGCAAGGAGGTGGACTGACACCCCTCCAGCGGTCAATTTCACCAATCTTTTGTGTGGCGAGAATGGGAATCGAACCGCCAACCTTTCGGTTATTGGACGACCCACTCTAACTCTGGTCAGACCGAGTTCCAAACCAACAACTTACCGATCAGTACTGAAGCCTTTTTGGATCTAAACTATCTCCACAAACAGTTCACCAACTTTATATCTCCCCTCCCAGAAACCCGAACCGGTCACCAGCAGAAATTATTACCAGTCTTCGTCCCCTGTTCCAGAAATTCAGAGAAAGTGATTTCTCTGTGGATTTCACCTTTTAGCCGAGTAGTGGGGTTCCGTGTAAAGGCAATTAGTCATAGTCATTTACCATTGATGCAAAAGTTTCGTTTACACTTGGAAGTTGTTTGCAAGGGTCTATTGAACAATTTTGTCCGAAGGCAAAAACAGTCCGATCAAGAAATTGCCCTCTAGGGGGCGTCGTCTCCGAACCCACAATTAGCCTTTATAATGCAGCAGACGAGGCCAGACAAAGTTCACTTAATGATTCAATTATGAAATTTGTCACAAATGTTGATTAAAAATCAATTTTTAAAAGTTAATTTGCCACAGAAAAAATCCAAGATGGCTGCCATTTTTTCAAGATGGATGCCCTCTACTCTAATAATTATCTATTATTATAATATATTATTATAAAAAAAGATCTGCTTTTGCATATAACTACTTAAATAAAAAGCAATTTAAATTTAGAATTGTACTGTATATGCTGTATAACCCTGAATATGTCTTTTATTGTTTATTTAAATGAAAAACTTTAAAATTTTAATGCAAAAATGACACACTAAGGCATGTACTCTTTATGACAAAACATTGACAGAACAATGCACATATAACAGGACTCAGATTGTCTGATTTGAACATTTTAACTATTTATTGACTCAGAATGAAGAGCAATTGACATATTTATCATGTTTTTTATGCCTGGAGGACTCCAGGTGACAACTCAGGAAAATCACAAGAGACGAGAAGCAAGAACAGAATAATACAGAGAATCAATCCTGATTCAGACCCAGAACTCCAAAATACTGAGAACCAGAATCAAAGAAAACACAGAAACCAAGACGAGTAAAATCCAACCCAAAGTCACAAAATAAAGTCAGAAACCACAACTGAAAACAGCCTTTGTTAGAGTTACATGTTGTGCTTTAATACAGATCATCTCTGTCTGATGTGTTTCTTTGTTCTAGCTCAATTTGAGCAGCTTCCTTCATGTCTGCTCTTGTTTCGTATCAGTTTGGACTAATTTAGCTTCTTTGTAGCTGCCCTTCGAGTCTGGTTTCTTACTTGTTGTTACTTAAAGCAGAGGCTCAGTAACCATTAGGACATTTATAGTCTCATACCACAGAAAAAAATACGACTGCAGATAATATTGTCTCCGTCTCAGACTTTACATCAGCATCTTTTCCCGCATATTTTGACTTCATGGAGTCCAAAAATAAAAACTCGGGATGCTGAAAACTAGAGAAGCTGTGGATCTGAACAGTCTGTTTTCAGCTTTAGTTAGTTTCTTGCTTACTCCTCAAACTGATGAGCAGACAGTCAACAACATGGTTTTAATGCACAAATTTAGAGTGAACAGACTGTGTGTGTTTCCTTTGATTGAATCAATGAGCTCCCTGTTGGACGGCCCAAAGCCCACGCACACATACAGAGTGTGCAGGGTTAAAACATGCAGGAATGCTTCATATGGACTCAGCTGGATGCGTGGGTGTGTTTCCTCACAGCTGCCTGGTGATTGAAAGCTCAACCTCATGTCTGAGAGCATGTTTGTGATTATCGGGTACCAGAATCCACTGTGCGTTACAACATTTGATGAATTTCATGAACATTTCAAACTGGTTTAAATACAATTGATTCTTTTTGTATGCCGTGATCAGCAGTGCCGTGGACACTGAGCTAATAAAGTTTGATGAAAAGGAGACGCTGACGTGTTCATCCGTCTTCGGTTACAGGGTGCGTTCGTCTTCATGTGCAGCACAAAGTAACTTGTAGTTACTGAGGGCGTCATGGGAGTTTGACCATCCAGAAAATTACTCTTTCCAGATCTTTTGGAGGGAGGTAAAGTTTCACCATGGCAATAGCTCCCATCTGATAAAAACTGGCTTTATTGACCACGCTAAACGCTTATCCATTTTAGACTTTTGAAAAATAATTCCCAGATTTCTCACTGAATTGTGACAATTTGAAGCCAAATTACTGAGAGTGTCAGATTAGTCACTGGAAGGGTCACATTTCCCAAAACAAATCACCTTAGTTTTGCTCTCATTACAGTTTTTCTCGATTGGTTTGGCTCATTTCTTGAAACTGAGATGACATTCTCAAAATGACATGGACAAATCCCCAAACTAACAGGCGGTGTCTCAGAACAGAATGGCATTTCTCATTGCTTTCATCACATTTCAAATGCTTTGTACATGTCTCAAGCACTTAGTACATCTTTGCAAATGGTTATGTACAAGTGGCCTACATTTAACACAATCAGCCTACATTTAGAACATTTCCCAAAAAAGTGCATCTTGCTGATCTATCCCAATTGGTTGGTTCTCAGTTTAATGGGTGTTCTCTCCAAAACATGTCAGCACAATTTCATTGTATGAGTCATCATCTGCACAATAGTCTGCTCAATTGTCAAAATTCTTTAAGAAATTGGAATACAATACAGTACACATATTTTGGAACATTTCATACGTTCATGACAATCAGGTGAGTAGGTAACAGGTGAAAGCAGGTTCTGACGAGGAGGAGTGTCCCACATTACAGGTGACCAGTCCATCAGTTTGGTGAGTTACCTGACAGGTGTTGTCTATGATTTTGAATGCTGGCATTGCTGTATATATACAGCTTGTTCTGGTGCTAGTACTTTTTCCAATGTCAACATAGACAGACCGCAAGTACAAGGCCAACCTCCACCTGGAGGAAGGGGAAGAGGAAGAGAAGGAGGAGGAGGAGGAGGAGGAGGAGGAGGAGGAGGAGGAGGAGGAGGAGGAGGATTGAGGGTACGTGGTGGTAGAGGAGCGGGAAGGGGAGGAGGGAGGGTTCGTGGTGGTGGAATAGGAGGAAGAGGAGTTCGCAGACATCATCGTGTCCCGGATGAAATTCGGGCCACCATTATTGACCATGTAGTCAACCATCGCCTCACAATGGCAGAGGCAGGGCGCCGAGTGCAGCCTAATGTGCCACGCTCCAGTCTCCTCCATCATACAAACCTTTTGCCGAGAAAACAGGGATGCACTCAGGCCATGAAGGAACTACAGAATTCTCTAAGAAAGCCTTACTGTACTGTTGCCTTGTTTGATTCAGTGTGTGTGTCTGTATGTGAGGGCCCATAGGCCAGTCCAAAATCTCACCTCAATGTCACAGTATGATACAGCACACTATTGTAGCATGACAAACAAAATACAATTGTAATGTAAATTAGACAAAATACATGTGTTGCAGTTTACAGTAGTGCAATATTGCAGTACATTTGTAAGTAGCCTACAAAAGCTCTAGAATGATAGCAGAATGAAGCAGTACGCAATACAGCCATTACAGTGATTGACAATATGTAACAAAGACACAAGACAAACACTACAAATAGTCATATTGTCTTTGTCTATGTGCAGGATTGGGCGACAGCGTCATGTAGGTGGGAGAAGAAGACTGCTCACCGATCGCCAAGAAGTAGAGATCTGCAACATGGTCATTGCAAATAATGCAACACTGACACAGATCCGTGACACAATCCTCCAAAACATCAACTCCATCAGCATTTCCACAATAGACCGTGTGCTGAAGAAAAACCTCAGCACCATGAAGCAGATCTACAGAGTACCATTCGATCGAAACACAGAGTGAAAGAGCTGCGGTACCAGTATGTGCAGGTAAGCCAATTATTCATGGTCTATCAGTTTGTATAGCCTACAGTATGCAGAGGTTCCAATTTCTGAGGGTTACCAGTATCCTCCTTACCTTTGGAATCCAGCTTTACAATGCAGTATCTGACCACAGTATTTTGCCAAAGAACTGTAACAGAACACTCTCATCATTATGTCTCCCTTCTATTTGTGTGAAAAAACTACCTGCAGAACCTCTGCATATGCCTGCAGGGCCGCATGCGTGGCCGAAATATCATTGGCCAGCGGGCCACAGTGGCTGTCCCTGGCCAGCGGGGGGGGGGGAATATTACCATGTGTGCGGCCATTTCTGAAAATGGTGTGGCCACACACATGGCAAGCTTGGGCCCATACAATACTGAGAAGCTCCTCCGTTTATATTTAGATTTAGTTCCAGAGAACGAGAGGGGTCTCGAAGGGCTCCACCTACCCCAGTTTGTTGTTGTGTTGGACAACGTCAGTTTTCACCGTGGCCAACGCATCAGGGCATGGTTCGAGACGCATTCAAGGATGCATAATGTCCCACTTCCTCCCTACTCTCCATTCCTTAACCCTATTGAGGAATTTTTCTCTGCTTGGAGATGGAGAGTGAATGAGCATCATGCTCAGAACCAGAGGTCCCTCCTCAATGCGATGGATGCTGCCTGTGAGGATATCACAGGCGATCAGTGTAGAGGATGACTAAGGCATTCAAGGCGCTTCTTCCCACGGTGCATTGCTAGAGAAGACATCAGATGCGATGTTGACGAGAATTTATGGCCAAACAGACTGCAGCGGATGGATGGCCCGGAAGATGAGGAGGGTGACCAGGAGCAAGAGGGAAGTGACACAGAGTAGTCAGAATATTACTGTATTTCATTTGTGATGCTTGACTGGGTTTTTTTTTTTTTACTGTAACATAGGCTACTTTAATGTATTTTGGTTTTGGTTCTTGCAGGTTTTTGTATTTTGTATACATAGGCCTATATTGTATACCTTTTCCTTTGTAGTTTTTTTTTCTTTCCTACCTACAGTAATGTGTAAAAATGTACTTGTGAATAAAAATAGTTACAATTTCCTCAGCAGAATGAGTGTGGTGTGAAAATTGTATTCCTTTAGCTAGACCTTTTCCATAAAGACAAAACATCTAATCATTTTGACTTGCAGTGCTTACACAATGCCAAAGGGACAATGCATTTTGGAAGCACTGATGATTTGTGTGAGAAAGGAATTTAGTTTTGACACATGGGTAAACTATTTTTGGAGCGATATGAGCATGTAATTGTGCTGCACCGTCCAGTTTATTTTGACAGGAGGACAAAATGAATGAAAATGTGCCAAAGCAATTGAGAAGGATCTATGCCATTTTTATGGTACTGACTAATTATATGGGACAGGGACTTCATTTTGAAGCAAGAATGAACGTTTTGGGAGACATATGACATTTTGCTGGTTATCTCAAGTGTTGTGAAGAACTGCAAGTCTGTTTGGCCAAGTGACCCTATAGTTACAGGAATATCATCTCAGTTATAAGAAATGAGCCAAACCAATCGAGAAAAACTGTAAGATATAAAAAGGAGGCCCCGGGTCAGAACCAGAACTCTCTGGAGGGATTATACGTCCCATCTCACCTGGGAACTTATCAGGATCCACAG